>NW_023276806.1:208674669-209317169 GCF_003668045.3 Cricetulus griseus
AAAAAACACAAATTTACTTTGGAAGAAATTGCAGCCATGTGAGGAACTGAGTTTTTGTTTTATTATAAATGCAGAGACCATTCAGTTACAGCTTCTAAGCAGAAAAGTGACAAATTCTGATATAAGTATGAAAACTCGTTTGGGTTACATGCAGATAGATCAACATTAGGGAACAAATGACAGGTATTTGTAAGCGTAATAAATAACCATGAATATAATGTAGATTTTAGTAAATTGGGGACATTTGAATAATAAAATAAAAATTTGAAATGTTGGACACATGCAAGACATTTTTCCTGGAGGAGATGAAAGGGAAGAGTATGGCAGATGCAAACAATGAAAGGATGTGAAAACAATCAGTAATTATTCTGTTACTTTCCACAAAACAATAAACACAAATGGGACAAAATTAGAAAAGTATAAAGCCGTCATTTTGGGATAAAATAGTACTCAACATTTACAGAGTCACATGGGCAATCATTTTACTCCTCTGCTTCCAAGCCAGCCTGAGCCACATATATTTGCAACACTAATACAAGATTCTTCTGTCTGCCCTTCCTGCATTTCCCTTCTATACAGTAGTCACTAAAAATTAAGCCGTGCATACCTCCGACTTCCCCGAATTCACTCTTCTCTGACCCTGTACTTCTTCAAACGAGATCCGCCCGAAATAGCCTTCATCATTCTAATGTACTGTGAACATATGCCTAGGTTTATTATTAGTTATTAGGATAGTTCTCCTCTCTCTTAGAATATAAGCTGGGTAAGGGCCTTTGATTTGTTCACTGATTCTACAAACCACAAAGAACAGAAATTGATATGGACAGATAGTCCACATATTTTTGTTGAATAAATATATAGATGAATGGTGAACTAAAGGTTTAGGGCAAAGTGGGTAGAGCAAGACCAAAATCAGGCTGCAGGATAAAAGGGTATGCAAAGGTGGAGAATCAGAAAAGAAGCAGGCCAGATAAGAGTCATTGAACAGAACCAGAACATAATTTGGGAAAGTCAAGAAACAGCACTAAAAACCTAAAAGGACTAAGTGTGACTACAGCTGAGACATAGAAGTGAGGTCCTCTTTTGTTTTCCTCCAGCATACTCCTGTTCATGGCTGGCACTTCTGGGCTTTCAGTGTTGCTAAAATGATTGCTTAAGTCTAACTTATATGACAAGTGAGTTCTTATTTACATAGCATTTACTTTCAAGGCTCACTCTTTACTTGTACATACAGCAAAGAAAGAATCAAGAAATGTACCAGCAATCACTGTCGCAACAGTTAATTAACATTGTTTGTCTTTAACTCAGAAAATATATTGTTCAAGTGGATTGGCTGCCTTCAGGTAATAAAAGCATCCTTCCCACTCCCTATCCTCATTTAAGGAGGATGTACTTCCTTTAACTATTCACCGTAAAAACCTCTAAATCAAGTTATCAACCAAATCAAGTTGCCCATAACAATTCATGACAAGCTTAAGGAAAGAAACAAACAAACAAAAAAACTGTACACAAGAAAATCACATAACTTCTGGAGTAAAAAGTCAAAAAAGAAGGAACGGGGGCTATAAAAAAATAAAAATGAACAAATGAGGTAAAAAGGAAATAGAAATAGGCCCTCAAAAATATTCACTTAGCATCCTTCCTGAAAGGATCTTTGCATTTTTATAATAAGAGCAGCAATTTACACCGGCACTGAGAGAGCTTAGACAGTAACCCTAATGCCCTGCAAGTATAAGGATTTGAGTTCAATTCCCGTAACCCACATGTTGTAATCCCATTTCTGGGGAGGGGAAGTCAGGCAAATCCCTGGGGATTACTGACCAACCAGACAGACAGACTAACTTACTTGGCAAGTTAGAGACCAGTGAGAAACAGCATCTCAAAAGGTAGATGGTGCCCGAATAGTATGTGAGGTCATCTGTGGCCTCCACCTGTACCACCTGTAGTACACACACACACACACACACACACACACACACACACACACATACACACACACATCTTACAAAAATATATTTCACAATTTGTATAAGACACACCAGTTCTCTTTTATAGGTCATTGATTTTATAAATCATTCACTTTGCTATTTAAACAGTAAAATGAGTATCAGCAGTCCTTAATGGTTGACAAGTTTTAACTAATCCTAGAGATGTATATGTATATTTTTGTTGTCTGTGTGGGTGTATACATTTGTGTATGCAGGCTAGGGGTCATCATCAGACATCTGTCTCAATCACTGTCTACCTTATTTCTTTTATTCCTCTACATTTTATTTTACTAAAAATAGGTAATTCCTTAGACAAAGTTTACTCTCCATTACAGAAGCTATCTAACCATGGCAAGTACAAGGGGACCAGTTTTACAATCAACTCACATTCAGAGAGAGAGAAAGAGAGAGAGAGAGAGAGAGAGAGAGAGAGAGAGAGAGAGAGAGAGAGATGCCTTGCTATCTCTAATTTCATTCAAATTCTGGAAATCTACATGGTATTTCATAGGCAGTCCCAAGGCCCACATTGTGTTTTTGAGGTGGAGTCTCTCACTGAACCCAGAGCTTACAACTGGCTAGACAGACTAGCCAAGCAAGCCTCTGGCTCTGCCTGTGCTCGACTCTTCACAAAGATTACAAGTGTGCACCACTGTGCCTGGCTTCTATGTGGATGACAGAGTGTAGAATTCAGGTCCTCAGACTTGGGTGGCAGGCACTTCACCACCTGAGCCATCTTGCCAACCCTATGTTTTCTAAAGCATGCTTTAGAAATTTTAAATTCTAGTTTAGTTATCATAAGAAAATAGTATGCTTATTATAATAATTCAGTACTATAGTAATGTTTAAAAGAATAATACAATTTTACTACTTACAACTTTCTATTTCCATCCAGGTTACTTTCTAATGCTTATATAAATGGTCTTTATAACATCCTTAAAGGACCCACTTCTCATAGTATAGCTTCTTCATATCAAAACTATTTTATAGTAACATACATTTTTCTTTTCTTAGTCTCACATTTTCAGTATATATTTGACATACTCCCAGAGGCCACATGTTGACAGTACAAACTAAATGCAGATGAGACAGAAGATTTTGGCTGTCTCCTACTCAGCTAGACACTAAAGAGATTTGAACAAGCATTAAAACAATATTACCCTTTTCAATAATTGTTTTGCCTAAATAAGTTATTTTTCCTTAAAAACATTTGCTAATACATACTATATTTGCAATTCTATTTTGAAATGAATAAATCTTTTAAAAATCTCTCAGTTTTACTTTCCAAAATGGTAAATATGAATAAATAAACCTATACATACAAAACTTCAGTGGTTTGAGATAATTTCAAGTGGGCTCTGAGAGTAGGACGTTTGAGAGCTACTTGGTCATATTAGCATCTATCTTTGAAAAAAATTGAATTATATTGTACATAAAGTTCATTATTTTTTTTTCATTTTACTCTTCACTTTATAACACAGTTTTAAAGTAGGTAGCAGTGCCAATAGTATGTTATTATTCCTCATAATGGCCTGCACCAAATATTTTGGGTTAATTAGTCCATGTAATAATTGTAATATCACCATGAGTGCACCATAGGCACTTCTGATATAGGTGATCTGAAGTCTATACTCTCTGCAGTACTCACTAGTTGTGACCTTGGCCAAACACCCTTTCCTAGAACACAGTGATCGATACAGAATTGTTGGTCAATATTTGGATGGTATTTAAGACTCTGAGACTGAACGTTGTCACCAGGGATTGGCTAATTGTGAAGCTGAAAATGTTGGATGCTAGAACTACTGAGGGGAAGAATATAATGGGCTGGATATAAAATACTCCCTTCAACTTGCATGCTGAAGGCTTAGGCATCAACACAACATTTACGGGTGGGAATATTGAGAAAGTGAATGGATCATGAGGGCTCTGGTGTAATCAATGGATTCAGACATGCATGAGTCAATTTATAATTGAATGAAATATTGGGAAATAGTGGAGACTGTGGAAGGTAGGATCTGGCTAGAGAAGGTAGGTCGCTCATCAAATACTTTTGGAGGTTCTATCTTGTCCCTGGCCTTTACCCATCCACCTCTTCTTCCCGACTGCCAAAAGCTCCCATACATCATTTTACCATAATGAACTGCCCTAACCACAACCCAGAGACAATGGAGCCAGTTGACCATGGACTGAAACCTTGGAAACTCTGAGCCAGCATAAATTTTCCTCCCTTATGTTAGCTCATATATGTTGTCACAGTGACTAGAAACTAACATAGCATTGCTTTCTACACTGACTGTATAATATGTTTCAGAAGGAGTGTGACATCTGTGTCAGGTAGGAGGTCAGGACACAAAAAGAGAAGTGATACAGTAGAGATAGCAAAACAGCAATGGAAGAAAATGGCTTGGACATGTGAAGAAAACTACAGAGAGCACGGGGAACAAGTCAACTTGCAGAGAGGCTACAGATTCAGGGAAAGAAGATCCGAAAGCCGGACAAGAACTCACAAAAACCTCCAACCTAGGTTATTCTTCTTGCCTTTGATACCTCCTTAAGGAATTCCAGGTGGGCAAAACAGCCCTCCAAACAAAGCTGGTCAAGTTCAGGGGTACTCGGAAGGGGGGGGGGGTGTGCACAAACAGAGTCCAGGCTACAAGTGGAACACACATAAAGTCCGTATGGAAACAGATCTAGTCAGCCCTGGATTCTCTAGCTTGGTACTCCTTCACGAGGAATGATTCTCCACTACTGCTCCCACCACTGCAGCCTAGGTGCATTTAGGAATGTCGGTAGACAACTGGAGAGTTGTGGGACTTAGGTCACTACAGTATAAGGCCAGTTTCCCTCATCCTACCATGCACAGGACAGCTCCCCAACAAATGACTATATGGCCCAAATGTTCACAGAGCTGAGCTTTGGAAAACCTGCTTTAAGCAGATAAGCACAGGAGCTGTTAGGTTCTTTCAGAGACACAGATTGCCCCATCCCTATGGTTTATTCATACCCAGCTTGACAAGTACGACTAAGGAGTCAGACCACAGATACCTGTCTTGTGAATTCCACATCAAATACACTCAAATAGGACAAGGGAGAGACAAGCATAATAGATGTTAAAAGGAAACAAACCAAAGAAAAAGCAGTATCCTATATCAAATATTAGAGATGAGAACCAACACAATGACTTTTCCTTACATTAAGACAGGAAAATGCCCCTCTGTTCATTGTGAACAATCACCACATTGCAGCAAAGCTCAACAGCCATGCACCCCAGCTCTTCCCACTTCCAAAACACTCCTTTTGCACTAAAGTGCTTGTGTACTCTTGGCTGCAAAGGAGTTCTATGGAAAAGGAGCTTTGGTTCTTATATACAAAATATGAATATAGATAAAACAATACCATCCTGGAATGCAAATAGCTCACAGGTTGATTTAAGAATGGAGCCTCTATTAATTTAGACAACCGAGAGTCAAATGTACATTTACTTCATCAGTATTTCACTGATGAAATCCAATATTTTATTTGAAATGTTGAATAATCTTGAATTGTGGGGGGAAAAAAAAGAAATTCTCTTCAGGCACCCTCCCAGAATTCTCTTTCATGTTCTTTCAATGATAGCACAGCAGGTTTGCCCTTCCTTGGGGCTTTTCCAGAAAAACGTCTCCAAATGGCCCAGCTTTCTGTGTGGAAGGTATTCTAACTATGGCATTCCAAATTCCACTTTAAAATTTGCTCAAGGAAAATTTAAACTCATGCATATGGAGAAGAGGTAGTTGTGTCTCAATGAAAAAATAGATCCTCCTGCCTAACCATTTTATCAGCAGGCTGCCTGGAACCCACTGTGCTACTTTATCAGAAGACATTTTCAAGCAAGATGCTATTAAAGGAGTTAATCCTCAGACAAGAATGACCCACACAAGTCAATGAGTGAGGCAAGTCAGGCCTGCCCATGGGCCCTGTGCTGTAAGGCTCAGCTGCATCCTCTGTGCAGGGTGGAAAAGCACTTATGTAGTTTCTGAAACCACACTTTTAACATTTCCCTTTAAAACCCATCTCTTCCAGGCCTGGCACTGTTCCTCATAGGAATATGGTCACCACAGCCAGGCCTATATTGATGGGCACACCATAAACTCAGAGAAAAGGCAATGTGTGTGGGCATTTTAAGAATGAAAGGTCATTTTTTAGGTAATATAAAATTCACACCTATCTGTGTGCATAAAAATATGCATATGTAATATGTAGGTATACATGGACATGTAGATAGAGAAAACCCAAAGGAGATTATTTGATTTATTCACTTAAGAAAACAAAACTGGTTTGAGATAAAGGACTGCCAGTTCCCCTAATCTAATCAGTAAATAGTGAAGGCATAAAATGTTATGTTCTATCCAGTAAATATATTCAATATTATGACAATTTTCAAAAATGAATACTTAAATTTTAATTTAAAATGAAATTGGAATTACCTCAAGATGTCCTTCAGGACAACTGGCAAGAAATAATATTCCTAACTTAAGTAATGGAAAATATGAAGAAAACTATAAGCATTCATATTACATGCCGCGTGTGTTCGAATTATTAACTGGATTCTCTTCACCAAGCAGAGTTTTCCTACCGGTAGGACGTATTAGTCCCTATTGCTGGAGGACTAAGTGAGGGGCCACGGAGCAAGTGGAGCTGCCTTTAGTCCACACCACAGAAAAGGCAGAGCCGAGTCCAAGGCTTTTTCACTGCTTGCCAGTGTCTCTCACTCTGCGTCCTAGACTTTCTAAACCTATGCTTGGGCTAGATCAGAAAGTAGAACTGAAGATACAAAATAATGTTAAACCAAGCCAATTATGCTAAATACATGATGGATATGTTGATTTTAAGCATATGAAATTTTATGTGTACATACTGAAAATAATCAGAGAAGGCTAAGGAAAATGAAATTAAACTAGCCAGAACTTGCTTTTCCTATGGAAATGCTTGAGCACATAATAAGATCACCGAAATGTATTCCTCTGTGTATTATGCCTGCTCCAGGTTAATTAAGACTAAGTGAGAAGAGTGGGAAGAAGGGGGAGGGGAGGGGGAGGAAGACAGAAGAAAGAAGATAAAGGATGAATGCAGGTGAACTGGGTTAAAAGGAACACTCATCCTTTAAGGTCCCAGCTCCATAAGCCAGAGTGACTGGCAGAATTTCTTTGCTGCATCAGGGGATGGAATTTCTGCAAGCTGAAAAGCTTTTCATGTCTCCACAGAAATCTCCTTTCCCTAAAATTAGCTCTTATGTGATATAATATTTTTTTCCAGTTCTCCCTTCAGTTAAAAGAATTCCACCCTCAATGAGCATGTATTGCCTTCATAATGTTCCCCTTCCTCTCCCTCTCCTCTAGTTTGGGACTGTCCAGTTGTTTAGTAGAGAAGCAGACCCAAGCATGGGAAGCATACGCCTCCCCTGGGCCTTTGCACTACGGTGCAGCAACCTACAAAAAGAACTAGGCTTGCACAGGCCTATGCACAACCCATGAGCTTAAAATGGAGCAGGATGCCACTGTTAGTTCGACTGCTGGGTCATTATGCTTTTATAAAGGCTCTTAGTTATGTATTCTAATTCAGGAATACAGTAGAAGAATGAAATGCTAGTGAGGGATTTTTGAGATAGTTTTTAAAAAGAAAATTACAGATGCATTCGCGTTCATGTCAGTTTTTTTTAATACAAAAATGATTCTTAATAATGACAACAACCAAAAATGGAGACAAAAGCTCCCTAAATTACTTTAAAAACACTGTTGTGTCTTGTTACATAGTAACAACCTACCCAGTTCCCTTTTGCTTTACAACTCTTCCAGGTTTCCTTTCTTCTTTCTTCCTTAAATTTTATTTTATTACACAATTTTAGCACTTGGCCTGGAATCCAGGGCCTCTTCCATGCTCTATATGTGCTCTGTCAATAAGCCAAATCACACAACTCCTTTTTTTTTTTTTTTTTTTTTTACAGGCTCTTTGTTTGCATGTGTGCCTGCAGACCAGAAGAGGGCATCAGATTGTGAGCAAAAAACATGGTTGCTGGGAATTGAACTCAGGACCTCTGAAAGAGCAGTCAGTGCTCTTAACCACTAAGCCATCTCTCCAGCCACTCTTCTTAGTTCTTATGAACTAATAAAGTACCCTAGCTCTCAAGAAGCTAGGGAAAGTAACTGAAATTGCTACAGTAGGATTAGTTCACTGTAATACTAAATTTGGGTGTAACAGTTTGACCCATAATTCATTTCCTAATAAGTACACACTGAAAAAGTAACCATCTACCCTTTCCCCAGGCTTGGGGATCACTACAGAAGAAGGGGCAGGAAGACTGCCTTTGGGAACCAGCGGAGTGGTTCACTACAATGGAACACTACAATGAGGCAGTGTTCTCCGGACACAACAGGGAAGCTGTGCATATGAACTCCCACTGGTTATGGCATCATTCATGAGACCTGGAAAGATCCAGCTAGACAAAAGACCAACATGGAAGGAGTAGACACTAAGTCCCATGAAACTGGGAGGGGATATTGGGGGTGGACAGAGAAGGAACTGCAACGGCAGGAAAAGGGAGTGGATTCAATCAAATACACATGATATACACATGGAATTCTCAAATGATAAAAACATAATTAGATTACTGGACATTAAAATATCTTGAAACACAATTTAAAAATAAAAGCCATAAATTATTGAAACGGCTAATCTTATTATTGGCTTCCCGCAACAGTCCCAAAGGTTGGCTAATAAGGATACCTACTAAGATTTTTAAAAATATGTCCGTCAGCCTATATTAAATGCTTTGTGTGTATTATCTCATTTAAATCTTATAGGACTCTTACTAGGTCATTGTGAAAACTAATGTTCCTTACAGATAAGGAAAACAGAGCACAGAAATTAAGTCAATTGCCCCAGGTTGTTCATCCCATCAGTTGGGAGCTGACTTTGTCACTCGTGGGACCACTGTTATCACTGGCTCTGTGTTCAAGGACCATTGCTGCCAAGGCCAAGAATGAATGTAAACTCACATCTCTCATCATTTTGACTGCTTCTCTGGTCCTCCCAAGTCTTCGGGCACACATTGCCAGTCTTCTTTTGATATAGACCAAGACGTTGGTATCTCGCCCTGAGAAAGGAGAGACAAAGCATCAACATTTTAAAAAATCAATAAAAACCAAGAGCTTTAAGTTACCCAGAAAGAAAAAATGGAGAGGCCCATTTGCCTTACCCTTAAAGAAATTCCTCAAAGAGGACAGTCTGCTCCTTTGGCCTTTCCTACTGCCAAGAGCACAGAGAACTAGTTTTGTTAATAACAGAATGAATACAGAGTAAAGCAAAAGTACTCAGATGCCCAAAGGCCAAAATCATGACTGATTACCTAATCTGTGCTTTTGAGTTAGGCATGTTGAATATTTGATAATAAATAAAATCTGTCATACAGGGCTAAGAAAATGAACACACCAATGTTGAGAGCAGTTTACAAGCAAGAATTCCATATTCCTAAGTGTGTGTGCTTTTGGTAAAGACACAGAGGTGAATCTCAGGTTGCATCCTGATGAACTATTTTTTCCCCGTTCCTGACATTAACTCTGGAGAAGCCTTGTCTTGAACTTCTGGTTCATATTATTCTTTCTCTAACACCAGTGACATCATAATCATCTCCAGGTCCCAAAAGCAGTTGGTTTTAGATGGCAATATAACACATTCCAGATATGACAATAGAGTATGCAACAAAATGAAAAACTACCCTAGTGTTAGAGAGAGCACTGACAAGCTAAACATTTACAACAATAGTCACTGAAACGGCCCTTAAAAAGTATATTAGCAACTTCTTATCTTAATCTTTTATTTAATTATGTATTTTGGATATGTTTCCAGACCAGTGAGAACATGCATATGCTTAATCCTCAATAAAATTACCATGTTTGAGAAAAATATGACACACCTGTTATGGATTAAGTACATGTAGATACTCGGCTATTAAAAGATGTTGAGACCAAAGTCTGAACATTTCAAGTTTTAAACAATGAGAACAAGATGTGTGCTGAAAAACTGCCAAGTACCTACAAATTATTTTAAAGATGTGATTATATTTTTGGATAGATTTAGGCAACAGGTTGAAAGGATTTAATTTAGAGAAGAAAGGAAAGAAAATGTCTTATGTTATATTATAGGCTGTGTAGTTTATATATTAATTCCCATTTAGTTCACAAAATAGACATTTACCACACATCTTCAAAATGCACTGTTATATTCTTATAACGATCAGAGACATTATTGCTATATATACTCATGTCGGAATAAAACTGAAAACGTGTGTATCGACAGCTTGTGAGGACATGCTCCCACACGTGTGGACTATAATGTAATGATATTGCTGGCACCTGAGACCTAGAGACTGAGTCAGTCAGGTCCTATACCGAATCCAACTTTAATATTAAAATTTAATTATATAATATCAAGTATGAAGGACATATACCCCTAGTTTCCAAACTAAAGGAGAGAGAGATGAGGTGGGAGAAATTCTACCTAAAAGAAACAACCCACATTTTTGTCAGGCCATGAAAACACATTTCTCCCGCAAGGATCACTGGATTTCTGTTTAAATAGCCAACCAAGATGAGTCAAGGGGCTCAGGGAACTCCAGTAATTACTTTGTCCTTCTTCTTTCTATACTGTTCCCGCAAAGCATCATGGGTTCTCAGGGTATTGAAGTAAAGGGCCTCTACCCTTTAAGGAGTTATCTTACAAAAGTGTTATTCGTAATAAAAATTTCAATAATTAGGAACCTATGGTTCTTTCTCAAAGACAATACTAATGATTTTTAAATAAGAACCAAATATGGATAGACTATAACCAATAAAAGCTATATTCTAAATTTCAACCATGCTCCTACCCATGCTATGCAAGACTTAGAAGATAGCATTTTCTATGATACCAAACCTGGACTTAAAGTTATGAGATGGAGAAGCAAATGCTGAACAGAAAAACTATGTACAAATTCTGGGTAGACGTGACTATTAAAAGTTATTGTGGTGGGAAGTGCATGGGAGGGTTTGGAGGAAGGAAAGAGAAGGGGAAGTGATGGAATTATAAACTTCAAAAACTGCTTAAGAAGTGACTGCTGCTTGTTTATGGCAATGGAATTCTGTGGGCATCAGTAAGAATGTGAACATGTGACAACCAAGTTGACTGCGCACTAAGTACTTTTTTCTAACAGAGCCCGGGTCTGTGCTGGACTGAACCTTTCTTTCTAGTAACATTTTAGCATTCTGATTCCCAGTGCATCACCCTGAGGGAACCCTTACTGTGTTGAGCTTCATACTGGGAGCCATGGTGCTGAAGCTGTTGAGACCGTCGGTAGCAGCCATCTCCAGCCTTCAGGGCCTGCTTAAAGAGTTTTTCTGCTTCAGCAATAGTTGTTGCTTCTTCTTCAGCCAGGAGAATATACGCAGTTGCACACCTGTCCGTTCAGATATTGCAAATTACAAATCCAAGGACACTGCAGTAGACTGTGGGAGCTCATGCAGAAGAGCAAAGAGTTACACCAAACATGCAGCATGACCACCTGTTTCATGCACCTGTTTGTAGCTGTTGACACAGTAATGGTACGAAAGAAACACCTATAGTTTAGCTTGAGAGGTAGGATGCATAGTGTTAGGAGCATGGGGCTCATATATGAGTTGGCCCCTAATTAATGTGTCACGTGGGGCAAGGTACGACTCTGCCTCCCTGAAGGATAACATGAGATCTGTTCTGTGTCTTTGTGAAGGTTCATAAGATAATTTCTGTGAAGCTTAGTGTAGCCGTCAGCTCTGTGGACATGTTCAGTGAATGTCAGCTAATGACGTCTGTAATAGCTACTAGTGAATGTCTTCTGCCAACACTTGGAGAGTTACATATAAGCTTCCTTTTGCTTCAGAGATACAGATTGTTTTCTGTTCAAGAGTTTGTTCACAGTGTAAAATTCATGAAATCAAGTTACTGACTGAAAACAAAACGACACAGTGCTTGGAAATCCCATAGCAGCACTGATTTTCTGCATCAGGGAATATAAGAACCTGGAAATGTAGTTTCTGAAAAGCTTGGGCTCTGACGCACAGCCATGTTACCTAAGAAAAGTCCAGTCTCCTGCCGCCAACAACAAGGTAGCATTTGCTGCTTGTGTACGGTAAACACTGTACCCGGCAACTAAACATTACCTCACGTAACCCTTTCAACAACTCTCTGAGGTAGCCAAAAAGAATATGCAGTTAACTCAGCAACACAGGAGGCTTTTAGAAACTCAACCTTCAAATCCCACAGAGAACAGCCCAGTGGCAGGGAAGGGAGGGTCTGAGGGGATGAGAAAGCCAGAACAGACCACAGGAGTATCCATCTACACTCATTCCTTCTCTCTCCTTGTCGACTTCTCTGTGGCCATTGCCCTAGTTCTCTCCATGAGACCACAAGAGAGGGAATAAACAGAAATTAAAACTAAATGTTACTGTGTGAAAACTGAAAAGCCAGCTAGGAGAAAGTATGAACATAACAGATAATATGAGGTTTGGGGCCATCTGATCCTTGGTGGGGGCGATTATTATTCTTACAAATTCTTTATCCCATCCATCTAATTTCAAGTGAGAGCCATCAGTGCAGTTTTAACTAAATATGATAAGGTAGGGAGAAAATCTGCAGAATAAAAGCTAGAAAAGCAGTTCCTATGGAGGGCAGAGTATATGACTTGGGAAGAATAATAGCAATGCTAAAACTGTCTCATGGTTTACTGAAAGGAACTACTTGGGGAGGCATCAGAGGAAGTACTTAAGGCTTCAGATGCCCACATATAAGTATGGGTTTAAAGTAATGAACTGAATATTGAGACAATGGTAACTGTAGACACGCTGTCAAAGGAACTAGTTATAAGACTGCAGCTGGTGGGGTGGAAGCTCTGGAATAGTTAGGGCTAGGCTGCTTGCTTTATGTGTTCTTACTTCAAATAGTATTCTTAGGAGGCGAGGCAGAGTAGCAGTACTAGCCAAGAATCGTGTCTTTGTGGAAACTCATGAGTTTTGGGTAGAAACATGCTAAGAGCTTGTGAGTGAAAGAAAAAGGAGAGAGCTAATGGTTGGGGGACAGAACAGGATTCTCAGCTCAATGGAGGATGTAGATGATGCGTCTTTGTCACAACACAATACACAGACAGAAGCAAGAAGTGTGGTGATGGAGTGTCAACCATCCAGATATCTGCTAGAAGTCTTGTTTAGTTAGAAGTAGGGTACCTGACAGGTTCTTGACTTACTTCGGTAACAATTTTATCTCCCAGATGGTAGAGGAAGCAATTAGGGGAACTTCAACTCTGGACCTAATTCTGACCAAGAAGAAAAAAATAGTTGGTGAAGTGAAAACTGATAGGAACATTCAGCGAGAGTCACTAAGTCATTCCAGAGTTCAGGGTAATCAAGGAGGTGGAGGTAGACTTCAAAACTTCCTAGGAAAGAGGCATGACTCCATGGCACAAGATGCAGTGTGGAAATGGCTCAAGAGGACAGAGCAGCTCCCAAATGTTCACTTGCAATCATAATGAGAAATAGCCTCTTAGGAAGGGCCGAGGGACCGCACTGAAGTAACTAGCATGGCTTCACAGAGATCCAGCCCAGGTCAGATTCTTAAGGGACATGCAAACAAAACAAAAGATGAAGAGGGCATGTGATGGACTGTAAGAAGTGGAATGAATTCAGAAGAATGACATCAGGAGAGCTGAAATCCCAAATTAGCAAGGCTTGGCTAAATAAACAAACAAAATTGCAAACATACAAAAACCACTAAGACAACTATCTGTTCTCTGTCTTAAAAGTATTTCTATTGCTCCCCCTCCCAATTTCTTCAAAATCACCACAAAAACAAATCAGCAAAAAAAGACAATACAAAAACATTAAAACAAAGAAGGTTTATGGTTAACAGTGGTAGATAATAAAGAGAAAAGAAAACTCTCTCACTCCCATCTTGTTCCTGGCTTCTTTAACAAGGAGAATGACTGTCAGACTAAAAAGGAGAGAAGAAATTAAACTCTAAAATGGGTAAAAAGATGTCAGACAGCACATTTAATGCATTCTAAACAAACTACTGTTCTGGGAAGAGCGAATCCTAGGAAGCCAACTGACCTTGCCGGCAGGACATGGAATCTCACTCAATGGACAGTTGTGGAATCACAAAGAATAGAGACTACAAGATGAGATGACAAATGTGACATAAATTTTCAAAATGGGAAAGAAGGCTGACTTCCCAAATGACAGAACAGTGACTCAGAAAGAAACTCCAATGGATTATTAAAGGAAAGGTGTCTAAGCACATTTAAAAAAAATCAAAATAAAATAAACAAAGCAGAAACCACTAGAAGCCAGCTTAAAGGGCTAAGAATAACTAACACAGGGTTGCTAGCTTCATTTTTCCTTAGGAGACGTACAATATATTAAAGTGCTCTGAACAGCTGACAGACTTAAGATCAAAATGGAGAAATGTGGGCTGAATCACAGTGTAACAGGGTGCTGGTATCTAACTGAATAATACCAAAGGAAGGTGACTGATGAAGACAGGAGCCTTCAGGGGACTTTCTGCATGTCATGCCCCAAGGTTTTGTAATCCTGATACTTTTCTCAGAAATATGAATGACACATAAAAGGTGGGCGGATTGAGCACGTAGATGACAAGAAAGCAAAAGGTATGTTGCATGACAGAGTCAGAAACCATACAGATCCAGCATTACAGAGACAGGATTTGAAACTTAGTGACTCTTTTATTTTCCAAGACTTCTGGAGAAGATTCCGTAACCTTCTTGAGAAAAATCATAAAATAGTTTAACAATGACCACTTGGCAAGGGCCCTGTTGAGGTGATTCAAACACCAGATGGGTGGTTGAGCGAGTTGACCTTTAAGGCTTCTGCCAGCCCTAACTTTTAATGACTCCAATATTAAGAGTCTCATTTTCTGAAACCTCCAGAGGAAATTTCCCTGTCTTCTTTGATAACCCATAGAATATTTAGCAACGGTAAGGGCAATGTTTCCTCTTGATTTCATCTTGACATTTAAATCTTTTTTTTTCCCACCATTTATCTTTTTTGTTGTTTTTGTTGCTGTTTTTTCCCACTAGCAGGATTACATCTAGAAACAGGGATGCAGAGATGAGTATTCTACGTCTACAAAGGAATGTTCTAGATATGCCAAGAACTATCCTCAGCTTATGTTCTCGAAATATGCCAAGTGTATCCCTTGAAGGGCTTAATCACAATAAAGGCACTTTGTTCTAATTCCCTGCATGACCCCCAACACAGCTGTCCTTCATAGAAGCAAACGTTTAGAAAGCAATGCCCTCAGAAATAGCCCTGGGGTCCAAATACACAGCTTAACAGAAGTGTCCCATCGATGGTGACTGAAAATACTCAGCACCAGACCTGACTTCATTATAATAGCAAGTCTGTTCCCTACTTACTCGTTTATCTCCAAGGCTTCATGAGCTGCAGAAATCCTGGCTTGTGGGTTCCTCTCTCTCCAAGCTTTTTGCATTACTGGTTAGAAAACAAAAAAGAACAACGCAAGTCAACCGGTACATATATATGGAATGACTGGATGGGTACAGGACGAACAGTAGTTGGCAGCTTTAATTGTAAGAGAACATGTTATTATCAAGAAAGTCAGACCATATCTCCAATGTCATGCCAACATTCTGAATTACTACTCATTGTTCTTCGGTTGCCAGTAACTATTTTGTGTGGGTATTAAAGTGCAGATATAAATATCACATACTAACACAGTCAAGAAAATAAACTATAATAGAGGTTTCGTGACTTCAATAAGCATTTGTTATTAGAAAACATACTTTACACGTTTTGAAATTGCTATTTTTAATGGCCAGATCATCCAGAATGTACCTGCTTCCATCTGAAGTGACACTCTCAGTAATTAATTCATTCTATAATACATAGTTTCTACTTAACGTGTTCGAAAGCATTTGCTACAAGCTCTGGATATTCGAATGCTGAAACTATGTAGATAATGTGAGCCCAGTTAAAGTGCTGTAGTTAAAGTTGCTTTGATGTGGATATTTGTGATAGCAACTGGGACTTTAAAAAACAATATTCTTATATAATTTGATAATTCATAATTTATAAGTCAATTCCTTAGAAGTATGTAGAAATTGTTCTTTTTTAAAGGTATTGTCCTGACTAGTTTTATGCCAACTTGACATCAGCTAGAGTAATTTGGGAAGAGGGACTCTCAACTGAGACTATGCATCTATAAAACCAGACTGTGCAAGCCTGTGGGGGCATTTTCTTAGTAGAGACGGGGAGGGCCATCCCATTATGGGCAGAGCCATCCCTGGTGGTCCTGGATCTCTAAGAAAGCAGGCTCAACAAGCCTTGGAGAGCACCAGAAGCAGCATTTCTTCATGTCCTCTAGCTTCTGCCTCTAGCTTCTGGCCCAGTTTGAGTTCCTGCCTTGGTTCCCTTCAGTGGACTGTACATCAGGATATGTAAGTCAAATAAACCCTTTCTTCCCCAACTTGCTTTTAGTCAAGGTGTTTCAGCTATTTACTTTTTTGTTTTGTTTTGTTTTTCGAGACAGGGTTTCTCTGTGTAGCTTTGGAGCCTATCCTGGCACTTGCTCTGGAGATCAGGCTGGCCTGGAACTCACAGAGATCCGCCTGTCTCTGCCTCCCGAGTGCTGGGATTAAAGGCGTGCACCACCAACGCCAGGCTCAGCTATTTACTTTTGACCATTTAACAATACAAAATTTACCAGTAAGAAAGTAATGAATGTGAAATGCATATTAAACAGACTCTTCTCTGAGACAGGAAACACATGCACACTCCTCTAGTGAAAGCCATGTGGCCTGTCAGTGCTAGTGCATCGATACATTGTGTCAGTAAAGTAGAATGTTGATTGACACCCAGCGGATCCCAACTGCTAATTAGAGTATGCTCAAGGAGACACTGCATTCCACCTCACCCTGGAGTTCAACTCACTTCATGTGAGAGGGGTGTCTTCAAAATACATAAAGCTTACTTTGGTATTTTAAAATCATGTTCTACAGGACCAGACTGGAGAAACCCACAGGAACAGCTGACCTGAAGGGGGGGAGGGGGAGCGGCTGGTTCATGGACGCCAGACTGATAGCTGTTCCAGACCCCCTGAGCAAGGATGTCAGTTCGGAGGTCTGGGCAATCTATGGAGCCTCTAGTAGTAGATTTGTATTTACCCCTAGTACACAAATGAACTTTAAGAGCCCATAGAGGGATACTCTCTCAGCCTAGACACACTGGGGAGAGCCTACGTCCTGCTCCAAATGATAGGACAGACTTTGAAGATCCCCATGGAAGGCCTCATCCTCCCTGGGGAGCAGAAAGGGTTTGGGATGGGAGGTGGGGGTCAGGGGAGGAGGGGAGGGAGAGGGAACTGGGATTGACAGGTCAAAGAAGCTTGTTTCTAATTTTAAAAAAAGTTCTAGATAATAACAAGCCTCATTTCTACATTGATAATCATTATGAATAAATTTCAATAAGTATCCTTTAAGAACTCTAGGTTTTACTAGTCAATTTAATATTTTATTCATTGGAGAGGTGTGTGTGTGTGTGTGTGTGTGTGTGTGTGTGTGTGTGTGTGTGTATCCCAAATGATAACCTTAAGTCATTCCTTCATCCACCTTTCTTCTTCTCTTTCATTTTCTTCTTTTTCTTTCTTTCTTTTTTTTTTCTGATTAGATTCTCTAATCTGGCCTGGATCTGATCACATAGTTTAAGCTGAGTGGATAGCAAGCTCTAGGGATTCGCATGTTTCTGCCTCCCCAGAGCAAGTGCTTCCAAATCCGAATGGGTTCAATGATCAAAATTAGGTCCTCATGCTCACAAGGCAGAAGAGACCCTCCTGCCTCTGCCTCCACAGTGTTAAAATTACAGATGAGTGCCACCAAACCTAGCTGCAGAGCAGATGTTACAGAATCAACACCATGATTTTGAACAAGCTGAAAAGCTTTCCCACCCTGAAGTATCTCAAGGGTGTGCCATACTTGCATCTGCAGGACGAAGATGGTCCGAATCACACGTAAAGAATGTCTGGTGGTCCTGGGCAGACAGATTCATGTCATAGTATGTCAGAGGTTCTCGTCCTGTGACCCAAGTGTACCTGTCAAGGGCAAATATGATGGTCAAACAGTTCTGAGAAAGGAAAGAAAACCTCCAAAGGAGGAAGCTGCAGAGCAACTGAAATGCAAACCGCTCCTGAGCATAAAAATAACTTTGCTCATGAACACCAGAACATATTTTCAAAAGCCATCCTGCTCTGGCCACAGGGGTTAAGAGTACTGACTGCTCTTGAGAGGATTCCTGTTGGATTCCCAGTAGCCTCGTGCCAGCTAACATTTGCTTGTAACTCCAGTTCCAAGGGGATCTGATGCCCTCTTCTGGCCTTCCTTGGCATTGCAGGCACATGGTGCACAGGCATGGGCCAGCAAACCATTCATACACATATAATAAAAATGAACCTCAGGAAAATTTTCCTTCAGGAATTATGTAGCACAAAATAAATACAAATGTTCTCTTCTACTTTTGCCTTAACATTTTAGTAGTCCTTGATAAAGAAAAATTTCCCTAATTAATATTACAAATAAACATATCCCCCCCCAAAACCATGAAATTTCTAATTTGCCTAATTACTTCATTCAGTTAAGTTGCAATATAACCTTTTGGGATCCATATAATTAAGTTCCAGGGGACCTTCAGAATTTTGGAGGTGTACAATGTATACTGAAAAGAGGAAGGACAATAGGCCAGTGAGATGGCTCAGCAACCTGGGCACCTGCAGCCAAGCCTAAAAATCCAAGTTCTTTATCTAGAACCTAAATGGTGGAAGGGGAGCATTAACTCCCACAATGCTCCCCCGTGAGCATTACATGCAACATACACGTACACATACACATATTCATACACACACACTTCATAGTTTTTTTTCAATAAAGAAATGCAATAGAAAAATTCCAGCCTAAGCTTTGCATATTATTCCCAACTACGGGGCGAAAATATCTATAAGACAGAAAAATAAAACCACTTTAAGATAGTATGAAAAATGGAAGATGTTGGACATGGTGACACAGGACTATAATCCCAGCACTCATGAGGCAAAATGATCAGGAGCTTAGGGTACTCCTTGGCCACATAGCAAGTTCTGGACTCTGAAATCTTGTCTCAAACAAAGGCAAGCAAGAAAAATAGAAGGGGGGAGTAAGGAGGAGAGGAGATGGAAAAGGAAGAGGGGTAGGGAGAAATGAGGGCGGAGAGGAAGAGGGAAAGGGAGAGAGTAAAGGACACTGCGTGACCCCTACATGAACTGGCAATAACCCTTGCTACTTTTGCTCTGTACGTCATTCATTTCCTGAGCTGACAAAAGACTCACCGATTGTATTCAGCACCCCTAAACAAATTTAGTGGATTTCGCCACACTTTGCACTCTGTAACAAAGAGAATATGAAAACGTTACATATAAGCCCAGTGACATTAGGAGCTAATTAAGTCAGTAAAACACCCTTCCGGGCCATTTGATAAGATAGTTTTATTTTCTGGCCTTTATATGGGAAACTGGAAAACAAAAGGCAACCCTTGAGATTAATCAGGTAACTGAGGCTAATCAGGACTGGGACAGGGGAAACTTTACCTCATCTCTGGGCCCAAGTTCCTTGTTTTTTTACATCATAGCAGATGCCAATGTCAGCTACTGTGTGACTTTCTGTGGTCATTCTAAGAGATTTGAGCAGATTTTATGAATTTACCTTCAAAAATATAGGAAAGGGTACACGTAGAGAAGAAACTACTTTCCCTCACTCTGGAACATATCTCTCAGTGACATCATCTGTGACAGACTAGAGCTGTGCAGCACAACACAGAAAGCCTAGACTCAGACGATTAAGGATGAAGCTAGTTTTTATGTAGAGATAATATGCTAGATTGATATTGTCTTCCCAGGAAGGAATACAAAAATTAATAAAGTTACCACAGTTGCAGAAAGAAGGTTTATGCAAATAAACTGTTTGGGGGCATTTTTATTTTCATAGTTATGCTGACACATCCATGCAAGCCACCACTCTAATGCCATAATGTTAATTACTAAGATACAGTTTTGTTATACGGGGAACACAGAAACTTAGGACCACGGACGGGGCTCTTAATTTGAGAAGTCCATTAATAGCTTTAAGATTTATTATATTAAGCATACAATTATAAGCTGCAATTGTTTTCAAACATCCTATTTCTAATGATTTATAATAACAGATCCCTTTGGATCTAGTTTTATTAGAAAATAAAACTAACTTGACCAAAGCCAAGACATCAGTACTCAAAGAACACACCCAATGATACATACAATCAAAACTATGGCAGAATTCCAAGAGATATTAAAGGCCAGATGATGATGCATTAGGATTCTATGGTAGGCCTGCTCATCCAAGTTCCATCCCTCCACCCCTCTATCCTTCTACCTATCCAATGAACATTACTGTAACACTCAGTGGAGGAAACATGTAAGCCAGTGTTATAACACTCTGCATGTAATAAAATAGAAAGCACCGCTGCAATGCCATTACAGAACAGGGTTGCTGGAATGGTAAAGCCAGTATGTAATTATAATGGGATGTATGTTTTCATTTAAAAGAGATGAATTTATATTTAAATTAAGCCAGCATCTCATTTTAAAATTACCCAATGTTAGTGATCACCCTAAAATTTTGTCACCTAGCTTAATTTATCATTTAACACAACATCTCTGAATTCTGTTCTTAAGAAACTGAGATTTGATAGTTACCACTTCATATGACACTAATGAGAAAGTTGTGTTTCTTTTAGTTAATTCTTTACTGTGCAAACAAATGTCTATTAGAAGGGGCATGAACACTGATTCCAGATCTTGGCTTGAAATACTGTGGTCAGCCGAACAATCGTACTAACTTCACACCTTAGGGCTGGAGTAACTCTTAGAATGTGGTCATTGCCAACTATTCCCTGGTTCAACTCTTGAGATTCAAAATGCTCCTCTTGACACTTCCTAATCCTGCAAAACTCTATAGTTAGGCTACAATAAACTTGTATGTGACTTGTATACAAGGATGTACACGGTAGAAATATTTACAATAAAACATTTTTCAACATTTGAAAAGGTATTTCTTCTCTTATTTAGTTTTATTAGTAATATTAATTTTTAAAAATTTTTGGCAAATATTGTTCTCCAACAATATATTATTATAGTGCCTGGGAAAATAAGCACTATTCAAAGCCCAATTGATAAATTAGAATGAAAATTATCTCCTGTTAAATTTTGCCTCTATTACATCAGTTGTAACTTAAAATATTTCTAAGGAAAAATAACTCCAAAAAGAAATACTGGGTATACTTCAAATAGTCAAAAAGCAATGCCTAAAGAACACTTTATTTAGGAATTTGCATAACATAGCCAGCAGGGGGTGCTGCAAACGTTCTAAAACGTTAAATATCACTAAAGAACAAAGCCCTTGATAACTGGGTGTTGCAAAACTGTTCTGTATTCACTTTAAACTATCCCTGGAACTTAGAAATTAGAGCTTAGGATGCAAGAAACTGTGGAAGATGTAAAGCAAATGTCTTCCTAATTTTCTATGTTTGAAATTGAGGACACAGGGCAGGTTCTTCTTCCTTAAGAAATAAGCAATATAAATGTCATTTGTATGCACACATCAAATTCTTGCCTTAAGTGACATCACAGCTACATAAATTTCCTCTTTGTTGTTCTGTTCCATAATCTTTTGTATTGAAAATTCTTTTAGCATGGAATCACTCCAGAAAGCATGCCCCATAAATATCAATTGCCTGATGTGACTTAGAACAGCATGGGAAGGGTATAAATACCAAATGTGAAGATTTCAGAGAAATGGACTGTCATAGTGTAAGAGAGCACACACATATGTGTGTATGATCTTTTCTTGTGTGTACTCATGACGAATAAGCTTATTTCAGATCATGTTTCATTTTTTCCTTCAAAAAGAATGTTCCATTCTTCATTATCTTCCACAATTTCCATGCCCCTGGGAAGCACTGATGTCACCTGGGACTTCACTAAGTGCTTGTCCACATCATCAAGAGTCTGCTATAAATATGTCTCTAATACACGCACACTCTGTGTCTCCCCTCATGGCTTCAGACGGACATGTTGTGACCTCAGCATGCAGGCAAAAACACCAAAACTCAAGGGAAAGGGAACCAACCATCATTAAAACACTTGCTATTTCCCAGAGTCTACAGGGTGCATATACTTCTTTGTCAAAATGGAAGAGTTGTACGTTTCTATGTGGGACACAAAGAACATAAAACAATCCGCTAAGGACTGACTCCTAAAGCAAGCTCTAAATGTTTCTGAAGCCTCCCCCACTCCACTTCCTACTAAAACATCCCACCGCTGTCATCATCACTTTGTACCTTTTGACCCAGTCACTGTGCTGGCTAATTTTATGTCAACCTGACACAAACTATTGTCATCTGAGAAGCGGGAGCCACCACTGAGAAAATTCCCTCGGAAGACTGGACTGCAGAAACACCTGGAGGGCATTTTCTGAAATAGTGGCTGCTGTGGGAAGCCCAAGCTCATTGTGGATGGGACACAGCAGGTTCTGAAGGCTGGGGTTACAGGCAGATGCTATCACACTAGGCACTGGTATGCTAGACTTTTCATCGGAGCAGAAATAGCAATTTTCACCATAGTTATAAGCTTAGCTTTCATTTATCCTTTCCATAAAGAGACCTAAAGCTTGTCATCTATACCCTAATATAAATGAGTGAGGTCTATATAGACCCTTTTCTCAGGGGCCACAGTAGATGAGTTTAAGGCCTGGCGTCCAGATTCATCTCTTATGTACAATGGGCAACAAACCTGTTCCTATCAGAGCATCATGTTTCAATGTCCTATAACTTCATCAATTAAACTGTCCAATGGAAGAACAGACTTCAAGATTCCTCTAGGGAATGTCAGTTACTTCCAAATAATACTTCCAAGATGTCTAAACGTTTCATTGGCCATATTAGATTAACCCTGAGTGAACCAGTATTTGAAGTGATTACTAGCTTTGATATTTCAGAAATGAATACCCAATCATCTACATCATACTGATCAATTTGAGGCAATTATTAGAAGTATCCATTGGAAAAAACTAATTAAGCCTTAACTGCTTCATAGCTTTTCAAAATAACTATTTTGAGAAGTGATGTAAGGCTTGACTGCTGTGTTGGGACTGAAGGCGGGCGGCAAATGAGAGGCCCACAACACAAGCCTGGCTGCCGGGGATCTTTAGCTATGTGAGTTTTAACCAACTTGCCTAGAAGAGAGAGTTTGGAGTAAAGACCTCCTACCCGGATTTGTGGCTGTCGGGACAGAACCCCGAGGGCACAAAACACCTAAAGAATTGCCAGCAAGCCACGTGGGTGGTAGACCCTGAGAGGGAGAGGCCCTTTCAAACCGCCATGCTGCTGGGAGTTGACCTCCCTGGAGCCCACACACCAAGCAACCGGACCATGAGCGCCAACCTCCGGCCGCTGTGCACTTGTCCCTCCAGAGCAGCCAGCCTTGGCGGGACACCATGATCCCACTGAGCGGAGGCGGGCTGGGGCTGGGGGCTGAACCACCGGCCCATGCCCGCGGCCGAGCCCAGCCCTCCAGAGACCCCAAAGGGGCCCAGCACGAGCCAGGAGCTCAACCCGTCGGAGGGGTCCACCCCAGAGCACCGGGCGGGCGGCGCGGGCGCCGGGCGGCGGGGGCGGCGGGCGCAGGACTGACCGCCCCGGCCTGACCTTGCTTACAACGCTTGGCTAGCCGCAGCCGCTCGGCGCTGGCCCCGGCCGGGGCGGGCTGCGTGGGCGCCATGTTGCCGCGCCGCACAGGTGCAGGTCCTCACAGACCCGCCCAGCCTCCCAAACTGGGCCGGGGGCCTCCGTCTTCTGTGTTCTCACTGGTAGGTAACATTGGATTTCACTTCAGTTTTGATGTCGGGATTTCCGCGGGGGTCAAAGGCTACACTTGGGGATCTCCCGCCTGGGCTTCAAGGTGCCTCTGGCTCCCGCAGCCTTGAGCATCCCTGCCCCTTACACTTGCCCCTTCCTCCCTACATGCCCCCCCACCCCCACCCCAGGACCTGGGCTGTGGCTTATGGGCCTCAGATCCAAAGCCTTTATGTTTTTGTGGCATTCTGTAGGCATCATTCTTTAAAGAAACTGCTCGGATAAAGACAAAAATAATTTTATTTAAAAAAAAAATGGCAAAGGAAGATAGCGTTCATTCAACAAATTTTGTTACTACAAATTCTTGCACAGAATACAAAGAGGGATTAGTTAGTGAGCTTGAGTTGTAAGGCCATTTTTATTGGTGGGATTTATTCAAGATACTACTGCTTTCGTCAAAGATACTGTGAGTCGGCTAAATCTTTTAATTCAAATGCCACATATTTCTCGCTGGCCATTTGTGACCACATCACCACCAAACAATGTATTAACCATGAAACAAGTTTTAAATACATGCATTTCACTAGAAATAATGCCAGTTCAGGCTTTGTCGCCATTTAACTAGAAATCTCTTCTGTACTAGAATATAAATTTTAATGGCAAATAATTTTGAAAAGATGGCTAGGAAAATCACTTTCAGGCCATGCATTAAATTTTGGCATGTTCATCTCTAGCTTATCCTCACTGAGACTATTAGCAAGCAATCCCAAAGGTTCCTGATACATAAAAGTTCATAACTTTACAGAGGGAAACATCTGTACTGAGCCCCGAAAGGCCTGGGTTAAAGGTCGCTGGCCATGCAGCCGTATCCCTAAGGGTGAAGGCATGCTCCCAGATCGATTTATACAGGCAGTTTGTCTGGGAGGCACTGCTATGTAAGTCCTCTGACTTATTATTTCTGCATGGCCTCATTTATTTACAAAATGTTCCATGACATAGAACTAAGACTAGAGCAACCTGAGTTATCAATCGTTGCCTCTGAGCAGCTTTTAAAGTCATTTAATGTTGTGTCATAAATCTTGTCAAGCATTGTGTTACAGAGTATTAATACTATTGTTAATAAGGATTTTGAGGCAACTTATCCCTCCATAGGTTAAACTGACATTAAAATTTTCAACTTTCCTGGCTTTGCCTATCTAACACTGAGATTACATGTATGAGCCAACAAGCCCAACAATAAGTCTTTTAGTCACTTAATAGTTATATTAACTTTAGCTTTATAGCCCTTAAGGTCTGGGGCAGTAGTGCACACCAATCTGTAATCCCCAAACTCTGGAGGGAAAGGATGAAGTGTTGGATGTGGGAGGCCAGCCTGAGCTATAGAGGAAAACATTGCTCCAGGAGGAGGAAATGGGGAGCACAGAGAAGGACGACCCAGGTTTCATGTCATGGGACTTCCTCAAACTTAAAACGGACATAAACAGTTGTAAAGATTAAGTATGGTAATATTTAAAATGTGTAGCAAGTGCTAAAAGTGTTAAATATTACTAGAACTGCATGGATTTCTATGGGGAGAATTGTTTAATTGTGTGAATTTGCCACCTATGGTGGTTTTAGGATTTTTTTTCACTTCCCCCAAGTTTGTTATTTCCATTGCTTCTTTCTTACCCTTTTCAAACAAGTACTTGAACTGCCACTATGATCCAATGAGTATTAATTTAGAGTCATTGTACATCATAATTAGATTTAATTAGATATTAGAACAGGACAGAAATAAGATAACTTGGTTAGGAAGCCTGGTGGCTGTGTCAGAGCTGTTTAGAGATCCTGTTCTCCTCAGGGGTTGTTAGAGTGTCTCAGAGCAGCTGAGCTTGACTTTGGCACCACTGCTCATGGGATGGAACAGCGTGCACTTTTCTCAATATCTATCTGGGGAAAGGCAAATGCTGAAAACTGTCTTTATGATATTTTGTTTGAGAACAAGAATAAATTACCAAAAAAATGTTCTTCCTAAAGCCAAATCCAGGTCTCACTGAGCTGTGAGAATGCCTTCTCTCCAGGAGAAGTTGGCCACATTTTAAACCGTGTGCATCACCAACTCATAAACTGCACTGAATTAAGAAATGGCAGCAAGACACATGGTGATGTGGCAAAATACATCAGCAAAGTTCATCAGAAACCATACATTTGGAGGAAACATAGCAATTCAGTTCCCAAATAAAATAACATAAAATAAAACAACAATGTCCACAAACATGACCTTTGCTCAAACAAGATGAAGTTTGGCTAAAGTAAGAAACTATACAATCAACCACATTTCTCCCCTGAACCACAGATAACAGTCACAGGTCACAAGACAATTTGAACAAGGCTGAATTCAGTCCACTTTACACAGATAGGGGCTTTAAAATGCACTCACAATCTGCCCCATTCCCTCAGTCCTCACACTACCACCCTCATCCAAGATCACTGTTAGCCGGGCCATGTCTCGAAGACTTTAGTCGGCTCTAACTAGTTTTCACATGGACCAATGTTTGTATCTAATGTTTTCATTTTATTTTTTAACTTTGCCCGTGATTTTATTTTTCAAATAATGCCATTAGATTTCCCTTCCCCAAGTCCATGGGATTTTACTTGCCAAGATGTTTATGGCATCTTTAGAAAATGAACATATTCTCTCTTCTGTTATGAATTCAATAGACTTTTTATTAGGTTAAAAGCAATATGAATTTTAATATAAAGCCACCTATTTTAAGGAAATAGATGAATTATTTTCAGATCTGGACCTTTTTTCTCCTATACATTAAGCTGAAGTCAGACTATAAACAGAAAGTGATCAATAATAGAGATAATTGCAGATAAATGTGTTTTTGTAATACTTTCCTCATTCAGAAATAAAAGCCAGCTAAGCCTGGTGGCTCTTGCCCATAATTCCAGCATTTCAGAGGATGAGAAGGGAGAAATATAGTGAGTTAGACGCCATCCTTGGCTAGTGTAATTGGGTCAGTAATGATAATCAAACTTTCATCTTAGACTGGTTAAAACCTGATAGAAGTAAACTTAAGAATGCCTGTGGCTATTATTTTTTTAATATATTTTTCTTTTTGTTTTGGTTGGTTTGATTTTGAAACTGGGTCTCATAATGCCTAGACTAGTGTTGAACCCATGGACTCAACTCATCCTTTGGTCTTTGCCTCCCAAATATCTGGGGCTACACATGTATACCTACATGAACATTGTTTAAAAGGATTTAGATTCTTCCTTACAGATGATAACACCAAGTTTCACATAAGTTGTGCATTTACTAAGAAAGAAAACAAAATTATAATGATGCTTATCACACAAGCCCGGTACCCTGAGTTTGATCCATCCCTAGAACCCTCCTAAAGGTAAAAGGACAGATCTGACCAGAGAGTCATCCTCTGACCTTCACACAAAGACTGTGCACACAGCCCTCCACTCCAATTGTACACACACACACACACACACACACACACACACACACACACACACACGATGATAAATTTTAAAAAATAATGTTAATAAGAAGGAGAACATAGACTCTTTATTGAGTTAAGAAATATCAAGAGTCGGGCAAGGACAAAGGAGGGGCTTTCATGCAAACATAAATGTAACCATTTTAAAGATATTAAAAGGGCATGCTTTCTGTTTGGAATCTGTTAGTTTTCTGTACCAGGAAAATATACAGAAATCCAGTCTGAGTCAATCAACAGTCCAGTAAATCTCTGGGGCCATCACAACAACAGTGTGACAGCAATCACCTGCCACTCCTTATGTGCAGGTGATGAAGATGATCCTTTTTAGAGAAATGAGCCACAATGCTTCAGCTTGCTGGCTAATGCAATGCTTTGCTGCGTTTGGGTCTCTATTTCTTTTCATAAGGTAGGTGAGTATACAAAGTCCCATACAATGTTAGTGACTGCCTGGTGCCAATTCTCATGTGTGTCCCATTAGAATGAAGTCAGCACACATTAGGAGCTTCCCAATCCCATTCATATCAGGCTGGAAAAGCATGGACTAAAAGCACTGCCCCAACATCAGAACAAGATACTCCTGGGTGCTTACAGCCCAGCTAAGGAAGTTGTAAAATGAGACTGAGTTGTGAAGAAGAAAAAAAATCTAGCCTAGCTCCCTAATGTCTTCCTTTCATCCTTCAAATATCAGAATTAATGGAACCCCTTCTCTCAAGTTGGATGGAGATCCTCCCCTTGTTAGAGTCAACATTCAGCCACCACTGTGGAAGAAAATGGGCTTGATGAGTACTCTATATGTATACTATATGCTTCATATACTATATGCTTCAAGCTAATGCTATTAACATTTGCTGCATTAAAGCTAGTGGGAGCAAAAGTAAAATTAACAGCATACACATTTCCTGTCTCCAGGATGCTTGCACCATACTTCCCTAACACGGCTTCTTTAAGTCCTTTGAAATTTAACATAGTTTTTTTGTCTGAAACTTAAGCTTTTAAAACAGTTTTGCTGTGTTAATTTCACAAAAATTTTGTAAGAGACATTCCATACCTGAGACACTCTGCCTGTTGGAATCTGAGTCCCCATTACTGGAATTAGAATTATTGGAAGAGTTGTTGTCAACCCCTCCCAGAAGGGGGCGCAAGTGGCTTACTGAGACTTGTTCAATGAACGATGTTCCATACTTTCGAAAATACCACCATTCAAATATCTAGAACAGAAAAATAATGCGTTCATGACCTTAGTTCATATTTGTAACTCCAAGATACATTCCCTTAATATATGTTTTCTATTTCTGTCCACCTTTCAAATAATGTTTAATTCAGTCTAAGGTAAAAGATTTCAATAATTAACACCAATACTGTTTAGTTAAAAATGGTTTTTCTCTGCTGAAGAGTTGTTTTAAAAAAGAATCTATAACTATAATGACATGTAAAAGAATATTGTCAAGGTGTATTCCAAATTAGTTTCCTCTAAGTTAATTTAATATTCAAATAACAAAATCATCTTAGCTAAAAGACAACTCTATAAATGCATATGGATGACAGTTTTCCCAAAATATACCTTATAAAATGTTTTAATTCTTGACAGTTTATATTTTTGTAAAATGATACCCACCATAAAAAAAACTTAAGAAATGTTTAAACTGTACAAGTATGATTTCTTTTGAGAAATGGTGTTTCTGGCAAACAGAAGAACAAAGGGAGAGTCACACCTAGATGTATGCTGCTTGAGAGATGCAGGCAAGAGGATTCCTTGAGCCCAAGAGTTCAAGGTCAACCTGAGAACATAGTGATACCTGCTCTTAAAAGGGGGAAACAAATGGTAGTCTTTTCATGCTTGATGGCACCCATGTCCTGAAACTTACCACTCCTTCCTCGCCTGCTGAGTGCTATATAAGTATTTGCTGTATATCATGTATGTTTCTTAGTTCACAAGCTTCCTGGTTGTTAAGTACTTTGAACTCCAAAGGAGAAGAGAAATAACTGCCCTTGGTAAAAGACAACCCTGCATTACTTGTATGGCTAACTGAAGTCAGAGCTTCCTGAGCACAGGAAAAGCAAGTGTTCTTTCCACCTCTGCCTCCAGCTATTTCATGTTGCTCTCTCCATCCTTTCCTCCCTACCCTATCTAATCATAGTTTGTTCTTCCCCAGTCATATTTCCCTCAATAAAAGAAATTTAAGAATAGCTACTAGCTGGGCAGTGGTGGATCATGACTTTAATCCCAGCACTCAGGAGGCTGAGGCCAGCCTGGTCTACAGAGTGAGTTCCAGGACAGGCTCCAAAGCTACACAGAGAAACCCTGTCTGGGAAAAAAAAAAGTTTCATTATCTACTCTGGAATACACATTGGGTTATTATTTAAAAACGGGTGCTTTCTCACTTACATTCTACTGGATTAAAACAACAGGAAGGGAATATATGAATACCATTAGGAAAATAGCAGCCAACCCAAATGTTCCCAGTCATATATGGGATACCTTGATTTAATTACAGGGAGTTACTTCTCACATTGCAATGTTTAAGGAGAATATAGTTTGAAAGTTACATGGATGAGAGACTAATTTGTGTAAAGTAGGAAGAAAGCTCAAGACTGGTAAATGTTGGGAGCACAAAGGTCCTTGTGCCCACAGACCTCCAGGGAAGCCAGGAATATTAAGCATGCATGATTGTCCTCTCCAGGGAAAGGATATAAAACTTGTTTTTCCACCCAGAAAGCTGGGAATTGGAGGTGATTAGTAGCCTGGTGATCTGCATTATCTGATTAACCAGGTCATATCAAGCTCTCACAACCTGGAGCAGAGGTGGCTTAGTAGTCTAAATAACCCTTACTTTATCCATGTAACCAGGGGCTTCAGTAAGCTCCCATGACAAGGACTGGGGGTGACCAATCGTACAAATGATCTCTACAACATCTATCTGACTGAGACCACACCAGATCTTCCCTGGGCCCTTATGCTAATGCAAGCTGCCTATCTCTAAAACCCATCTTCTTGGAAGAAACTCACCTGGATTTGACTTTCAATATAATTATGCCTCTTTGTGATTATATTATACCAGCAAACATGTTCCCAAATTATACTGTGTTTAAATATGCTGGCAATAAACTGCCTGGCATCAGACTCTCTAGAAGTTTGATCCAGTCAGATGAAGTTGAGCTAAACACAATTTTCATTCTCACCTCTTCAAAGATTGGCTTGCTGCCAGCCATGATGCCTGCAGGGACCCCCACAGGTAAATATACAGATTATGGATCCATAAAGATGTCTGAGTCATGTGATTTATTTGGATACCAGTACCTTCAACCATAAAGTGGAAATCATATTTACCTTCAGGAGTCCTCAATTTTCATATCAGCTCAATGCAACGCACTCACTTCAGTGTGTGGCCCACAGTTAGTTCTCAAAAGTGCTAACAAAGTTACCATTTAATATGCCCATGGCTTGTACACCATACCGCCCAAGGATGGTGCACCTACGGGTCCTGCCAAGAGGTACCCTCTTTTGGCTGGTTGTATAGCAGTTTCCTCCAAAACAAAACATTTCTTCCTAGAGGGAAGATGGTTAAGACAAAGGACGAAACATTCCATCCTTCAGGCAAGCTCACTGGAACTCAGGAAGTAAATAACTCAGGAGCTTCCAGAAGCTTGAACTGACTAGCTTCACTAGGCCCCTTATTCTTCATGGTCATATGAGCAGTGATGAATGCTGAAAGACACTGTCAGACCGACCAAGCTGCCTGGAAAGGACACGCTCCAATCTGTCAAGTTGTGCAGTGTGTGTCAGGTATCCGTCTTTTGTAAGCCATAACCCATGCTGAGCTGAGCTTTTGGTGATACGGTTGTCTTTGAGTCATTCCTGCTCCTCTAAGTAATTTCTCACCTAAATAACCCCCAAAGGTTTGTTAGCTTGGCAAGCTTGACTGAAGTAGCATCCTTACTGGTCTGTCGTTGATCCTGCATCTGGGCTGATGGGATGCTCATTCACATTTCCCCAAGAATAGTGTTGTGCAAGTCTAGTCCACAGCTCAGGTTGGTGCAGCATCTAACCTATCATCTGGGTGTTAATAGAAATCATTGTGACAACGTAGTTAGTGCTCACCTCTGGTCAACAAAGCTTTCAAATTACAAGAGGTCAAAGGTTCCAAAGGCCCCCTTATCATTGGTCACAGGACTGACAGTGGCTCTCCATCAGTAGCAATGAAGTTTTTCTTCTGCTTCCCCCTGTGTTATGCTATTGGGACCTCTACTATGCCACAGTACACTCATTTTGGATACTGGCACCGCATGGTGCCAGTCTTGGATACTGGCACGTGCCAGACAACACGTGCTTGTCTGACCTTGCCTTAGTCACTAGGAGGTCAGATGCCTGCCTCGTGGCAAGGAACCAATCAGAAGTTAGCTGGTGGTGCTATGCTTTATGGCTCTGGGTGTGCTTTATGGACAAGTGCACAGCAATGACGCACAGAGCATAGCAACCACCCTGGGAGGGCCTATGGGCCATAACAACCAGTTGACCAATCAACACAGGGAAAGCCCTCCAAGCCTGGAGGCACACCAATCCTGAGCCTGTGTGTACCCCTAGAGACTCCCCTTACGCTGCCCTACAAGATCACTATGCAGACGCTTTGAGCTGTCTTTCCTAGCCATCCTCCATGGTGGGTGGATGAAAGACCCGAGCTAACATGGGGTTAGCTCATTAAACAACTATAATAAAGCCTCATGCAGTTTGCATCAAGCTTTCAACTCCACCTGGTGATTGGGGTGACCGAGGTCCTGGGCTGAGATCCTGGCGGCCTGAGCTTCCGGGGGTCTTACAATTTCATCACACAGCACCAAGTCTTCCTAATTACCCATGACTACCCCAGAGTTACAACACCATGTCCCTACACTAAAAGTCCATGCCACAGACCCACAGTACCCATGCGGTGCCAGTATCCATCGAATGCACAAAACCTCGAGATCTCAGATTCCTTACTTCCTCTAGGAGAACCACAGACCAATACTAAAATGGACCTTAAAGAACTCTGTAGGGAATCCACTCATAGATGAGGAACAAAGAACGTTCATCAAGATGCAGTGGCCTGACCTAAATTGCAAAGCTAATTAAGTTGTTGCTTAGCCTGAAGCTGCAGCTCTCTGCCCCTCTTTCTAAACCTCTTTATTAAACAAACAAAAAATAACAATGTGTCATTTAAGCCAGCACTTCACTTCCCTCTAAGTGTCCTCTGGCAGTCTCCCTATGCTTTCTTAGTTCTAAAAACCAGTTCAGAAGCAGTCTATCAAATGTGGCCAGCTAATTCAACCCAAGAGGAAAGTGACTGCAACTGACTGAACATTTGCATTAGATCACGAGGCCGCCCTTCTCAATAGACCTCCCTGCCTTTTTAGTGCAGAAATGACAGACAGGTAAGGACAGGTTACTTAATAAGTTGTTTGGGGGCAGGGAGGGAGGTTGTCTTCCCAGGCTTGTCATACATCAGTTCTACTGTCCCATCTGTGTAGAGGGGGCACTAGTATAAAGAATGACCCCTGTCCTTACAGTGTGAATCAAAAGAAAAGAAAGAAAGGAAAGACTCGAAGCTATCCCAAACTTCAAACCAAGCCCTTCAATTTGAGGCAGTAGCATGACAATCTTCCACATATTCCAAAACTCATCAGACTTCAGCAGTATTTTTAAAGTACTGAACAGATCCAAATGGGCAGATGGTGTTATTTAATGCACACATATTTGGTGTCACTTTGAATACATTTCCCTGCCGCATACCTACAGTGTAAACAGTAAAGCACTCATAAACAAATTTAGATTTTAAAATAGTTCTTAGACATGCTAGTTTAGCGGCCCTGACACACTGGGAGGGAGAAGTTGTCTCTCTAGTCTACCAAATAACTTAGAATTTAAAATGTAAAATTATGCATTTCTTAGCTTTAAAACTTTAACTCTCTACTACCCTTTCTCCTACCCATGCTCCATCCTTAGAGTAATACAGATTAAATAGGATTGGAATTCAAACCATCAATGGGGTGTGGCATTTAAGAAGCCAACATTGAGTCTATCTAGTTAATGGGCAAAACAACTCTTGATTAGAAAGCCAGGGCCGGCCACTTTGGCTGGTTATCTGGATTCCCTGGAGCTGTTTTCTAGTGTGTGTGATCAAGTCAGGGAGTACCCAGTTAGCATGGGAAGGGAACAATGGTGCAGTGATTCTAATGCTGGATGGAGAGCTGATAAGGAAGGACAGTGAACTAATTGCATATAGTCTAAATAAATAGCAGAATCATAAAGGTTTGGGGGCTGCTGTAGGTTTTTTGTTTGGTTAGTTTTGTTTATTTTAAAAAAGAAAGGCAAAAGGTTCACACACACTTTTGAAAGGGAAAAGAAACTATGAAAGCAGAAAATCTGAAGTTGCAAAAGTAGAAATGACCAAGACGCAACGCATGATGCCAAGATCCCAGGAAACAACCGTCCTCCCTTGAAAGGCAGCTTACTGTGTATGCGTGTGTGTGTGTGTGTGTGTGTGTGTGTGTGTGTGTGTGTGTGTGTGTGTGTGTGTTGTATGCCTGTGCATGTGGGTGCACTCACCCATGTATATACACATATTTTCTTTAATTAGCAAAAGGAGACTGTCTAAGTATATGAGATAAACCAAGGCAATTGTCAAGCACTGCAGTGACATCCATAACTATTTTTAGTCTCCCTTTGAATTTGTAAGTATATCCTTTTCCTTCATACTCACTGACCCTCTCAAAGTCCCTTCTTCACAACTCTGCAAGACTGATACCAACTGAAAAGAAAAAAGGAAGGAAGGAAGGTTTGGAGGGAGGGAGGAAGGGAGAGGGGAAGGAAGGGGGAGGAAAGGAAAAGAAAAAAGAGCAAGCAGCTCTCTCTTATGTATGCTGTGTTTATAAATTCTGTATAGCTACAGTGAGGGGTAGGCCTCCTGCTTCCTAAGGCTCAGCCAATCCCTCATTAGCCACCTGTTTCCCTAAACAGCTGTGGCAGCTCTGTGTGGAACTGACACTCATCCCCTTCCATCCTCAACTCTGGGCACCTGCTGCAAAGACTAAAAGAGGCAGTCTTCAAGATCAAAAGCCTTTCTTCGTGCATATAAATTCACTGGCTACGATTTTCTACTGTAGCATTCATTATTGTGGCCTGGAGATGAGGATCACTCTCCTAGGGCTAAGGAGGAGTCCTGGAGATCACTAAGAATGGGAGGAATTTGGTTGTGTCAACTCTCCCAAGTTGGTGGTTCATGCTGTGATGGTGCCTGGGCCTGGGCCCTCAGACTCTACAGGTTCTAACTGATGCAGTCCTCAGAATCCAAAGCAAGTTCCCCAAATGGTTCTGATGCAGCTAATTCATGCACTCACTGTATTATCTGTACAGCCAACTACTAACCATGCTGTTCAGGACACAGAGAATACATAAAAACACAAATATGGGTGCTGGAGAGATGGTAATTTAGAAAGGAAGAGGACAATAAATGATCACAAAATAAAATATGGTAAGTGTTGGCCTGTGTTCTAAACTGTCTCCTCCTAAAAACACAGTAGTCTTCCACTCTACCTCAGGCCTCCTTTAGAGGCCATATTTTTCTTCTTTTCCTTTCCCCACTTGGTCCATTTCTGTGAGTCTGATAGCCACCTTCCCAGGTAGCAACTTTAGTGAAAGCAGAATGGCATGGCAATGACCAGTGGACAATGCATGTGGTGGCATGGGTGGAGGGGACATGCCCTTACCCTACACACACACACACACACACACACACACACACACACACACACACACACACACGCACCTGCCAATGCTTGAGACAGGAGTGAAAGCTGGCCCCAGGGCCATTTGAGCAGGAGTGTTGCCCCTGCCCCTCACCATCTGCAACACTCTGGAAAGCAGGCCCTGCACTTCACCTGGGCAGCACAATAGAGCCAACCCCATTGGCAGAGGGGTGGGTGAGCCAGCCCCAAAGCTCTGAGCATGGCAGAGCTGTCCCCATTACTCATCTGTCACCAGATGCCCTCCCCCACCCCCACCCCTCATCCCCTGCCAGTCAACACCTGAGGCAGGTGGAGAGCTGGCCCTGCCTCTCATCAGCTGCAGGCACACCTGCCTGGACAACACAGTAAAGCTGGCCCTGAGGTGGAGGTGTGGGAGAGTTGACCCCAAGGGTGTGAAAGCTGGAGAACTGCCCCTGCCCCTTGCTCATCTCTGCGAGGGCTGGACTAGCAGGGTAATGCAGAAGAGCGCACCCTGGTGGTGAGGACAGGACTAGCAGGGTAATGCAGGAGAGCGCACCCTGGTGGTGAGGACAGGACTAGCAGGGTAATGCAGGAGAGCGCACCCTGGTGGTGAGGACAAGACAGAGCTGACGGGCTGACCAACCCTGCAGCTACTCAGACCAAGAACCAGGGTTATGAGCTGGTGCATTCCAACATCCACCCTATCTGTGATCTGCTGGAGCATGTGAAGGGACCGGTCCTGCAGACCTAAAGCTGCAGGGTTTCTACCACACAGGGCAACAACAGGATAACGAAGAAGAGGCCCAGGGAGGGCCCAGCATAGACAGGGTGGCAGAAGCCAGATGCCTCAAGCCAGATGAATGGTTCTTTGCAATGAACACTTGCAAGTAAAGATACATGGATAAAAGGATTTACTGCATGACTGACTGTGTCATACTACATACAACTTCCATGACAAGAATGATTTTTTCTTTTTTTTCCCCTCCTAAATTTTATTTTACTTTGAGGGAAGGTTGCAAAGGCAGAGGACAGATACAAAGGGACAGGGACATGAATGGGATGGAGACGCATGATGTGAAAGACACAAAGAATACATAAAAAGCAAATTTAAAAAATGGACAGTGAAATCCTAGTTGTCACCCCATGCACACTCAGCAAGCAGGGCTGAGTGGCCCTTTCTGGAAGTTTAGGTCTTTACTCCTTTGCACTGGATGGCTTCTGGGAGTTTTGGCTCTAGCCCTGCAGTTTCACTAAGCTAGCCGGCTTACCAATTTATGCTTTAATGCACATTGGAAAAGATAAATTGGTTGTATATATCTTGTTATCTATTGCTAGTTATCTTCTCCAGTTTTTCTGTGTCTAATTGTTAATCCAATCAAATGCTCTTGTTCACAGATCCTGACTAGCACACATTCTCTCCTCTCTCTCTCTCTCTCTCTCTCTCTCTCTCTCTCTCTCTCTCTCTCTCCCTCCCTCCTCCCTCCCTCTCTCCCTCCCTCCCTCTCTCCTTCTTGGGCTTCCTCAAAAAATATCATAAATTTCCATGGCGAACCCAAGTTGATGTGGCTAAATGGGCCTCATCTTCTTTCATTGTCTGCAGGCTCCCCTGCAGTCTGGGCCTTAAGCATCTGTCATTCTGCAAGCTAAAGCTGAGAGATGGGTTGCTTAATTGTTGATATGACCTGCCATCTATGTGCTATTCTGCACAATTTAAAAACCTTTCTAATCAAGTTTCACCCTGGGCTCCACAATTGTCATCATTCGATCCATATGAGTTACAGGTCAAGTTCATTAGATGAAGGGTTGAAAGGAGACAGAACAGAACGACCACCTAATTGTGTTACCATGAACAGGGATAAAATAGACAGTCAGATCCGGATTTGAACCTTACCATTTATCTGCTCTGTAGCCTTGGGCCAAACTACTTAATCTCCATGTCTGTTTATACTCAGCAGTATGAACAGGTAGGTGAAACCCACCACTTTGAATTTTAATGAATGCAAATGAATTTAATGAATTAACTAAATGAAACAATGTATGCAAGGTATTCAGTACCTGGTCCAGTAGGAACTCAACTACTGGTTTGTTTGTTTGTTGTTTTGTTTTTGTTTTTTAATTGATTAAAAACCTTTTAAATTAAAATATGATTACATCATTTCTCTTCTTCCATCCTATCCCTCCAGTCACTCTCATACCCACCTTGCTCCCTCCCAAATTCATGGCCTTTTTAAATTTAATTGTTACCATATACACACACAAGCATAAATCTGTAAATATGACTTGTTCGGTCCATTTAGCATTAGTTGTATGTATATGATTTCAGGTCTGATCAATTAGTATTAGATAACCAATTAGGGGACCCATTCCTAAGAAATACTATTTCTGCCCATCTCAGCATTCCTTAGTTCCCTATAATTCTCGGTTTATGGGTCAGAGTTGCCCCCCCACACACACACACCATCAAAGAAACTTCTCTTTAAAATAGAAAGGAGACCATTACAGGAAACCATAACTGATCAAAATGCAGAGGACAAACCATCTTGCCATTCTAGCCCCAGTTGGTCCATTTTTAATACCTAAGGCTCAGGGAACATCATGGAAAGGGGATCAGAAAGATTGCAAAAGCCAAAGAACCAGGAATCACTTGTGAGGCTTTCTCTTCTAGAAATGACAGGGGAGTTTCACCCACGAAAGACACCTCAATGATATGGCTTCCAAAACAAGATCTGAACAAGGACAACACCAACAGACACACATGGTTCATTTCTTACAAATGAATTCTTCCCAGGGTCATCTCTTCTGCCACTTTCCAAAAAAAGGTGTTTCTTTTACATCCAACCAATGAACTAGTATTTTTAATTTACTATTCTGATTTTCTTTACTTTGTTACTCATTCTAACTTTTAAAAGTACCAACCTTGCAGACTTTTTAGCATATTTCCACATAACATATATTCATGTTATATATGAATAAATAAAGGCACAGGGGCACATCTATACACAAGTTAATAGGGACATAACGATCCATGTATAAATTCCAATATCATATACAGCAATTTTCTACCAACAATTTGAGAAAAATTAAGGGGATTATTTTTTCTACATGCCCATTTCTCTATTTTCAAAGCAAAAACAAAAGTCTAATATTTTCTCCTTTGAAATAGGCATTGCCTGAAGGTGCTGCTTATGCAGACTGAATACACCTTGACAATAGATGCAAAATGGGCCTGTCAGGTTCAGATTGTGAGGACAGGTGCTTTTCCTATGGCAGGAGCCAGCCTGTGGTAGGGGAAGGGGGAGCTCGTGCCAGGCAGGCAAAGAGGCACCGTGACATCAATTAGGAAGAGGCAGCCTATATGGTATGGCCACAGGAACTGTAGCAAAGAGTGAGTGAGACAGGTAACTTGACAAATTCACTGCCAGTCTCAACCTGTGAAGAAAACTACCGGTCGAATATGTCTAGTCAAATATGTATCTATTTTTAAAGAAATTAAGGGTTTTTTTCTATTTCTCTCTATATATTTGCTCAGTTAATTGACTTTTGTTTTTACCTCTCTTCTTAAACATCAAGTGCCATGGTGATTCCTGATTCTAGCATAAGAGTCTTAAGGTTCTGAGTCAGTCAGTTTCCAGGAGCAGCCCTGTACTCTGAGTGTGTGGCAGGCACCCAGAGCCTTTCTGGGGAAAGCACTAGTTAATTGTCTACCTGATGCCTGGAAGCAAACTGCTCAGCATTCCATGCACACAGCCATTTTGCAAAGTATCTAACTTTTTCCTCCTCCTGGAAATGCACTCAGAAGAAGACATAGTGGTAAGCATAGAAACCTCACTTTAAATTCACTTTAAAGCCTAGCAAAGCTCGTCCCTAGAGGCAGTGTGATAGACACCAGGGCCAGCCATCTCTAAGGCAGGAACCTGGGGTAATCAATAGCTATTACTGGACACTGTAGTTATGCCCTCAGAAAAGGCCAATGTTTTTTAGATGGGCCATTCACATCCTCCCTACAAGACAAGGTTCCTCTGATCTAGGCATTTCATCAGTCCACAACAGTTCCTGCTTCTTCCATGTAGCCCAGCAATGAGCATGCAGTTTACAACCTGTAAACCCACAGCAAGACACTACCAGAACAAAATCCAGAGCAGCTGGCACTTAACTGGAAAGGCAGTGAAACAAGTGACAAAAGACAGGCTGCCTGTGTTAGACAGCCTGGGTTCTGCTCCTGTTCTGCCCTTTGCCAACTATGGACCTTAAAGGCAGGTTACTGATTTGCTTGGTGTGAAGCACAAAGAAAGACCAGCAGCAATTGTGCTGCTGAGCAGAGGAAATGAGTGGCCAGAATCAGTGTCAGGCACAGCAAGCATCACTCCAGCAGGCTGGGCTCTCAATGGAAGCTTCTGAGAACAGGAATGTATGTACAAAACTGACTTCCCCACAGTCCAGCAGATTGCTGGATTTGGTATAAATCATACCCTCCCCAAGTTTGCCCTTTCTATTTGTTTAATCAAAAATGTTTCAAGGCTGTATCATAAAGAAATGTTAAAATATATTATTTAAAGTGTAAATGGGCCAGGAGGTGGTGGCATATCCCTTTAATCCCAACACTCAGGAGGCAGAGTCAGGCAGATCTACCTATGAGTTCGAAGCCAGCCTGGTTCTACAGACCAAGTTCCAGAACAGCCAGGGCTACACAGAGAAACACTGTTGTAGGGGACACCTGTAACCAGCCCCAAGCAGGTGTGGTTAGGGTGTCCTCTACACACTGTCTCAAAGGAATCAAAAATAAACAGTAACTATCAGATATTTAAAATATCTCTTCCTGTCCCCTCTTCCTACAAGACATAAGAGTGTGTGTGTGTGTGTGTGTGTGTGTGTGTGTGTGTGTTATAAAATATCTTTTCAGAATGTACTTAACAGGAATTTATCAAGCAAATGAAAACATGTCTGCAGTTTCCTTAGTCAACTGGCACATACTACAATGAGAACTTGAAAATGCAGGTTGGAAGCCTGACTACTTTCCCATAAGGTAATTGCATGAGTTGAACCACAAGGCTTTCTTTTCTTTCCTTGAGAAGTCTTAAATTTCCCACCTGGAAAAAAAAAAAAAAAAAGCTTGGACCTAATGACCCAGGCGGAAGTCCTAGAAAGTCTTGCTCCGGCCTTGTAGGCTTCCTCTTCCTCCATCACTAGGAGGCTAGCCATGACTCCTGTTACTCTCCATTATAAGCCATGACTTGTGTTCTCCTGACTATTGAACAGCTCCTGGCAGGCTAATGTAATTTCCTACCTCATCCTAAGTAGCAAGCATGCAGTCTCTAATGAAAAAACTTCCATCTAGTCAATAAAGTTAGAAGCTTTTGGAGTGATTCATTCTCGAACATTTGCTATTTAGCTGTTTTTTTTTCCCCTGAGGTTTTGGGGCAATGCAATTCTACTGGCTTTGTCCAACCAAGTCATCTGATCATTTTTCTCTGCCCTAAGTCCCCTACATTGGAAAACAGAGATTATCAAAATATTTTTCTCCTCTATGCCTTGTCAGATTCAAATAGTTTATTCTCCTTTGGTTGATGTTTTGTGTTACCTGACAAGTTTGGTTAAATTCTTGCAATTGGTGACCTCTCACCACTGTGGGTTTCAGATTATCGGGTTTCATGTTCCATTAAAATCTCCTCAGCTCTCCAATTACCTCACCAAGACTGAAGATGAATGTGGGATTGCTACAATTTCTCTGCCAAATTCTTAAAGTAAAATAACACCATGCATAGTCACTATTATTTCACAAGAGAATTTTGACATTAAAAACTAGAAGGAAGCCAACGTTAAGTAAAATGCAGTTCCTGGGTAGAATAATTAATAACCAACCTCATGGCTTTATGCACAACTCTCCATAGCAAGGCCCTTATTTTCTCAACTTTCCTCAACAGAGAGGAGATGTCAGAGATGTCAGAGATGTCAGAGATGCATGTGTGGGCTGCGGATGCTTAAGAGGCAGAAGGCTACAAATTAGAACACCTCCCTGTTATAGATGAGTTTTAGCATATGGCCCCTTGCCTCTGGGCTTTCTACAGAGATCTCTCTCCTGGGGAGGCTCCTGCTGATTTCCTTCCCATCCCGACTCCATTTCACACAACCATGTGACAACACAGACAACAAGTTGAACCTAGGTGTGCTCTCACCTCTAAAGGATGCTCTAGCACTGCCGTTTTCTACTCCCAGCTGTCTGCAGAATCTGCCTTCCTCCATCTATTATGCCCAGACTTCGGAAATCTCTCATTAGCCAGGTAAATGCATTCTCTTTGCTCAATATGTTTGCACCCATTTCCCCCCTTCAATTTTTTTCTACTGATGATTCATTTGTCTTAATATTAACTCTGCAATCTTTTACATGTACCTATTTCTACAATAGTTAATAATCACAAGATTATGCATAGAGAAAAGCATCTTTTTTAAAAAATTTCTCTCCCTTAAAGATCATTAAATTGTGTGCAAATGGTCTCGTTGAGTTTAGATAGTCCCATAATGTTCATCAAAGTGAACTATGTTAGGTAATATAATCTAGCATACATACAACTATTACAGAATATAAGGTAATGAAGTTTTACAAATGTTATTATGTTTTAACCTATATGAGGTCTTTAAAGGAAGCAGTAAAGAAATAAATGTAAACAAGATGAAGGGAAAACAAGATGAAGGGGGTGAGTTTAGGATTGCCACAATCCATATCAACTCATCTAAAAGCAATAAGCAATATCCCTACAGATACTAAGCCCAATAATTCATTATGATAAATACATGAAAAATGGTCTTAGTTAAACTGGGTAACTTTTATACATCAGCAATATCTATCAATCTATTTGTCTGTCTATCTAATTTTTATGGTGATGGAGACTGAATCCAGGGCTTCATGAATATGAGGCAAGTTTTCTACCACTGAGCACATTTTATATGTTAGGATACCAGAATTTGTCCTAGAAACATCTTCTCTTATTTTCCTCCATATTATGAGTTATTTCACCTTTCAACAAAAGAAAGCATTGGTTTTCCCATATCCAGAGCATTTGACCTGGGTAGCACAAGTCTTCTCTTCAGCCCTAAGCAACACGTATACAAGTGCAAAAGGAATACTGAAAATGGCCTGTGTATATTCCCCCAGATAGAATTTTTTCCATGAAAACACACTAACATACATGTTAATACATTTTTACATCAGAAGATTTCCATCACTTACCAAAATAAGTCCTGATATTAGTGAGGAAGTGCCTGTCAGGGCCACGTAGAACTTCGGTGTCAATGTGTTCAGAAACATGCTCACTGGAAATAAAAGGACAAGGAGAGAAGAATGAGAAAGGCATGACTGTATCAGCAAAACTTTCTATTTGTTTCGTGTGTGTGTGTGTGTGTGTGTGTGCGCGCGCGCGCGCGCGCGCGCGCGCGCGTTTGGCCTGCATGCATGTATGTGTACTATATGGATGCAGGATCCAAGCAGGGAAAAAGAGACCACCAAAATCCCTAGAACTGCAGTTACAGATGAAAGTTGTAGCCTCCACGTGGGTGCTAGGAACTGAATCCCTTGCCCTTTTCAAGAACATTGAGTGCTCTTAACTACTGCACCATCTCTCTAACACCTAACTCATTTACTTTTATTCCTTGTGAAATCAATTGTTGCTGGTAACTGGAATTCCTAGAACCATAGCAAAGTCCCACTAAGGTGAGGAACTGGTATACCGATTCAGAAAGGCAGGTATCAAGCTGCACACTAAATGCTACAATACCTGCCAAGTAAAATGTGCCCATTGGTACATAGTGGCATGACTGGTAGGAGGTGTAACCAATGGTTTTCTGGTTGGATTTGAGAGAGACCTGCTCAGCAGAACACAGTTTATGCCTCGTGACCTAGTCAAAGGCCAATGGCTGAGGAAGGCATAGGTCTAATTACCCACCGCTATTATTTTGTTCAATGGAAATTTCAAATTGCCTTCTAAAATATTAATGTTTGTGCCCATGGATTAGTGCTTAGAAACATTTTTTTTTTTTTGCAGTAGGTATCAAGAAATGCAGAAAGTTCTAACTGGTCAATGAGCTGAGAATAAGTGACAATTGAGTGTTCACTGCTAAACTGGATATTTATTCTATCTTCAAAGCTCAGGGAGCATCACAGAAGAAGAGGAGAAAGGAAAATAAGGAGCAGAGGATGGTGAAGAATGCTGTAAAATGTTATCTTCTGCATGGGACATGGCCATTCACTCACAAACTCTTGGCAGCTGTGGTTATCTGCACAAGACCAACACAGGAAAGCCAGTCAATATTCTGTCTGTTTGGGAGATGGGCTCATGAGGCTTCAACCGTAGTTGAGGTGCTACTGACAACCGGCAGATGTTAATAAGGTGAGTCATTTTTGTGAAGTTATAGAGGAAAGTTTAAAGTCTCTGTTGGGGCCATTTGCTATTTTGGATTAGTATTAGGTGGCTCTGGTTAGCAGGGACTGAAGCGTCAACTGTAATTAAAAAGATATCAGAACCACTAAGTGAAACTTTTGCTTTGCTGGGTTAATTAATGGTGGTTGGCTGGAGCTTAGAAATTAGTGATGATTAAGAAGATAGTAGCATCGTTTAGGTGAAATCTGAGAAGTGTTCTCTCGGGGTCAGCACATGAATCTGGGGTCCAGAGGGAGCCAAGGTTGTAAATTGTGCTGACAGCTGAACTTGGTCATGTGTAAGAGTTACCCAGGTGGTGCTGGTTTTGAAGGCATGAAGGAAGGGGTCATGGAGAGTAGCTGAGGCTCAACACTGTGAAAAACCAGGAGAGTCACTGGTGAATGTGAGCCTCTGTGGCAGATGAAGACCCAGGACAAAAGGGGTCATGGAAAGAGGCTGAGGCTTGGCATCATGAAGAAAGCCCAGGCTACTGGTGCATCCAGTTACAGCGAAGATGCTAGCATGACCACCAAGAACAGCAGCAGGAGAGGAATCAGCAGGAGCTGAGAAGACAAGCTGTGTGTACTGTAGGAGGAGGTACAGACGAGAGTGACCAAAGCCCTTTGGAGGAACGCAGAAAGATGATCATGAAGGAATCCCAGATATGGGAAATTTAGTTATTTACACAGACTTTGGTTTTGCTTTGTTCAAGATTGTGACTGTACCATGGTTCTTCCCTCTTGTAAGAAAGCATTTAACTTAATTTTAATTTTACAGCAACCCACAGTTGAGAGACTTTGAACTTTTAAAGGAGATTTTCAGTTTTTAAAGTCTGAAATTTTAATGTGTTTGAATTTGTAAATAGGTGGGACTTTTAAACTTATTTATATTTTATATTGTGTGTTTTGTATAAGAAAATATGGATCTAGGCAAGCCTGTAAGGAATTTTCTTAATTAGTGATTGATGATGGGTGGCCCAGCCCATTGTGGGCTGGTTGTCTGGTTTCTAGAAGAAAGCAGACTGAACAAGCCATGAAGAGCAAGCCAGTAAGGAGTACCCCTCCATGGCCTCTGCATCAGCTTGTCCCCAGATTCCTGTCCTGACTTCCTTTAGCTATGAACAGTGATGAGGAAGCACAAGCTGAACAGACCCTCTCCTCAGGTTGCTTTGGTCATGTTCTTTCATCTCAGCAATAGTAACCCCAACTAAGACAGGCTGCAATGTAGACCTGAGGCAGTCACCAAAACAGTATCTGTGAAAATGAAAACCAACATGGTGGGCTGGAGAGATGGCTCAGAGGTTAAGAAGCACTGACTGCTCTTCCAGAGGTCCTGAGTTCAATTCCCAGAAACCACATGGTGGCTCACAACCATCCGTTATGAGATCTGGTGCCCTCTTCTGGTTGCAGATATACATGGAAGCAGAATGTTGTATACATAATAAATTCTTTAAAAAATTATTTTAAAAAAAAGAAAAAAGAAAGCCAACATGGCATTCGGTAATGCTGGTTAATTACAGGATGCCCCAAATGAGTGGTGAGGGAAACCACAACTACAAAGAGTTTCTTTCTCTGCCATTCATAAATAAAACACAATTCCCATCTCTGCTTCCATTTAACAGACTGAGATGTTAGTCTCTGAAAACCTGCTAAAATCGCAGTTGGGGGATGCTTTAAAAAATATCTTCATAATAGTCTTTTTTTTCTAGGCATATTTTAAATATATAGCATTTGTATCACCTTAAAAAACCAGTTTCCCATCCAGTCAGTTCAGTCAGGATGAAAGCCCGGTGAGAGCACTCCTCTCCCTGCTCCCTTCCCTGCTTGGGCTGGTAGCCCCAGCTTTTATGTATCACAGTCCTCTGAAGAAATGCTATGGCGCTTATGTTTGTGAGAGAGAAGCATGAAGATTTATTTTTAGACTCATTCCCAAGGTAAGAAACCCTCATAAATCATTCTGTCTACTCTTCCTCTACCCTTGATGTTGCCATGGCAACTTCACAGATATCCCTTTTCTGCTTTACAGAGAGAGCATCCAGCTGAACACATTCTCTTTGTTCAGCTGTGATCGGAGAAAGTATTGTTGCAGCATGCTGTATTAGTATGAACAACGCAGCATTAGGTTTTCATGTCACCTTCTCCCTGCTAGGCAAAGGCCGTCTGACACCTCTTCCTGTCACCACTAAACCCCAGTCACCCTAAGGACAAGTGAAGTAAGGTCTCAGATGGCGAGTTCCCTCCTTACCCTTACAAATACATACTGGGGAAGAACTGCATCCTCATGGAAAACTGAAGAAAAATGTATGTGTCATATAACTGCTATTTATCATATTTTAATCTAAGTTTCAAGGTGATTGTTAAAGTTAAATATAAATACAGCAAACGTTAAGTTGTTGGTGCCTGGTGCTTTGTATCCTCCCCCCTCCTAGTCCCCCACCCCATACCTGTGGCTGTGGCTGTGGCTGTGTGTGTGTGTGTGTGTGTGTGTGTGTGTGTGTGTGTGTGTGTGTGTGTGTGTGTTTGTGTGTGTATGTGTGTGTGTCTGTGTGTGTGAGTCTGTGTGTGTGTGTGTCTGTGTGTGTCTGTGTGTCTGTGTGTGTCTGTGAGTGTCTGTGTGTTCCAAAGTACACATGCAAGGTGAGAATCACATCAGGTATATTCAATGACTACTTCCTCGAAAAACCAAGAACTTCCTAGATATTATGAGATATTATTCCCAGATAACAACACATTGGCTATAAATTTAGTTATTTGGGAGGAAAGGGGAGGGAGAAATGATATATAATTATAACCTCAAAATTAAAAGAAAAACTTTAAAGAAATTAGTCACTTGGGATAAAGACATACCCTACCAAACTCCAAAGACCCTTTTCTTTTTAAAGGAATTTTATGTGCAAATAGTTTCAAAATGCATCGTGTATACTTGACTTTACCCTTAAACAGAATGTCTTTAACATATTTCAATCTTTCAGTAGTAACTCTACCAAAATAGACACAAACTCTACTGTGTTAACATATAGCAATGTTTTCAGAAACTAACTGAATTCAGAAACAAACACTATTTCCCTCCAAAACTAAGTAATACAGGATGGAAGTACTCTTCACATCTTTTCCCGTTCTTTTCACCATTTGGTATGCCAATCCAGGAGTAGCTATTATTTTCACTGTGTGCCTGCTCTAATACGTTTTCCCTGCTCTATGACATGCTATTTAAAATCTGTTATAAATTCAAGGCAGATAATCCGCTATAGTTCAACAAACTACGTATGTCCAATGCGTATCAGGCATTGCATAAAGTTCGGAGGACTCAAACATGTTTGACATATAATTCTTGTCCTTAAGGAACCTGGGATATTTTTTTGAGAAGCAGACATGGGAACAATATAACAGGCTTTTGTGATTCTGAGTGTCACTGAGGTACTCTTTCCTCAGCTCTGACTGCAGTGGGAGACAATGGGCACCAATGTGCTCCTTTGAGAAAGTCTCAGAATAGTGTATCCACTGGAGTCATGCAAAATAAGAGCTGTGATTGACAGCCAAAATGAAGGGGTTCCTTGGCAGCCTTTGAGGCTTGTCAGTGTGTGTCTATGCATTGGCTTTCCTCTCATTTAGTGCTGATAGTCTGAGGAGTTGAAAGGGCTGGCCTGCTGAATTCTTGACAAGCAGAGAAGCATGGTGTGAACGATACTCGTTCTCATAGGACAACTGTGCTGAGGGATGGAAAAGGACACTCCCAGAATTTCTTGTGTTCACACCGAAGGGCACCTACACTATTAGCCATGTAAAACATGCCAAGAACTTTCTATCATCTTGAGAAAAATTTTGCCCTGACTTTTCACTTCTCCCTCACTTCATTGGAATTTACACAGGAAATATATTAGAAATGTCAGTGGTTAGGTTTAGGAAGACTGGATGCTGCCAAGGGGAACATAGGAACTCATTTCTTATTGTGTCAGAGAGAACTGCCTAGCTGGAGGCTAGCAATACTGGTAACAGTAATGTGTTATACCAAATCACTTACATATAAAATTCATAGAAATAACAAGGCAGGCAAGAAGGACATTAACAAGAGTAGAAAAAATCTTCTACATTTGTTAATATTAGCTAATTCATTTAGTTATATAAACGGTACTTAGTTCATCAAAAGATACAGAACTAGCACTAGAAGTAGTATATAATATATATAATAATGAGATTGAATCTATGCTCTTTCAAAATTATTATTTTTGAAAATTGCACAAATGTGTTCTATATTTGTTACCTTTTATCTTCTTTTGTACCATTGACCCCCTTCATCTTCCAAACTTGTCCCCTCTAACTTTTATGCCTTTCTTAGCACCACTGCCCCCTACCTTTGGGGGGGGGAATGAGATGCCCATGGAAACAATACAAGATAGTTCATATACCAGAAGAAAGGTTCAGATAAAATGTAGAAGGAGTAGGTATTGCCTCCAACTACACAGATGAGAATATAGTTCCTTGCAGGCTCACCCAAACAAGAGATTTGAGTGGAGGAAGGGAGTCTAAGAAGATCTGACAACAGGCATGAACACATAAATGAGTAAGGGTACATGGAGGAACTGTAAAAGAAAGGCCAGGTCAGGTGGACTTTTTGTTAGTGGTTCTGGAGCTCAAACCCAAAGCCTCACACCTGCTATTCCAGGGCTCTACCACTGAGTTACATCAGACTCAAGGCAAAGAGAAGGTGTTTACCATTCATGAACTGAAACAGGAGGAGGACAGTGCCTAGTAGAAATAGTAGTAGATAAAGCTGGCAGCTTTGAGAATTACTTCTGAGGCAGCTCCTGCAGTACAACTACTGTGAGAAGTTAGGCATATCAGACGCTGCAGGAGTAAACTCATCAGACATGTGTAGCTCTTGACAATATCAGACAAAGAGTGAAAGTCTAGGCAGCATTGTTGAAGTGAGGCCAAAGCCACACTGCCAGTGAGTAGAGTGAGTGATTGGTGGACTTCTTTTTTTTAGTATTTTATTCATCTTCTCCTCAGGAACCTAAGTATTCCAAGTTATACTTTGGAAATATGTATTTTTATTTGTTTATTATGTATACAACATTCTGCTTCCATGTATATATCTGCACACCAGAAGAGGCACCAGATCTTATAACAGATGGTTGTGAGCCACCATGTGGTTGGTTGCTGGGAGTTGAACTCAGGACCTCAGGAAGAGCAGTCAGTGCTCTTAAACTTTGAGCCATCTCAAATGGAAGGTCTGGCAGTAAAGACAATTCATCATGATATACAACTCCAAATGAGAAGACAGTGTGAGCATGCATTAAACAAGTAAAACCCCTGCTCCACGGTGGGAACAAGAAATTGTTCTTGGAAGAAATATGCACTGCTTTACTTTACTATTACAGGTTTAAGCTATATGGTTCATTATTAGAAATGTGTCAAATGTCTCCCACAGTCTTCTTGTTATAGACACCTTCAACAAAAATTAAAAATAGTGAAGGTGTGGCATTTCAACTGGTTTGATTGTAAACCTAATACCTACACATATGTGGATCCTTTCTTAACAGATGAGATAGTATGACCACACAAAAATAACTCCTATCTGTTCTATTCTGCTCTTAGTGCTATTAACTATGGGCCTGATTTGCTTTAAAATCCCTCGCTGACTCACAGGTAAAGTTTGCCTCACAGTAAGGTAATTGTTTGGGCCAAAGACACAACTGCAGGCCACAGGGTGGTAAAACTCAAATTTAATTCCAGGTTCAGTCTCTCTCCTGTCTCTCTCTCTCTCTCTCTCTCTCTCTCTCTCTCTCTCTCTCTCTCTCTCTCTCTCTCTCTTCTCTCCTCTCTCTCCCATCCTCTAAAGGCTCACCAACTAATTTACTTCTTCTTGAGGGTAGAGCTGCCACTCTGTTAGAAAGTCGGCTGGGGACTTGTATGTGATTTAGAGAATGATCTAGAACAATTGGTTCTAAACCTGTAGATCGTGGCCCCTTTGGGGTTGAATGACCCTATTACAGGGGTTGCCTAAGACCATCAGAAAGCATAGCTATTTATATATTTATATTAAGATTTGTAACAGTAGCAAAATTATAATTATGAAGTAGCAACAAAATTAATTTTATGGTTGGGGGTCACCACAACATGAAGAACTGTATTAAATGCTCATGGCATTAGGAAGGTTGAGAACCACCGCTCTAGAGTAACCACATTTTATGTTTTGAATGATTAAGTTTACTAAGTAATAACCTGGGAAGGGAGGAACAGAGAGAAAAGCATCATCTAGTTGGGTATAATTATCCAGCAGAAACTCCCTGAGGAAGTCCCTTGAAAGCACCCAGATGGAGCATCCCAATATAGAGAGTCCCAGGCAGAGCCAAGTATCCCCACACATCAGGCTTCCAATTAAACATCAATAACAGAAGGATAGGTACCAAATCCAGTAGAAGTGGGCTGGGAAGTTGAGGCTGTCTGCTGGACTTCCTGGCTGAGCTTTATGTTGAGTTCATGCTGAACTTTTCACGGCTACCCTTCCCACTGCAGGCCCTATTAGATACGGGATAAAAAAAACAAAAAACAAAAACAAACCAATAATATCTGCTGGAAGCGGTTCATCTTCTAGCGTTCTCTGGGACACAATGGGTTCACTAGTGGGATGCTTTGCCGTTCTCTTCCCTCTCTATCAAAGCCCAGCCCATGGCCAGACATTGGCGGATACAACGTACTGAGTCTGAAATGGAGGTAGGGCAACCCCACTTCCGGACCCAGCTTCTTAGTGAGACCCAAAATGTGTGACAATTTTCCAATCTATGTCTATTACAGAGCTGTTACAGCTGTGTCCCTCTGGCCACCAGTGTACAACCGGGGGATAATGGAGCCACAAGGCAGGCTAGGACAGAGGAGTTCAGCTGCTCCCCTGCCTGGCTGCACAGAATAGCCTGGAGCTTCACTATTTCCAATTCTATTGTCATGTTTAGCTTTACATTTGCACCAAATAGTCAATTCCTATTCCAGAGGGCACCAAACATTATCTCTCCAGGTCTCTGACTGGAGGTGAAACTCCAAGGGTAAATCATATATGTACCCTGCTTCACATAATTGCTATGGGTGAGAGGCAATGAAAACTAGAGCACTAGCATTTTCAAATGTCAATAGCCAGTTTCAAAAAAAAAAAATCTATAAAAGATGCTTCTAAATACCAGAGGCTCAGTGCTGTCTCTGTTTGACAAGTTCCTAGTCCCTGAGGTGACATTCTTCATTTTCATCTCTATTCTACTATCTCAAATGGCTTTCAGCCATTGCTATCCCTCACTAGGATATGATCTACTCATCTGTGACTAAGAAACAAGTAGTGCATACTCAGCACATCACTAAAGCCTAGAGCTGAAAACCCAAGGCAGTTATTGTAGACATAGGTAAGTGTTTGACTAAAGCCCAACGTTAATGAAGCACCTATCATTAAGTCTGACTGCAGCAATTAACCACATACCAAGAAACTGCAGCACAAACTCAGAAGGCACCTGTCTAAGCAGCAATATCATGACTAGGCATTGCCATGGTGCATGGTGTGTAAAACACTGCATCACTATGGCAATAGCCCAAATCAAATCTTTTTTTTCTCTTATTATTATTATTATTATTATTATTATTATTATTATTATTAATTCAAGTTAGGGAACAGGCTTGTTTCACATGTACTTCCCCTCTCCCTCTCCCTCCCCCAAATCAAATCTTTTAAAATGGTAGATTGACTAGGACCACACCAAATCATCATCACCACCATCATCATCATCCAAAACAACCAAAGTTACCTTATACAAAAAGAACTAAGTATGGGGCATCATATTAACTAAATAAAAATATGCTACAAAGCTATTATAATTAAAACAATACAGCTTGTACATAAAACAGATATTTAGACAAATAGAAGAGAATACAGAACTTAGAAGTAAACTCATCTATCCACAGCCAACTGATGTTTACCAAGGGTGTGAACAATATTCATGAACAAGGTTTTTTGTTTGTTGGGGGAGGGAATTGTTTTGTTTGGTTTGGTTTGGTTTGGTTTTTAGGGGGAGGGTTAGTTTTTTTGTTTTTTGTTTTGGTTTTTGGTTTTTGGTTTTTTGAGACAGGGTTTCTCTGTGTAGCTTTGTAGCCTGTACTAGAACTTGCTCTGTATACCAAGCTGGCCTCATCTCGAACTCACAGAGATCTGACTGCTTCCGCCTCCCAAGTTCTGGGATTAAAGGTTGTGGTAAAATTGAATGTTCACATGTAGAATAATGAGGAACCCATCTCTTTCAGCATGTACAAAAATCAACTTAAAACATATTAAAACCTTACACATTGTGTCAATACATTATTATAAAAATGCCTCTTACATTCTAAGAGACTGGAACTTTTGATAGATTTCACAGCCAGAGTTTCTACTAAACTCTGAAGTCACTTAAGACTGCCATTCCACTGTATATCCAGCCTGTTTGTTTAACCTGTCTTAGAAAGAACAACATAATATCCATCCTAATTTACCTTGCATTTCCCATGTAATCTACTTAAGCTAATGCATCACTGTAATCGTAAATTACATATCTTCCATGCCCTGTCCCAGAGTAATGCATTGCATTATGATAAGCATTTGCTGGAAATAACAATATAAGCTGAAAGTGGTCTTTAAAATGAATATCCACCATGATGGTTGAATTCTACTTACAGATATAGCTTGCTAAACAATGGTGTTTGTAATACTGTCTGTTATCTGGGTCAGTTGGAGTCAGGCACTTAATTCCTTTTAAAATTCTGTAAAAGATTTCTGTAAAGTAACCCTCATTCCTTCTCCATGTTATGCTTTCTGTGTCATTCAATAAAAGAGAGAATGAAGTCTTGTTAGGGACGAACACACAGGATCAGACACAAATTCGGGGAGAGATTCACAAGACAGACTCAGACTCACACGACAGACAGACAGACAGACAGACAGACAGACAGACAGACAGACAGACAGACAGGAATACAGAAGACACTGGGACAGTGAAGTAGGGAAGTCAAATCTGGGCTTGCTCTTGGTTAAAGCATGCCACGGGGAAGTGCTTTGATTTCTTTCCTGATGTGAAACTGATGGATTATGGATAATTCTGAGTTTATTAGTGATGCATTAACACCTGAGAATTGAGACCGGGAAACTCCTAGGACAAAGTACTAATGGTATTTTCTGAGACCCTGAAATTGGTAATTGTTGTTTGGGACATGACCTCAATAACAAAGAACACACGAAAAACAGACAAAGGGGATGACAAAAAACTGAAAAGCTTCTGCACAACTAATTATCTCACACATGTGGAATCTAAGAAGGCAGGTCTCATAGTGTTTGAGAATAATACAGAAGGTGGAGATTGGAGGATGAGGGAGGACTAGGGATAGGTTGGTAAATAGATCCTGAAATGTGAGAATAGATATATGTGATAGGGTGCTGTTTCACATCATTGTGGATAAAATGCTAAGGTACTACATAACTCCCTACCACCAAAAAGAAACTTAGGAAAAAGGAGAGTGGGTGTTTTTATCCCCAAGAAAGGATAAATGCTTCAGGGGACTACTATACACAGCCTAATTTGTCCATTAACAATGATATACCAATATAGAAATACTGTATGGTACACCACAGATAAACTGAGTTAAAATTCTAAAAGCATTACTTTTCAAGCTTGTTTTCAAAGATTAAGATTTATTTTATTTGTGTGTGTGTGTGTGTGTGTGTGTGTGTGTGTGTGTGTGTGTGTGTGTGTGTAGAACCTAAGAAGTCCAGAGGAGGGCATCAGATCCCCCCTTGGAGCTGGAGTTACAGGTAGTTAGGAAACACTGACATGGGTGTAGAAACTGAACTAGGGCCCTCTACAAGAGCAATATTTCTTAATCACTAAGCCATCTCTCCAGTGCCCTCACTCCATTTTTTAATACAGAAAATTAAGAATGATAATTCTTCCTCCACTTTCACTCAAAGAGAAAAAAAAAAAGTAACACATGACACTGCTAGTGGTAACCTGCACAGGCTATTTTCCCAAGAGAGAGCAAGATAAATGTATGCAAATTAACATATGTAGAAACTACCATACAAAAAATCTAGCATGACTAACTTAGTAAGAAAATACAGTGGTTTTCAAAAATGTCATCTTCAAAGATCATTCAGATTATTATCTATGAAACAGACAAAACCATTTCATTGGTCAGTGGAGAGAAGACCTAGCTGGTGTCTACTGAATGTCTACTGCACGTCATCCTGTGTCAGACACTGTTTATATATTTTAGTTATGGGTTTTGTCATCCTAGCCCCCAAGACAGCCCAGCTAAAGTTAGTATTACACACACTATTAAAGCATAAAAAACGAGGTTTAGCAAGTTCAGTGACTTGCCAAGGACATGCAGCTGTTCCACTGCTGACATTTGATTTAAACACAGCTCTCCTGACCCCAAAGCCTGTAGTACATATCTTCTGAGAAACTGACAGTATGTCTGCAGAGACAAAAGGAGGTGCTCTGCCCCAGCTTCAGCATTGCTGGTGGCTTCGTACATCAGCAGCACTTCTGAAAGGATCGGTGGTTGTTCCCAGGACAGGCTCTGTCTGTGGCATAAGCATGGGAGCCAATGGGTCTGAGAACAAGGGACCACCTCAGTATGGACCACGTGGCCCTGAATGACCTTATCCCGAGCTGATCACAGCCATGTTATCACCAAACGCACAAGCTAAGTAATTCTGACCCTGTCACAAGGCCAGCATGGTGCTATTCTGCCTCTTTTCATTTATCTTACTATATGTCCACATAGAACACAGAGGCTCCCATGGAGACAGCACTAACCATCAGGACACGCAGATGGGCACTGGAAAACCTAGCTCCTTCCTCTCATTCTTTGCTCCATACCACATTTTTTTTTTAATTTGGGAGAAAGCTGCTAAGGTAAAATTTATCACTGATGGAGAAAATACAAGGATCATTGAGTGTCAGGCTATGAAGATGATGATGATGATGATGATGATGATGATAACAATAACAATAAATCATTACACTAAATGTACCAAGTTTCTTAGTGTCCGAGGCAACTGCATTGCAAAGAAGGAACATGCATGCCAAAACCGTAGCTAGTGTTCAGTAATAGGAAAGAATGTAAGTGGAGAGATATATCATATGACATGGTACAACTACTGGTTTAAACCTCTTCCAAAGAATGAAAAGCAAAGAGACACAAACCATGTGCACTATTTAAAGGATATTTCCCAGGCTACACAATTTAAAATATTTTCCTAGGCAAAACAAGTCTTAGAAATGATGGAAATACAAGACAGGCCCACACCTGCAGAGAGAATCAAACAAGAACCTTATTGCTGCAAAGAAATATTCAGGAAAACTCCAACTGGAAGAATGCTGGAGAAAAGTGTGGATTTGCCTGCTTGCTCCCTTGTTTTAAATTTTTAAAATGTATATGTGTATGTATGTTCTGACTGCATGTATGTATGTGTACCATGTGCTTCCCTGGCACCTGTGTTCAGAAGACAACTTGGGGGCCTCTGGAACTGAAGTGGTCATGAGCCACCATGTGGTTGCTAGAAACTGAACCTGGGTCCTCGGGAAGAGCAGCCAGTGCTCCTAACAACTGAGCTGTCTCTCCCGCCCTGGAAACTGCATTTGAAATCTAAAATTGTATGTGAAGTAACTACTTGTTCTTCTGTCACAGCAGCAGCCATCCAATGTGCTTTGTCTCAATCTGGTATCCCCGCTTCCCTTCTTCCCCAGCTTATAGAGCGGGTGTATGCCTGCCTTCCTCCTCCTCTGGTTTTCTCAGAAGCTGTCACTATGAAGGATGCTTCGTGATATAAAGGACACACCCAAATGACAGAGGACAGAAACCTACTTTTCTAAAACCAGTTATTTGGGGGAGGAGGCCAACCTGAAATGGATTTGCTCCTATCAGATTTCATCAAAGTAAGAACATAAAATATTTTTAAAAGATTTATTTATTTATTATATATAGAGTGTTCTCCCTGCATGTATCCTTGCAGGCCAGAAGACAGCACCATATTTTAATATAGATGGTTGTGAGCCACCATGTGGTTGCTGGGGATTGAACTCAGGACCTCTGCAAGTGCTAATAACCCCTGAGCCATCTCTCCAGCCTCAAGAACATAAAATATTTTTATACCCTCACCATATTAGAAAACAAAGTAGAGCCTGATCATGTTCCTGAATCAAAAAAAAAAAACTTTTATAAATGAAATTTCTGAATGGCTAAAAATTTCAATGACCCTAACATATTTTTTTCCTCCCACAATGCTAAGAATGGCAGCCACTATTCATGGGAACTTCGTGACACAACCATGAATGAGTTCAGTGCTTTCCCATGCATTGTCTTTATGTTTAAATCAACAAATTTAAACAAATGTCATTACCCTGCCCGTTTGACAGATAAAGAAAGTGAAATTCCAAATACTATGTTCAAAGGCACACAGCCAGAAGGAGTGGCTCCAGTATATAAACTTAGATAAACTTGCCCTGCAGGCTGAATCCCAACCACTGTTCTGAGGGCTTCTCTCACTGGATCCCTATTCTAGGTTTCCTCTCGCTGGATCTCTGTTCTGAGGGCTTCTCCATCTGAAGATTCCAAAGCAGGTCTTGTTCTGGATGCATACAATGCTGTACACAAACATGCAGTCACACGTATCTGTTCTAAGACAATCCCTTTCCACCTGCCCTGCCCTCAGGGTCCATTCTCCTTTTTATCACCTGATAACCACAGCTCTGACCTGCCTCCCAGATGACACTGTTTAGCACATAGCCTAACATAATGTGCTCCAATGCCACCATAACTGCCTTTCTAAGCACTACTAGACTCCGTATTAAAGATCACTAACAAATGTGACACATGGGAAATTAATACCCAGAGATTATGTCATTATAAGTCTTTTTTCCCCCAAGGACTAGAAAAATTTTCTGATTTCTGACTTTTGCCAGAAATTCATTGCATAATAATAGAGCAGAATGTACAATTTCTGCTGCTGAAGTGTGGAATCATGAATTTGAGCACTTGGATGTCTTTTTTTTTTTTCTCCTGCAGTTCTGGGGATTGAACCCAGAGCATAGTGCATTTAGAGCAAGTGTTACACGATTGAATTATATGCCGTGATGTTTTACCAAATTCTCTGCATATGTTGCTAATGTTCTTAACGTTCTACATGTGTTCTTCAGTCTCCTTCTCCTTATTATTATCCACCAATAAAGAGGAGAGAGAGAGAAGGAGACAGCAAGCCATGAAGCTAAAACATAAGTTCACCTTATGATGCTGCCTCTGCTTACAAAAACAGCTCAGCACTGGCCTAGGTTTTGCCTAGACCAAACTAGGAACAAGTCCTGTTGTTTCCTTTCTTTTTGTGAATTGAGGGAATGTACATATTCACATACACACACACACACACACACACATATATCAGGATTGTACAACAATACATTATATAAAATATATGTCAGTACCTCTATAATTTGCTAAAAACCACATATAATAATCCTACTCTCAAACAGGATTTTGTTACTTCCTTATTTCTATACTTGTTCTGATTCTTTCAGTCTTATAGAAATATCAAAAGCAGATGGTTGATCAATTCCTAATTTAGAAATCACACTGAAATATACCCTTTGTCTTTGTTACTATTCTATTGCTGTGACAAAAAAAAAAAAAAAAAAAAAAAAAAAAAAAAAAAAAAAAAAAAACATGACTAAAACAACTTATAAAAGGACGACGTATTTAATTGGGTTTACTGTTTCGGAGGATCTGTTTCGGAGGATGTCTTATCTACTTTTCTATTTCTGTGAAGAGACACCATGACCAAGACAACTTACAGAAGGAAGAATTCATTGAGGACACTCAGCTTCAGAGGACGAATTCATGACTATCTTGGCAGGGAACATAGCAGTAGACAGGCATGGCTCTGGAGCAGTAGCCGAGAGCTCACATCTTTATCAACAGATATGAGGCAGAGAGACTGTTAACTGGAAATGGCATGGGCTATTGAAACCTTTATTCCCACCCCCAATGACACAACCCTCCCATAAGGCCATGCCTCTTAATTCTTTCCAAACAATTCCATCAACTGAGGACCAAGTATTCATGCTTATGAGCCCATGAGATCCATTCTCATTCAAACTACTATAGTGAGTTAGTGTCTATAATGACAGAGCAAAAACATGGTGACAGGAACAGCTGAGAGCTCACATATTAATCCACAACTCAGAGGCAGAGAGAGAAAGAGAATAGCACGAATCTTGCAATCTTTTTGCAATCTCAGAACCCACCCACAACACCACACCTCCTCTGACAAAGCCAAACATTCCTAACTCTTCCCAAAGAGGTCTACTAAGTGGAGACCAAGCATTCAATATAAGAGCCTATGGGTCATGCTTATTCAAACCACCACACTGTGTCACTGTAAAATATGGCACCACAGGCATAATCAGCCACAGACAAGATCAGTCTTTGTCAGTTAATAGCAAACTTAAAACCCAGCCCACTGCCTTTGTTAGTTAGCAAATGGAGTGTTATAAACATCACCACATAAATTAGTGGTTCTCAACTTTCCAAATGCTGCAACCCTTTAATACACTTCCTCATATTGTGTTGACCCCCAACCATAAGATTATTTTTGTTGCTACTTCACAACTGCAATTTTGCTACTGTGATGAGTTGAAATGTAAATATTTTTGGAGACAGAGGTTTGTCAAAGGGATTGTGACCCATAGGTTGAGAACCACTGGATTAAATGTATATTATATTTGGATAGGAAGTATCTCACCTCATCCTAAAGGCTCTTATACTGAAGGCCTGATGCCCAACTACAGGGAGATGAGGGCAGTTTTAAGAACTGAGTCACTGAGGATGTGCTCTGAAGGGTGTGTCTTGCTTCGGCTCCTTCCTGTTACACTATCTGTTTCTTATTTGCCAGGAAGTGAGCAACGCTGCCCTTAATGCCATGATGTGTTCCTTCACCAAGTGCCAGAAACAAGGGAGTTGGCTCCCATAACCAAGACTTCTGAAACCATGAGTTAAGTGGATTCTTCTTCTTCTTCTTCTTCTTCCTTCTTCTTCTTCTTCTTCTTCTTCTTCTTCTTCTTCTTCTTCTTCTTCTTCTTCTTCTTCTTCTTCTTCTTTTTTTTTTTTTTGGTTTTTCGAGACAGGGTTTCTCTGTGTAGCTTTGGAGCCTATCCTGGCACTCGCTCTGGAGACCAGGCTGGCCTCGAACTCACAGAGATCCGCCTGCCTCTGCCTCCCAAGTGCTGGGATTAAAGGTGTGCGCCACCAACGCCCGGGGAGATTTCCTTCTTTTAAATTGTTTCTCTAACGTTCTGTTTGTTTGTTTGTTTGTTTTGTTTGGCATATGGCCCTTTACCAAAAGAATGTTCTGACTTGTGGTTTCTAGTAAGTAAAACAGGACTTCTCTAGCATTTTCTAATAATGTACCTTAGTGACCAAACAGACAACAACCAAAAAACACCTCAAAGGCAGGGGCAGAAGACGACAACTCTGAGGCTAGATTGGGCTGCAGAGAAAAGCCATCTCAGAAAACAGTGTAAGACGACTTGCTGACTCAGATTTATTTATGCATCTACAACAGTAAGATGAATGAAATGAGTAAGAATTCTGCTACAAGTAATTTTAAAACAATTTCTAGAAAATGTAGCAGTCTAAAGTAAATAGCTAACCACCTAGGGAAAGTTTAGTAAATTATATAGATATGTCTAACTATTTCCAGATACAAACCTTTAAAAAGGTAAATGATTTAAGACTTAAGATTTAAACACTCAAGTATGCCACCTATAGATAAACATCCTGTGTGCAATGAATTTTAGAAAGAAAAGCAAGAGTTCCTAGGGCCATGTCAGGACCTACTATAAACTAAGTAAAAAGGAGGGAGTAAAGCACATTTATAAAATGTAAATTAATTCCAATCATACAATTATTGTTTGTATCAATATTTGAAATGGTATCCTTTCATATTTTTTAAGTTCTGGTGATGTTTGCCTATTATTTTGAAACACAGTAATATATATATATATATATATATATATATAGAGAGAGAGAGAGAGAGAGAGAGAGAGGGAGACAGAGAGAGAGAGAGAGAGGGTGGGGGGAAGAAATTGAAAGCATGTTGGGACCTCATTGGATCCTTTCTTTCCAACAACAATGACATGAACTTCTGAGCATTTCATACAGCCTGTGCTTGTGTATATTTTTCACTCTGCATTTAGTCTGGGGATGATACTGCCTGTTCCAAGCAGTCCATGGGCAGAACAACTAAGTGAAATAAATAGGAGCAGGATCAAATGTGTTAACAGGCATCTCTTGAACACAAATATGGTGTTTAGTATTAGAATATCATCTATTTAAAATAAGGCCTGAAATTTAGGGCTATAAGATTTATTTACTAGAATCACTCTATAAATTTGATGAGATCTTGTTCATCTATTTCTCAGTCCCAGAACTTTTTACATGGTAATCAAGACTTTTCTGGGATTCTTTGATAATCTCTAGACATCTAGGAATTAATTTTAAGGAGATAATAGTGAATGTATTTACTCCAATATTCACAAACCATAACTATCCATGCATTATCAGTAAAACCAAATTTAAAAACTCCCCCAAAACACAAAGGTATAAATATCAAGCCATAAGACATTTTTTTAAAGCAAGTATGTAGAAAACATACTTGCTTAGATTCAGTTTAAACTTAGATTCAGTTTAAATTAAGAAAATTAAGAAAAACCTAACAGAGCAAACAAAACAACAATGGCAAGAAAAAGACCTTCCTGGCCTTTCTAGAACAATTAAGAGAACAGCATTACATGTGCCTGTGTGCCCGAACCTCAGCTTTTGAAAGATGGAAAGTGAACACTGAGGCATTCTTAGCGTTACAGTCATAGTCACACTCTTCCAGAGTTCTTCGTCTCAATACATTCAGTACACGTATGGATGCCACAGAGATCTATTCAGGAACCTAAAAGCTGTTCCCAAGCCAGGAAGAGAACTGATTTAAGGAAGCCAGAGACTGATTTAACATTCACAGAGTGCACTGTGTAGCATGGCCCACCCAGGCAAGGTCCCCTTCCTTCAGTGCTGCTGGCTGCTGTGTCATGACTTCACCACTGAGCTACAGCTAATTACAAGGCAGATGAAGTGCTAAGAAAGAATTCATTCTAGACAATCAACAGACTGGACATTCATTGTCTTGGAGTGCTCTGCATATGCTAATTCAAACTTCATCATCCATAAAAGCATCCATGCAACCATGACTCTCTTTGTTCTGTTCTCTTTCAAGCTTCATGATAGCAGGAATGACCCTGACGTTGAGCACCCTGCTCACATCATGTATCTGCCATTCATCTCCATCCAGCTGGGCACCAGTTTCCATCTCACTCTAGGCTTTAAGCAGCATTGTTCAATGCAAGTTGCTGTGTGGTAGTAGAGTGGTGATAGCGGAATAATTCGAGGACAAAGAGGGTAGCACAGTACTGTGGGTATCACAGTGCTTACATGATAACCCAGTGTTGAAAATCTGTGTCACTGTAGGGCTGGTCTATCACATCTAAACCAGCACTTCTCCTAAACCATAGCTGAGGAAATGTGATCATCATCCCTAAAGTCCTTCTACTCTACTGTTAAGCTGTGGAAGTGCCCAGCTCTAACTTTTTCTTCTTTTCTATGGTACTATAGCAATGATTCTCAATCTGTGGGTCATGACCCATTTTGGGGGTCGCATATCAGATCTACTGCATATCAGGTATTTACATTACGATTCATAACCATAGCAAGATAACAGTTATGAAGTAGCAATGAAAATAATGTTATAGTTGGGGATCACCATAACATACGGAAGTACACGTAAGGGTTGCAGCATCAGGAAGGTTGAGAACCACTGTACTAGACAGTGAACCACCTAAGCAACCACTCACGGATCTACAGCCCCAGCCCTCTTTTTATTTTGATTTTAAGATGGGGATCTCAATAAACTGTCCAGGCTGCCCTGGAACTCACTGGGTAGCTGGAACTGGCTTTGACCTTGCAGTCTTCATACCTCAGCCTCCCAAGTAGCTAGATTCCAAGCCTGTGACACCAAGCACAGTCATATTTTCAACATTAGAGGGCTTCAAATTCTACGTCACTGCTGTGTAAAACTGCTATATACACAACAGCTGCAGCTAAGAGTTCTTTGTTCTGTCCTTCAGTCCCTTACAGTGATGTGGCATGCTATTTCCAAGAAAGAAATGGTCCAGGTTGACATTCTCCTGAGTCATATCTCTGTATCAATTTTTCTCATAACAAGTTGAAGGATTCAGAGTGAGAAGTTCTTTTTAGCTCTACGATAAATGTCATCAGCATAGAAATTAAACTAGTAATTTACAAATTTGTGTCACTCCTTTAAAAAGTTCTTTTTAACCAATTCTTTCACAACCCACACTGTGCCACCTGCTGAAAGAGATGGTGGAGTCCAAAAGCCTGATACACATGGATTTTTTCAGATTCACTTAAAAAGAAGCAAGCCCAATGCTACCTACAGTAACAATTGTTAGTACTTCAGCTGCATCGTATCTGCTCTAAGTTGTTAAGCACATGGCGATCTCCTCTAGAGCTTTGATGGCTTACATCACAATAACTAGGCTGCAGCATGCTCACAGCTTTCCAAAAGCACATCTGCAGGGTCCCTGAGAGCCATTTCCTCTTCAGTTTGAGGCAGGCCTTCCTTTAGTCTCTTGAATACATTTGTGGGTCAGCCAGTTAGTCAAAAATGTGCAGCTGATACTTCCAACTCTCTTGAAAGGATGTTATAGACAAGTGAGACAATATCTACAAATCATTCAGAATTCTCAAAAGAAGCAAGAATGGAGTTTGGAGCACATAACACATAATAGACTTCTGAATAGGTATCTTGACTAGTTAATTAGTAAATGATAACCTGGGCAAGAGAGGCCTATCTCCAGTTTGCTACCGATTTACCATGACTATATTTGTGTCTTTGTTTTACAGCCTACTTGAAGATGGTGTGTTCTGCTCCTCCCTGTTCTGTAGTGTATGCAGCACAGCTCTGGAATGCTGTAAGGACAGAGGAATGGGAAGACAGGGACCAGCTCTTCTGTGCATCTGTCCCCCTCACCCTGTGGACAAGCTTGCTTCTGGGAGCAAGAAGGAGCACAAAGTGACAGGATTGCAAAGGCATGACGGGACTCCCTGCTGCTCCCAGGCTTCCAGAAAGTTGGGCTGCAGGGAGACCGATGGCTACAAAGGAGTCTGAACATCTCAGTCTTCTAATTAGTATAACTGTCTTAATTTGGGATCAAAGAAACAGGTAACCCTGACTCCTATTTCAACCATCTCATGCACCTCGACCCCTGTATTCCTGTAAGTATGACTTCTGCCATGGGACAAAGCAAAACATATCAGCATTATGAGCTCAACTGTCTACCACACTGCTCAAAATAAAAATTATAAGCCTTGAGCTATGAGTGCATGCACTTAAACAGCATGGAGGAAGGTAGTCATATTTATGCTTTTCGATCAAAAAGATGTGTTTTAATAGATTTGTGACATTTGAGGTAATTATTTTCATCTTTATTCTTCCTAAAAATGCTTAGGAAGAAATAACAATTATTCTGATCTGATTAGTACTTCACTAGTATCACCTTCATCTCCAGGGAAGAATTCTAAATGTTCAGTTTCTGGAAATTAAAGAATATTAGATAGTCTTAGGTAAAAGAACTAAATCTACTAGTAACCTAAAATGTGAGGTCTTCTAGTTCATTCAGCGGTAATACTGATTAACTTGAAATCAGTCTATACCATTGTAAATCTCTGCTGAGAAGTGTGCCAATACAAAGAGCGGTGTTAGCCAAGGTCCTCCCCTTGCTGGCAAACAGGCCGGTCCACTCATCCTCCATCCACACTTAAACAGAAGCCAATGGGCGTGTGGAGGGGGGGGAGGATGTCTTGTTGCCAATGCTGGCTTCCTGAACTTTTCCTAACAGCATTACAAAGATTTAAGAAGTTTATCTCCCAACATCTTATACATGAGGTATCTTGATGTATTATTTCAAGTCCCATTGTATCAAATAAGTCTACACTCGGGTCCAAAAGAGACCAACTGTAGTGCCTATTATCTTACCAAAGTGTCTGCTGGCCTCCTGGCTCACTCAGGATCTGACCCCTCCCCCCTCCCCCTCCCCTCCCCCTCCCCCAAACTTCTCCAGCTCATGGGTTTCCCTTGGCCCAGCTTCTCATTCCTATACAAGCTTGCCATTTCAGCCATGTGCTCTCTTGGCTCTTGATTCCTCCTGCAGCCCGAGCTCCTCTTCGCTCTCTCTTCTCTTCCTCTTTAGCTCTGCCCACCTCTCTTCCCCCACGTCCCAGTTCAATCTACTGGCCATGTGTAGTCTACTTTCTCTTCCTGCTCTGGACCCTTCCAGATGCCTCTGGCTGTTGTTTCTCTCTCTCTCTCTCTCTCTCTCTCTCTCTCTCTCTCTCTCTTGCTCATATCTGCAATCAAAACCTTCCAGTCAAGCATACCTTGGCATGGTTGTGTCCTCACTTTGTACACTATGTACTCAGCAGTCCTGGGCACTCACAAATTTAAGCTGCACTCTCTTTTGTCAAACTTGCTCATAATGTGCATACAAAGTTGGGGGTCTAGACAGTTTGGATGTGGTTTACTTTCCCCAGTATCAGATTGCAGGTCTACAGAAAGGGTTAATTAGCTTGTTGATTTCTCCCGTTCATTATTGAGTTTCTTTGGCTTCTTCTCCCATGGTCATTCCAGTCACCTGCTTTTACCCCACCCCTTTCCAGAAACTGATGCCCTATCTCTGAAGCCCCGCCTCCCTGTTTTCTGCTCCATACTGGCAGAGCAGGCCCAGATTTCTAGAACCCTGAGTCTGTGACAGTTAGTTCACATGCTCTGCTTTCCTTGTGTTGGACTCCCTCTGCTGTTTCCTGTGTTCTGACTGCACCTTATGTCTGATGCTATTTTGGACTCTGGACCTGACCTGACAGACACATTGAAGCTGGACTAGCAGAAGTGACTGTGTTTCTTTCCCAATCCTGGCTCCTTCCCACTAACTTTGCTAGAAGGAATTAGCTCTGCCTGGAAAGATCCCAGGAAGTGACAAATCCAACAGTCTCAATTGGTGGCAATTAAACTGTTGGCTCTCAAGCCTAGAGTAGATTGTCAATGGGACTTTGCAGTGGACCCCATGACCAAGCATATACAATGTTCCACATTTAGTTTTAGAATCTGAATTCTCCAATAGGATGCCTGGAAAAAATAATCAAGAATAAATGAATGCAAAATTAAAAGAGAAAGAAGAAACAACACTAAGTACAAAACATGATTGTGAAGGAACCTGTCATTTCTGAAATTAAATGTCTATTACCAAGTAGATCGAGACTAATTTAACTTGGTTTCCAGCTGAGCTGAGTAAAAAGGCTTAGCTGTTATAACATAGATTATTTTCCTTTTTTACATTTATTTTTGTTGTCAGCACATATTAATTACATGGAGTGGCGGGTTTCACTGTTTCATTTTCATATGTGCAAACATACCTTGATTGTATCCACCATTACTCTCCCTTACACCGTTTACCTTCTCTAGTAATTCCTCTTCCATATAGATTCCAAATCTAATCTATTCTCTTGCTATTTCTTCTATCCCATAATCTCTGTGTAAGCCATTTGGAAGATGTACAATGACACTAGCTGAAATGCCTCAAAAGAGACCTTTAACACTAGCCGATCAGTAACACAGTTTAAAGAGTGCATTGATATGAATATGCTTTTCTCCCATCTACTCCATCTGATTGCACCAAATAATTATTCCTCTAGGAAATATGATTTGAAAGAAATCCTCAATTAATTGAGAATTATGCTTATGTTGTCTAGACATTTACTCTCTCTCTCTCTCTCTCTCTCTCTCTCTCTCTCTCTCTTATTCTAAAAATAGGATAAGATGTACTGGGTATCAAACAGAGGGGGTATTATCAATATTCTAAACTTAAAAATTACTGGTAGATTTAAAAAACAAAGTATGTAATAGTCATTTTCTTCCCTGCGTTTTAGCTGCACTTAGAGATCTGGCTTCAAACATTTGGCAGCCTGAGAGCAAAACGGGCTTCCTGAGGCCACGCACCTCCTTGAGGAGCATCACGTGCCAATGCAGGGTATCCTCTTCTGTTCCACAGGGCTTTTCTTTTTAACATGCCTCAAAAGATCTGTGTCAGTATGCTCATCCTGGCTGCTCTCTGTTCACACCCTCTAAAATCACAGTTACCAAAATGAAAGGCAATGAGTGGCATGTAAGAAAAAGGCATGGGCCGTGAATATTAATATAAGCTTTGCAATTACCATTATTTAACTCTACTTCCTGTGATAGATGTATGCACAACAGAAGCTAGTCTGTGCTAGGTCCTCACACACAGGAAAGGTTAACCATGATAAAATTCAAGCTCTGTCTCTCCCAGGCCTTCATTTTTCTAATTGAGTAACAACTCAGTTCTCTGTTTTCCCAAGATAGGGAGCATTGCTAAGTTACTAAAATCAATCTGTACTGGATTAACTGAAGGCATGTGGATGAGTGGTGGTGAAGTACAAAAATACAGGGTGAAATACTTTGGGAGAAAGTTAAAATCACTTTTAATAGTTGCCAGTTAGCTTTTAAGTATCCTACACTATGCTTCAGTAAGTGGATGATTAACTAAACTGGAAACGTGCGCTATATGGGAACCATAGGCATAGGAAGAAATTGTCACCAGTGTTCTAAACTGTGATTAGACAATATATGATATTTTTACTCTTTATGGATAAATTCTATATCCAAAAAAGACTAAATATCAGACTTGCCAACTATTACCATAAAGATCTAAAAAAAGAAGAAGAAGAAGAAAGAAAATAAAGTGACTTTACCAGCATTAAGGAAATGCTTTGCCAAATGCATCCCAACTTGGCTACACCAAATCTACCAATATCGCTAGACACTAAGCAAAACATCACTGTGAGAATTTCAGGCCTTGAAGGGATGCCTCTTTCCTTACATGTGCAAAGAGGAAACACCTGGATGTCTGTGTCAGGTAAGGAAAAAAGTCTCGATCAATCAAGGCAGGTTCCTCAGATCTCGCCCCCAGTGAGGCCTCAGCTTCTAGACCTCTTGCTAATCATTGTATCTTTCAGTATTAGCAAGGGTCTTGTTATACCTCACTAGCAATAACCTCACACTATTCTCAGTATATTTTGCTATAAACCCCCACATTTCCTTATTATACTTTCAGATTTGAAACTGGTTCTTTCCCAGGGTCTCTGTGCCCCTACCAGAATACTTCCGAATGAAACTGTTTTTACTATTGAAATATATTTAGCTGTGGTCTCCTTAGTCATTGTGTGCTACTCTAGAAAATTTGGAAGTTCTTCAACATGTTAAAAATGGGACTTCAAAAACAGTTGAGTTGCAGTGGTGGTTCCAATAAGAATGTTCCCCATAGGCTCATGGATTTGAACATTTGGTCACCAGATGGTAGCACTGTTGGGAAGAGCTTTGGGAGGTGTGGCCTTATTGGAGGAAGTTTGAAAGTTTAAAGATTCCCACCATTTCCAGTTCACTCTTTTTGCTTTGTGTTTGTGTTCAGGATTTGAGCTTTCAGCATTCTGCTCCAGCCCCCATGCTTGCCTGCCTACATTATGGACTCTTACCTTCTGGAACCATAAGCCCAAATACATTGTCTTCCACAAGTTGCATTGGTCATGGTATTTTATCACAGCAACAGAAAAGTAACTAATACAGGCGCTAAACTGCTTGCTGCATAAGCATGGGGACCCAAATTAAAATCCCATTACCTATGTTAAATTCAGAGACTGAAGAGACACAAAGTAGACTGGTGGTTCCCAGGGAATGCAAGCAAATGGAAATAAAAGTAACTGCTCATGGGTATAGGGTTTCTTTTGGAGTGATGAAAAGTTCTAAAATTAGACAGTGATGATGGCTGCACAATCTGTGAACATACTGAAAAACCACTAACTTGAACATTTTAGACTGTAGTTTTGCTGTGTGTAAACTACATTTCAATATATCTCTTATTTTAAAAATCATTGATAAAGGTTCATTTGCTAAATACATATTTGTTGAGAGTCTACTATGTGCTACCACTGGAAACATATCAAATGTATGAACACAGCCTCTGCCCTCTTATTTTGTAGTCTTTCAAAACAAACATGATAGTTAATCATTATTGTCAACTCAATCAGACTAATACTAATTTGTGTCTTATTTATTTGTTGATTTATAACTGCTTGGTTTTTATGTATGGTACATGTATTATGTGTTCATATGTGTGCAATTGCTCTTGCATGTGAAAACCAGAGGTCAAAATCAGATTTCTTACTCAATAGCTCTCTACATTACTTATTTACAGGTTTTTTCGTGGAAACAGGATCTTGCTAATTCAGCTGGACTGGTTGGCCACCAAGCCTCCAGGATGCCTCTGTTTCTGCCTGTACTGGGATTGCAGACACATGCAATAGTACTGACTTTTATTTTGTTTTATATGTGTGCACAGAATCTGAACTCCGGGTCCTAAGGATCACATGGCTAGAACTTACTGCTGTGATATCCATCTAGCTTCTTGACTGGATTTAGGATCGCCATGGAAACACAGCTATGACTATATAGATAAGGGTGTTTCCAGGCAGGTTTAACTGAGGAGGGAAGATCCACTCTGGATGGGGACCTGCACCATCGCCTGGGCTGGGATTAATGGACTGAATTAAAACAAGCAAGAGCTGCACCAGCATTCATCTGGTTCCTGACTACAGATACAGTGTGACCATCCAACTCATGTTCCTTTACTTTGTCTTCCCAGCAGTGATGAACTGGACCTCAAACGGTAAGCTAAAACAAACGCTGCCTTCTGTAAGCTACTTTTGTTGAGTATTTTGTCACTTCAGCAAGAGGAGTAATTAATACAGAAATCTCTGCTTAAATCTGCAAGTGACACACATTGGAAGGGCTTGTTAAAAGGCCGTTTACACTGATAAATGGCAGAAATGAGGAATGAGAAAAATGAATAAAGCAGGCCTTTGAGTGGAAAGTGGGAGAAGACAGTTCTTTAGAAATGACAGTTCAGCTGAAATTGGAATTAGGAGTAGTCAAAATGAACTTGAAGAGATTGAAAAGAAAAAAAAGATGCAAGTGCCAAGGTCCTGAGACAAGAAAACAAAAGAGCTTGAGGCACTCCAGGAACTGTTGTCAAATGACACTGGACAAGTGAGGGACAGATACACAGGGTTGCCTGCAGCCAGATCTTATGAAGGTATCCTCTTAATTCCTCTCAGATGACTTTAGCTGTGTCAAGCTGACATGAAACTATCCAGGCTCAGGAGGCAGAGGCAGCCTGGTGTACAAAACTAGTTTCAGGATAGCTACTACACATAAAAACCCTGTCTTGAAAAAACACAACAAAAAACTGTCCAGAACAGTGTGTGTGTGTGTGTGTGTGTGTGTGTGTGTGTGTGTGTGTGTGTGTGTGTGTGTGTGTGTGTGTGTGTGTGTCTGTGTGTGTGTGTGTGTGTGTGTGTGTGTGTCTGTGTGTGTGTCTGTGTGTGTGTGTCTGTGTGTGTGTCTGTGTGTGTGTGTGCGCGCACATCTCTGTGTGTGCACAGGAACTCATGCTCGCACATGTGTGAAAGTGGCTATAGTCTCTCAGGCATCATGTTATTCAAATATTAGTATCCCCAAAGAAAAACAAAATCTTTATTTTGGATTCTCCCATCTTGAAAACAGTGTGTTTTGTTTTGTCCAGCATAAATTAAGGTATTTAAAATATGCTATTGCCTTCTGGTTTCTTTAACAATCACACAAACCTTGCATCAATTTCAATATGCAGTGCACTGTGAAAGATACAAAAGGTTCCATCTGTTCCTGCCCTGTGGCACTTTCTTGGTGTTACAGGCATTAAAAACAAGCCACAGGAAGCCATTCTTTCCCTGAGCTCAGGGACTGAGCCCCAACAAACCTGCCTAAACTTAAATGGAGTCACACTGGAGTTGTGATCACAGCACCAAAATGGAGCTATGTGTCTGACCTTCCAAGGAATCAGACTAAATAAAGTGTAACAGTCAGTTTTCCAAGTAGGCCAGCCAGGTCAGGTCACCATAATAATGAGGTTCCCTCTGCCAGAAGCTCACCCAACAGAGGTCAGATGAACAACCCAGTGTCAACCAATAGGTTTTTCTGTTGTTCTGCCCCTGCCCCAGAAGAAAAGAAACTGTGGACTGATAGCCCACTTTTGCAGGGTTTTATTTCATTTCTGCATCCTGAGGCTTTCTCTTACAAATGAGACTCTTTTGCTGACACTTGCTGGAACACTTGGTCTATTTTATAAAATGATGTGCTGTGCAGTTATATTAATCTGTCAAAGTCCTACTATAAAGGAAAACGAACCCAATTAATATCATTAAACTAAATGCAAGGTTGCCTCTCTCAGACCATCTCTAAGGAGAGCATGTTATGAAGAAAACACATGTTTATAAGAAGCCCTGGGCCTGGAGGGTGGGGGAAGCACCATCCAAGAAGGAGTCAGAGAAGCACCACCCTACCAATAACTTTGCCATCCAAGGGGCTGAGAAGCAGCTGACTGAGGACTGACGTCAGGGGACACTTTGGCAAAGTTTGTGCCAAAATAATCTTATTTCTATGCATAAAATCCCTCTGAAATCACTTAATTCTCACCAAATTCCTGTGGAGCACATTACCTTGGTCTTGCCCTTGTGAAGATGTCACTGACACACTAAAGCCACCAGCTGCTTCTGGAGTGTGTTTATACTTAAGGTGCCCCTGAGACATTTTTCAAGTTAATTAAAAAGTGTTTTGTTCCTTTTTTTTTTTTAAGCAAGTTCTTCTGAGACTTTCCTGGAAACCCCTGACAGAAGCCAATGGGAAAGTAATTTTTTAATTACCTTGCTGTGTCATTAATATTTGCTTTACAAAACTGTTGTATCACATCTCTTCTTAAAATGTTCTAAGAACTGGCTAAATGAAAAGCAAAAGGATATGTGCTTATTTACGATAATGTTGATAAGGTGGTGACAGAGAATGCCCTTGTATGTGCATCATCTCATTTCACACACACTCATCTTCAACAGGACAGAGAAGCACCCTTTGCTGTGAATTAGAGGCCATAAAAACTATCAAAGACAGCCAAACTAAAATGCCTAAGTAAATTTCATATGATGTTGTCACAGCTACAGTTATTACTAAATAAATCCCTAAGGAGGGATCTAATGTTCTCAAAATTATTATATTAATTCTTATAAGAGGACACTGATATAAATTAATATAAACAAAACACCTTTTGAGGACTGCTACAAATAGCGCACAATGACAATACGTTGTGTCCCCTGGAAAAGTAAAGACACTGCTGGAGCATGACAGCCCCGAGCGTTGTGTCCATCTGCTGTGGGATAAAAGCATAAGCATTCAGCCTGCTGTGTCTTGTTTTGTTCTTTGTTTTGTTGTTTTGTTTTGTTTTGCTAGAGATCAAATCCAGGGCTTCACACACAGTAAACAAAACTCTGTAACTAGCTACAGCCCTAGTCCAACGTTTACTTCATCCTGCTAACAGCCTAAGTTTAATTTAATTTGATCTGATAAACCACTGTAATTGTGTCATTTGAGGAGGGTATACAGATGCACACTATCAAGGAAAGTTTGCTAGGTTAAATATTGTTAAATATTGTTAAATAGGTTAAATATTGTTCTAGAAAAGGAGAAAGAATATACATGTGAACCAGACATGGCTTAACATTCTATCAAAAAATGAGCACATTGGCATTAAAATACATTCCATTGGTTGTTGTAAGGTCTGGTTGAATTTATCACAGTGATCAAGAGTTTAACAACTTTTCACTTCTAATCAAACAATACTGATTCTGAATCCCATCCCAGCAAATAAACCACAATTAGTTGGAAAGTGTAGTATAGGCTTCTTGTCAGCAAAATTACCATAACTCTAAAGTATGTTCCCCTGAAATCCCTATGTTTAAGATAAGCTCCCAATATGATGATATTTGGAGTTGGGCCACGAGGAATCTCAAAGTGGGGTTGGTGACCTCATAAGAGGAGACAGGAGACTTCTCCTGCCCACATGTGAATCTGTCACAAGAGGGTGACACACAAATTGGAACTTTACCAGAGAAGCAAATCAGCTGGCATGTTTATCTCCTTAACTACAGCCTCCTTAGTGTCTCCACATTCTAGGTCGTCATTTTTGTGAGTAGTAAGTTCCCGGAGTTCCATCAAAGTTGATGGCATTTTGTTATGGCAGATCATGCTGACTAATGGACGCCGATCAATGATGAACAAATTACCCTTTGCCTCAGAATGAACCAGAAATCTATTCTGAAAACATATTTGCATTCTTAAGTTCCATCTTAAATATTAATTCCCCGAGTGAGTAGTACAACTACTCTTTCCTTTTTCTGACAGAGCAATGGCTGCATATATTCTTTAAGTGCCAATGCCACTTTCTAGAACTCACTCTGCAGTGACTGTGGATCCAAACTCGCATTCTCATCACTAACTCAATTTGTATCCTCTCATGCTTTCCCAACAGAAGTACAAAGGCTTCCACTAACACTTGATGAGAAGTAGAGCATTTACATGAAGTTTTTTCTAGCCATTTAGGGATGTAGATTGTTTCATACTTTGGATGTCTAATTTCTTTAGGTGTTAAATAATCTGCATCAATTACTTGCAAACAGCAATTCACAACTTTGTAAGTACCATTTATTTGTTTGTTTGTTTGTTTGTTTTTCGAGACAGGATTTCTCTGTGTAGCTTTGGAGCCTATCCTGGCACTTGCTCTGTAGACCAGGCTGGCCTCGAACTCACAGAGATCCGCCTTCCTCTGCCTCCCAAGTGCAGGGATTAAAGGCGTGTGCCACCAACGCCCAGCTATTTTTAAATAAATTTTTATTTGAATTAAAAACAATCTTATTTTACATACCAATCCCAGTTCCCTCGTCCTCCCGTCCCCCCACCAACTCCCGATCCTACTCCCCATCCACTCCCCAGGGAGAGTGAGGTCTCCCATAGGGGATCATCAAAGTCTTTAACATCACTTGGGGCAGGACCTAGGTCCTCCCCCATGTATCTAGGCTGAGAGAGGATCCCTCCATAGGGAATGGGCTCCCGAAGCCCATTTGTGCACTAGGGATAAATACTGGCTTCACTGCTAGAGGCTCCGTAGACTGCCCAAGCTCCCCAACTGACACCCACATTCAGGAGGCCTGGTTTGGTCTTATGCTGGTTCCCCAGCTGTCAGACTGGGGTCCCTGAGCTCCCACTTGCTCAGGTCAGCTGTTTCTGTGGGTTTCCCCAGCATGGTCTTGACCCTTTTGCTCATCGCTCCTCCCTCTCTACAACTGGATTCCAGGAGTTCAGCTTAGTGCTTAGCTGTGGATCTCTGCTTCTGCTTTCATCAGCTACTGGATGAAGGCTAAGATGGCATTTAAGGTAGTCAGTCATCAGTCTCATTATAGGGGAAGTGCATTTAAGGGAGCCTCTCCACTATTGCTTAGATTCTTAGTTGGGGTCATCCTTGTGGATCCCTGGAGATTTCCCTAGTGCCAGTTGTTAAGCCCATAACAACTCCCTCCATCAAGGTGTCTCTTATCTGGCTCTCCTTCTCTGTTCTTCCCCAGAAGACCTGACCTTCCTGACCCCTCATGTCCTCTTCCCCTCCCTTTTCCCCTCCTCTCTCTCCAACCTCCCTCACCTCTCCTCCCGTGCTCCCAATTTACTCAGGAGATCTTGTTCCTCTCCCCTTCTCAGGGGGACCATGTATGTCTCTCTAAGGGTCCTCCTTGTTTCCTAGCTTCTCTGGGGTTGTGGATTGCAGGCTGGTAATCCTTTGCTCTATGTCTAATATCCTCTTATGAGTGAGTACATACTATGTTTTTCTTTCTGCAAGTAACCTTTCATACACAAAAGTTGTAGAAAGCAAAGTTCAAATAAGCTCAACAAGCAGGCCAGACATAGCTCTGGACCAGTGGGTTTCATCTTGTGACAACTGCCCCCCCACCTCTGTTTCCAACTTTAGAGTCCCAGGGTAGAACTGTGCGGCTGGAACAGTAGGCATGAAACCAAAGAACCAATCTGTTGATTCCCTTCATCCCACTCACCTAAAGTCTCCATTTCCATGAACTCCATGATGCTCCGATTGACCTCCCAAGTGCAAGAATTAGATTTCCTTTCTTGTTATTAATAGAAAAATACTATTACATTGAACATTATTTTAATTATTTGAAAATCCCCTGTAAACTATCCTTGATGAAATTGCCTCATTGCCTCACACTTCTTTTCTGAGTGCCAGAAATACACGTGTGTACCACCATACCTAGCTTTAACATAAGTATCTCCCAACACCATTACAATCCTTCCTTTTTAGATAAAAATACATTTATCATACTAAGAGCTTGTACACTATTGAATCTATTTCTAGATACAAACATTGTTGCATAGGTCCAAGTTTATACTTTTTCAGCAGTATTACTCATTGTTCTTCTTTTTCATTTTTAACTCTTCAGGAGCCATTCATATTTATTCCTACATTCAATTTCAAGATTCCCCCCAAGAAACACAGGAGGATTTTGACTACAATTGGCTCTATAAATCAATGTGAAAAGTATTACAAATTAAAACACTGATAATAGGACTAGAGAGATGGCTCAATGGTTAATTAACAGCACCGATTGTTCTTCCACAAGACCTGGGTTCAACCCCCAGTATCTACATGGCACCTCACAACCATCTGTAACTCCAGTTCCAGGAGATCCAACACCTTCTTCTGCCTTCTGCAGGTACCAGGTATACAGTACACACACACACACACACACACACACACACACACACACAGGCAAAAATCCATCCATACATAATAATATGACTTGTAAATAAAACACTGAACATACTTAGAAAGAAAATTTTCTGCTTTCTAGTACTTTTCACTTTCTTTTAGGGTGACTAGCCCATATATATACTCAGTGTTGTGTATAACAACAAAGTGTAATTTTCATGCCCAGCTTTTACTTCACTAAGAACACATTAAAGGTGCCTCACCATCTTAGGTGCATATATACATGGAAGGAAGCAAGGTTTTCCTCACCCTGAGAGATTTACAAACGTGGTAGAGGGAACTTAGTTGCAGTGCCATAATTAGAGGCCTTTCCCTTCTGCAGAGTTTTTGCTGATACACGATATTCTTTCTGCTCAGCTCCTCCAAATCTCCTGCTTCAACTGATCCTGCAGCTTTGGGGCCAATTTTGACTGTCATTATTTCTAGGATCTGTCAGCAGCCAGTGTCTAGACCCACTGATGAAGGCTTCCAGTGGGCCCATCTCCCTTGTCCATGCAGTATAGTAACCCCACCCTCCACAGCAGACTGGATGCCCACTACACTAGTGTCAAGTGGCTATGCTAATCTATTAGATATAAAATATCAAAATAAAAATTAAATTCTTAAGGAATGTTAGAGATTGTGGAAACCTAAGATTCAATGTCAGATTGTACATGAAAACACAGAAAAAAAGAAAACACAGAAAAAATAGTTGGCATGTAAATATTTGATTTAATATCAGAAGTTAGAGCTACAGTACTTCTACCCAGAGGCACCCAACTTATATAAAAAGTGACTAATCTAAACTACTGGGTGTCTAGCTCAATGTGACCTCAGTTAAAGGCAATTCCATATTACATATACACGTGCCAGAAACTGACATATTTCTTATACACTGTACACTCACATTCACACCCACAGGACTGAATGATTACAACATTGCTATTATTTGTGAACATTCTAGCATGTGTGAGATGGGTAGAAATACCTTTATTAGTGAACATTCTTTTCCTTTTAAAGACTAACCCATCTGAAGGTAGAAAGTATATCTGCTATTTGCATCCTACAGCAGTTTATCAAATAAACCTGGACAATCTATTGACTTAAAGGTTGAGTAAAATATGTCTCATTGTGATTTCTCATAAAAATGCTGAAGATGAATATGGCTGAAGAAGACTATGAAACCAGACTAATAATTCTTAGGTTTGTCTTTTTGTTGATGTTCCTGTTTCCTATTAAGAACTATACTCAATTCCATCACATGAAAGTCAACATAAATTCAGCCTTCAAGTCATGTGCCTTCAGGAAAGAGAGGTCTCCATTAACAAGCAATAAACAGAGAATAACTAGTACCCACAGGCTAGAGCATGATTGCCAAGCAACTGCTGTGTTATTGTTAGTGTCTGGCAACCTGAGGAGCCAAATGTTTACATTTCACTGGGATATACTAAAAATAAAAATATCATCATGCAAATTGTGGGGAAATAACTGCTCTTGAACCAAAAGAAAATGTACTATTGATTTCCCTGTCTTCATTGAAATAGATAGCTGAATGGCCAGAGAACAGTCTAGTCTCCAAAACAAAAAGCAGATGGATCTCTATGTCTCATTCCCACAAGTTAGTCAACATTCTTGATACTTACATTCGAAAACACAATAATAAAGAATAAATGTATAGAGGTGGGATGGCACGTACCTGAAATCTCAGTACTAGGAGGAAAAAGAGTTCAAAGTCACCCTCTCCAAGTTCTTGTATACAAGACCAAGAAAGACGTGTGGGAGGGATGGAGGGGGGGCGAGAAGGAGAGGTAACAGATGGTAACGAAACTTGGAAAAATAAAGGTGGAGCGGTGACTCGGCATTTACGACTGTGTACTGCTCCTCTAGAGGACCTGAGTTCAGTTCTCAGCACACATATCACATGGTTCACAATGCCCAGTGACTTTAACTCCAGGGAATACAACACCCTCTCCTGCCTCCACAAGCACGCACATATATGTGGCTGACACACACACACATGCATATGTAAAAATAAATATAACAAATCTTTCTTTTAAAAAAGAACTTAAAAAGACAAGAGAACTTGATTTTTAATCCTCAGACATGTAACACAGATTTTTTGTTACAGAGAGTTAATATGAGAGTTCTGAGGCCATATTTATCATTATGATAAAACTCGGAGTTTTTTGTTTTTTTTTAACTCTTTCTACTATATCATTTCTCTTTTGAAGAGTACTCTGTAAGGAAGAAAAGTGTCAGTAAGATGGCCTCTGAATTATTCTCTAATTGACTATTTAGTATTAGTTTAAAATATCATATCCAGTTAATGTTAGAGGTCTTCAATTATCTACCCATTATGTTTGGCCATTTGAGACCAGGTAATTGAATATAAACATGCTACTACATAAATCACACAATGTCTCATTAGGGAAGTCCTAATGCAAGGCAGGTGAACAAATATCACACCTCTCCCTAAGGCTTAGAGTCTTTTTTTTTCCCCAGTTAGGGGGAGACACATCAGTGTACATGCACACACCTGTGTACACACATGTGGAACCCAGAACAGGATGCGGGGTACCTTCCTCCACCACTCACTGACTTAGTGCCTTAGGACAGGATCTCCACAACAGTTGCTATTCTGGTTAGACTGACTGGCCAGCCTACCCTCAGGGTCTGCCTGTCTTGCACCCTTCGTAATGTTGATGTAACTGTCACCAGCTTCTTATGTAAGCATTAGATTTAAACTCAGGTCCTTAGGTTTGCAGAGCAAGTTCTCTTACTTAACAATTCACCTCCTGAACTCCTAAAGCTTAGTGTTCAATTTTTTAAAATCTATATTAAATCAATAATATAAAAAGAACTTGACTTGTAAGCCTAATGCTTTCAACTTTGTGGAAAGCAGAAAGGCCAATTACCCATTTACAGATGGGATAATCATTTGGATGGAGGGTGAGGAGACAGTGCTGGGGAACAAACACAAAACCTTGCAAAAGCTACATAGGTGTCCTACTAGTGAACAACAGCCCCAACCTATCATAATCTTAGAGAAAAATCTAGTAACTCTACCAAAAAAAAAAGAACAACAACAACAAAAAAACCCTGTTGAAACTAATAATCTAATTCAGTAGAGTAAAAAAGTAAAGTAACATATGATATCAACACACAAAAGTTATTTGTCTAAACACTGAACTAGCTCATAAGAAATCAAGAAGGCAATCCCATTTACAACAGCTACAAAATATCTAGTATCTAAAAAAATAAGCTTAAAGAGGCAAAATATTTTACAAAGAAAACTATAAAACACTGGGGAAAGAAACTAACGACACACACACACAGTGTAAGACAATGAGCAAGAACTTCAAGATTTCACATTGTTAACATATCCAAACAACCAAAAATAATTTATAATTTAATGCAGTCTTTATCAAAATAATATTTATATTCTTCACACAAGTAGAAAAACAATTACAAAATACCCCCAAGTTAAAAAGAAAACCAGAATACTCAAAGTAAACATAAGCAAAAAGAATGATCACAACACCCAAATTCAAAATATACCGTAAGCAACAGTAACTAAAACAATATAGCACTGATAACTAAAATGAACAGTGAGCACTGAAACAGAACAGACAGTTATGAAATAAATACACATAGTTGGAACAAAATGACTTTTAACAAAGACAAGATACATATTAGTAAAGCAGATGTTCTGAAGGGTGCTCCTGCCTTGTCTTGGCAAAGTTAGGCAGTCACTTTCTTATGTGTCCAATTTGGACAACATACTGTCAGTAGTTGAGGCAAGCACACTTTCTTGCCCAGTGGCTAACTTTTGCCACAAAGAAAGTAAACTCTATGTGGAGTTTCTTTGGTGCCCATTGAATTCTCTGAAGTAGGTTGGTGCTGCCAGAAGCAGACATGTCTCAATGTTATATATACATTCAAAAAAAAAAAAAAAAAAGAACCTATGTTATTAAACATCTTAAATGCCATATTCTGTAGATCTCTGAAGTCCTTGAAGATGACCTGTCTATCTAAAATATATCTGTTTGACCTTGAAAACATACCGAATATGACTACAAGTTTGATTGTAATAGGTGACTAACTAATCTAAATTTTCTTATTATCCTAAAAATCTAAATTTCCTTATTATCCTAAAAAGTAATAATAAATTTCAAGGATTAGAAATTTGTATTACCTTGCTAATTGATGTCCATAGGTACAATACCTTGAACAAGATTAGAAATGTATGTACAGTATGTTCTAACAAAAATAACCTTAAATTTGTATCAAAGTAAGGAATCTGAAGACCCCTGGATAAATGAGACATGTGTAAAAAAAAAGACAAATCATTCAAAAATTCCCAAGCAAAGGAATAATTTGGCCTATTGATATATCACATTTTCAACAAGATAAATTTTTGCAAATCTTCCCAAATATTTGTTTCTGCTGTTCTCTATAGACATATGATGCAAATGGTCTTTTTGTAGTTCTATTCCAATTAAAAATTAAAGCTACCTATGGAGTTGGAGTGTGGCTCTCTCCTTCTCTAAACCCAAGATGCTTGTTAAAGTAAAATCCAAAATCTCTGTCTCATATCAGATGAGTTACCTGATATAGGACAGAGGAAAAACCAAAATTTAGGGACTATTTTATTGCCATTAATCTCACAATCCTTGGGTTTTTATTTTGACTCCTTAACAGCTTTTCTTAAGGTATAAATATTATCTCAAAATGTATAAGATTAATATACATATATACATACATTTCAATTTTCTTGTCATGATATTAATGGTCATATAGAGTACTAACTCTAGAAAAAGGCTTCATCTAGCTTCCTGAACATGATTTTTGAGTTTGAGTCTCTATCAGGTAACTAGAAATTAAGGTTTTGTACTCTGGATTACATAACAAATATTGATCCTTTAACCTCTTTAAGATCTGCTGCATATGGTATTTAAAATGTTTAAGTTTTCGGCAGTGAACCATGACCACACCTAACAGTAACCTTTGAAGTCTCCAAAAGGATGATGGGGCCCCACAATGATGCTTCCACAGGTCTGTGATAACACCACTAAGCTGAAAAGCACCACCTAAAGATCAGCTTTGGACTACAAACTGCTCTGAACAATTCTGAGGTAGGTAGCTAAGATGTCCAGCCTCACAAACTACTCTAGCCAGGACTTGAAACAAGCCCTGCACTTTCCCATTATGAAAAGATTGGACAACAAATGATACAGCTACCTCTCCCAGAACTTGACAGCTAACCCAAATTTTTCTTTTCAGATCACCTAGAACTGCCATCACCTCCAGACAGCAGGAAGTAAATTTAAGAACATGACACCCACATTCCCAAGAAGTAGAGTGGGTGGCTTTTGGTAATTCAATGAGTTATGGATATTTGTCATCATTTAGGGTGGTTGACTTCAAGATGTTATTGGTAATAGACAGGAAAAAAAGTTGAAAAAGGATATTAGATTCAGAATTCTTGTTTGAAAACAAGGGGAGTTATAAATGTGATATTTTGTTTGTGCTCTAACAAATAAAGCTTGCCTGGAGGTCAGAGTGCAGAGCTAGCCACAAGTTAACCATAGAGGCCAGGCAGTGGTGGCACACAAATTTAATCCCAGCATTTGGGATCTCATACCTTTGATCCCAGTATTTGGGAGGTACATGCCTTTAATCCCAGCACTATGGAGGAGGAAACAGGAAGTGATATGGCTGGCCTGAGAGAGGATAAAGGCTGTTGGAAACAGGGTTTGAAGATTTCATAGAGCTAAGAACTCTAGTGGCTGGGTGCTCTGCTTCTCTGATCTTTCAGCTTTCACCTCCAATATCTGACTCTGGGTTTTCATTATTAAGACCTATTAGAATTTGCTCTACATTTTGCAACAAGGAAAGCTTTTGTAGTAACTGGTGCTGAGGAAATTGAACATTAAAATAAAAGGAAGAATGAAAGTTGAGCCCTGTTTCTTACCACTACAAAATCTAAAAGTTGACTTTAAGTAGACCAAAAACTCAAGCAGAAGACTTGAAACTGTGAGTCTATAAAGAAGAATCAGGGAAACACTTGGGAACAATGGTTTGAAAAAAGATTTTTTGGAAATAACCTCAAAACATAGGCAACGATCGTGAAAAGCAGACCAAGAGTGATGGTCAATCCTGTCAGCGTGGTTGCATTGAAACATCATGTTTTTAAAGTTCCCTCATGGGGTGTTTGTGTTTGCATTTTTCCACCATAATGAATGGACTAACCCATTGATGGACCAATATGATGGTGCTATTATCTGTGGTCTGGGCATGGTAGCTAATGCTAATAATCCCAGCTCTTAGGAGACTGAGATAGGATGATTGCCATAAACTAGGCTAGCTTGGTCTATATAGTGTGTTTCATACCAGCCTTGACTGAACCACAGAATGAGATCCTGTCTCACAGTGCAAAAACCTCCCTGGACTCAAAAATACTCTAGTCCAACTTCTAGGCTACCCCAGTATCTCATCTAATCAAGAACCTTCAAGTCAGTCTCCAGCTTCCATTCCTTTGATTTCAGTGGAAAGGGGAAGATATAAAATTGCAGAGACTATGGAGCACCCTATTAATAGATGTTTGAAAGAAAAGGACAAGATTTCAATTTTTGTACAACTTTTTTAACTTTTGGATTTCTCTACAAAAAAGATTTTATGCATAATAGGAAAATTAATTTATTTCACAAGAAGATCTGATGAGAATCATCATTTTCCTAGGAAGTACCTATTACAGAAGCTACAGAGATATTCCTCTAAGACCCTAATAGCATCAACCAACCTGTCTTGTTCCTATAAATAGAGCCCAGATGTTGATGCAACAGGTTGTGGGGGCAAGTGACCTTTCCAGGTAAATTACACATGTCCAAAAAGGAGAGTGACCCTGCCTATAATTCAACTGTGGCCCCACAGGTTGCTACATAATAAAAGATAGTGAGCTTTCTGTTTCCAGAATTTCCCTTTCATATCTATCTATGTATTTCAAGACTTAGATGCCAATGCTTTTACTTGAGGATATCACATAATTTATTAATCACGTAGGCAATACACTGTGTTCAAAGAGTCTGCAGCACATGAAAAGCTATGGTATCGGCACAAAGCAAGCTGATGGTAATAAACACAGAGGTGGCTAGACTCTCCTAAAGACTGCTAATCTTCAAGATTCCTTTGGCTTTTGTTGCATATCCTTCTGTAACAACTTCAGATGATCCCAGCCACCCAATTTCTCATGCCAGAATTCAGGCATCAGTTAGGAGTTACTCCCCACATCTAACCCAAAGTTCCTTGACAGTTCTGCTATCCAAATAGATCCTGAATTCATACTCTTTTCTCCCAGTCCTCCCAAATGTTCTAATCCGACTCCTACGATACCCCAGCTTCTCATCTAATAAAGAGCCTTCAAGCTGGCTTCCAGCTTCAATCCCCACCTATGCCTTCTATTCATTGTCCACATAATAGCAACCCCCAGCTCCATTGAGTTATACGCCCCCTATGGTTGGTTCCAATACCCTCAGAATAATCAACAGATTCCATGACTTGTAGATGAGGCACCTGTGTGGCTCAGATCTTACCCACCCTTCCTGCCTTGCTCTCTATTTAATAAAACTGCTCTCTTTTCTGAAAGAGCCACAGTAGATCCCTTTCCTGCTTCAAAAGCTCAGCATGGGCCAAGTCCCTGTCTGAAATGCTTATGTTTAACTGATAAAGCCAACAAGCAACAGATATGCAACAAACAATCTTGCCAATCAAGGTGCAGGAGTGGAGGATAATTGGTCTCACCCTGGATAGGTCAGAGAAAGACTTTCTGATGACTTGAAGGCTAAAGTCAAGATTCAGGAAAGCAGAACCAATTCCCATCCTTTCCACTATTACATCTCTAATAGCTAAACACAATGTTTTAATGAACTGAGGCACATTTTGTTTTGGATATAATTTGCTGCTTCTATAATTATCCTATGTAACATGAAAGCAAAACAGAGAAAATAAATCTCTGACTTTGAAGTGGTTCTGTTAAACTGATGCAGCTTCTATATTTTTTCTTGGCATGTCTTTTCAGGCCAATGCCTAATGTCAACATTTGGCACAAAGACTTGTAATCACTCACAAAAATCTCAAGCGCACAACCTGATGATAAATTGGCTAATACATACCCATATCTCTTATTACATTGATTTAATTCAGGTCCTTTAATTATTGCCCATCTAGCAAGTCTTTTGACATAGACAGAGGACAAGTTGTCAGGCACTAAAATCATGTAACATTGAGTTTGGATATGCACATTTGAATTGTTTCTAATTTTCCTCAAGTACTCTCAAGCATAATTCTTCCTTATGGAGGTATGCCATATCACAAGGCCTTCCACAGAGAGTCTGGACAGGACTCAGTTTTTAAATCAAATGATTCACCTACTCCATTTCATGAATAGCATTCAAATTGTCTCTTCTTACAACTGAATTATTCCAACAAAACATATGACTTAGAAAAACAGTTTCTTAGGGGTCAGTGGACACCTTTATCTCTTCCTCTTTTCAGTGTGACTCCAATGAATAAATTTCATTTCCCTGTTTCTCACTATTGCTTTCTATATAATTCATCCATTGGGATGATGGGTTTTGAAGGCTAACTTAGGAGTTACTGGAGCCCAGGCTTTTACCAAAAACCACTCATTACAATTTTGGCATAATAAGCTGGGTGAGGAGGGGTATTTGCTTGGCATCAGCAAGTTGATCTCAGGTGGAAAGGAAAGATTGAGTGACCCAACTCAGAAGTTGAAATCACTTTTATTATACGGATTTTTCCCCCACATCTTTCTATTTTGTCGAGCACTGGCTGCTTTCACCACTCTTCAGCAGAGCAGGAAAGTGCCTGGATAACTAAGGTCTCCCCAATAAGCGCATAGTAGGCCATTTGCTTCTCTTTCTTACAAATTCCAAAGTTGTTTTGAGTTCAGTTCCTTGTTGAAATGATTTTAATGTCCACCATTAACTTCCTATCAGGTTCCTTGTCTTTTTGTGGGCTCTTGAGACAATCCAAAGATGTGTTGAACTACTCTGTCATTTATCTAGGGGACTCTTCAGACTCAAGTTTAGAGCAAATCTAGATTCAGTTGAACTATTTAGGCATCAGCTAGTGTGACAGGCCAGCTCGGTGTTTATGATTTTGTTTTTGTTAAGTAGCATAGAAACGATATGATGTAGACAATGAAACGCGAGTGTTTGGGAAACCTCTACTGCAATTTGTGTGATTAGAGGACATGAATAGGAACTCTAACTCTGTACTACTTTGGTGCTCTTGGGAGAATTCTATTTAGCTAGACCTTTGTAGTTTCAAGAAAATTTATCTAAGAAAATACTCTGAACTAATGTAATTATTTTTGTATGTCATTTTGTGTCTAAAACAGCATGAGGCAAAATTTAATCTGCCTCTAAAATTCCTGAAAATAACTTGGTGGCAAGCCTATGGCCACATTCTTCTTACATTTTTTTTAATTTAATAAATTAAAATTACAATTCTTGCATGTTTAACATGTGTGTATGAGTGTATTTTGAAAGTGAATTTTAGACTACAATAACTTATAAGGCTATATTCTTGTCTTTCTTCCTCCAGTCCACCTCTACTACTGCCTCTTTTGAAAAAAGAAGGGAAGGAAGGTGGGGGGAAGAAGCTGGGGGGCGGGAGAACATGTTTATTCCAGATGTTAATCTTAACTAGACCTGACATGAAGGCATTTGGGAGTTAACTGTAAAATTTGGGACTGAAGGGGAAAAAAAGCAAAATTAGTTGTTTTAACTCAAGGCTTTTGTTGCCACTCAGAGACTTGTAGAAGTATATAACACTGTGAAATTTGCTCAGGATAACAGGTGGCCTTTACTCAGTTCCATTTTGTCATGAATAGAATTTGGATCCAGTCTCTTCAGCAATATATTTGGGACTACTGAGAAATGTGGTCTCATAAATTTCCAATGCACAAGAAGGAAGTTTAAGACTGCTTTCTTCCTGCATGTTTGTTGAGCGTGAGATTAGTTAGAGGGAAATTTTTAATTAGCAAATACAATTCTATACACAGAAAACACAAAAGCAGTTGATCATGTTCTAACTTTAAAAAAATCTATTTTTAATGTATGTTTTATTTTAAGAAACAATTTTGTCTAAGCTTGAAATTTTGTAAGAAGGTTCAAAATGAACATTTATGTAACTGATTTTCTAAGTTCAAATTTTAACTTACTGATGTAAAACTAGAACATAATTCTGTATCTAAAGCAACAAGAATCTTGAAAAAAATCGTTCTAATCTATATAAGATCCAGAGAGGATGGAGGACACAGAGGAAACAAGGCCCTGTAAATCAACAGGATCAAAACTCATGTGAGCTCAAGAGACAGAGGCAGCAAGCACGGAGCCAGCACAACTCCACACCAGGTTCTCTGCATATATAGATAGTGTGGCTTCCAGTGTAGTGTTTTTATGGGATTCCTGGGTGTGTGAATGAGTGGATCTCTAATTCTTCTGTCCTCTCTTGAGCTCTTTTCCTTCTGTTTGCTTTGTCCAATTCCAATGTGTTAGATTTTGTTTTCTCTTATTATATTTTATCTTATTATCCCTGAGAATACTGCTTGTTTTCTAGTGATAGACAGAAAGGGAGTGGATCAGGATGAGAGGGAAGGAAGACAGGAACTGGGAGGAGTAGAGGGAGGAAAACCATAGTCAGTATATATTATATGAGTAAAAAAAAAATCTATCTTCAATAAAAATTATTCTTTAAAAAATACTGTTCTACTCTAATAACTGCAGTGAAACATTAGCATACAGGATATGATTTTATGTTTTGTTAAGATAATTGCTGAGTTTTCTACTAGTTTTTTGCAGGCTTTGACTACTTAGGAAACTGGGACTTAAAGTCACAGTTTATTTAAGTATAGGTTTATGATAAAATCTTTTTAGTGACCATTTTATAAACAACTATCTTAAGGAGATTTTAATGTATAGAACTGTGTGCCTGAATATTATCTAAAAATTATGCAAAAATCTACAAAGTTAAAGGCATATAAGTTTAATTAGTGCAAAATGGCCATCAAGTGCTTTTACATACTATGCATTACATTTAGAAAAACAAAACTTTCCATGGCGAATCACCTCTCAGATGCAGCTATAACTTGGATCAAAAGAGATCATCTCACAGTGACCAGATTAATCACCCCAACTCCCATTAAGTGATGGCAGCACAGGTACTTAAGGACCGCCATACAGAGCCAGAACTGAGATCATGATGGACAGGACCACACTTTGACCAGAACTGCTTAATTATTCATACCTCTCCCTTCCCTAATTTTCCTTCTATTTAAATATTAAGCTCAATTCAGCACCCAAAAATGTACTCGGGATCACTGCCAGACAGATGTGAGAGTCACATATATACACATGCAAAAATATAAACAAACAAGTCACTCTGCTACACACACACACACACACACACACACACAATTCTCAGATTCCAACTGGTTCCTCTTCCAACAGTAATCATTTCCAATTCCTCTTTATTTGAATGTTTAAAATTTTCAACCACAGCTCTTTATTTCTTCAGTCTCTCTAAAGATGATACCCACCAACATGTTGTCAGAAACCCTTAAACAAATATAAAACCCACAACAAAAGCAACCAAGATACAGGGTCCTGTTGTTCCACATGTCCTGCAATGCTGTTGTATTATTCTGAAGAAACATGAACTGAGAAAAATAATACACAGGATACAGAATATTCTTAACCTTTGGCCAGGAGTATGAGGGAAAGCCAAAGAAAATCTCCAGGAATGGACTGCCAAGAGACAAGTTGTCCTTGCTCAGAGTTTGTACTTCTAAGTCTGAGTTCAGTCGAAATTAACAATTAAGAATAGCAAAGACATGATCAGACATGATCAAAAAACAACAAAAACATCAACTCTAAATGGGTTCTCCTTGGGAGGGCAGGAAGAGACGAGTGGCAGACATCACTCTAAAGGATGGTCCCATAATGTAACATACACACTAGGTGGCTTAGCATTTCTGTTCAATATAATTTCAGTCTATTCAATATAATTTAGATGTAAGACCATGTAATATAAATACAAACTCCCTCATAAGTTCTTGTTGTAATCATATGTGTCTGTTTGGTGTCTCCTGTGCTGCAGGCCATTTATATTCACTGTCATTAAGTCCTCTTCACAACTGCTGGGTAGTTACTAGGACTGAAAACTGAGTCTCAGAGGGGTAAGAAGCTAAGCAAAGTTTAACAGCAAGTGTCAGGGCAAGGTTTTTACCCCAGGAAGTCCATGTACTTAGTAAGTCTTCTATAGTAAGAAATACTAGCAAGTTCTTCATCTGGAGCAATTCTGAAGTGCCAGCTTCCTCGCAAAGTCAAGTGTTTCTATTACCCATTACCAAGGAAGTCATCATGTCACAGAATTAGAAGTGAGAGAGAGGGAGAGAGAAAGTGTGTGTGTGTGTGTGTGTGTGTGTGTGTGTGTGTGTGTGTGTGTGTGTGTGTGTGTGTGATCTAAGGCATTGGCAAAGCAAAGAATGAAAGTGTCCCATTCCTGGAGAACCCACTAGAACATATACATGGAATAATAACTCGAAATAGTCAGTATCCAAAAACCTTCCCTTTAAAAGCCTTCATGGAAGTACCCTGTGCACTGAGATTCAAAGGACGAGTGTAGATTCCTTATGCAGAAAGGGAAGAACTGGCACTTAAGCTGAGGGAAAGCGCTTGGCAAAGGTGTGAGACTGCAAGCACATGGCCTTCTGGGGGAAATGCAGCACATTTGTAAGAGAAATTGGGGCTGGTGGAGCCCTTAAGGGAGGAGAGGGAAAAGATAAGACTCCCAAGCATAGTAGATGCATACTAGGAAGGGTCTCCTATTCCAGGGTAGAGAAATGAGGCATACCTGCAGGTAAGGTCGTGAGAGCTGCAGAGAAAGCACTGACAAACATTGGTGTGGCTCTCGCTGTGCTACTTACAGCAAGGCAGTCTTTCCAGAAGGTACAGAATCACCCTGACAAGTTTCCTCATCTCTAAACTACAGATTGCCCCTCTCATAGACTCTGTGACATAGAGGTCTGTGAGCTGTAGGTACATCCTATTTGTCTTCCTGAAGCATCCAATGCCAACCAACACACACACACACACACACACACACACACACACACACACACACACACACGCTGACTCCTCCCAACAGTGGACACTGCAACTCCTCATATTTTTAACTACTTGCAGAAATCCTAAAAAGGTGGAATCAAGTAAGAGTTGAAAAGGGATAGGTGGTTCTTATATCTCTCACTCTTACCACAGAGACTGACACATGTTGTGAACTTTATTGGCCAGCAACAACATGCCAGGCCTCAACAAGAGTACTAGGACCACAGGAACTAGCTAGCCAAATGAAAGTCCCTGCCCTTAAGAATGTTTTGGTTTGAGTTAGAAGCTCAAAGGTAAGGAAGGTAATTAACACAGGTTAATGAACAAGTGACGGACAATGTGATGGAGGGAGATTAAACAGGATAAGTTACAGGCATCAGCAAGTGGTCAGGGCAGCCCTCACCAGGAGGGCACCATTTGCTTATAGGTCTGAAAGTCTTCAGAAATGGAGAAAGAACATTCCAGTAGAGGGATTGACTCCAAAGCAGCAGCCAGTGAGTGCACCTAGTGCTCAAGAGGCAGCACAGAGCCCTATCTGGTAGAGCAGGCTGTCAAGAGGAACTTCAGTGGTAGCATGTGAGAGGCAATGGAATCCTTTAGGAGCTTTAACTAATAGCCTTTATCTGGTTAATGACTATCCTGTGGGCAGGCAAGGTTTGAGGACAGTGACTACTGTCCTCACCTCCATAGTGATTCCGGGATTCAGTTCCTTGAACTGAGGCAGCAATGATGGAGGCAATGATGATATATTTTAAAGGTAAAGCCAACAGGGCCTTTAGACAGTACATGTGGATTGTGTAAAATAAAGGACTCATGGATTACTTCAATGTTTCTAGCCTGAGTAACCAAAAGGACTAACTTGACCCTGTGAGTTTCTAACCATGGGGATGCTGTGAGTTTGTAAGTACAATGGCCACGGCATGTTCAGAGGACAGCCTTTGGCAGCACTCCTTCCTATCTCCCAGCTCTTACCTCCTTTCTGCCCCTCTTAAGCAAATGAATGGCATGATCAAATTTGCCTTATTAGAAAGATAAGCTCCTCCTTCCTTCTGTCCTCCATCTCCCTCTCCCTTTCACTAAAATACCAACATGGAACATTTTAAAAGGCATGTAAACCAAAAGTGCAACAAACTTTTTTCTCGTCTTTATGATGCCAAAGAAAATGGTCTAGGAAAGAAGGGAAGGAGCAGAAGTATTTGAGTTCCCCTTCCAGAGCTAAGAAAAGGCAGTGCAGGTTGGAAACCAGATGAAGGGAGTTAGGAGTGGTCTAAGAGGAAGAGCAAGCAAGCATCCTCCAGAGCTGCCAGGCTAGTGGTAAGATGGTGGTTTTTCCACTGGCGCTTCACCCAAGAAACGCACAGGCAGTTAAAGACAAGGAGCTGGATGCTTAAGAAGCACAGAGCCATCATCTTCACTTTCAGAAAGGCAGGCAATAACACTCATTCAGCTAGAATCTCTGCAACTGGAATGCAAGTTACTCTTGCTATTTCAAGGTTGTGATGGTTTTATTTTGCACATTTGGGATTAAGATGAGTATCAGTAGAAACTCTAAAGGTCTGAGGTAATGTTTGTGAACATTCCAGAAGAGTCCTGCTAAGAGCAGCAGCTGCACTATGGTCATGTTGGTAGCCTCTTCCTCACCTGGGAACATGAGGTCAGGCTCCCTTTAGAGTCCACTCATGCAGGACAAGCCTTAGTTGGCTAACAGAAATTCAACAGCACAGGAAATACACTACCCTCCTCTGAGAAGCCTTACAGACTTTGGAATATGAGGCCATTATCAAGAAGAAAATGAATATTTAATGGAGAAAATATTTCTCAACCTGACAATTTGTCTCAGACTTGACTTTTTCCAAATAAAATAGAATTTCATTAGGACACAATGGGAAAATTGAAAAGGAATGGTCACACACAGATGTCCCACCAATGCATACTAATGTTTGTTTCATTTGTCATTATTTTTTATCAATGCCAGTTTCAAACAACTCTAAGAACATAGAGCACTAATAATGTGCCTTTATTCTTCCACTGGAAAATTAAATTTAAAAGTTAAAACCCAAAATACCAGACTAAAGACACCCCCACCTCCGCCAAACTGCTGTAACCAGCCCTGGGAAAGTAGGAAGCTAGCGTTCAGAAGGTGCTTCTGTTACCACAGCCAGCGTGCAATGACGACTGGACATAAGCTCATTCTTGAATGTCTAGTTAATTACTTATGAATTAATTCATCAATTTTTTAAAATTTCTTGACAGTATTATGAATGGAAGCCAGAGCCTCCCACATGTTTCCCAAGTGTTCTAACCCTGACCTATACCCTCAGCCCCCATGCATTAATTCTAAAACAAAAATACAAAGTTTTTGTGTTGAAATTATTACTTAAAACAATATCTTTCCTACTTCTAAAAGTGCTGGGATTTTTCAAAAGTAAAGAAGTATTATTTAGCTGGGCATTGGTGGCACACGCCTGTAATCCCAGCATTCGGGAGGCAGAGGCAGGCGGATCTCTGTGAGTTCGAGACCAGCCTGGTCTACAAGAGCTAGTTCCAGGACAGCCTCCAAAGCCACAGAGAAACCCTGTCTTGAAAAACCAAAAAAAAAAAATTTTTTTTCTTTAAATAACAACCTGAATAAACAACACACAGATTAGAAATACTCAACAATGTTATATATTTAATAGGAAAACTATAGGTTATGTTAAAGAATTTTTCTTAAAAAGAGAAAAAATGCCATTACTAAATCAAATATTCAAAAGTAAACCTGAGAAGAATGCAGGTATTAAGAGTTCATGTGGGAGGGGTTTACAGGGTCTTTAATTTCAGAGAAAACATGGCCTTTGGTGGTGAGATCCAAAACAAAAGCCACAAGCAACAGTTATAAAGCTGGCTGTATAGATATCAGATATGTCCACAGCTGATAAAAATGCCAGAGATAAGGCATGCAAAGAAGTAATTCTCTTAATATAAAGAAAACTACTATGCATTAATAAAAACAATTTAAAATAAAATTAAATATCACTTAAGGTACTGTCAAATGAATCTCCTAAAGATCTTTAGGCAGTTAATGGTTGCTTGGGGGGAAGGACCATTTTCTGCATTGCTGTAGTCACCAGTTAGATGTTCGTGCTTCTGTAAATGAACCCTCACCCTTGGGAGCCCAGGTAAGCAACTGTAATGAAACTCTCTAGATCATGCACACAAATGCATGAAATCACAAGGGTGACTGGTTGGAATGAAGAAAGGGATTAGAGGAACTGAGAACAAGGACAAGCAAAGGGAACAGAGAGTGTTTATATTCAAAATACATTATACACATCTATTAAAATGTTACAATGAAAGTGAATATTATATATAATATATGTTAATAAAAATGCTCAATGGGTTTAAGAGAGCTGAGGATTTAACTGGATCCTGCTTGCTGTGCACTAATGGCTTCCCTGTGGGTGAGAAGGCCGTGGGATCTTCCTAACATCACACAGCTAGGCTATGGGAGTTGACACTTCTGCAGCCTGTAGATAGAGCATTGATGAAAGTGAGGTACAGCAGGCACTGCCCTACATCACTGCTGACTGTTTTAAAGAAGAATTCCTGTTTTGCGTGGTCTGCAGGGGCTCTAGGGACTCCGGAAGTGCAACATGATTTTTCCTATAATATAAATATAAAAGTCTCATTTTATTTGTTGTTACTAAATCAAGACATAACCTATTTCTCTCACTTCTTCTAAAGACTAGATTTTATGCTGCCAAAGGAATAAAATGCATAGAGAAGGCCTGCACTCTACCTCAGTACTATGTTTCTATGTGTATCTATGTGTATCTATGTGTATGTATGTATGTATGTATGTATGTATGTATGTATGTATGTATCACAAACATGGTAAAGACAAGGCTGGACATCATGAGGCTCCCTTCCCTTATCACGACTGTGCAGTTATCTCAGGCAGCAGACATGGCAGAGTGAGTGCCTGTGTCCACTCTCATTACTGCCGTACATACCACAGAGTTCCTAAAGCCCAGACCAGCTGGACAAAGGAGAATCTTTCCTTTTATATTTAAAAAGCAGTAAAGAAAGGTTTCTAATCTCTTAGTGTCTTACACATTTCTCTTCATTGTTACTTAAAAAAAAAAAATCAAGGTACAAACTATCCTAGATTTGGACTACAAACAATATAAACTGGATGACTTATTTAAAGGAATTTAACAATGTTTCAGCAGAATCCTAAATTCACAAATGATGATTCCATTCATACAAATATTAGGTACAGTCATAGAAACGTGTAAGAGTCCTATTTAAATAGATCACACTATAGTCACAGAAGAACAACCATGGAGTTATTTTTTAAAAAATAAAATGGTTGGCTCAATATCTTTTTTTGGGGGGGGGGAGGGTTTCAAGACAGGGTTTCTCTGTGTAGCTTTGGAGCCTATCCTAAGCACTCACTCTGAAGACCAGGCTGGCTTCAAACTCACAGAGATCCACCTGCCTCTACCTCTGCCTCCTGAGTACTGGGATTAAAGGCATGTGCCACCAACACCCGGTGGCTCAGTATCTTTTAAAAAGCATATTTTAAAAAGAAAACTGAAGAAAATTAAAATAGGAACTGAAAATTTTTTAAAGATTTACTTCACTTTTGTTCATGTACTGATGTTTGTGTCTGCCATATATGTGCAGGGGCCAGAAGAAGGCACTTGGAGATGGAGTTACAGGTGGTTATGGCCTACCCTACATGGGTGCTGGAAACAGCAATAAGCACCTTCACTGTTTTCCATCTCTCCAGCCCCCAGAGCTGAGACCTCTCATTTCAGTGAGCCAAAGGGGAAAGAAATAATACAGGAACTTTTATACACGAATGTATCTGGAAGCCATAAAAGGCCATCCATATGTCCTGGTTACTGATCCTCTTCTTCCATCTCACAGGCAGCAAACGAAGGTTGCATTCTCAAATCAGATTACTGACTCTCTTCTCAGTCCACATTCAATAATCTCACAATTATACAGATCACATAGGGATGACCTGACATAACCTCGACGTTCTAAAGGCAGTAAACTGACCAATACCTTATTTCCATCTTTCTGCCATTTCATGTAACATGTCTATAGATTCCAGGAACGGAGACACAGACATGTTTGCGGGATGCTGCATCGCCTCTAAGCTGTATGTTGATGCTTCGCAGGCATTCTAACAGATCTCAGACTCTTAAGGGTGACTGGGTGTTAGAAGTTCTGGCCCTAAGGGTGGATTAATCCCTGTATCACATTGGGTAGCTATCCTGAAAGCTCCTGACTCAAAAGCACAAGCTGAACCCATATCTTCTCCGAGTCCCTGCCACCCATATTCTGTGATGGGTTGTCACAGATACAATGTCCCCACCACATGAAACCCCTAAGTCTTGGACCTTTCCATCTCCAGAACTGTGAGGCAAAGAAACAGATTGCTTCTAATTGGCCTGGTCTATAGTATTTGGTCACCATAGCAGAAAACAGATGGAGACAAGGCCTTCAGCCGTTTATCAAAGGGATGTGTAAACAGCTCATGGAAAAATAACTTTCTTAATTTTAATGCAAAATATGCTTCATTAAAATAGCCTACAGCTGTATTGTGAAAGAAGGAATAACAATGCAGACAGTAGTAACATTTGTGTGTCAAAAGTGACTCCATGAATGGATATAGTAGATGCATGTCAAAAGCAGTAATACAATGAGAAGGAACATGTAGGGAACATATAGAATTGAAGGGAACATCCCAATAAAATAACTGTTTCTATAGCAACCAGTATTCAGCTCTTCTACTTCTTTAGAAGTATTTATGTCACTGTGCTGCTGCTGTTCGTTCCTCATTCATATTCTCTTTTTTAAAACCCCATCCCACTATCATACAGGTCTGGGTAAGTTAAGGACTTTTCTCATGCCATGAAGACACCATAGCCAAGGAAACTTAGAAAAGTAAACATTTATTGGAGCTCATGGTTTCAGAGAGTTAGAGCATGGCAACAGGCAGGTAAGGCATGGCACTGGAGTAGTAGCTGAGTTCTTACATCCCAATCCACAAGTTTCAGGAAAAAAAAAAAAAGTACACTGGGAATGGCTCTAGTCGTTTGAAACCTTAAAACCCACCCCAGTGACACACCTCCTCTAGCAAAGCTTCACCCCCTAATCTTTCCCAAAATGTTCCACCATCAGGGGACCAAGTATTCAAATGTATGAGCCTGTTGAGGCCATTGTCATTCAAACCACCGTTCATGATTCTTTGACACACAAACATCTCCAACCTTCACTGGAAGAATAAAGCAGCACAATTCATAAGAAAATATTATACAATATGTAACAGATCTACTTGCTACAAAAGTTGTAGTATTGACAGGAACTATGAATGAATTTTAAGGAGGGGGAGGAAGGGCATTCAAGGTTTTGGAGGGAGAAAAGCAAGTTAGAAACACTGTGGTTATGTTATAATCTCAAAGAGGAAAAAAAACCATAAATATGCAGTAGAGACTCAAGCCTACATTACAGAGTAACTCGTTTCTACACCCTTAAATGGAAACTAACACGCGTCCTTCCACAGACATCACCCAGGCTTTTTCCTGCTTGCAGTCAGTCTCTACATCATCAGGCAGATACAGTTCCTGAGAACTGTTCCCCAGAGAAATCATGTTACCCAGAAAGATTTCTACTAATAATAACTAAAATCAACCCAATGAAAATCGGTGGGAAATTTTATGATGAAATGAGGTTGCTAAAGCCAAAACAAGGGTAGAAGGTCTGATGGTGTGTGTGTGTGTGTGTGTGTGTGTGTGTGTGTGTGTGTGTGTCAAGGTGTATCTCCTGGTAATAAATCCTACCAATAAAAATAGAAAATAGTTTCAACATTAGATGTATTCAGAGTTAACTATACACTCTTTTGGCAATGACACTATATAGGCTAGCTGATATGAATATGAAATTCTAAATATATCAGCATCTGTTCCATGGGCAGTACTTTTTTTTTTTTTCCATAAGAGGAACTGGTAGGAATCAGCTCTCCACTATGTCAGATGTATATACCCAAATCCACAAGCTGAGAAAAACGCAGCAGCTCTAAATGGTGATGCTCACTTAGAATCCCAGCACTGGGGTGGGTTAAGATGTAAGGATCGCAAGTTCAAGGCCAGCCTGGACTAGTCTGGCTAGTCTGGTAAATTAAGATCCCAGGATTTAAAACAAAGTTTGCTGAGGAGCATTCCCTACTGAGTTATAACACAGCAATATGCTTCATATAAATGTGCTGCCCAAGAGGAAATTGTCACACACAGATACATACCTCATCACGGATGCCTGGATTTCTTATTATACTAAACTGCTTTTATGTGCAGAGCTTATTACTGGCAAATCTAGTTCTAGTTCTTCTAGATCCTATGACAGAATTTTCTCTTGGGAACACTGTCCCAACTTATAAGATGGTTGACCAGCTAAGGCAGTATGTTTTGTAGCCATACAAAAGGACAGGTGGTTTAGACTGACTGCAGCCAGACTTCCCAGGATCACAGCCTAATCTTTGGAACAATCTTCTGGGAGCTAGCTACTCAGAGGCAGAGTGAGAAGAGACTTGTTTCAGACTTTGCACAACAAAAGGTGTGTGTGTGTGTGTGTGTGTGTGTGTGTGTGTGTGTGTGTGTGTAATTTTTTTTCCCAAGACAGGTTTCTCTGTGTAACAGCCCTAGCTATCCTGAAACTAGCTCTGTAGACCTGGCTGGCCTGGACAAAGAATAACATTTTTAAAATGCAATAAAAATATGTCTTTGTTACATAAAAATTAGAAAATAAAAGCTATCATGTGCTCTTCCATGTCTTGACTTCTTTCCCCTGGTCCCTTTTAACCAGGAACACGGCCTACAGCATCTCCACATACCAAGCCCAATGACCCAAACCAACTGGAAACCTACTGCAGTACATTACATACCAAGTCACCCATTTGTCAGCTTATGTTGGGAAGAGATGAGCTAGACCATATCAGGTATTAGATTCAACCATATCCAGAAATAATCTCATGATATTTAAGATGATACTATTTGCCATATAAGTAAGTATCATTTGAGTCCTCCTTCATTGAAGCATCTACAAAAAAAAAATCTTTAAGTGCAATGCTGAATATTTTACAGTATAATTTTAATGCTTTTACAAGAATGAATAAAATCATATATTCCTAGCCGGTAGGAGGATTTGAAAAGAATAGAATTCTAAAAGACAAGGTCCTAACTCGGGTTGCTGGAGATCTGGATGAGTGCCATCAACCATCCTTGTTCCAGCTTATCTTTTTATCAGCTTCTCTCTCTCTCTCTCTCTCTCTCTCTCTCTCTCTCTCTCTCTCTCTCCCTCCATTCTAACCTTTACATTTGAGTGCTCATTCAGCGTACATAGCATCATGAGTTTGTTTCCTCTTCATCTTGGAATCAGTTCTCTTCAGAAAGCTTTTCCAGTAGAACTGTGCACTACATAAAAATGCCATGCTGCAAATGCCACATTTTCCTAATTACCAGTATAAAATACTAATGCGGGGGAAGCTGCCTCATGAAACACATAACTCCCCTGTCTGCCCATGTATCCTCCATCGAAGCTAGTCAGGGCAGTATGCTCAGTATATCCCTAATTTTCCTACCGTCAGAATGCAGGGCCCACAACAGCTTTAAATTATCTGGGAAGAAGGAGACATTACAAAATGGCCTGTGGGCTTTTGTGAATTTGAAATAGGATTTCATTAGGGTGATGCAGTAAAAGAAAGGAAGAGAAAAGAAACTCTCATCATAGCCCTAGGAAGGAATCTGAAACTGGTGTGCATGGGGGAGAGTCAGGCAACTGGGGCTTCTCCCCTGGCTGCAGGGCATGTTCTTATTACACAACTATTTAAAGACACAAACCAAAGGGTGTGTGAATACATTCAGGATGTCCTAGGATCTCAAAGTCACCTAAATGTTTTGGGTCCTTTTACCTGCTTCCTGATCATTAGCTGTCTCTGAGAAGCACTGAAAACAATTCTGGTTCGCTTGTACAAAACAGTGGCTGGACAGAAACCAAAGAGAGCCCATCATAGCTCACACTCAGCATTCTTCCTTCTATCAAATCTCAAAAACAAACAAGTCCACTTACTAAATGAGTAAAACACTAGGAATTTCCTGTCCAGATAAACCAACTCCACTGAGTCATGATCATGTTGTGTTATCCATTTTCCCAGACTTGATTTTTTTTTCCACCTCCCACAGTACAAATGATAAAATACCCTATGCCATTTAGGCACACTTCCAATCATTTGTACCAGACATGACCACCTCCACAGCAGCTCAACTGTAGGAAGAGAGTTAAACTAAATGAAAGAGAAATGCCACTGCTCCAGGAGTAGGGAGTTTTAATCAAGCATGGGAAAGTTGAGTCTTAACACAGGGAATGAGCTCCAACATAATAAACATTCCTAGGAAGACCTTCAAACAGTAAATGACTTGATTACTTGATAGCCTAGGACCTCCACAAGTGTAAACCATCTTAGAAGAAGAATAGGCAGTATCTCTGGCTCATAATGTTGATACCTTCAGAACTCTCCAGACGGGTTATAGAAAAAGTGTGAAATTTACATTCAAGAATTCCTAATTGTCTAGTTGTTTATATTAATTACCAAAAGATATTTATTGACATGCATTAGACCCTGAACTAATATTTTTAGGGAAATCTACTTTACAAAGAATTTACTCAAAAGAAGAGAAAAGCAGAGAGAAAGAGAGGGAGAGAATAGAAAATAGAAAAGTAAAAAGAAAAGCAAACAAGACTAATCCTAATTTTAGAGACATCAAACGTCAAAAAAAAAAAAAAAGACATCAGAACTCAATTCTATTTACTTTAAAATGTTAAGTCGAGAAGATCCTGAAAACATTCATGGAAAAAAAAGTCTCCATACTGGCCATGGTGCCTAAAAGGTAAACAAGTCTCATGGCAAACCATGAAAACCACTCCCCCAAAGAAAAACTAATTAATTCACTATGACAAGAAAAGGTCTGATAATTCTGACATTGTCTCAGTTAAAATGTCTATGATTGTGTTTTACTTTAAGCAAATTAGATGTACCAAAGAAAATTTGAATTTGCAGATGAGCTGCTTTTAAAACTCTACACCCACCCACAGAAACTAAAAATAGATGATGTTGCTTTCATTCATTTGAAACAGTTTACAGACAAAGAAATCAATGCACAATATCAGGAAGCAAAGGCAAGACGCGCTCTGCATCCCTGAATTATTGTGTTCGTCTGACACTGAACACAGATGGTGTTCTCAGACTTCAACTTCCTCAACAGGAGAAGGTGGAAACAGCCAATTCAGCACTAAAAACAAATGGACTACAGTCAGGTGGGCAGCTGATAATGCCCCAGTGGATAAAGACATAAGTTCTCAGGGCCCTGGTAGTTTATTGATAGCTGAAAAAAGAAATCAAACAACAAAAACAGCTCTCCCATTGAATCCAAAGTAACCTTTGCTTGGTGAAAGCTTGAGGGAAACAAGGCTGTAGCAACTACAGTGAGAGATTACCAACATAAGCATGCTAGTACCAGAAAGGGCAGCAACAGGGTGGCTGCCCCCTCCTATACCCAAACAAAACCATCTCTATCCTATCCTACTATGAATTTGAAAGGAAACAAAGCAACAAGTAAACCCACATGTATTTTATTTTTCTCCCTGAATGGTGACAGACTCTGTCCATCCTCATTAAAAATGTTTGGGCCCATGAGATGTCTCACTGGATAAAAGAACTTTTCATGTCAGCCTCATCATTGAGCTCAAACCCCTGAACCCCCAGGAGAAGCAGAGAACCAACTGCCAAAGTTGTCTTCTGATCATGTATGGCATCTATGGCATAGAGTGCATGCACACACACACACACACACACACACACACACACACACACACACCACGCACACACATGCAAGCAAATACACACAATAACAATAACAAATTTTAAATGGAAATGTTTTTCAAATTCCTCAGAAGGTAAAAATGCCAATAAATCTATCCAAATTACAATAAAATATTTGCAAAGCCTTTTATAGTATCTATATCAAAATACCATAAAACTTTCAAATAAAGAATTGCAAAAATGTGTGCCTATAAGAAAATATAAAAAAGTAAACATACAAACATAAAAATATCATGTACTAGCTGGTGGTTCTTTAGAAAGATCTTTACAAATCAAGATTAAAATGATTTCAAATAATACTGATATATATATACATATATATATATATAGAGAGAGAGAGAGAGAGGGAGAGAGAGAGAGAGAGAGCTCTGTTTACATTTTCCAATATATTCCTGAAATGAGGAGGATACTGACATTACCAGGTTTAATTCAGTAGGTAAATTCTCTGGAATGAGATGAGGTATAATTGGTAGCTGACATCAGGATAAAAACTGTAACCACTGAGGTCTATCTGTAAAAATAACTCTCTAGCCTCCCTCAACACATCATACTGTCAACTATTAAGTGGACAAATTACTCTTAATACACAGTTTAACAAGCACCAAAATAAACTCCAGGCCTAGGGAAAATACCATGGAACTGAAAAGATAAGGCACTAGCTAGCACACATGACTGACAGAGCCACATCTTACAAGAACAGGTAATGCTTGTTGAGCCTTCACTAGAAGTAACTAGCTTAAGGCACTGAAAACTGTCAACACATAGCATTCTTGTGTCCTCACTTGACAAAGGTAGACACTGAGAAACTAATCCACCTAAGATCATTTAGCTGATAAGTAGAATAAAGATTCCAATCCAGAAAACATAACTCCCGAGCATATGACAGAGTATCCATGCTCCCTCCAGTATAAAACATAGCAGGGTGCTGGAAAATGTAGGATATTTTTGGCAGGAGGCAGTGAGTGACTCAGAGGAAAGGTGTAGAGGAGAGATGGTGCTGGAAAAGAAGTTGAGAGATTTATTCTGTGTGGTAAAGAGGAATTTTTGAATCTGGTATTGGGATGAGGCTTAACAGGAGGGTTGGGAATTACATGGGAGACCCAGGGAAGCCAGTGGTACTCTGAAAGAACACCCAAGGGTGAAAGACTGTTAACAGCTAGAAAGAGAGGAAGGTCAAGTGGAAGACCCTGCTTGAGAAAACAAATTCAGAAAAGGCAAATAAGCCCTGTTCACCTGCAACATATACACAAGTAGTGGTGGGAGTTAGGACAGGAAAGTTGGGACCATATGGTGACTAGCTTGCAACACCCAGTCGAAGAGTTTATATTTAACTCAAAAGCAATGAGAAGTTACTGAAAATGCTTTCAACAGGTGCTGGGCACTGAGGAACATGGTCAATCAGCTAGCTCACACAAAAGAATATGAATTGTATAACTCAAAAACAAAGCTAATTGTAAATCATAAAATAAAATAATGTCTGGTGAGAAGAGAACCTGTTTAGAAGGGGTTCAAGGGGGCTTTCTAAAATGATAGAAGTGTCATGTATTTTACTTTGGGTGTTGAGATCCACCATGTTATCTGTTTATCAAAAAAGAAGAAAGAAAATTCAACCTGTAGAGCAAGCCTGGGTATTGAAAAGCTCAGGAGAAAAGGTGAAGGTGACTATTATAAACACCCAGAATAATATGAAAAAGATGGGATATAAAGATACAAATGGACCAGTTACAAGTGTGTGTGTGTGTGTGTGTGTGTGTGTGTGAGAGAGAGAGAGAGAGAGAGAGAGAGAGCAAGCAAACCTAATGCTTTTATTTTTTTAATCTCACTCTTTCCTCTTTGTATGTGTTTAATGTTGCCATTTGTATCTTGTTTATATTCAATTTCATATCAATTAAAGGTACTGATGACTACAAAATGTGTTTGTAGCATGGAAACTTTTAGCCATTCAGGCTGGTCACTTGATCTGCATCAAAGCAATCCCAGGAGGTTAACTATTATGTCCATTTTACAGGTGAACAAATCAAAGCTAAAGGATAAGGTGCCTAAAAGAACATCACAAAGCCAGGCTATCTTATTTGCCTATAAATATGTATTTATAATAAAAATATTAACAAAGTCGGACTTCCAAGGACCAACTCATAAAAAGGATGAGAAAGTCAGCCCAAATGAACCCATAATATACTGAATATATTCACTTTCAAGGTTTCAAAGACTACAACAGCTATCTGTGCTTGCTTCTTATAGAATACTAGTAGAAGCTGCCCAGGAAAAGAATGGGGAGTGTGATGCTCATACTTTAGACATAATGTAGGAATATTTACCAACTCATATTGATATGACATGTATATCATATACCATTTCAGGCAATTTAAACTCTATCAAATAAAAAATCATGAAACTTGCAGGCTTTGAAAATTATTACAGGTAATTGCAAATAATTAGAAAGAGTTCTTAGAAATTCAGGTTCTAATTTAATTTTTAGGGGTGACAAATATCATGGTGAATCTATTTTCAAAGGAGGTTTTCTTCATCTCTTGGGATCAGGGGAACAGAGATATGTGAGTCTCAGGCAAGCTGGTAACCCTAGAGCATGACTGAAAAGGCTTACACATGAGATATCTTTTATCAGTTTGCTCTGTTTTTCAAGACAGGTTCCCTCTACGTAACCCTGGCTACTCTGTAGTAGGCTGGCCTCTACAACTCACTCCAGTCCAGGCAGTCCTCAAACTCAGACATCCGCCTGCTTCTACCTCACAAGTACTGGGATTAAATGCTTTTCACCACATAAGGTTCTAAATATAAAAATTCACAAATTTAAATTATCCTAGCTAAAGAACTACAAATACTTAGACAAGAGTTAGAGGGGAGTATACTAAGTAGTTTCCAAAGACATAGAACACACGATGTGAAGGCATTTATAACACTAACATGAACATAATTTCTCAGCATGGTAGGTACAACCTCAATATTTTATGGCAACATTTGTTGGGTAAAAATCCCACTTTCTAGTTATTTCAAGTGTTTATAAGTGTGAATATACCTTTCAAATTCAAATTACTACTACCAGTAATTTTACCTTTTATACTACACAGTACTTTTTCTAGGAACATATAGTTGGTTAAGTGATGTAAGTTACTCCCCTCCATATATTCTTTTGTTAATGAGTTTAAATACAGTATCTAAATCTTGTAATTTCATAGCAGATTTCTTCATTGTTCAACCAAAGTCCAGGAGTAAATGAAGGAACAAATATACCATCTTCATGAAAGCTGTGGGAAGGACACAGCTCAGCTGATAAAGGTGCTTGCCACCGGCCTGATGACATAAGTCATCATCCTGTGACCACCACACAGGAAGCATGCTATGCACATACCATACACATACACATAAAATACATAAAGGAAACTCAATCACTGGGTGAAGAAAGAACACCCATTATTAACACACGCTATGTGTAAAAGTATGCTCACAGAGCCAAAACATTTACAAGAAAATACAGAGGACAAAATCTTAACAGCCTGGAAGTAGACATAACTTTCATATAGTGCATTAGAAATTGATAACTGGGCTTGATCAAATTTAACACTTAACATTGTTAGGAAAATACAACCAAAAAAAAAAAACCAATATACCATAGAAAAGTATTGTCAATATCTATAACTGACAACAGTATTATATCAAAATATATGAAGAACTATTAAAACTCAATAAGGATCTAATTTGTGAAATAAATTATTTAAATGCTATTTCGCCAAAAGATGATATACAAATGACCAAAAAAGTATGTGAAAAGCTGTTCAATATATTTAAGAGGAAGGAAAATGCAAATTCAAATCACAGAATGCCATCACCCACCCCCTAAATTATATATATTACAGGAGGTGACAATAACAAATATTGACAAGGATGAAGGCTAAATCATCTACTTCTACATAAATATATATAATCATTTTAGAAAATGTTTTGGCAATTTCTCAAAAACTGCATTTCCAGGTGTATAATAGTTGAGAAATAGAAAAGAAAACTTGGGGCCTGGGGGTGTAGCTTGGTGGTAGACATTGAGTTAATGAACAAGAGGCCATGAGTTCAATCCACAGCACTGAAAAGTAAAATAGCCAAATAAAATTAAATCCTGGCTAAGAAATGAAAACATGTCCACATGAGGAATTACCCTTGAGGATTTAAAGGGTAGCTTTATTCACAAGACCCAAGGACAGGAATAAACGACAGTCACGTGAGCCAGTACGTTCATGTCTGCCATCCAGGAGTAAAAAGGACTCTCAAAAGCTGCAGCAACATGGCTGAAAACATTACACTGAACAAAAGTATACATTTATACTGTTCCATGTATATGAAATTAAGTGAATACAATCATGGGAAATGCCTGGAAAGCTCAAGGGAACTCTTTGGAGTGATACATGTTTAATCTTGATTGTAACAATGCTGGCTACAGGAATATACATATTTCATTAAACTGTACACTGAAAGTGAATACACTGTATGTAACATCAATAAAGTTCTTTTAAAAACTGATTTCTCAGGGCTGGAAAGATGGCTCAGTGGTCAAGCGCAATCCTTGCTCTTGCAGAGGACACAGGTTCTGTTCCTAGCACTCATAGGCTCCAGTTTCAGGAGACCCAGCACTTTCTTGCAACAGGGATGATACACACACATACAGTCAGGCAAAATTCATATAAAATAAAAATATAAACAATAATAAAGTGATTTCCCTTAAATATTCTGCATATTTTATAATTCCAATTTAAGAAATACGTAATTCCATTTTTCCTTTGATTCATGTGTGCTGGCATAAATAATAAATTTCAGCTACATGGGTTTGTATTATTCGTCTATGCTAATTTTGTGTTATAATGGCAGAAATGAATAACTCAGAGATAGTATACATGTCTAAAATATTCACTTTCTGAAACTTTATATAAAATGTCTGAAGATCCTTGAGTAGTGTCTCTTTAGAAATTTCTTGTGGCAAACTCTAGCTTCCAGATAAAGCCACAATTATATTTTCCACATTACATGATCTTCTGCAGTGACCCTGCTACTCACAATTTTACCACAAAATGGCTCTCGTTCCCCTCCTTTTGAATCTGGCTCATCCTGGTGACTTATGTGGCCACTATAATATGTGGAAATGACTTCTCAGACCTCAGAAGCCAAAACAAAAAACACCACAGCTTCTATCTGATCTCTCAGAACACTTTGTCATGGGCTATTCCTTCCAAGAAGTCAGTACCAGGCTGTAAGAAGCTTCAGCCACATGAAGAAGCTAAAAACCAGCACTTCTGCCCATAGCTCCAGCCAACCCCAAGTCAACAGGCAAGAACCACAGTTATTCTGGCCCTCGGTTCACAGAAGCCTCAAAAAGGGCTACAGAAATCTGGCCATAGCTGCATGAGAAACCTAGGATGAGAACAATGAGTAGTGCTTGCTTAACTCAAAGAACAGTGAAAAATAGAAATGCATACTTATTGTAAGCTGCTGTGTTTAGGGATTATTAGCTAGTGATAGGTAACTGAATAATCATTATACTAAAATAAGCCTAAGAAAGTTCAGGTGGGAAATTGCAGGTTTCTGGTTGAGGCAAGGCTAGGCTGAACCACCTATGAGTTTTCCCCAGGTCAAATCCTACCAAAAGCCCTGTCTCAATCTCAAGTATTGCATACGAAGCCAGAGTGGAGGAAAAGTTACAACAGTGAAGCGCTGTGATTTCTCAGTCCATACATGTATGTTTATTTAAATTACACATTCATATGACTATCAAACTGACATGGACAACATTTACACTGATAAAGCATTTTAAATGGCAAACGTTCCAACATAATAGGCTTAAGCCATTTCTGCAAGTGATGACTACCATGGGAGTGACCACAGGCAGCAAATACACAGGGCATTTTCCATCCCTGCGCCACTCATCCAGTTCTGGGTAAACTCTTCCCATCAAAGGTCCTCTATGAGACTTTCATCAGTCTTCCACTCAGTCTAAGTAAGTGATGGCTTCCTTTCTTTTGTTATTCTCTTTTTTTTTTTTCTTTTGGTTTTTCAAGACAGGGTTTCTCTATGTAGCTTTGGAGCCTGTCCTGGCACTCGCTCTGGAGACCAGGCTGGCCTCGAACTCACAGAGATCCACCTGCCTCTGCCTCCCGAGTGCTGGGATTAAAGGCGTGCACCACCAACGCCCGGCCTCTTTTGTTACTCTTACCCACCACTGCATATTATTTTATACAGATGTTTCTTTGGTAAAACCCTCCCTGATGCACATGTCCTGGCCCTGAAAAGCCAGTTCTCCTAACACTAAAATTTCATTCAATAAGGTACAATTTAAAGGTACCCAGCAAAACCCTGGTATTATGTTCTACAGACACCATTTGAAAACAGCCACCTGAGAGACTATACTTGGTACTCCTTATCTGTTCTGATTGCCATTTCTACTTAATGCATTAAATTGTAAAATCATTTTTAATTCACAATTACTCCTATGACTTAAGAATACAAATAAGATAGAGTGAAAAATCTTACAATTCACTATTATAGCATAGGAAATATGACTTTAATATCAAATGTGTATCTTCTAGGTAAAAACAAAAAAACTGACTGTACAACTCATATAGTACCCCAAACAGTCTTAGATTGAGAGTTAAAATAACTGATTATATTAATTATGAATGGTTATTGTGAATGTTCAAAAAATACACATGTCCAGTGACTTTCCTAGCTCAGAGTCCCTAACAACAAGGGCTATTCACATCCTGTGTAATTCCATGGGAATTCTATGGGGAAAGTTCCATATACGGTAATTTCCCTGATGGATTCCCCACAGTTTAGACAGGATATGAATCTGGTCCATTGTAGCAAAGAAAACAACAAATCACTGAACACTTGTGTGATTTTTTTTAACATAAACTATAGGCGAACAGTTAGGGAGTCCAATAGTGAGTCGAAGGTAAGAAGCCAACGGATATTTTATTCCACTTTTGAACTAGTGGGTAAACATGGCAATATACACAAAAGAAATTTACTCTTGTCTTCATTTAAAATGCCCTCTTGGTTCTAAAGTTACAATATTAAGTATCAACAGAGAAAAAAAAAACTCAAAAGGAAATCTCACATCAGACCTTGTTGTTGGAATGAAGGTAGACAGAGTATGGCAAGTCAAAAATATTACATGGCCTTAACTCCCCGAGCTCCTGTGTGAACTCTTCCCAACATAAATCCCTACAAACCAGGATGGCTTTCATTTATCTACGTACTTTAGCTGTCTGTTCATTCTACTTACCTAAAGCTAATATTTTTCTTTTACATCCATGTTCTAAGTGCAGACTTGGAAGTTTAGTACAACCCCAGTTAAGCGTTTCTATTTTTGCTTTGAGATGAAAGCATCTAAAAATCCAATATAGCTAAATACTAGCAGCCAGATTAACATTGTAAAAGAGAAAAATAGCTGGTGTTCCTAAATTACTTAGTTACATATGACAAATACTAAGGGGAAAATAAGTAATAGTATTAAAATTTCGAACATAGTAATGGTCCAAAAAAGTGTTCTAACAGTTACGAATAATAATTAGGCGTTCATATTAAGAAGTGGTCGATTTTAAAGGTGATTTGGGGCAGCTAGATTCCCTCTTCATATTTCAACTTATTCACACATGTTACGGTAAAACAGCAGGCCAAAGTTCAACCCTACGCATAGCCAGCTGTCAATAAAGTCCCTGGGTGCACATAAAAAAGTGACTTCTTGTTTCCTTACCAGATGCACTTCATCCCAGCAGCCTTCTTACAGGGTGTATTCATGGGATTATCTCTCATACAACTGCTCAAAATCAAATTTTGAGAATCCTATTGTTCTCAGTAGCATGACACCATGGTTACTATTACTACTAAGCAGCCAGTTCCAAGTTAATGGATATATCTATAAGCAAAGTGATGGCAACAGGTGAACTTTAGTGCCCATCACAGACAAATTATATGAGTAACATCCAACAGATCTTTCTCATTACCTCATCCAAGGTAATGCAGGCAAACTACAGAGGTAACTCTGGACTCTTTTGTCTTGCCTCATCGCTGCTAAGATCAAATAGCTGAGTCTCACACTAGTTACTATTTTGTTGGTACTCTGGCATTTTCCTCCATGCCTCACAAATGCCCTCATCTAGAATGTTCTTTTTAGCAAATCTGTAACAAAATGTGGAAGGAGAGACTAGATGACATTTTCCTCAGGGATATCCTATTTCTCAGCAGGTATGGTGCTAATCTAATAAGGCAGGTGCTTTGAGAAACACAATGTAGCAGGGCACAATTCCCACCACTACACAGCTTAAATGGTCCCTTTAATTGGCACCCTTGAGAAATAAAAAAAGGTAAATAGGAGGTGGGGTGGGGGCATAACTGAGCCCAGGCAACACTAACTGAATAATGTTCCTTACAGATAAAGTGTCTATCCTTTGAAGAATAACCAACTTTATGAGGCAGAGTGTAGCCAAATGGCAACACTGCAGGTTTCCTCACTTAATAAAAAGAAAAGATAAATGATCTTTCTCCTGTTACCAATTTTCTTTAATTCACAAAAGCTGCAATTATGTTTTCCTCTTAAAAATTTTCCAAGAAAAATTTAATTTTGCAGAATTCAACTTATTTTTCTATATAAACTCCATTAAATCAAGCACTCCAAATATGCATTTAATGATTGCTTTACTCAATAAAACTTTATTGATAGCATTTTCCTCTTACACTTAAATTGTTCTGACCCCTACAAAGTAAAATTGCATTTCTTCAAAACCAGCAAAGAATAAAAGCGTCAGTCCCATTTTTAGACATGAAAAGTTTCAGTAAAGGAAAAATTTATTGGAATACACCCACATGGTAATAGAGTGACGGAGCTCATCAGAGCTATTGCACTTCCTAATTCATCACGATGAGTCTCCTAACACTGCAGGGGACTTCATGTCGGGGCCTGAAGAGACAATGCCAGTCAACACAACTACGGGAAACTGATGAGAGTAGGACTGTTAGACAGAGTGAAATGATGTTAGTGGTCTGGGAGGAGAAGAGTGCTTGCCTAGTATGTAGGAATCACTAGGTTGAATCACTTATCCTATAAAAATTTAAATAAAATAAACTGTATCAGACATTAATGGGATTTATTAATTATTTCTGCATGGTTATCTAGATATTTGCTCTTTCCGATAAATGTTTGTCATTTAATAAGACTATTTTTTTATTTAGGGGTTGTTTAGGAGAGAGGGTTATTTAATGTGAGCAACATCTTGGTGAGATGGAAATATAAAAATGTAGAACCCAGGCTATTACAGACACTTGAACTCAAAAATCTAAGTCATAAAATCAACTTAATTATATATCCAACAAGTTAAAAGTGAAGATGTACTCCCTTGTCATATATGTAAAACACAAGAAGACAAGAATCAAAATTTAAAAGAGTAATTAACAATGAGTCTGGGAAGTCACAGGTGATTGCCATGTGGCCAGGAGGAGAAGTAATAATGAATTGGAAGACAATAATATTTCCTGAGGAAACAGAAGTGTTCGGTATTTCCATCCAGGTAAGGGTTCTACCAGTACCAACATGGGCACAAACACACAGAAGCCATACTAAGACTTATCCATCCTGCGATACATCAGTCATACCTCAATTTAAACAACAGGCAACTAAGGAACACTAATCTTCCATAGGGAAGAGCACACCAATTGGTTATCCAAAACCAAATGGTCAGTCCTGAAAACATACATAAAAGTAGCATTATACAGATTGAGCAGGTTGTATTTAGGCATTTAGGAATAAATATATACATAAACATATACATATGTGTATGTTAACAACAATTAATGAATAAAGCATCATAAATCTGAAAGAGAAAAAGGAAGGGTATACAGGAAGAACTGGAGGGAGGAAAAGGAAGGGGAAAATGATGTGAGTATATTAGAATCTAAAAAAAGAAAGGAAGTAATTTTTAAAGTAAAAAATCTGACACAAGTAAGGCACAGCAGTCAGAAATCAAGAATAAGACTCACATCATCTCTGAAGGAAGCTTCTGCTAGTGTTTCCAGGCCCTGCCACCCATTGCAAGCAAGGCGGATAAAGACTTCCCAAGACATTTCTGTAAGAGCATCAAAGTTGGTTTGGGAGGCTCCTTCTACACTAATTAAAACTTCAAAGAGTACTATTTCCTGCACGTTCTGAACGTGGAGTTTTCAAGCCTACAAAACAACATCCAAGGTGAAGTAATGAAAGCAGAGCAAGCACCCTCGGCTCAGACACACGTGGTACACAGTATCTCCTCATCTCAAAGAAGACAGTCATTTCCAATCCTGAATGCCCACAGGGAACATGGATACCTGTGGGCTTCTAGTGACAAGCAAGAGATAAAAATTAATCCTCAGGCAAAGCAAAAAGGTTCTAGGTAAAAACAAACAAACAAAATGCTTAAAAAAAAAAAAAAAAAAAAAACTTGCATGTCAGTGTGTCAGTGTTCTGTTTGCTGAATAGTATCCAATTCTGTTCCATGACAGTAGCTATGGAGACGAAACGCAGTTTTTAAATATGCCAGATAGCACATGTGTGAGAATATCAAAAGATAAGGTTTAATGATGAAAAAAAACTGACTATTTGGAAAAACAGGCCAGACAATGGAAGAGAGCCTAGTATAAGAACCAACAATGCATTTCAACTGCCACTAACAGCACTAATTTTCCTTTAATACATAGTATAAATATTTCTGTCCTCACCTAGGGTCTCATATCAATTAAATTCCATTACTGAATGAGAAATTAGGAGATCTCTGCCACTGAATGACCTGTTCTTGGATGACAAATGCACCATTAAATGAATTTTTAAATATTTTCAAATTATTAAGAAACATATGCTGAATGGACACTAAATCTCACTATTTGTCTTGAACTTGATTACAAAATATGGTAGCGTTGGAGATGGGAGGCTTCTGCAATAAAACAACAAAAATGAGCTTTTCTTTAAAGCCAGTCAAGAAACAAAAGAACTGAGGGTTATTAGTGCTCTTCAAATGCCGTTCTACAATCAATAATCAGCAGCTATCCAACAGTCACATGGACGCCTGTGACCAGAAAGTTAAGGTCAAATTACAAATTCATCAGAAATAGATTTCCTCATTGCCCTGCCTTAACCCAGCCCCCTCCTCCCCTGCAGAGCCAGGCCAGTAGGTCAAATCTCTAGACATTCATAACTGTCACCTTTGCTTACAGACAATGGCAAAATGTTCTGCAAAGCCTGTACAACCTCACTGACAAGCTAGGTTACTTCACATCAAACATTAAATAGTTCTCAGCTAGGTTGACTATCACCATTTTTTAAATACCTATTTAGTGTGTCTACCACTGCTGTCCAGCCCGGCCCACTGTGCAGGGCCTGCTCTGCACCAAAGCAATTTCATTGGAGAAGTTTAAAATGCATACAATGCTGCCATTCTGTGCCATTAGCCAACATATCAAAATTGAAACCAGTGTGGAAAAAGCACTGTGTCTCAAATAAAAAGGTATTTGTTGGTCTTCTTAAATCTACACGCAGCAGCATCTACCCGTGTGTTTTTGTGAAAATATGGAGGAAGATATATAAAGACACCTTTATCTCTCCTAGGATGAAAAAAAATATAACCCCTTTTCTTAGAAACATTGCCATCTCATAGTCTTCCAGCACCTACTTTAGGGTTTAAAGACATTAGGAGCCTCCTACAATGGATCAGTGACAGGCCTGATCCCATCAATTAGCAAGGTCTGGGAGGCTGCCTGCATCCTGTCTTCTTACCTCCTCCCTCCTGGAGGCCTCATTTTGACCACACTGACAAGCCTGGCTTTAAGAATGAATAATCCACTTCAGGGAAGTCTCTTACCCAAGACCAATTCTTCTGTAATTAGAGGCAAAGGCAAATATCATTAACCTAAGGCAATGTGGCATGAACTCAAACCAGTGAAACCCTGAAGGCACACAAATTCTATAGAAGAGAAGTAGGATCCATTTACTTACATGAGGATTCAGTACCAAACATGGCTGGCTCCAGAAGGTGCTTTTTAAAAAATTATAAGGAAGGAAAGAAAAGGAAAAAGAAAGGATGAAAACGTAAGATGTGCATGTGCTCCCTAGAGCGAAGAGATGAGCCGGCTACACAGCAGGGGTCATGAAACCAGACAATGCAGTCCGAGCTGTGTCCAGCTGCCAGATTCTCCTCTGAGAGCTTCAGCTTTCTCTCGAGAGTGGAAGGCAAGGTCTCCTACACCATCTCAAACCGAAACGTTGCTTTTCCAAATCCACCAGGAAAAAAAAAAAAAAAAAGCCAGCGCGGCTGCTGTGGGATGCAGCCAGGCAAGGCTAGGTAGCGCAGGGCAGGTCTGAGAACAGCAGCGCAGATACTGCAATCCCCAGCCCTGCCGTAGCAGTAAGACAATAGCGGGGCTTATGCATACGCCGGATGACGTCAGGGACACTGCACAGAAGACTGCCACTGCTTGAACCAGAGGCTCCAGGGCTTCAGGGGAGCAGCGCGATTCAAAAGGGAATTCCTTTGTCATAAAACGCACAAGACCGAAAACCACAGGCACAGTCCCCCTGCTGAAGAGCTCTTCATCCTGTGATGCCACTCAGCACGAGACCTCAGAGAAATTTAAATACTGGCCTTCTACCAACTAACCACAAAGATCCGCGGATCAGGGATGTTGGATGTATTGCAGCAAATAAAGCTTTGCGGGAGAATTAACGAGTATCAGAAATGGGAAAAATAATCTACATTTGAAAGTAATTGCAGAAGAGTTGGAGATTGTTTTCTCTAAATTAAGGATGCACATTTGATCACAAATAGGTGAAGGGGTGGGTGTTGTATATGTTTGGAGTGTTTAAGTGCATGCGACTGTTGGTGAAATCATAGAGTAAGCGGTTGGCACACAACCTCAAACACAAGAGCTTACACTTTTACTTCCTGGCAAATATCATTCAAATATGAAAACCACAGATTCGTGTACACATATTTTTCCTCTTACTCCTTCTGTCTTATTTTAAAATTTACCTTTTAAAAAGTTTCTGTCATTTTCAGAGTACCTCAGTCATTTTAAGGCTGTGTTCAATGCCGGTGTACACTTGTGAATGAATGGGCATTTGTGACTAACATATTTCTTCTTAATCTACTGAACCAAAGTTAATTGAAAATAATACCAATAGGCTTCTTGACTTAGTGAGCACACAGAAGTCTCCCTACATTATCTGATTTTTATTCTTCTAAATGTGGTTTTAAGAACACATATTAGAAGTATGTGGACTTTGCTTAGAGTGCCCACTCAGCTCAAGGAAAGAAGGAAGTTTGTTTCAGTGTTTTACCAACTCTCAACTGTACAAAAAGCGCACTGTGTGCATAATGCAACACTTTAAAAGTCATGTACAGGAGGAAGTTCAAGAGTTCAAGACTCCCCTCCACCCTTTCACAGCTTGCATACCTTTTCCAATAATTTCTTTCATTTACAAAGAACTGTCGTAATATGGATACAGCTTTTAAACATTAAATTTATGACCGGAATGTGGAACTGCAAATTACCACTCCAAAAATAGCATTCGTAGTTCCTCTGGTTACTAGATGGAGACCCGCCTCATCAGCTCAGCTGCCTGCATAATAGTTCATTGTATTCACTGAACAGTTATTCAAGGTAAATTGGCTTAGCGTCCAGAAACGGCAGAATCATTGTGAATAAGAGTGAGCAAAGCTGGTGTTGCAGAAAAGAATATCAATATGCAATGTTTCTGTTTGCTGTGTGTCAGGCACTATTTGGGACTCCTACATGCACTCATTCATTTAATCTTACTAACTCTAGGAAAAGATACTGTTATCACCTACATTTGCAAGTTAATTTGCAAAGACAGTGTAAGTAGTAAACATTTTGCTGAGACTCAATTACAGGAGATCTTATTCCAAAGCACAGCTGTTAGCCTATCTACTGGAACACCTCTTGAAAAAGGAACAAATACTTGCCAAAATTAATAGCATTTTAAAATTTCAAATGAGCCGGGCATTGGTGGCGCACGCCTTTAATCCCAGCACTCGGGAGGCAGAGGCAGGAGGATCTCTGTGAGTTCGAGACCAGCCTGCTCTCCAGAGCGAGTGCCAGGATAGGCACCAAGAGAAACCCTGTCTCAAAAAAACAAAAAAAAAAAAAAAAAAAAGCAAATGAAAGGGAAAGCAAATGAGTAGAAAATGTGGGTAGAGACCCCCAAAAAACAGTCACCAAAGAAAACTGAAAAATTATAGAAGTACTGAAAAATTCATTATCAATTAAATTGTAAATATATAAAAATATCCCCTGGGGGGAAAAAATCTGTCAAGCCACAGCAAAGGATGAATAAAAATAATGTTGAGCTGTATCAGCAGCAAGTGGTGATGGGTAATATACTTAAAGTTGTAGAACCTTAAAACCAAAGGCTATCTTACGTGAGCTACTTATTTGTTTACTTACTTTTACCTTAGGAAAGATCTACTTTAAATTCTATACAAGATCTTGAATATGAAGTCATCAAATAATGGATGGATATGGCCATTAAAAAATTAGAGAAAGTAGAATGAAGCTGATCCCCTGAGGATGAGAAACTTTCCAACAAAAGCCATGATGATCTATCGCTATGCAACGACTCCCGTACCAACTGACTAAGTGACCCTTTTTTCAGCTCACACATGAGCCCAGTGTACCTATCACACATTAACATCTCTTTCTGTCACAGGGCTATAAGAATTAAGTTCAAGGTTATAATCTCTTTCAAGAAGTCTTCTTTTTAGATAATCTTAGAGGCATCTGTCTGCTAAAAACATTATGCATGTAACATGTCATCAACATTGGACAGAATTCACATTACTTGGCTCGTGTGACCTGGAGACCGGGCTGTTTCTAAACACTTTAGAAAGTTCAGGTGCTCATCACTGAACCTCCTCGATGACAAAAATTATTTCACAAATTTCATTTGCTCTAAGTATCTCCTCTAGTGTGCTCAGAGAATAAACCCAATTTTTAATGTGCTTCCTAAGGAAAATGTAAAGGAAGCAAATGAAAGAAAATAAAAGTGATTTGAAGTTCCAAAACACTCTACTCCCCACCCACCCAGCACACACACACACTCACCAGCACCCAAAAAAAAGTCAGATAAATAGATTTTAAAACCAAAGTAATCTTTGAATTCCTTTTGCCTAATTATTAACACCCAGTATTTGCCCTTCACTCACAAATACAACACTGTTTATGTCAGGGTAAAGTTAGCAGTGAGGGCCAGCAAGACAACTGGTTGATAAACTATTTTCTGCACAAGGCTGAGGCAGTTCAGTCATAGAAGCCTTGGAAGAGGGGGAAAAGAGAACCAACTGCACAAACTTGACCTCTGCCTTCCACGTGCACATGGAGACACATGTCCACCACACACACAGCACAAATACATGCAATAGTCACAATAATAACATTTTAATTTAGTCTCTTATCAGAGATCTGACTTATATATAAAGTTAAGTTAACAATGAGAGAAAATGCTAATAGTCAAAATAATTTTTGTTCAAAATAATCACAAGGGGTTAAGGGATGGCCTGGTGGTTGGAGCAAGCTGTGGCACTCTGGGTTCAACTCAGAGACTCCCACTTCAGTGAAGACAATGTAGAATGACTGAAGAAGATTCCTATATCAAGCCTGGACCTCCTCCACATGCACATGCAGGCAAAAATGAACATGCATACCATAAACACATACATGTAAAAAAAAGGAGTTATCATAAAATTGCAAACTCTATTAAACTCAATGGTGAAGTCTTTTTAAATTAATCATTCTATTTACTTAACACTGTGTGAGAGACAGCACATGACGGAAGGATACAGTCACAGAGCACACGACAGAGGGACACAGTCACAGAGCACACATGACGGAGGGACACAGTCACAGAGCACACATGACGGAGGGACACAGTCACAGAGCACACATGACGGAGGGACACAGTCACAGAGCACACATGACGGAGGGACACAGTCACAGAGCACACATGACGGAGGGACACAGTCACAGAGCACACATGACGGAGGGACACAGTCACAGAGCACACATGACGGAGGGACACAGTCACAGAGCACACATGACGGAGGGACACAGTCACAGAGCACACATGTCGGAGGGACACAGTCACAGAGCACATGACGGAGGGACACAGTCACAGAGCACATAGGAAAGTCAGAAAATGTTTGTGGAACTGGAACGTTCCTACCTATATGTGGATTCCGGAGATCAAACTTTGGTTGCCAGACTTGAGTGCATGTACTTTTACCTGCTGTTGGAGTGACTGCAGCCAGTCAGCACTTCTAAAGGATACTAGTGTATACATATGTTTACTGGGCTCCAGCCTGGAGCCTGCCCAGGCTTTACTCTTGGGCACAGTGTGAACTAATGCCTCCCTCCCTAGAGCTTGCTCTAAACCTAGTGGACGGGACAGAGGAGCAGGTATGTGGTGTGTCAAGCAATGGTATACAGATAGACAGAAAGGAATAGGAGGACATGGAATGGAAGGTAGAGCATTTTAGCAAAATGTCCTGTTGGCTCCTGAAAAGGTGACATTTCAACAGAGATCTGAAAACAAGAGTGAAGCCGTGTGAACAGCCCAGAACCCAAGTGGAAGGTACAGCACAGTCAGAAACAGGGTGTGTGTGGACCCTTACATGTCTTGTTTTACAGAAAACCTATTATTAAATCACCAACTATCAGTTTTCTACTGGGAGCTGTCCGTTTGGTGTTCTAGAAGTGCCATTTAGGAGGAGAGGGGTCGCACAGGAAATAACTGATTGTCCAGGAACTGAAAACATGAGGTACTCTCTTTAAATGTAGTGAACTAAATGTAACCATGTTTGAAAACAAGTAAAATAGTAATGGAAGATAATATTCAAAATAGCTCCCTTCTACATCAGATAATTTACTGAATGCATTTATTAATGACAGAACTTCAACTATATATTCTTTTTAAGCATACACACAAATTTATAAACTGTCATATCCTAATTTCCACCTTTACCTCCTTGTAAAGTTTTTCTTAGTATCCCCCTTGATATCTAGCTACTAAAGTTGCATCTAAAAAAAAAAAATCAATGATGCAAATATAAAGCCTTACTTGAAAACAAAAGAGAAATGTATTAATGGCAATATAAAAGCAATTAAAAATGAAAGATTTAGCACTTCTAGTATGGGGAAGGAGGTACAATTTCATTACTGCAAGCAAACTCCGTGGGCAAGATGGTTCATCAGGTAAACTCTCTGCCACACAAGCCTGATGGCCTGCATTCAATGTCCGAGCAATCAACTCCATAAAGTTGTCCCCTGACTGCCATATGAGTGTAGGGACGTGCACACCTGCAATCATACAAATGCACATCTCTCTCTTCTCTCTCTCTCTCTCTCTCTCTCTCTCTCTCTCTCTCTCTCTCTCTCTCTTCACACACACACACACACACACACACACACACACACACACATTTTCACACAACTACAATAAAGTTTTCAAAAATTTACAGCACACTTAAAGGAAGGTTGTCTGTTAAAATTGCTTTCCACTGAGCTAAGAGGTATGCCCCTTCCTGTTTCAACACAATATGCTGCAGAGAGGGAATTTTCTAAAATCTAGGTAAAGTTTAGTGTCTCAAATAGACTTGTTCTATAATCTTCAATATCCTATTTTAAATTTTCTCTAAAGCAAATAAGTACAAATACACCGTGTGTGTGTGTGTGTGTGTGTGTGTGTGTGTGTGTGTGTGTGTGTGTGTTCCTAGCACTTGTTTACCAAGACTTTTGTTGCAGAACTGTGTATAAATTTTATTTTCTGTATGGCATAACCTACACTCAAATGACTTTAAACTTTTGGCCAAGAGAAAAGAAATGTGAATTCATTGTGGGTTGCAGTTTAAGTCTTTGTGAGTTGTGACTCAAACTGATACAAGAGAAACAACGGAGTATGTCTGAGAAACTCCCCTGCATGGTTATCTGAAATTAGTCACAATGTATATATAACTAATTCACACATATTTAAAGAATAAACTGGTGTATAATTGTAAACTTACAAAACGCAACATGATTTTAAAAGAGCAAATTTATGTATTTACTTTAAAGTAATTCTATATAGTCAGAATGTATTCTAAATTTCATTTTACCTATATATTCCATAATGAAGCATTTCTCAAAGCACAACTCTATTAGCCACAAAACCAAACAGCTCCCTGGAAAGGCAGCATGCCCGGGGTTGGGGGTGAAGCCTGCCTTGTGGTGTTGTGCAGGTGGCCCCGCACACACACATACACACAGACACACAGACACACAGACACACAGACACACACACTTCTGCTTATCTCAACCCAGCAGTGACCGCTGTGACTCTGTACCCCTTTGACTGTTTTTGTGAAGTCATCTTTAGAAAAGTCTCTCCAATTTCCATTTATTTCCTGTTATTTTAGGTTAAAATTTCGGAGGCAGAATTAACTATCTAATTTCTCTAAGTGAAATTTTAAAAAAAAACTACAGGCTTGATCAATTACTTGCCCTAGTTCTCAGTGTTGTAAATTCACACACTGAAAGAACCAGTGTCCAAGTATTTGGTCATTGTGTTCCTTCATTTCATGGTATGTATATGCAGTTAATCTAAAAACCTAACAAGCCTACTAGAGATGATAAAAAAAATCATTAGAAGCATATCTAGAACCTAAGACCATTGACTCATTCACCCAAGTCCTGAAATAGATTTCAGTTGCTAAGGGTAGAATGGTCATTACTGAGACCACTCTCTCTGGTGTGATCTTTAGTGTCACATTGCCAAACATCCTGAGCCATCTTTTCCTTCACTGCCAACTGTTTTTTGTTTATTTGTTTGTATTTATGCTTTTTGAAACAGGGTTTCTCTGTGTAGCTCTAGCTGTCCTGGAACTTGCTCTGTAGACCAGGCTGGCCTCTAGCTCAGAGATCCACCTGTCTCTGCCTCCCGAGTGCTGGGATTAAAAGTCTGTGCCACCACCATCGGGCCTTCACTGCCACTTGTTATGATCTTGAGTACATGGCTACTCTATCTTGATATAATTATTTACCTTTCCTAATAAGACAAAACAAAAAACAAAAAACAAAAAAAGTATGTTTTCCACAATTTTTCTTCCTTTTCCAAGTAACATGAACATCTGGACAATTTACAATTTAGAGTTATTAAATAAACACCAAAATTGCAGCTATTTGCTTTGCTTTGTTTTTTGAGACAGGGTCTCACAGTGGAGCCTTGACTGGCCTGAAGCTTGAAATCCATAGACTAGGCTGGCCTTGAACTCCCAGAGATCCACCTACCTCTGCCTCAGAACTGCTAGAATTACAAAACTGTAGCTACTTTGAAGAAAATATGGTACTGATTGCTGAGACAGTTTGTTGTAAGAGCGGGGAGGGGGGAGAGTCTGCAAGGAAACTATCTTCTGGGCACAGCAGGGCAGTTGCACACATGAACTTACAGTGCCCACAGCAGCATGCATTAGGCCTGTGCAAGCCCAAGCCCAAGCAATCTAGACCACAATGACAGAGCAAGGACTAAGAAAAGCTTCTCTCCCTTCCATGACTTTCTTATTTAGAGTAAGTAGTTCTACCATGTGAACCCCTGGCTCTCTATTTTCCCCAGAGGAGAATGAACACAGCTCCCACTTCTCTGTTCCCTCCTAAACCCCCAAACCATAGCTTTACCACAATAGCTTATATTTCTAACCCATACAGTAACTCACTTCATAATTAAAGGTTTGAAAGCCCCAGCATCAGACGGTAACCATTCACTTTCTTTTCCACGTTGTAGAAATGATAATATAGGGCTTCCCTATACTATCCACCACTCATTTCACACCCTCCTGACTACATGTCACAGCTAAGCCTTAGATTACACCTCATCCCAGCTTCCCCTTGCTGATGCATCAAGAGCAAACTTTCCCTAAGCTGTCTCCCCTCACCTCTCTCCCAGTTTCACTGAAGACACTCAGTCTGCAAACAGTCCCAGCATTCCCTTTCATCTTTTGGCACTTCTTAGTTTTGCTTACTGAGTGTCTTGGGCTCACATCAAAGTATGAGAAGGCTCCACTTGAAGGGCCTGTGGCTGAAGCAGATCCCCCAGAATGAACCCACCTCCTATTAGCAAGCTCTGCCCACATCCCTCACCTCATAGTACACAACAGCCCTGCAGAATAGGTAAGCAGTGTCCAACTCGTTCCTATGACTCAGACAGCTGCTATACCTTCGCCAAGGCACAGGACACAGACACAGTTATGAATAAAACGCATGGGTTAACCTGATAGGAAATTTCCAAACTCCAAATCTTCAACTCAGGACACTTTCTAAATGGACAGCACCTACTTCTAAGCATTCAAAAAATAGTGACAGCATTCGAAGCTTTTAATGGCTGCCAGGCACAATCTTCTTATATAATAGCAAGGGCCTCTTTTCTTCCATGGACCTCAAAGAACTTGACACTGAATAACCAGAGTGGGAAGTGGCGGGGGGGGGGGGGGCACTTTAAAAGACTTAGGGTAAAATATCCTAACCATTGATGCTTTTCCTATATGAAAACATGAGGGTGGGTGATGGCTCATGCCTTTAATCCCAGCACTTGGGAGACAGGTGAATCTGTGAGTTCAAAGCCAGCCTGGTTCACAGAGTGAGTTCCAGGATAGCCAGGGATACACATAGAAATCCTGTCTTGAAAAAAAAAAGTTTGGGGGGATATTGTAAGTATTAAAGGTTAATCAACAAAAAGAATACACATTAATAATCTTAATGTAATGAAGCATGACAAACACACCTAAAGTTATTCAAATGCTGCTGAAATATGAATAATTAAGATATTCTCTTTACAAACATGAACCCAACAGCAACAGGCTTATTCAGCTCACTGAGTTATATATGTCGAGTCAATGCTCTCCTGTAAAGGTCAGAATCAAATTCCAGGTTTCTACAACAAACAGGGAGGTAAGATATCAGGTACATCCTTCTGTAGAACAGCTTCATCAGGCAGACCACAACTCTTACTGTGTGGTTTTAATCTGTTAACCCGATTCACAAAAAGAACCACTAGAAAATAAGCAGATAAAGTCAGGAAAATAGTCATGAACGAGTTGCTATCGCTTGTCCTGGAGGGGATGGGGGGAATGGGGGGGGGGAAGGATGAGAAATTTTTCAAGAAAATATGGTAGAATTCTGCTAGCATCCAAGGTAAGCAAATGAGGTCACAAGGATCATAACTCTCCAATACATAAATAATTTTTACTGTTTTGTAATGGGTTGGCAAAGTCTTCCTATACAATGCCAACTAGTAAATATTTTAGATGTTACAGCACCTTTCCAGTCTCTATCACAACTGAACTGCCATTTTCATCCAAAAGTTCCCATATCACTTTAAATAAATGAAGGTTGCTGTGTTCAAATGAAACTGGGTAGACTCTTAACAAAATTTAAAATAATCATCACATATCATAAAATATTACCCTTTTGAAATTTTAATCAATATTAGAAAATAGCTTGCAGACCACACACAAACAAGCCTGTGTTCTACATACTGTTCTGTCATTGACTTAACATTCCCTGGAAGAAGTTTCTGGCACTGACAAGACTCAAAGTAATGGACCCCATCAACCACTGTCTCGGATGTGGGGATGGGAACTCACAGACAGGCCAACCCCAGTCCCTGCATTTCAAAAGACACTGTGAGAGAATGCACAGCTTTGGTACCTCGTTCATTCCATGTTGCATTTGAATTAGTGACAGGTAAATGCTAAAATGACTTCCAAGAAATCCTAGGCTACTTTCACAGGACAGAATCATTTCCAGCCCACATATATTTCTAGTCATCGAAACTCCTTAAAAAATGAAAATCACGTAAGATTTCCAAGTTTCCTTACAATTACATGATAAGCCAAGAAACTGTACAAACAACTCATGGGGTATATACAAGCAACCGTTGTTTTGCTACGACTAAAGAGGGCTCTATCCACCAACACTGGCTCAAACAGAATTAATGATAAATAAATTTATATTAAATCTTAACCACATAATTAACTTACTTAAGAGATTTGGCATTTAAAAACAAAACCTAATTTGTGAGGCTAAGAACTTGCATTATTTGAGGTTCCTGAATCCCTAAAATATAATAATGCCATAGTGAGCTGCACCAGTCTCTTATCAACCAAGGTCCTGGGCATGGTATTTCCACTTAACCTTGTCCTTCAGGTAAGAGGCCGGTAATTTCCTCTCTTATCTCTGGCTTTTTGAAAGACCATGGAAAACATATTTCTGATCAAAGAAACTACTATTTTCTTGGAAATAACCCAGTGTTGACCCAGAAGTGAAGCCAAGAGAAAATGCCCCAGTGAGGGGTAATGCTTGGGAAAGAACTTGTGCTTACTACAAACATTCTCCACATTGCAGCTTCTCTGGAACAAAGCATAAGGCCATGTATAGTTTTTGGCTTCAAAGAAACTTTCCTTTAGCACAGCTTCATTTAAAACACTCACACTCCTGACTAATGGAAATTGTGATGCATAAACTAGGACTCTAGAATCATACAATCCTGGGTTTAGATCTGCAATTGCTACTTATAAATTATTCTCCTCTGAGCCTCAGTTTCTCAATCTACAGAAGAGTATCAGCTCTCTTACAGATGAACAGTCCAAAGAAGGAAGCCTGGGTGCTCACAACACCAACATCTACAGTGCAAACACGCACCTGACCTCATGCAACAGATTTCAGCCAAAAGCACATTTCAATTGCTCGCAGACTATTCATGAATCATAAGTAAATTTTATGTCTACACATGAGCATGACCCCAAAGATATCTGACTATGCATATATAATATTCCAAAATCTGAAGAAACATGTATCTGGAAACAGTTTTGGTCCTGAATATTTCAAATAAAGGATACTCAACCTGTAGAAAAGGAAATGATATATACATGATAATATATACAGATATTGGATAACATCTGTAACACATTTTTGTTACAGACAAATAATTTTTCTTCAAGACAGGGTCTCTCTGTGTATCTTTGGAGCCTGTCCTGTGACTCACTCTGTAGATCAGGCTGGCCTCAAACTCAGAGAGATCCACAGACAAATAATTTACAAAGAAATAGAAATAACTCATAGCTTTGTGGGGTTTCAAAAACACTACACAGACCAAAAAAAAAAAAAGATACAAGAAAAATTCTGGTATGTGCTATAATACAGATGAACCTTAAAAACATCATGATAAACCAGAAAGCAAGTCACAGAGGAGCAAATCCTGACGACTTCATGTACAGGTGGTACATAAAGACAGAAATTAGATGCTGAGGGAGAGAGAGATGAGGACCCACTGCTTGATGGATACGGAATTTCAGTGTTGTAAATTAAAAATTGGTTGAACAATGTAAACATTCTACTCCTGAACTGCACACTTGATGACTAAGAAGGTAATATTTTACCACGGTTGATTTTTTAAAACAAAATATTTTAGAAATAAATTTAACTTTTAAAATGCAAAGCAGCCAGCTAATGCCTAACAGTAGAATCAATGGCAGTTTCTGATTTCTAGTTTACAGACATTGTCACTGTTGCAAAAGTAGTATAGGTCACTATGAAACCCACTGTCTAGTTTTTTAATGGGCACTTTCATTGTGTATGTAATGTCAGCCTAAAAGCTGTGCAACCCAGCAGCTAAGGGACAAATTGATTTTGAAATAATATTATTATTTTGTAACCATAAACTATATGTAGTCACATCCAGAAAGAAATAGCTAAAGAATTATAAAAGCTCCATAAAACTGAATTGTATTTCTGTTTTTGTTTTGCTAATATTTAATCTAAGTGGCAGTTAATTTGAGCCATATAAATTTTAATTATAATTAGACATTATAAATGATAAAGAATACAAATTGTACTGTTTAATAATATGTTCAACAATGTTCATTAAAGGATAAATGGACAAGCTTGAGTAGTTGACGACCTCCTAAATCCAAGGAAACCTAATCCTCTAGAATAGGTGAGTATGTTTTATTGCTATCAACTGACAGTGGCATTCCTAAAACCAAGGACAATATGGAGGAAAGAACAGAGTAACACACTGTGACAGCTGCCCTCCTAAGAAAGCTTTATTAACTCTGAAAAGTTACATTGATTCTACTTATAAACAGGCATAAGGCATAAGACACTGAAGGTATTAAATTTAGAGAAAGATCTCCTTTGGGTCCTTCTTAGGCAACTCTGACTTCAGTTGCACAGACAAGAGCTGTGTTGCTGTTGAGTTCTCATGGAAAAACCATTAAAAGCACAGCTGTTTAGATAGGAACATGGCAGGAGCTGGTATCATTTACTAATTAGTATTATCAACCTACCATCACGGACTTTCTTTTTCAATAGAAAAACAGCTCTGAAACATTTTTGTCTCATGATCTGTATAGTTATAGCTCTCAGACAAAACTCATTAGCCTTTTGAGTGTGAAAGTGACTAATTAAAGAAGTCTCTCCACTGAAATATTCTTATATATGAAATTTCTCAATTCAACTAAGATTTCTTTCCCAGGCCCTTGTTTCCCTTTTCTTAGCAAAAAGTTGTCCTACATACTTTTCATGTGCATAATTTATTTTTAAATTAGTGTCTGAGAACAGAGCTTCCTCCCATAACTTAAAACAGTGTTCCATGTTAGTCATTGTTTCCACAGTCCATCAGCACTTAAGAGGACATGTAATTTGACACACAAAGAAGGAACCCAGTCTCAGGAGCTCTGTCAATTACGCCTTCAGCAATTCATTAACAATTTGACAAGAGAAGCTGGACAGAGGGCTCAACACTTAGGAGCACGCATCACACCTGCAGAGAATCTGGGTTTGGTTCCGAGCACCCACGTCAAGTGGTTCACAACCCCCTGGACTCCTGTTCCAGGAGCGCCGATGCCCTCTAGCTTGAGTGGGCACTTGCAGGCACATGATGCAAATAATTTCCCATGATGCACATAAACTCATGCAAGCACATACGCACATATACAGAATTAAAAATAAATAAATCTTTTGTAAAAAAAAAAAATTGGCACAAGTGCCCATGAAAACTGTACATACTTTCCTACTAATTCAAGCCACCAATGTGAAGAAGTGCTTGTGGCTCGCTATAGGCAGGAGACAGCTGAGAGGAAAGGGAACTGAATCTAGGACGAGATCAATGGCTTTTAGATTTTCTACAATGTTAAAATAAAATTGGAGTTTTTAGTCATATAATAGTGTTTCGTGTTTCATAATAAATCATATGTAAATGGTGTTAAATAACATGAACAACTTGAAGCATTTTATCATAACATATTAACAAATACATTCCACTTCACCAGAACTTGTCTTCATATTAAAAATGTTAAAAAAAAAAAAAAAGATGCAGGGATAAAGAGATGGCTCAATGGTTAAGAGCATAGCTGCTCTTCTACTAGAGGACCCAGGTTCAATTCCCAGTACCCACATGGCAGCTCACAACTGTGACTCCAGTTCCAGGGGATAGGACACTCTCATACAGACAAACATGCAGACAAAATATCAATACATATAAAATAAAAAGAAATCACTTAAAAAAAAAAAAGCTGGGCAGTGGTGGCACACACCTTTAATCCCAGCACTAGGGAGGCAGAGGCAGGAGGATCCCTGAGGCCAGCCTGGTCTAGAGTTCCAGGACAGCTAGAGCTTTTAGCTTTTACACAGAGAAAAAGAAAATAAAGAAAAAAGTTAAAAGATGCTTAGGAAAGTGTGTGTTTCTTTAGAAAAATAAATAAAAGAGTAAATTGGTCAGCCTGTTAGTCTACATTGAAGATAGATGAGGTTATATGAGCAAAATGCAGAGAACAGTGAACTCCTAGGCATTATACAGCAATATTTAAAGAGATCCATGTTGCAAAAAGAGCTGAGGAAGGGAAATACAAAACATGCCTTTTCCCCACACAGTTTCTCCCAAATACTTCTCATTGCACTTGAATCAAGTTGCCCTTGTAAAATATAGATTAAAGTATCATAACTGGTTCCTTTTACCCCAAATGTTTCATAAAAGGGTATCCTTTTAACCAATTCTGTAACACAACTTTTTTGCCCTATGTACTATTTTTAAATTATACTTAAGCACTTTTTTATTATTCCGAAATAATAATAAAAATAAGGATTGGTATTTATCTTTAAACACAAGGTACAAGGTATAATCATATTAAACATATTAAACGTTACATATAAAATAAACATAATAAGAAAAAAGATTTTACTTCTATAAGCAAGGCTCTGTTTTCAGCCATTCATCATTAGAATCTATGCCTATTGAGAAAAAAATACCTTGAAGGTGAATAACTTAGTTCAGTCCTTTAGGGGGACAGTTCAGCTGTAACATTCACATTTTTCTCCTAAAGCTGAAAACAACTTAACTGTTCAAAGGCCCTATGCTAATTCAGTGCCTTAGGAATAAAATGTAAGATACGCACTAAGTTTTGGAATTTGCAAATTGAGGCACTTTTTTTTTGGTAGTTCTCTTCAGTACTAGAGTGTAAGTGCATTTGCATGAATTAATGGAAAATACCGCCTTCCCTAGTCTGTTTTCTATGTGATAACAAAAAGAGCCACTTGGGGAGGACAGGGTTGCTCTGGCTCCAGATTACAATCCATCGTCCAGAGGAGCTGAGACATGAACTCAGGCAGGAACCCGCGGAGGCAGCAACGGAAGCAGAGACCATGGAGGAATGCTGCTTACTGGCTGCTTTCTCATACAACCCACAACCATGTGCCCAAGGATGCACTGCCCACAGTGAGCTGGGCCCTCACACATCCGTCATTAACCCTGAAAACGCCCAACAGACTTCCCTGCCAGCCAATCTGATGGAGGCAATTCTTCAAGTTAAGTTCCCATTTTCCCCCATGACTAGAATTTGTGTCAAGGTGACAAAAACTAACCAGCACCATGGACATCGTATAAGATGAGGTTAGGATGTTCATTTCCTGCAGTTTTCAATAAATGAAAATATCTTGAAATAAAAACCCTAAAATGTACTGATTACCTTAGTATATTTATACTGTAACACTGTCTGAATTTTTATGTTACATGGTCAAAATCATGTTCTCTTTGCCAATAAAGCCATGAAGTGCTCTTTTAAAGCACAAAAAAAACATAATCAAAATTATACATTTTTTAAATCCCAACTCACAAAATTTTTATTTTTAAGTTTTGTAGAAGGTCTACATGTGATTTTTTTTTTTTTTTGAGACAGGGTCTCTCTACAAAACCCTGGCTGTCTTGGAACTGTTTGTTATTCTTATGATACACACAACATGCTTCTGAATGGCTAGGAGATTTTAAAAGCAGACTACTCCATCCTTTCTGGAGACTTGTCCACGGTGAAGTGATAAAATTATGACCCAAATGGATACTGTTTGGTGGGGTCAAAGCACCTTCTAGTCACCTCCCTGCCCTGTGGTCATCAATATCCAGGAAAACATCTTTAGAGCACTGGGGGGGTTGTCCATAAATCAATTTTTTCTGATACATATCCAAAAGATAGTCATTGTATATCTGGACCAAGCTATTCTACTGAAAGTTACATTACCTATACTCATCAGTATTCATTTATCAGAATGTAGAGAAACATAAGGAAAATCCTAAATGGGAACTTCTGTGGGGATCCATACATGTCAAAAAGAACAGACTCCAGCAGTACAAAGATACTCCTAGTAGAGAGAGACTACTCAGTGGGTACCATAGCTTACAGCAACACATTTATATCTCTTCCTGCGAAACCTTTCAAAGTCCCTCAATAGACCACAAGGGAAAATCCACAGTCTAAAAATCAAATTCAGAAAATGCATCTGATATTGTAAGTAACACCATAGATTGTATACTCTATGTATTTGATTTGGACAAGTTTTCATTCAATAGCTCCTACTTAAGTATTCTGCCTTTAATGTGTAGTCAGGCAGTGGGAGAGGCAAAGGAGGACACTAACACTCCAACACATAGGATGATAACAAACACATAGAGATGGTATATACCTGGCTAACATTTGAAGTATAATGCCCTGAAAATATATCATGCTATCAAGTAGAACTAGTTAAACGAACCTCGAAAATAACCAAATGCTACATTGTAAACCTGAAATACCAATTAATCTTAATTGATTTATAGCTAAAATGGTATACACAAAGCAGCTTTCCATATACTTTTATTACACTTTTTCTCTGAGCATAATGGAAATTCTGATTATATTGTATCAGAATATAAGGAAAAATGGTCACCTTCACCTCTGTCCTTTTAAATACTTAGCTTATATTGACATTAACACAATTATTGACATTAATGCAATTATCAGTCTTTCACATAATTGCTCCCAAAGTGGCAATAGTTCTGAGACCATCACAGACTGTCTCTGGTTGATGTGGAGAGAGAGAGAGGGAGAGAGAGAGAGAGAGAGAGAGAGAGAGACAGAGAGACAGAGAGACAGAGAGAGAGAGAGAGACAGAGACAGAGAGAGAGACAGAGACAGAGAGAGAGAGAGAGACAGAGAGAGACAGAGAGACAGAGACAGAGACAGAGACAGAAAGACAGAGAGATGATAAGCACCTTTCTAGGCCGACTCCGGAAGTCTACATCACCACAGAAAGCAGACAAGCTGCCCAACCTCACCTAGCATTGGTTCTTTTCTTTCCTATGAAGAATGTAGCCTGGAAATTTGGAAATACAATTTATAAATACTCTCTCTTATACACAATACTACTAGTGATGCAGTTTGTCCTCTAAGGTGGAGAGACATTGAAGCTGGTTGGGTTTTCAACTCACATGAGATCATACCTCCACCATTCCTTTTGCCTCTACTTGAAGAATACACTTGTCAACCATTTCCCTGGATTTTTGAGCACATTAGATACCATACCAGTTTCACTATGGCAACCCTAAGCAAGTATCAATGGCTTCTTATGTTTTTCAGCGTCAACTTTAAAATACTCTACTACTAATTTGACTCGAGCTAAAGCATAGAAAATCCTTAGGGTGAGGATTTTTGAGAATGTAGACCAAATACAGAAGCTATTCAAAAATAAACAAACAAAAAAACTATACAGCCTTTGAATGCTGTTATCTAATAAAATTCTTACCTTCAAAAACAGCCACCAGCATTTTTCCACTGGGATGCTATCAATGCTTTGGGCAGGATTGTGCTAAACGTTTACCCCCTCTAGCCCCTAGGCATGTGTGCTCAGTGACACTGATCAGTCATTATGACAGCACAAAGCCCCTCTATGCATTTCCACATGGTCTCTGGTGGGACGGTGCTGCCCTCCCACCAAAGACCTTCTAATGCACTTGATAGTCTTCCTAGTGATCCAAAAGTTAGAGAAACTTCTGTTGGCGACATCAGTTATTTTTAGGGACTACATAATTAGTTGTAAATGCAGATTATGGCAACATAGGATAATGGATGACCACTGAAATGGATAGAAAACTGCATGAAAAAGGCCCAAAGTCACTTTGCTCTTTGGCTTCTACTCTCTCTCATCACGGGGGTTTTAAAGCTCTTTGAAGCCCGTCTTAACTAATAGCTGGATATATATATATATATATATATATATATTATAATATATATATATTTAAAATGCAGTGCCAGACATGGCGGTACATACCTGTAACACAGCACTCAGAAAGCCGAGGAAGGAGGTTTGTAAGTGCAAGCCCAGCATAAGTAACAGAGACCCCTTCCCCTCTCAAAAACACAAACATAGCTACGACTTAAGAATTCTCAGGGCTAGAGAGATGACTCAGCAGTTGAGAGCTCTTGCTGCTCTACAAGAGAACACCAACAAATTTTTAGTTCCCAGCACCCACACTGAGCAACTCCCAGCCACCTGTAATTGTAGCTACAAGGAATCCGACACCCACCCTGGCATCCATCCGTGCACATGTACATAGACACACACAGTATACATCCACAGACACATACATATAAACAAACATAAAATAAAATCTTTTCAAAATTCTACACTGGTAGTAAAAGAAAATGCCCGCAGTCCACAGTTCATCCCCAAACTCTCTTTAACAACATTAAAAAATAGAAACTTCAATATCAGAACGATTGGTTTAGTAGCCAGCAAATGGATCTATTCTTTGATATTACTGCTTAAATAAGCTACACCAAGTAATTCAGGTCATGAAAATAACACTAGTAGTGTGCTTCAACTTTCAATCTCTAGCCTTCCTGGGCCACAGAAATGTCTGTCTGCTCTTCCCCAGTCGGAGGCATTGCATCTCTTTTATCTCTCACTAGATATCTTATAGTACCTTGGGACTGTGTCTGCAAAGGGGCTGAAGCTTTACAACATATATTATATCTAAGATGTTTATAACATAAATTCTTGAAAAATCATCAGGCCAGGCTGTTTTCCTGTCTCTGGGCTATTTGAAGCTCCAGACTGTGGGGAGTGATTCTGCTATAACTCCTATACATCAGAGCTCTCCAATTTGAAATATGTAAGTTTGTTTAAACTGGAGAGAGGAGATATACCATTCTCAAGCAGTTTAGGAGGCAGTACAACACAGGTGTGCCTGATTCCTTCCCTTAGAAAGCCAAATTTCTCATCTGCAAAATGGAAGTTAGATTATTAGGCTTAGAACATAGGAGGGCATAAAGTCTGGAAATGACTGTTAATATACTATAGAGAGAACATAATAAAGATTTCATATGTTGCCCGATTAAGCAAAGACTGTATACACATAGACAAGTCTGGTATGATGAAGCAAGTATAACCTGTCCATGTTATCTAGCACCAGTTAGACTTTTGTAAAGTGGGCAGGTTTTAGCTCAGTTCCCTACAGTGTTTCCCCAAACGCACTACCACACATTTGAACACAGGCAAACATAAGGAACTAACAGCATACAGCATTATTACTAGAAACCAAAAAGTGGAAAACAGGGCTGGAGAGATGGCTCAGAGGTTAAGAGCACCGACTGCTCTTCCAGAGGTCCTGAGTTCAATTCCCAGCAACCACATGGTGGCTCACAACCATCCATTATGAGATCTAGTGCCCTCTTCTGGTGTGCAGATATACATAGAAGCAAAATGTTGTACACATAATAAATAAAATCTTTAAAAAAAAAAAAGTGGAAAACAAATCCATCTGCTGTTTGGGTATGAAAGGGCAGGAACCCAAACACAATCCTAAGTCAATAAAATCCTAAGAAAATAAAAAATTGCAAACCTGCAGTTTACACCTAGCACTTAAATATATGTCTTTGTTGAGTCCAAGTGATACTAATATTTTAATTAGCTTATGACATTTCAAAGTTGGAGGAATTTATATTATTGTTGACAATTCCAACATTCCATGAAAAGTTAGAAGCCAGTCCAAAGATGACCAGCACTCCACCATGGAAGCAACAGACTAGAATAAATAATTCATTGTCGTATTTCTTGTCCCTACCTAGCTCCTACCACAGGATTTGGGTTACAACTGCTGGGTCCTCATTAAGAGTTAAATACTAGGAGCAAGGTAGAAATAAGCACAAACAACGAAAATTCAGCCAAGTGGCTCAGTAGATAAATAAGGTGCTTGCTGCCTATCCTGAGAAGCCAAGTCCTTACAAGTTACCCTATCACCTACATCTGTGAGCTGTGACGAACATGCACACACACACACACACACACACACACACCACACACACACACACACCACACACACACACACACACACACACACACACACACACACACACAGTTTTTCAATGTGACAAACTGAGGAAAATTAAAACTCTACAGTATATGGTGCCATCCACTCCACTCTGTAAGGCAGCTTCTCTCTCACAGGGTTGCTTTCCATGCTCTTCAAGTCCAGTGCTAGCCCTGGCCATATAAAGTCCTGACACCACGTTCCTGATCATTCACAGCCCTCAGAAGGAACGCTTTGTTGTCCTCACCTGTCAGTTCATGCTACTAATGAGTGCAATTATCATGTTTCATTTGTGCTACCTGTTTTTCAAAGATGCTTAAGGGAAACACACACACACACACACACACACACACACACACACACACACACACACCCCACAATTAAAATAGCAAATCTTTTTTTAAATAAAAAGGTTAAAAGTATCTCTGTGATACTTTTGGAGGCCTTTTGGTAAGCACCTAGGAATGGAATAGCTAGGTCATATGGTAGATCTGCTTTTGATTTTGTGATTAATCTTTATGCTAATATTCTGTAGAAGCTAGACAAGTTTACAATCCAGTCTGCAGGTTCCCTTATGTCCACATCCTCTCCAATATATTTTATTATCTGTTTTGTTAATGATTTCCAATGCAACCTAGGTGAGATGGAATGCCAATGTAGTCTTCATTAGTGTTTCTCTGATGCCCTGTAAGGCTAAGCATTTTTCATGTGTTTATTGGCCACTGTATTTCATCTTTGGGAAAGGCCTGTTTATTTCATTAGCCCATTTATTGGCCTATACACATTTATATTTATGTTAAGTAGAAACAAACCTTCTAGAGGAACAACAGGGGACTACTGGGAAGGGGAACAGGAAATAAAGGGAAAGTGATGGTGGTAAAGATAGGATCTGTTAAAGGATATACAATGGTATGAAAGCCCTTATGTGACACATTACCCTGTAAAATAAATAAGTATAATAAATTTTAAGTTGAAAAGTTAATGTGAACCAGCAAACAGAAAATTACCAGTCTGTAATGAACCAGTCATTTATTTAAATGGGACATTGTGTTTATTTAAATGGGGAGAGATTACATTTATTCCCAGAATTGATTTCTTAACATAAAAATTACCAAATTTTTATCTAGAACCATATGCCTACTTCTCCTTTTTTGCTGTGGTATCTAACAGAAATTTCCATGTCAAAATGTTTCCTCTAATGTCTTGTAAAATTCATTTTCATAGTCTAATGCACAAAAACATCACCAAAGGTTTCTTTTCATCTAAAAACATTGAGTCCATGGTTTGAAAGTAAATTACAGCCTCTCAGACAAATCGAGTCAGTTCTGTCATAAAAAAAAAAATCAGGGTAAATTCACCCCCAAAGAGTTACAGTGGTTTCTTTCGTTGGGATGCCTAGTGTGTATTATACAAAACACACTGGTAAGTTAGGAGCTGGGGAGATGGTTCAACGTTAAATCACAGATGAACAAGCACCAGCACCAGAATTCAGATCCCCAGCACCAACATAAATGCCAAGTACGCTATCTTGTGTGGAGACAAGGGATCCTGGGGGCAATCTGGCTAAGAGACCAGCCCACGTTGGCAAGTTCTGGACTCACGGGAGAGACGTTGCCTCACTGAACAGGGTGGGGTGGAGAGTGACTGAAGGCCTCTTAGGCCTCCACATACACAAAGACACACGTGTATGTGTCTCTCTGTGTGTGCGTGCATGTGTGTGTGTGTGTGTGTGTGTGTGTCTGTGTGTGCGTGCATATGTGTGTGTGTGTGTGTGTGTGTGTGTGCTTTAAGACAAGACTCTCAGGCTGGAGAGATGGCTCAGAGGTTAAGAGCACTGACTGCTCTTCCAGAGGTCATGATTTTAATTCCCCGCAACCACATGGTAGCTCACAACCATCCGTTATGAGATCTGGTGCCCGCTTCTGGTGTGCAGATACACATGGAAGCAGAAAGTTGTGTACATAATAAATAAATAAGATCTAAAAGAAAAGATACTGAGAATAATCTATTAATATTAAAAAAATAAAAGACAAGACTCTCACTGGAGCTGGAGCTGGATTTGCAGCTAGGCTGGCAGCCAGTAAGACCCAGTGATCCTCCTGTTTCTGCCACCTGTCAACAGACTCTGGTGTTACAGGCTTTGCACGTCCATGTGCGTTAGGATCTGAACTAGACCCTCACACTTGTGCAGCAAGCACTCATACACTGATCCTTCCTACAGCTCAACTCATCAAATGATACGTTTGTTCCATGTGTCTGCAAGAGAAGGCTTAGGATCAGACTGTTCATTTTGCTTGTTTGTTTGAGACAGGCTCTCACCATATAGCTCTGGCTGTCCTAAAACTCACTATGTAGACCAGGCTGGCCCTGAACGCACGTAGATCTGCCTTCCTCTGCCTCCTCAGTGATGGGTCTAAAGGTGTGCACCATCACACCTGGCTAGACTCTTAATCCGTATACATTCTGTAGTGTTCTGTTGGAAAAGACAGGGATGTGGAAGGGGTGATGCTAAAGGATTGGAGGACAGGAAGCTGAAGATTGGCAATGTGGACAGACAGACAAACTGAATGGCTCAGAATGAGGGTAATTCTCACCAAAAGGCCCTACTGCATAACTTCTTGATCATCCCCTTCTTGGCTGGTTCTGCTTCCATCCAACCACTCTGCCTTAGAAAGCTCAGAATGCAATTTCATGCTTCCTGTGCATAACTTTTTTCAGTAAGCACACCTTCTCTGAGGACTTTAAATACACCAATGAGCTGAGTGTATCCAAATCCTACTGTCTCTACCTCTAGCTCACCCATCTTACTACTAGCTGAAAGCATTTGAAGAGCTGAGCATCTCCAATCTAATGGAGTGTCCACCCAGAACCTGCCTCTCCCACTTCTCTTCCCTATCTTATCTGATACCAGCAGGGATTGGGCATGGTGTTCACTTTCTCTAAGGACCAGTAGTTATCAGTCATTTAAGGAATAAGGATGTGATAATAATAAAAACTAAAGTGGCTGGGAAGCATTCAATTTAAGACCTGTCTTATTCTGGGAAGAACTATCCAAGGCTTCCAGCTATGTTGCTGCCTAGAAACACTCTAGATTCTGTCCTCTCTAGCATAATCCCTCAGTTTTCATTTGATTCTAACATTTTCTCTCTTTTTTCAAATGTAAGAGACTCTGCTCACATGTGCCCAGATCTGTTCTGAGTGTTACTTGGTGAATTCCAAAAATTAAAATTACCTGCTTATCCAAGTATTAAGTCCCAAACTAGTTATGTCATCACTCCATGGAAAATACAGCAAGTAGGAACATCTCACAGGCTTCTGCTTTCAGGCCATCTGAAATTGTCCTCTGCCACGAACTTGGATAATTCTTTCCTCTCTTTCATATACTGTATCTGCCAGAACAATTAACCTCAGCAAAATATAATTAACTATTCCTCCCTTCATGTGAGGAATGAACCGGCTCTTCTCTGTGTGTCTTCAAGTGAGGCAGACCTAATGGATGTCCTGGGATGTTAGCAGGAGATAACGCAGAATATGCTGCACATTTTGAAGTAGTCACTAACTTGGAGTGATGTGATCTCCTTGAATGTACAGTATGCTGGTTATCCACTGTGGACTCAGTGTAAACTCCTGATCTTACTGAAAAATCAACATTAAATTACATTTTTCTTTTTTCTTTTTTATAAATTTTATTTTATTTGGGGGGGGGGGGTGCCAGGGCAGACAGCAGACACGAAGAGATGAGGATATGGATAGTATTGGGATGCATGATGTGAAATCCACAAAAAAAAATCAATAAAAGTTTGGATTTTTTAAGTAAATTACACGGGAGAAGTTATTTTCAGACTCTGTACAATTGGTTTGTAACTTTCATAGTTCTAGCTAATTCAGGAATTCGCCTCATTCCAATTTTGAACCCATGTCTACAATACAATATCATAACCCTACTATTTCCTCCTTTCGTTTTTTTTTTTTTAAATATCTCATGTTTACACCTAAGGGTTGGAAGTTAAAACAAACAAACAATAATTAATAGAATGGCCAACAATAAATCCTCAGATAATGTTTGCCTCTACTCTACAGTAGTTTAACCATTTAAAAAAAAAATCATCTTTGGGGTGAGCGCAATTATAAACACCATTATACAATTCTCAAAGACCGACAAAATGTGTTTTTCCCCCAGATAATACAGTGAGGAGAGAAGAAAAGATCATGGCGTTTGGGATCAGATCTAAGTAAAAACCAAGGTGAGCAAACATTAACTCAAGCCAGTGCCTCCTATAGCTGGACACAGTGCCGGGATGGGACCACAAGTGTCCACACAGACATGCCTTACCCCCACAGAGCCTGCAAGTCCTGTCCTTTTGGTCTAGTGGGAAAGTTGGCAGACCAGTAGATCATTCTGCCACATGGAAAGAGGCTGACTAATCTATAATCTGCTTCAGGCCAAAAGGAGACGTTTCCCAGAGATTTAAAAAAAAAAAAAAAAGTCCCCTGCATAAGAGAGGCCTTTTTAAGTTGCTCTCCCAAAGCACTCTTCCCTCCGTCCCTTCCTGAGAGGTGGGTGGGTACAGGCTGGACCTTGCTTTCAGGATGTTGCTTTCTGGCACACAGGATCTTTTGAATACAGTTCCATTCTTCAAGTCCTCTCATAGTCACAGAATTAGACCAATCCCATCTTAAGAACTGAGGGGTGTAATACGCACAATGGCACAGCTTAATGAAAGAGGACAATACTTTCTCAACTCCAGATTTGGGGCCCGGGCCATAGTTAATCAGTAGGGCTTATCTATGCTGTCCAAGGCCCCAGGTCTGAAACCCAGAACCATTATTTCTTGTAAACTTACAGTGATAGAAAATACAATCTCAGATCTGCAGTAACGGAAAACAGATTGATTAGATTTACAAGTAAAAAGAAGAAAGAGAAAGTAGGTCTCCCTCATCTTCATCTCTCCATTCCGAGAAATGTTAGTTTTGGATTAATAAGGGGATCAAGCGGAACTGGTATCTTTGCAGACACTGGAACAGAGAGTAATGAGTAAAGACAGTACTGATACCCAGATGAGGTTGAGAGCATCTGTGGCAGTTTGAGTGAAAATTGCCATAGGCCCATAAGGAGTGGCACAACTAAGAGATGTGACCATTTCGGAGTGGGGGTGGCCTTGTTGGAGGAAGTGTGTCACTGAGGGTGCTCTTTAAGGTTTCAGATGGTCAAGCCAGGCCGGGGATCACTCTCTCTTCCTTCTGTCTGCCAATCTAGTTATAGAACTCTCAGCTACCTCTGCAGCACCATGTCTGCCTTCAGGCCACCATGCTTCCCACCATGACAATAGTGGACTAAACCTCTGAACTGTATAAGCAGCCCTGCCTAGGGGTTAGAGTCTAAGCAGCAGGCTATACCAGCTGACCACAAATGGTGGCCATGCCAGCAGTGTTGGGGAAGATACCCATTAAGCTGTGCCATTGCACATGTTACACCCTTCAGTTCTTAAGGAGGGATTGGTCTAATTCTCTGACTTTGAAAGGACTTGATATATTTACTTATTACTCAGTCTGCCTGTGTGTAACCAGTGTCTGTTAACACCTCTTTTCCTTTTACTCTAGCTGTGACATTCTTGATCTCCAAGAAGTTTCACTCAAAAAAATGGATAAAATCCCCCACTTGTAAAGCAGGGAACAAATATGGAAAGAAAGAAAACTGGAATGATTGCTGGACAAAGGCTGGAATTCAAGTTACAAAGTACACTCATGATCACAACACTGAAGTAAAGGAAGACTAAACAGATATGAAAACAATTTCCACTGTGTGTGTGTCTGTCTGTCTGTCTCCACCTCTCTCTCTCTCTCTCTCTCTCTCTCTCTCTCTCTCTCTCTCTCTCTCTCCCTCCCTCCCTCCATATATATATATGGATGTATGTCTGTGTCAATCTCTTGTCTCTCTGTATTTCTCCTCCTGTGTGTGTGTGGGGGGGGGGTATGCCTGAATTCTCCTTCACTTTGTCATGGAGAACTAGGAATGACAACTTCCAAATGGAAATAACGATATCTTGTGCTCAGATAATACCTTCTAAATATTTTCTCCAAAACAAATATGAGTAGAAGCCCATGAGAAAGTGCGGATGATAATGCAGAAGTAGGATAAAGAGACTGAATACAGTCAAGACATGATCCACTGCTGCGCGTGCTGGTGTCACAAGCCTGTAATCCCAGCACTTTGGAACATCATAACTGGAAGGTCATGGGTTCATGATCATCAAGGTGACATAGAAAATTCCAATCCAATCCTGGCTACATGAGGTCTCAAAAAACCAAACAAAACAAAATCACAATACACATGTGCCAAAGAATTACAGACCTCAGCTTCAGCCTAGGCTTCTTTCACAGGGACCACTGAGTATCAAAGTGATAATAGATGCCAGAATGATGGCATAGGCCTATCACCTCAGCATTTGGAAACTAAGGCAGGAGGATTACCACCATGGGTACACAGCGACTGGCAAGCCAAATAGACATGGTAAAACTTGTCAATCATAATAAATAACAATAGCAGATTATTCTCCACTGAACAGAAAGAGAAGTCAAGAATCTATACTGGTATGAAGAACTAAATAAATGTACTAAAGTCTGATGCAGAATTCCAGAGTTTCGAAGTACCTGTTCCAAAAGTACTACAGGAGGAGGGAACTGCAGCAAAGACATCTCTCAGAAAGAAACTCAGGGACAACCATGTGACCAAAATGAGAATCATTAGCACAAAACAAATGAAAATTAAGGGTGACTTAGTAGCCTAGTGTGAGAAGTGCATAGCCACTCCTGTGACACTCTAGCCAAGGAAACATAAATCACCTAAACTCAATCACAAAGACCAATGGACAAACTCAAACTAAAGGGACTTCTAACAAAGTAACATCATGAAGCCCTCAAAAACATCAGTCATCAAAGTCCAAAAAAGATGGAGGGACTTTCCAGAACAAAGGGGTCTAGAGAGAGGAGACACCTGAGTGCAAGACATGATTGAACATGATAATTTTGTTCTAAATCCAACTCCCGGAGGCGCTGGTGAAACTTGAATAAGATCTGAGACTTACATGGTGGTACTGTACCAGGGTCTGATTAGTTAATCCAATTTCTCATTTTGATTGTTACCTGTGGTTATGTAAGAGAACACCTCTGTATGCAGAAAATACACACTGATGTATTTCACACTAACAGTCCACCACATCTGCAATGCTGATTGGGCAGGGTGAGTCGAAATTTCAAATTGTCTGTAATTTGAAATTACCTTAAAATATATATATATATATATATATGTCAGGCTTGTGAGAGGCTGTCCCTATCAAGTGTGGATTTTTCTTTGGGAACAAAACCAAATAGAAGAGTTTAGTTTACACAAAAGAGCATTGCTGGGGAGAAGACACTAAGGGCTGGCATCCTGACAATGGGCATGACTCAAATAAAACTAAGGGGAAAGAAAGGGTCCTCAGGAACCACAGGGCAAGGGGGTGAGTGAAAAACAATGGGGCATGCTGGTTATGGGACACTGAGGACCGCACGTATTTGAAACCACTGGGATTCAGAGAGCTATAGGAATTATAGATGCACTGAAGAGCCTTCACAATAACTAAAGTAAGGAATTTACAGGATGATAAAGAACATGAACATGATGAAATGATAACATATAAAGTAACACATTCCTTAAGTGGAGTTTAGAACAAGAAGGAAAGCCACACAAACAACAAGCTACACAGGTCCACTGGCACTAAAGGCAGAGCCTAAGATACTAGGTTTGGATTCGGCATTTTGTTTGCTAGGCAACAGAGAGATATTAAAGGATTTGAAAGCAATATCCTGGTTGCAGGAGAGATTATGAGAGATTAGAGGCAGGAAGATCAGCTAGGAGATTAGTGTAATAAGATTATAAGGGTTGAAATAAAAGCAGAATAAGAGCTAAAGAGCAGCGATTCATGACGCACTATAAATTTGATCAGATTTTCTAACTGAAGACAGGTAAAGGGAGGAATGGATAAACTATTATGACTCTGTCTGGTACCTTAAGAAAAGCTGAGCTCCATCGGGAGGGAGACAGGTTGAGGCTCACTCAGCAAACTGACCCGGTATTATTGATAATGTATTCTTTCTCATTATCCCGCCCACACCATTGGAAACAGTTATTTCATCACTGTCTCCTGCTGGGATATCATTAACACAAGTCTTTATATTTACAGCATCAATGTCCCCTTAGTTCCCATCTAAGCATTTCATCTTCCACATTTCCACTTCACAAAATCCTGCCACTTAAGAAGCTTTTCTGGGATGTCTTTGTTCTCTCTCTCTCTCTCTCTCTCTCTCTCTCTCTCTCTCTCTCTCTCTCTCTCTCTCTCTCTCTTCTTCTTCTTCTTCTTCTTCTCCTCCTCCTCCTCTTCCTCCTCCTCCTCTCCCTTCCCCTCTCCATGCTAGGAATGTGGGGATAGAACTCAGAACCTCCCTACACCTAGGTAAATGTTCTAACACTGAGCTACGTGTCCAGCTCCTCTACTGTCTTCTGATGTCTTCTATGGTGCTAGAATCTAAGATGTCAGAAATGGGATTTGTCCCATGTGGAAACTGGTGCCTAAAAGGAGGTCTGAGAACATGAGGAAAGTTCACACCTGTGGATTAGAAGGCAACCTGTCACATAGGAAACTCCCAATATCAAAGGAATCTAAGTGTCATCAAGATAAACAAAAGTCCAGTGTGTATGCGTGAGTGAAGAAACAAAGTAAGTAAGTTAGTTCTAAGGAAAGAAAGGAAGGGGCTTCTCCTTTATCTGGTAAGAACAAGTCCCAGCCTTACTGGCCTTGCTTTGTCTCTGAAGATGTCTGCCAAAGGTCTGTAAGTCTGTCTGTCTTACCAATGGTTGAGGCTGCCAAAAGGTGTCACACAATAACTCAGCTGGGCTACTGGCACAAAACCAACCAACCAAACACACAAACCAAATGCCCTTCCTCTATTTAAGTGGATAAAGTGCATTGATACTGAATAATGCATCAAATCACCAAGGACTAACATATATATATATATATATATATATATATATATATATATATATATATATCACAGGACTGGCCAAGCCACCTGTTTACCTACTGAAGTGGTGACCCCAAGGGCCAAATTCCTCTGTCATCCAGAGTTTGAAGCTAAGGTGATTAAAATCTCCTCTTTAGGACCAAGGCCTATTTGTCTTAATTTAGCACTGAGAAGAAAAGGGCAAAGGAGTTGGGTGGTGTGAAGGGAATTCACCAAAACCACCCCGAAAAGCTTTTGCTTATTACAAAGAAATGGCTTTGTAAAGCCAAACTGTCAAACAGGAAGGATGCTCTTGACTGGAGGACCTTTGCGGGCTGTGTGTGATTTTCTGTATGTCCAGCTTCCTATATGTATTTTCCTTCTGCCACTTCCCATAAGAAAAACATATCCTGGCAACAGAAGAGGCCAGCAGCAGACATGGGTCCATCCTCACTTGGGTCTGCAGACTGAAATCCAGAGTCAAAGTCTAGAACCTAGCCCAGCTCAAGTGAGTTACAGATGAACAAGGAAAGACACATACTTTCTGACTTACTTCACTGAGTTTAAATTTTATTTTATTTACTATAGTGGTAGCAAGGGTAGGTGACACATATATGCCACAGTACATTTGCAGAGGTCAAAGGACAACTTTTGGGTGTCAGTTCTCTCCTTCTACTGTGTAAGTTCTTGGGATCAGACACCATGCTTGCTCAGCAACTGTCCATACCTGCTGAGCCAGCTGGCTCATCCCAGTCCTTACATCTCCCTTCATAAACAATTGTTTTAAAGGCCCTCCAACCTCTAAAAACTTTTATAAGAAAAAGCATCACTATTAACACACATAAACTTTAAAAACATCTACATGATATCATAACTACAGTATAAAAGAGAAATAATCGAAAATAATTTGTTATCAGGGAAGGAGAAAATATAGTAAACAAGGTACTTAGGGTACAGAATTAAAGGAAGCAAAGTCACATGAGTGCTCAGCTTGTACTTGCAGGATCTCTTACATTCTGAGAATCTCTTACATTCTGCAGTTAAGCAACCTCACATGCCTCAACTTAGTCCTTGTCCTGTTCAGAATCATGGCAATTGTACTAAAATGCAAATTCGTTGTGATTTTGGTAAGGATTTAAGGAAGTAAATAGACGCTGGCATTCCCACACAGCATCACCATGAACACAAACCCTACAAATGCAGGCTGAGACAAGTGTGTTAAGCTGGTGACTCAGATACTATGTATTGCTATTGGATTTGTGAGTTTCTCAACTGGTAAACAATTGTCAGTAAAGTTCTGAGCAAAGTGAAGTCTTCATCTAGTCTGTGTGGGAGTTTGTAATACGAGAAACAGCAACATAAATGATGGCACTCGGACTGTGGCTTTTGGAGGTACTTGGGTCTGGGGATGACAGCATTCATGGAAGAGATTATTGTCCTTAGAGGAAAGACACAAGCTCCCTTTCTCTACTTTTTTCTCTGCTTTCCACCATGTAGGGACACAAGGAGATGGTTATCCACAAACCAGGAAGCAGGAGCTACCAGATACCAGGTCTGTCAGCACCTTGATCTGGGACTTATGGCCTCCAGAAAGGGAGTGATAAATATTGCTTAAGCCAACTTGTCTATGTCTACTTGTCAGAACTACTGAACTCACCAGGCACACAGCTTTTGTACCAAATAGCCCGATGGTCAGGATTCGATCAACACCTCTCATATTGTCTCTAATTTAGGGTTAGGTTAGGGTTAGGGTTAGGGTTAGGGTTAGGGTTAGGGTTAGGGTTAGGGTTAAGGTTAGGGTTAGGGTTAGGGCTGACCAGACAAACTATATTTGCAGCACTATGTATGTACACCTCAACTTGGCCCACGTTAACACTTCCAATCCAAGCAAAGCTGAAGCTTCCCCTGCTTTCCACACTATGAAACATCCCTGTTTTTGTGCCTGCCTTTGAATCTCTGCCAAGCACAGATGACGCTTGCTACCTCCCTTTTTAGCAAGTTCTGAATGATAAACAGCCTCTACTTGTTCTTGCTTGAGTGCTCTTCACTTATTTCCATGAAGGGAAACAAAATTCTTTCTTCTCTAAGCATCTAAGAGTGAGCCCTTTCTATGGAAAACATCATGGGAGGAGGGGTAGCTTTAAAGAGGAGAAATGGGATGGAAAGGAAGCTGTGATGAGTGGCACTGTACCACTGAGGTCCCCTCCCCAAACTCAGTAAGCCAAGAAAATTAAACAAACAAAACTCATGAAAGATGAGCAAACCATGTCTTGAGCAATACTCCTCAAAAACGGCAAGACATTCAAAACCAAAAACAGTCTAAGGATTCATGACCATCATGCTAAAAGGCATGCAGAATCCAGGAACAACAAAGTAACATCACACCAAAACTAAGAAAATTGAAATAAAAGAACTTCCATCAATAATAATATCAATTGATTAATTGAAACAAATATCCATAAGATTTTGCTGTCTCACAAGTCAGGTACAAAGTTACTAACAGGGTTAACCTGATGGAGCATGCAAGAACTCTTTATACTATCTTCATAATTCTTCTGTAATTCTTAAAATATCCCAAAGTATGGTTTAATTCTTTTAAAAAAAAAGGAAGAAAAATAATATGAACAGCATGCAAGAAGTCTTTATACTATCTTCATAATTCTTCTGTAATTCTTAAAATATCCCAAAGTATGGTTTAATTCTTTAAAAAAAAGAAAGGAAGAAAACTAATATGAACTGCTGTCACAAAATGTTAGAATATATTTTAGAGGGATTGTGAGCCACATGCTATTACTATGAAACTCTGCACAACTTCCTATCCTTTTCTGTTTGAGTAAAATCCATCAGAGTGTAAATAAATACAGATACTGCGCCACACCAGCCCCCACCCCGCCCTCTCTCTGCCAGTGGATCAGGGTGTAGCTCTCTGCTTACTTCCCCAGTGCCATACGGACAACCATGCTTCCCACCATGATGATAACAGACTAAACCTCTGAAACTGTAAGCAAGGCCCCTAGTTAAATACCTTCTTTTACAAGCGTTTCCATGGTCATCATGTCTCTTCATAGCTACAGAACAATGAGTAAGGCACCATTCATGTTTTTAATCTCTCCATGCTCTACATAGTGTGTTTTGGATTAGAGTTGATTTGGTGCCTGCTTTTCTTTTCTTCTACACTAATCCCTCAAAGCATCTTGATCATCACTCAAGTCCTCCACTCCCATGCCAAGCACTGAATTCCACGAGTATGACTCCATCAGTTTATTGATTGGCAGTAAGAGGCCAGGGCTGTTACATATAAATACCTTTTTTCTACTCAACGAGTCAATAAAACAAAATCTGGAAATAGATTTTTAAAAATGAGTCTGAAACTACCCATGAGGTAGTTACAGGAAGTTTATGAAAGTAGGCAACGAGGTACAAAGAATTAAGCAGTAAAATTAGGAAACATAATAAAGTTTGTTTATTTTGACCAGGAGTACAGCTCCTAATGAAGTTTTCTTACATTTCTCCTCAAAATTGAAGAAAAAGAGAAAACATACAGAGGACATATACACTATAAGGGTGAAACATTCTATCAAGGGAAAATTACCAGCACACACACCAACTGAAGCCAGACACCAGAAATTATAAGATGAGAACAAGCTAAAGCTAAACTATTGGGCACTTAGAATGTTCTGGAACTGATTTATGCTTTGCTCATTCTTTTTTCTCATTTAATACTTATCACAACTTTTTTTTTTTTTTTTTTTTTTTTTTGGTTTTTGAGACAGAGTTTCTCTATGTACCCATGGCTGTCCTGTAACTTTCGATGTAGGTCAGGCTGGTCTCAAACTCAGAAATTTGCCTGTCTCTGCCTTCCAAGTGCTAGGATTAAAGGCCTTATCACAATCTGAGGAGATGTTTATCGCCATTATGGCCATTTTTATGATAACTAATATTAAGATCATAGAACCAGTAAACACTTGAACCCATGTTGATTTGTGTCAGCATGTAGCTAAGACACCATCAACCTTATCACAGAGCAGTTTAAAAGTGGAACTATGGATAGAATCAGCAGAAAGACCCAATGGGACTTGGCCAGCTAGAAAGGTATACCTGTTCATAGGACAGAGACTGCCTGACTAATGCTTGTCTTTAACAACAGATCCATTGAGTCAGGAAGATGGGAAGCTGTCCTAATAAGTACCACAAGCCAGGAGCAGCGGAGTACAGATGCTGACTTAGAAAAGGGAACAGTTAGAGGTCATCACTGAGGCCAGGCAGTGCTATGATGTCCTGAACCCGCAAAAATGGATTCAGCGTTGCCATTACTTATTCTCACCAATATTTATGTAGCCTTACTCTACCACACAAGGAAAAATGGAGAAACTGAAGTTTGTTTGAGTTGCTTTGTAATTAATGCCAAATAATAAAATAATAACAGCTGGGCAGTGGTGGCACACGCCTTTGACCCCAGCACTCAGAAGGCAGAGACAGGCGGATCTCTATGAGACTAGCCTGGTCTACAACAACTAGTTCCAGGACAGCCTCCAAAGCCACAGAGAAACCCTGTCTCGAAAAAAACAAAAAATAAAAATAAAAATTTTTTTAAAAAATAATAAGAATATAGAAACCCACAAATGGCAGGGTATTTCCTTTCATATTTTGATCTCATTTCTCCAAAGTATTTATTATTAAAAATCTAAAGGTAAAAATTTCTAAAGGTAAAAATTTCTAACTGTAAAGAGGTAAAAGTTTATACCTCTAAAACCAGCATATGATACATTTTTTTTTACTGACAGGAATTCTATCATGCTGTTTTGCAAACTTGAGTACCTCCTGCCATAAGAAGCCTAGAACAAACAATTATAGGCTGGTGATGCTATCCTGCAATATGCAATCGCTTGTTGTTCTCCAAGGCCACCATGAAAGGAATGAAAAAGCAATGTGCTAAGATGAGGAGGGAGCGAGCAGTTTTCACTGAAGTACTAGGCGATAAGAATGCCACCTCACTGACAGCTAAGCCTCCGCTTAGGGACTACTGAACTCAGCCCAAGCTCTTCAAATCTTCAATAAACACTAATTTGAAAGGACTGACACTATATGCCTGCATTTACTAACCTTGCCTAGATAACCAGTGCTAAAATGTTTTTATAAGGCCAAGTATCAAAAATATTCATACATGAATACCATGTTTCAAATGAAACGAATATATATTACAAGTACAATACATTGCAGAAAAGAGTAAATGTGATTCACCAAAGAGATGATAACTACACATTTTTATGTATTTCTTTAGGTATAAACAGAAAAAGCTCTAAAAAATACTTTGTTGTTTACTTCATTTTAAAATTTTTTTTGTTTTATTGACTTACTTTGAGAATTTTGTACATGAGTACTACACTTACATCACTTTCTTTTTTATTTATTTATTTATTATGTATACAACATTCTGCTTCCATGTACAGCTGCACACCAGAAGAGGGCACCAGATCTCATAACGGATGGTTGTGAGCCACCATGTGGTTGCTGGGAATTGAACTCAGAACCTCTGGAAGAGCAGTCAGTGCTCTTAACCTCTGAGCCATCTTTCCAGTCCCATTTACATCACTTTCAACCCTCTCTCTCCCTCTCTCTTTCCATGCCCCTCATTCCTTCTAAAATTACTGACCATACATAATACATACATACATACATACATACATACATACACACACATACATACACACAATCTCCTATGCTCATCAACCTATTTGTACTCACAGTGTTGCTTGTATGTACATGTGTTTATCAATGACCACTTGGAACTGGAATCAAGGAAACTGTTCCTCAAGAAAACTAATTCTATCTCCTCAGCAGCCATTAATTGTCTGTTACTTTTCATCTAAGCATAGGGCCTTGTAAACTTTCCTCCAAAGATGTTATTAGGTCAGTTGGTGCTGTCATTGTGCAGTTCTTGTTTAGGCAATCGTATTATTGAGATTTCACAGTGGTAGCATTACTGTAATGTTTGGAAGACACTATCTTGAAGCAGACATCAGATCCTCTGGTTCATACAACCCCTCTGCCCTCACTTCTAGCAGCCTTCCCTGAGCCTCAGGTACAGGGGTTATGTTATAGTTGTATCAGCTGGGGGTGGCACCCTACAAACTGTTGCTCTCTGCATTTTGACCAGTTATGTATTTTTGTGATGGTTGCCATCTGCTGAAAAAAACAGAAACAAACAACAAGGAAAAGCTTCTTTGGTGAAGCATGAGAGCTACACTTACATGTGGGTGTAAGGATAAATATTTAGGATATATGAATTTAGGAAAACGGAAGTAGTAGGCTCTCTTCTGGGGTCGATGATCTCTCCAGCCATAGGTAACTGGCTAGGTTTACAACACCAGACATGAATTCCCATCCACTGAGCAGGTCTTTAGGTCAGTCGACAACTGTTGGCTAGCCCCAAGATGTAAGTATGACAATGGCACCCCTGGAGAATTCTTGCTGGAGTGGTCACTGCTGCCGTGCAGGCATTGTAGCTGGGTAGGACCATTAGCTGCTTTTCTCCCTTGGAAGCTTTCATGTGAGAGAGAATCCTCAAGGAAGAGGCTTCCAGGTCAGTTCCAGCTAAGTTCCTCCAACTCATTCATCCAAAGGGTGTGATGTCTTCAGCACAAGGTCTTACCTTCAAGTTCTCGGAAGCAAACAAGGGCAATGGCAATGGCCTATATTGTTTTCAGAGTCTGTTGGACCAACAACTAAGAAGGGGGTCTCTTGCCAGGCACTAGTAATTTTTTTTTATTTACATAGTCCATGAATCCTGGGGGAGCATTGTCACACCATGTTGTGTAACTCCATTTGAACTGTATTAGATGTGTATATACATACATTTTAATTAAGTATACAAAATAATGTATTTACATATGGCTTTTCCAAATATCCTTATTATCTCTCTCTCCTTACGCCCTTTCCCAGTGTACTACCTACCTTCCCTCCTCCCCAGTTAAGCCATTCCCCTTCCCCATGTTTGCCCCACCCCTACTTCACAGACCCTATGTCCTGCACGCCCCCACCCCAGAGCTCCTCCCATCCCCATGGTCCCTTCTCACTTTCCTGGCTTCTGCAGTTACTCCAAATTATATAATAACATCTGAAGATTCACAGCTAGGATTTACAAGCAGGGGGGAACATGTGGCATTTTCCTCCTGGGTCTGGGCTGTCTCATGAAGTATAATATTTTCTAGTTCCATACATTTACCCACCAATTTCATGATTTCTTTGCAGCTGACTAGAACGTCATTGCGTCTATATACCAAACATTCATTATCTAGTCTACACTGCTTCCATTTCCTAGTTATTGTGAAGAGAACAGCAACAAACATGGCCAAGGAACTCTCTTTAATTAGATATATTTTATTCTTTTATTCCAATGACAAATTAAATATAAACTTGAAAAATTTAACCAAGGAAAAAACTGTAAGCATTTTACCAGAGTCCAATGCTAATTAGAATACTACTTCAGAATGATACTGCAACTACTTCAAAGCAGAGCAACCCTCACAGAAAAGTCTCTAACTCCAGAGAACATATAAATCCAGACCCAAATTGTTTGTGTAAAAAAGCTACTTATTTATTAAGATAATGTTATGGCTCGGGCATTTTTTTCTGTTTGTGGTTTTTAAAAATAAAACAAATAAGACTTGCTCACTGTACAGCTTGTTTTATATCAACTTGACACACACTTCAGGTCTTTCTTTTAGAAGAAAGAATTTCATTTAAGAAAATGCTTCCAACAGATTGGCCTGTGGGCAAACCTATGGTACATTTTCTTGATTGATGGCTGATATGGGAGGGCCAAGACCACCGTGGGAGGTGCCAATTAGGTTGGGTGATACCAGGTACTAAAAGAAAGCAGCCTGGGTAAGACTTGAGGGTCAAACCAGTAAGCAGCACTCCTCTGTGGCCTCTGCATCACTTCCTGCTTCCAGGTTCCTGTCTTGAGTTCCTACCCTTTCTCAAAATAAATTCCTTCCTCTCCAAGGTGTTTTATCACAGCAATAGAAACAATGACAAAGACACTCACTGACAAGTTCCTTTGAAGTTCTTTAACTGGCCACAAGTTTGCTCAACGCTGGTGAAAAACTAACACTCCAGCTTTTAATAGATTTGGAGATGAACTTGGGAATCACAGTGAGGGCTCTTCCAGGAGACTCACATGATGAGTAGACAGTCAGTGTTGTAAACCTTAGAGGAAAACAAGTGCTCTCTCAGACACACGTTGCCTTACTTTGCCAAGGTCTATAATAACTGCCTTGAGCTGTGATTCCTCTGGTCAGAGCCACAGATGATAAAATACTGAAAGAGCATACTGGGCCTATCAGTTTCTTATTCTGACCCACAAGGAGGTGCAGGAACCACTAAGAGGGACAGTGAAGCTATATTTAAATCATGGGTAAGAGTAATCCATGAGGAACTGCCCTGCCTCGCAGTAGCATCAAAAAACTTTCATTCTTTTCTCTCCTACTCAAAATCCTTTATAGATGCCTTTACAATGACAACAAGGATATTGAGGGACAGTATCTCAGGTTCACAAAAGCCAGGTATTTAGTAAAGTGTGGATCCAAATAATCAACAACCCATTAACCTGATTTCTCCAAGGTTAGAGAAAATATGCAGGGTAAATGTTCCCATTATATATTTTAACCTATTATTTTAGTGTGCAGGCCAAGCCTATGGGATACAAGTTTCATGGAAAATCCAGCTATTATAATGTATTGGATCTAAATAGTATTTTATAGTCTAAAGAGCACATTCTCAGACTGAAGTAGTAGCACATGCCTGTAACCCAAGGCAGAGCTCTTAAAGGCACAAGAGTTCATGCTCAGCCTGGGCTACATTCAAGATTCTGTGTCAAAACTGAAACACCAAGGAAGGCACTTTCCCGTTCATTTTGGCATCTCATGTGAGCTATACTCTCTTGTAAAAAGAAGGGTTTCATCATACTGAAAGGCAATTAGCACAGTCCTGTAAATATGTCTAAAATGCCTGGGGGATGCCTATTATAGGCTATCTTAAATATATACACACCCTATAACTTGTGGTCTTCGTCCAGCTGCACATAGAGACTCCCTTTCTATGCCCTGATCTAGACAGTCGCTGAGCTGTTCTGCTCCAGTTCCTCAGGCATGTTTACAGCATACCACCCAGGTTCCCTCCTCCCATTTAGTGATTCCTATTGGGTTTCTCCAGTGTTTTCTCCTCTGGTATCATGTGTTCTCTACACACAGGAATGCTTTTTCCTCCCTTATCTCTGAACCTTTGACCAGTCACCTCCAGGAGAGTTCTCTAAGTTTCAGCTGTGACACAAATAATGAGTCCAGTGTAAAGTACTGAGTATTAGCAATACCCTTGTCAACTGGGAAAAAAAAAAAAAAACATTGGGTGGTGAGGTAAAACAAGGAAAGATCCAGAATCAGTCTTGGGAAGTCTTAAAGATGCCTAATCTAAGTCACACCTTTCTATGTGTCATCACTGGACAATGACTATACAATGAAAAAAACAAAGGTTAAAGAGTTATAATGCTTGCACTCAGGCTCTGCAAGTACTTTAAGGATATGTTGTCTTCCAAAAGTACTACAAAAATCTATACTAACGGGGAGCACCAAATGCCATTGCTTCTATTTTCCTGTATCATATGGTCAACACCACTAAAGTAAGCAAATGAAAGACTACAAAAGCAAAATGGACATAAAGCCAAAAGGCTTGGGTATAAATTTGAAGATGATCACGGTCCGATGATTTGGTTTATCCTGGAACTACCAAAAAGATAAACACATTGAACCAGGTTCACTTCATCACACTTGCAGATGGTTCTAAATTCCAGAAACTCCCAATGAAATGGTTAGATGTTAGAGGGGTAGCCAAGGCATCAACAGTTGTCCTACCCCTCATCTAGGATTTGTTGAGTCCGAGGAAAGGGAAAGCTCTGCCCACAATGTGTTTTTTGAACAACAGAGGGGTGATGCACATTAACAAGGGCCAGATCTGAAAGCACCACAAGGCAGGAAGCAGACATTATGGTATAATGGACCTTGAATGGGAGGCAGGCCATAAGCTAGTGTCCAGCAGTGCGGCTGCTCCTGTGGGGCCTTGGCCATGGGTCCTCAAAAATGCTACAGTGCTACATATGTAAGCAGTGGTTTCATGAGGCTTATGTGCAATGCCTTCCTTCGAAAGCTAGTGCTGGGATATAGGTTCCATATATTCATTTGCTCTGTCTGCAGTTCTGGATTAGAATACGTCAGATGTCTACCATCACGGTGGCTAGATAGAATACATAATGTGCCTTTACAACCTAAATGTCACTTACAAGAAATACTTGGATTCTAAACTTGAACTTATGGAATATATTAATGAAAACTGACATACACTGCAGTTTGGAGAGCTGTCTCACATACCCAAATCTTAAAGCCATGCACATGTTCTGAAGTATCAAAGCTTACAAGACCATGCTGGTGTCTAGGAAGGAAAGAATGGGAAAGGAACATTTTGGGGGCTGCTCATTGATGTTCCTCCTATGCCATCAAATGTCACTTTCAAAGTAGAGAAGAACCTGAAGGAAAACACCATGAATTTAAAATTAAAAACAGAACTGCACCCAAATCTGTAAATGACTCCAGGAAAGGAAGCCAGGGGATGGGCAGGGCAAAAGTCTAGATCCTCCTCTGAGCTACCTGTGGACTCATCAGATCCAGAGACTCCTGTGCTGGGTTACCTTGTTCTGTGGGAAGAACTGAGAGAGAGAACCATGCATTCATTGGACGCTGTGGGTGTGCATTTCCTGGATACTTCCAGTACAGAAGGAATTCTCTCACCCAGCATTTCTGAGCATTACTATTATCTGACACTAGAAGAAGAACTAGCACAGGAAGATGTTTGCCCACCACAGCACCACATCTGCAGAGACACAGAGGTCACCTCCAAGATGTGCACTGCAGACCAGAGCTCAGAGGTTGTAAAAGACAAACAAGATGATCATTTCAGAAGAACTCAAGCCAGACATCCCAATTCAGCAGGTGGAACAGCCAGACAGCTCAATCTCACAACTCACTACTGCTTCTTTTAGTGCTAAAGACAGAATAGTACACCAAGCAAAACATCCTGAGTTTTGCTTCATAGGGTGACACTTTATGGGATGGTGTAAGACCTCATGGAATAGGGAGAAACTACTGCATCCTGACTGCCAGACTTAATAGTTCAAAGGCCCCCCAAAAAGGCTTTTTGATCCTTCTTTTTTAAAAAAAGAAAATCCCAAAAGGAGATACTAGCCTTAGCATGCACATACTTGTCAATATTTTGATTTTATTGTAAAAGAGTCTCTTTTTAAAAATAAAAACAGAAGAAACCTTCACCAAGTTCTCATCCTCACCCATTAACTAAGCCGCCTTTCCATTAAAATGCGCTTTTAAATGTGTTTGCTTACATTATTAGGATAGTATTCATTTTATTTTGAACTATCTTTATTCTACACGTACACAGAGAATACCAGCTGCATTAAAGGATATGAAGAATTTTCTCCAAACTAATCCCTGAAGTGCAACAGTAATAAAAGCAGGCAAAGTCTGACTCATAGAAGAACTCGATAAAGGCTAATAATGACTCATCTCTTCTTGCTGCAGTGAGCAGATTGCTCCCAAAGCTATCATTTGGATACGACTGCTATGTCCAGTTCCTGTTCACAGGAAGCATAGTGTGTCTGAAAGCATGGGTGAGCAAGACAGCATGTTAGATGACACATAAAACAAGCCCAGATATTTGGGGGAAAATAATGACATGAGATGTTTGTGTCTGTATAATAAACGACAGGAAAAACACAGCTTCAAGTTTACAGGCACCTACGTATCCAAACGAGTGGACAAACTAAAGAGTAGGTGAATTATTAATTGAACACAGGTCAGAGTGAATGAAAAGGACTAGTACAAGCATATACAATGCATGGTGAGTAATAATCTGTACTGTGCTCTGTTCAGTGTTCTGTGCTAACTGCTATCCCACTTACACTGCAAAGCAAACCTATAAAAGAGAGGTCACTGTCCCCTCCTATAAAAAGGAATCTTATGAAATAATTTTTCCAGAAACCAGATTTTCAATGTAAATCTTCTTGTTCTAAATACAATACCCCTTTCATCACAGCTGATATTTATTTTACCTAACACACACACAAACACACACACACTATTTAGCATAGAAAGGAACACTAGAGTAGAATTGTCTAGAAATCAAATTTCTATAATGCCAAAACTATTTTTCCTCATGCTCCTAAAGTTAGAAATGAGGACAGGCAAATATACTACTTTCAGTGAAATATTTCTAATCTCCTCACATTGTATTTCTGACTGGTGGTTAAGCTTCACTATGCCTGCAATATGGTTCTGAAAATTTCCCAAACACACCTTCCTCTACTCTCTGTCCTCCATGCAAACAAGACAACTTACCCAACTTGTCCAAGTTGGTAGGGACCTAAACTACATCCTGGTGGTAGAAGGTACTTTACTTTGCAAACACCTGTGGTTGACATAGCAGGCTATGCTGGCCAATCAGCTCCTAAGTTATCGATTATGGATGCTTAATTCATTACATTAAACTTACAGAAAAGACTAGAATAGCCTTCCTTAAATGTTCTACCCATAAACAATGGATCAAATAAATTAATATTTTGGAAAACCAGTAAAGAAGACAAGACAAACAAGGTCCTTGCCTTCACAGATTTACAGTCAGGAGGGGGACAATGCAGCCATTTAATAAATAAGAATTATATTCAAGTGCATTAAGTGTTGTGCAGAAAACTGCAATGTGTTGAGGAAACAACGACAGACGTAATTCACATTTCAGACAAGGTCATCAGGGAGAGAATTTTGAAAGAATGAGACTTAGGCAGAAATGTGAATGGTAAGGAGACTACCATCCAAACATCAAGTAGAAGGGCTGGAAAGATGGCTCAGCAGCAGTTAAGGGCACTGGCTGCTCTTCCAGAGGACCAGGTTCACTTCCTAGCATCGCATGTCAGCTCACTATGGACTGCAACTACAGTTCCAAAGGATCAAATGCCCTCTTCTGACCTCCACAGACACCCAGCACTCATGTAGTTCACAGACACATGTGCATGCAGAAAAACATTCGTATGTATGCAGTAAGTGTGTTGACTAGTGTTCTGTCAACTTGACACAAGCTACAGTCATATGGACAGTGAAAACTCAATTGAGAAAATGCCCTCCAAATATTGCCCTTGAGTATATTATTGAATAATGACTGATGAGGATGGGCCCATGAGGACAAGAGGTCCTCAGTGGTATCAGACAGCTGAGCAAAACAGTAAGCAGCATTTTCCCACGTCTGCTGTATCAATTTCTGCCTCCAAGCTCCTGCCTTGAATTCCTATACTGACTTCTCTCAGTGATGGATTGTTACCTAAAAGCATAAGATAAAAACAAAACAAAACAAAACAAAACAAAACTGAATATCTCCATGGAAGGCTTCACCCTCTGGGGGGAGCAGAAAGGGTATGTGATAGGTAGGGTGTTAGTGAGGGGCAGGGGAGGAGGGGAGGGAGAGGAGACTGGAACTGACATGTAAATTAGAAATATTAGAAACAGTCTTGTTTCTAATTCAAATTTAAAAAATGGGGGTGGGGGAGGGGGGACTCTTTCCTTCCCAACTGCTTTTAGCCATGGTATTTTATCAAAGCAATAGAAACCTAAGGCAATAAGCACTTCAATTTTTTTTTTAGTTTTAAGAAAAAACAATCACGTTGAAAAGTATTCTGGGTAGAAGAGAAAACAAGAGCAAAAATCCAAAAGTTAGGCATATTTGAGATTAGGAAAGCATTCCAGCTGTGCCAGAGGTAAGGATCTAGAAGAGAGAGAGAGAAGTTCAGACTTGAAAGGGGAAAGGACTAGATCATCAGGCTTTGTAAGGAAGAGTGCTGTATTTCCAGTGCAATGAGAAGCCATCGAAAAACCATATAAAATTTGGAGTTGTATTCACTAAGAATTAAGTGTCAAAAGTAAAAAGGTTAAAAATATATATAAAGTTCACATACATGTTTGCTGAAGTTCATCTCAAGACACTGACACAAACACCAATCTGAGAACTAGAAGGACCCTTGGAAAACATAGCTTTGTCACTTGACATATATAGGAACTAGGAACTTGAGAAAAGGTCATCAATTCTATTGCTTCATTAATGTGTAAGGGGGATATTTCCCAAAGTAAAGGAAATGAGGGTATCTGAGGGGTCTGCTAAACTAAAGCTGAAATGAATTAGAAAGCTATGCTTTCATCTATCATCGAATTAGATTTGTAACACCCACCAAAAAATTCAAGTTTTTTGGTGGTGGTGGTGGTGGGTTTGTTTTTGGTTTTTTCCGAGACAAGGTTTCTCTGTTTAGTTTTGTAGACCAGGCTGGCCTCAAACTCACAGAGATCCTCCTGCCTCTGCCTCCCGAGTGCTGGGATTAAAGGCGTGCGCCACCGCCGCCGCCACCACCACCACCCAGCTAAAAAATTCAAGTTTTTGCAGCTGCCTCTTGCTAAAATCTTAAGAGGGGCAAGTATCCAGGAACTGACCCATCTCCGTGCTCTAATCCACCTCACTACACGTACCCTAGTTTGTATAGTGAATGAGACAGGGAACGTAAGAATCTATGATGTGCAAGAAATTAATAAGAAGGCAAATAACAAGTCGAGAGGAAATGATTAAGCTTATATGTATACAGAAAGACACGCAGGCACAAACGCTGATACACAGAGAAGACACACCACACTTCATAGGAGCGACAAATGTCAACGCTCTCCCAGAGAATGCCCTGTGAGAGTTAGAGGGGAATGTCTTTCAGTTGTCGTTAAAAGATGAGTGGGATTTACAGCTAGAGGAATGATTTCAAACAAGAGCAAAGGCAAAAGATGTATATAAACTGTAATTAGGCCCTCCAGAAAACAAATCTTCGGTATCAATTAATTTTAGAACAACCATCTGCAACTTGGAGAAAAACAAAACACAGTAGTAATTAATATGACTTTAAAAAAAACTATGAGTTTTATAACTGTACTCATTATCATAATATAAAAAATATTTTACAATATAGATAATTTTAAGCTTAAGTCAGGCTATTCAATTACATCTCTGTTTTCCAAACAGAGTGAAAAGGGATTTCAAAGATCTTTTAAATTTGCATTTTGATAAACTGAATTGGAAAATCACTTTATCTCATAAATGCAAAATATGGCAAAAGTACATATGGTTTTAAAGATATATTGTGCAAGGTGTTTAAAATGCAGTATCCAAAACCTTATGGCTTAGGGTAGATGACAAAGTGCTATTAATAACACAATATGAAGTAAATTACTTTTCTTTTACTTTCTTTTTTTTTTTTGACCAATCTATTGTTTCATCCAAATAATACCTATGTGACTGCTTTAATCTGAAATAAATTTTCTGCTTTTTTGGAAAATTAATTCGCTTGAAAAGCAACAAGTAATAAATCTTGTAGTATTTTTTATAATCTTATTCATTCTATTTTCAGTAAATCATAAAATTATTTAGACTCTCTAACATCGGAGTTGAGTTCAAAGCTAATCAGTATTACCTCTATGTTTATTTTCTTCCCTGTCATTTTTTAAGTTCATTTTCCATTACTAGATGCTGTGGCCCCTGTGACATGTTCTCTGCAAGGTCTGCATTTATCATCAGCCGCCTGTGGAATTCTATGAACTGTGCCCATACTCTTAATGGTACTACCCTGGAGCCCTGATGATTGAACCCAAATGGTCAAAGTGGAAAACTGTGGTGCTTTGAAAGAAAATGGCCCCCATAGGCTCACAGGGAGTGGCCCTATTAGGAGGAGCAGCCTTGCCAGAGTAGGCATGGCCTTGCTGGAGGAAGGATGTCACTGGCTGTGGGCTTACGGGTCTCAGGTGCTCAAGCCAGGCCAGCGGCTCATTGTCTCTTGCCTGCAGAGCCAGATGCAGAACTCTCAGCTACCTCTCCAGAACCGTATCTGCCTGCACGCCTGCATGGCTTCATGCTGCCACGCTCCCGCCCATGCTGATAATGAACTAAACTTCTGAACTGTAAGCTAGCTCCAATGAAATGTTTTCCTTTATAAGAGTTGCCTTGGTCATAGTATCTCTTCATAGCAAGAATACCCCTAATAAATAATAAATAATATAAAGAAACTGTGCTATACCTTGAGAAGAATCTTATAATTACTTCTATGTGGAAGCCACATGTGAGAACAGATAATTTTTTTAATTATAGTTGCTCGTGGAGGTGCTTCTCTTTTATTGTTTTAAATCCCGTATGATTTCGTGGTTCTCTAAACCTGTCCTGCACCTTCAAGTTTGTGTTTTCTGTTTGGAAGGTCCACTCCTCTGCATTCCCAACTCAGAACCAAAATTCTCTTCACTTTCAGAGACTCAGCTCAGGGAAAATTCCTATTTACCTTGCTCTGCTCCACTTTACATTACGGGAAAGCGCATTTGCGTTTTAAATGCCTTATTTAGCCTGACACACACTTGCACATCTTTTTCATCATAGTACCTGTGTCACAGTATCCCATGCAAAGTATCCCATGCAAAGGCAGCAATGAAGAAATTAATTGTATACACATAATTATGTATGCAACACAATTGCATATGTAAATGAATACATAAATATATAAAGCACATTTACCACAATCTAACGAGGTTATAATTAAAGTTGCCACATGCAAGCAAGATATTGAGGAGACTGCCCACAGACCTCCATTCTTCTGTTCCCCTGCACCCAATCCCTCAGGCTCATCCCTACACCACCATCTGCAGCCTCCCTTCCCCTCTGACCATTATCTCCTGTGGATGGATCACAGACGGTTCCTTCTGGCCTCCTTGTTGCTGTATCCCAGCCCCAGCTCAGGCAGACTCCCACGACTCAACTGCTAGTTATGTCTATCAGAAAACCAGGTAGGCTGCCCTTCTCCACTCTCTCTGTTCCCCTAGACCCAATCCCTCAGCTCCCCCTCCCCCATGCTGCAACAGATCACCAGCTGAGCCTCCCCTCCCCACCCCAGGCCTCCTGTGGATCCCACCAGTCATCCCTGGTGGGATGTGCACATCCCCACAGGCATTCCCTGTGAACACATCAGCCAAGCAGCTCCGTAAAAGAGGCAACACAGCCATCACACTCTGAAAATCCAGAGGAAACAGAAACCAAGGAACAAAACACCAACTCAACAAAGGCAAACCCAGAGATCAGCACCTAGACCTATAATTATCCCAAACCCAGATGCCTACACACCAGCATATGAACACAGTCAGTAACACCTGAGGCAATATGTCCCTGCCAGAACCCAGCTATCCTATGACAGCAAGACTTGAACATTCCAACACAGCAGCACAAGAAAACTTCATCAAAAATAATATATGAAGATGATAGAGGTTCTTAAAGAGGAAATGAATAAGTCCCTTAAAGAAATCCAGGAAAACACAAATAATTGGAGGAAATGATTAAGTCCTTTACAGAAAACCAAGAAAAACAAACAAACAGCTGAAGAAAATGAATAATACAGTTCAAGACCTGAAAATGGTAATAGGAACAACAAATAAAACATAAAATGGGATAATTCTGGAAGCGAAAAATATAGGAATTTGAACAGGATTTATAGAGGCAAGTTTCATCAACAGATTGCAAGAGCTGCAAGGCAGAATCTCAGGCATAGAAGATATGATAGAAGAAATGGATATATCAGTTAAATCTAAAAAAAAAAAAAAAAAATCCCTGACAAAAAATCCAGGAAATGTGAGATATTATGAAAGGAACAAACCTAAGAATAATAGGATTAGAGGAACAAGAAGCTTAAAGGCCCAGAAAATTTTTTCAACAAAATCATAGAAGAAGAGTTTCCTAATCTAAAGAAGGTATATAAAGGTATAAAAGCATATAGGACAGCAAATAGATTGTATATTTGTAGAAGGTATATAAAGGTATAAAAAGCATATAGGACAGGAAATAGATTGTACAAGAAAAGAAAGGTCCCTCACCACATAATAACCAAAGCACTAAACATACAGGACAAAGAAAGAAAATTAAAAGCTGCAAGGGAAAAAGATCAAGTAACGGATAAAGGTAGAGCTATTCAAATTACACCTGACTTCTTAACGAAGACTCTAAAAGCCAGAAGGGCCTGGACAGATACACCGCAGACTCTGAGAGACCACAGATGCCAGACCAGACTACTATACCCAGAAAAACTTTCAATCACCATAAATGGAAAAAGTAAGATACTCCACAATAAAGTCAAATTTCAACCATATCTCTCCACAAATCCAGCCCTATAGAAGGTACTAGAAGAAAAACTCTAACCCAAGGAGGTTAACTACACCTTGGAAAACACAGGTAATAAATAATCTCACATCACTGAAACCCAAAGAAGGGAAACACACACACACACACACACACACACACACACACCAACAACAACAACAACCACAAAAACAACAACAAAATAACAGGAAATAACAATCATTGGTCACTAGTACCTCTTGATACCAGTGGACTCAATCCCCCAATAAAAAGACACAGGCTTACAGAATGCATATGAAAACAGGATCCATACTTCTGCTGCATACAAGAAACACACCTCAACATCAAGGATAGGCATTACCTCAGAATAAAAGGTTGGAAAAAGATATTCCAAGCAATGGTCTTCTTGTGGAACAGGGGCTTCTCTGACTCTTTTGCCACCTTTTGGAACCCTATTCCTCATACTGGGTTGCCTTGTCCAGCCTTAATATGAAGGGAAGTGCTTAGTCTTAGTGTAACTTGATATACCATGTTTTGTTGATATCCAGGGCAGACCTGCTCTTTTCTGAATAGAAAAGGAGGAGGAGTGGATAGGGTGGGCAGAGGGAAGGTGGGGGGTGGGACTGGGAGAAGTTTGAAGGGAAAGGAAGGAAGGAAGGAAGGAAGGAAGAAAGGAAGGAAGGAAGGAAGGAAGGGAGGGAGGGAGGGAGGGAGGAAGGAGGAAGGGAGGGAGGGAGGGAGGAGAAATCCCAAGCAAATGAATCTAAGAAGCAATTGGGTGTAGGTATTTTAATATCTAACAAAATAAACTTCAAACCAAAACTAATCAAAAGATATGGGAAAAGACACTACATACTCATTGAAGGAAAAATCTACCAAGATGACATTTCAATTTTAAACATCTATGTCCCGAACACAAGGGAATTACTTTTATAAAAGAAACATTACTACAGCTAAAATCACATGTTGACCCTCACACACCAGCATGGGAGACTTCAATACCCTACTCTCACCAACAAACAGGTCATCCAGACAAAAACTACACAGAGATATACTGAAGCTAACAGATATTATAAACCAAATGGACCTAACATATTTACAAAACATTTTCATCCAAACACAAAAGAATATACCTTCTCCTCTGCACCTTATGCAAGTATCTCCAAAATTGATCACATACTTCGACACAAAGCAAGTCTCAGCAGATACAAAGAAATTTAAATAACTCCCTGCATCCTATCAGACCACCAGGTATTAAAGCTGGATATCAACAGAAAGCCTACAAATTCATGAAAACTGATCAACTCTCAACTGAATGAAAAATGGGTCAAGACAGAAGTAAAAATAAGAAATTAAAGGCTTTCTGGAATTTAATTAAAATGAATACACAGCATACCCAAACTCATAGGACACAATGAAAGCAGTACTAAGATGAAAGTTCATACCACTAAGTGCCTACATTAAAAAAAAAAAAAATTAGAGAGATCTCATACAAACAACTTAACAGCACATCTGAAAGCTCTAGAACAAAAAGAACTAATCACACCCAAGCAGGAAATAATCAAATGGAGGACTGAAATAGAAACAAAGAAAATAAGAAGAATCAATGAAACAAAGAGTAAGTTCTTTAAGAAAATCAGTAAGATAGACAAACCCTTATCCAAACTAACTAAAGGACACAGAGAAGATGTCCAGGTTACCAAAATAAAAAATGAAAATGGGGACATAAAAACAAACAAGGAAATCCACAGAATTGTAAGGACACACTTAAAAATCTCTCCACCAAATTGGAGAATCTTAAAAAAAAAAAAATGTACATAGGTACCACTTACTAAAGTTAAATTGTGATTAGATAAATAATTTAAATAGAACAATAACCCTTAGTAAATGGAAGCAGTCATTAAAAGGCTCCCAACCAAAAAATAAGGGGTGGGGGAGGAAGAAAAAAAAAAAAAGAAAAAGCACAGGGTCAGACAATTTAGCAAAGAATTCTACAAGACTTTAAAAGAGAAATGCTGATACTCCTCAGATTATTCCACAAAATAGTAACAGAGTAATATTGCAAAATTCATTTTATGAGGTCAGAGTTACCCTGATACCCAAAATCATATAAAAACTCTAGAGAAAGAGAATTATAGACCAATATCCCTTATGAATATAGATGCAAAAATACTTAATAAAATACTTACAAATCTAATCAAAGAACACATCAAAAAGATCATCCTTCATGATCAGGTAGGCTTCATCCCAGAGATGCAGGGATGGTTCAACATATGAAAATCAGCCAATATAATCTGCCATATAAACAAACTGAAAGAAAAAAATCTACATGATCATCATATTAGATGCCAAAAAGGCCTTTGACAAAATCTAATACCCCTTCATGATATAGTCTTGGAGAGATTAAGTTTACAAGGGACATACCTAAACATAACAAAGACAATTTACAGCAAGTCTATAGGCAACATCAAATTAAGTGTAGAGAAACTCAAAGTAATTCCACTAAAATCTGAAACAAGACAAGGTTGTCCACTCTCTCCAAATATTCAATTTCAACATAGTACTTGAAGTTTTAGCAAGAACAATAAGACAACTGAGGAAATCAAGGAAATACACATTGGAAAAGAAAAAGTCAAAGTATTGCTATTTGCAGATGATATGACAGTATATATAAGTGGCCCTAACAATTCCACCAGGGAACTCCTGCAGCTGAAAAACACTTTCAGCAAAGTAGCTAGATACAAGGTTGACTAATAAATAAATAAATAAATAAATAAATAAGCAAACCTCCTATTTACAAATGGCAAATGGACTGAGAAAGAAATCAGGGAAATAATCTTTCTCACAATAGCTACAAATAGTATAAAATATCCTGGGGTAACTCTGACCAAGCAAGTGAAAGACTTGTATGATAAAACTTCAAGTCTTTGAAGAAAGAAATTGAAGAAGATATCAGAAGATGGAAAGCTCTCTCATGCTGATGGATTAGTAGGATTAACATAGTAAAAATGGCCATTTTACCACAAGCAATGTACACATTCAATGCAATCCCCATCAAAATTCCAACACAATTCTTTACAGACCTTTAAAGTACAATTCTCAACTTCATATGAAAAAGCAAAAGACCCAGGATAGCTAAAACAATCCTGAACAATAACAGAAATGCTGGTGGTATCACCATTCCTGATTTCAAGTTATACCACAGAGCTATAGTAATAAAACCTGCATGGCATAAAAAACAGACATGTTGATCAATGGAATTGAATACCCTGACATAAATTCACATACCTACAGACATCTGATTTTATTTTTGTAAAGAAGCCAGAATTATACAATTGGAAAAAGAAAACATCTTCAACAAATATTGCTGGTCAAACTGTATGTCTGCATGTAGAAGAATGCAAATAGATCCATATTTATCACACAAAACTCAATCGCGAGTGGATGACAGACCTCAACATAAAATCAGATACACCAATCGGAGCGCAATGCAAACTTCCTAGAATCTATGAGGGTGGTCCTAGTGATGACTCCTGGTCATGGGAGACACGGAGTCTCAACTAGCCATCTTTTATAGCCAGGCAAGGCTTCCTCCAGTGGTGGGACCCGGTGGCATTCAATTGAGTTATTGGCCAAGGAGGTCCTATGGATATCCCCAAACAACCTAAGTTGATGCTAGGACAGAAGTTGCTCTCCAAAAACTGATATTGGAGCCCCACTGATAGGGACAGCATCCACACAGCTCATTGAACATGGACAGGTTCAGCAGGTGCCTACATGGAGCCTTCACCCTTATCTTCTAGATAGTCTCTTTGGTGCAGGAAGGTACTCTAGAGGCTACCAAAAGAGAAATGTGCACATCATGCCAGCCACAAAACCTTTGACCACCATCAGTCCTGCCTATAAGACGTGCTGAAGCCATGGTGGCACAGAATTTGTGGGAGTGGCCAGCCAGAGGAAGTCCATGCCTGACACTGCTTGGATGGCCAGGAACCAGACTGACTATTCTAGAGACCTGGGGTAGTACCAAACACAACCTGTCTTAAAAAAAAAAGAAAAAGAAAAAGAAAAAAGAAAAAAAGAAAAAATTCCTAATGATATTCTACTACACTTACAGATTGGTGACTTGTCCAGCCATTATTGGAGAAGCTTCCTCCAGCAGCAGCAGGTGGGAACAGATCCAGAGACCCACAGTCAGGCATTATTTGGAGAGAGAGTATAAATTGGAGCTCTTCACCAGGTCCCTCCACTCAGAGCTAGGGGAATCCCAGGAAGAAGAGGGGGTGGAGGACACCTGGAGAACATAGCCCACTGAATCAACTAAGCATGGCAAATATGGGCTCATAGAAACTGAAGGGGCCCCAGGACCTCTACATATAGGTTGTAGCTGTTACCTTTTTTTTATTGGGGGGGGGCAACTCTGTGGGAGCCAGTGTGTCTGACTCTTTTGCCTTCTCTTGGGACTCTTTTCCTCCTACTCAGTCTCCTTTTCCAGCCTCCATATAAGGGCTTTTGCCTTGTCTTATTGTATTTTGTTTTGTCGTATTTGATTGTTGTCTCTTGGAGCCTTGCTCTTTTCTGATGGGAGATGGAGGAGGAGTGGGGTCTAGAGGAGAGGGGAGCTGGGAGGAGCTGGGAGGAGGGGGGAGGGGGAGGGAACTGTGGTCACGATTACTGTATGAGAAAAGACTCTATTTTCAATTAAAAACAAAAAGATATTGAGGAGAGCATGGCACATATCCAGGAAGAGTTCACAGCATTTACTTCGGAGTCCACTCCCTGCAGATACAGAGAAGGAACTGGATCATGAGATTCGTGCCTTCTAGCTACCTCCTAGCCCTACCTACTTCAGTGCTATGGAGGCCTACATCACCTGCAGCAACTCTAAAAGCAGCTCCAGACCCAGCAGCCTCTGCACTTCATCACAGGAGGAGCAAGCATCATGGGGCTAAAGAACTACAAAATGAATTGGGCATGGTGACCCAATTCTTAAATCCCAGCACTTGGGAGGCAGAGACAGGTAGAGAACTCTGTAGGTTCCAGGCCAGCCAGGGCTACATCGAGAGATCCTGTCAGAAACAACAAAAAGGAGAAGGGAGAGGAAGAGACAGAGGAGGAGGAAGGGGGGTTGGAATAGACCCCATTTAAAGAGCTCAGTGAAAGGGCCAGTTGAACCACAGGAGGACAGTTACCAGGAGGTGTGCAAGCCAGCCAGCCAGTTCTTTCATTATAGAAAGTTCTATCCATGGGAAAGAGAAATTGGCAAGGCGAGGAGGAAAATAAGTTGACAGGGCTCTTCTGGCAGTCTTCCTACAAGAACTTCTCACTTTTACTTAAAAGGGAAGAAAAATGCCATCCAATGTCTGCCACTGCCTTTTGAAAAACCTAATCTTAGCTATGGTGGCTCACTGCCATTGTTGTATGTCTCAAGACCAGTGCTAATGCCTTCCCTCGTCTACTGTATTTTCACAGAAATAGCAGAGAGGTGAATATTCTCTGTGCACACCTCCTTTTGTCCCCCTTTCTGACAAGAATGTGCATAAAACCCCAGGACAAACTGAGGTCCTGTATCACAGAAGAAAGAGCTTCCACACGGTATCTAGAAAGACACAAGCCAGTCTCAATGATAAATGTTCCTATGCCAACAAACCATCTGTGAGAAATGACAGGTCTAGTGTTGCTTGGGTATGGGATGAAATTCCAATTATCTTCCTGAAAAAAACACCCCTATTTTTTGTTTGTTTGTTTTGGTTTTTCAAGACAGGATTTCTCTGTGGTTTTGGAGGCTGTCCTGGAACTAGTTCTTGTAGACCATGCTGGTCTCGAACTCACAGAGATCCGCCAGCCTCTGCCTCCCAAGTGCTGGGATGAAAGGCCCGCTCCACCACTGCCCAGCCCATCCCTCTTCTTAATAGGTACCTTGCTTCCTGCCTGTTCTGTATAAAGTGGTAGTATGTGGCTCTCTGTGCACAGTGCACACGCTTACATATCTGCATGGATGACTATTGTAAGCAAATGTGGTATACTCATATTGGTTCTAAAATAAATACCAATGTGTATTATGCAAAATGTTCAAGTTTTTAAAAATTCTACAACCAGTTTTCTGGGAGGAAAAAATTGGGGTGTACTTTCCAATAAATAGGTGATAAACATATTTAAACTTGTTTAAAGAATAGGCCTCTGAGACTAAACTCTAGTCTCTAGTCAATAGAATCACAAGGAAAATACCTTACCCTAAAGCAGTGGTTCTCAACCTTCCTAATCCTTCAACCCTTTAATACAGTTCCTCATGCAGTGGTGACTCCCCATCCATAAAATTATTCCGTTGCTACTTCATAACTGTAATCTTGCTACTGTTATGAATCGTAAGTATCTGATATGCAGGACTCACCGGTTGAGAACCGCTGCCCTAAATCAAGGTAGGCAATTATGTGACAAGCAGCCAGGCTAACAAATAAAAAGCCAAAAGAGCAAGATGTTTGTAATAACCAGAGTCAAAAAAAAAAAAAAAGCTGAGCATCGGATATTGAAGAGCAAGATGATTCTCTGTGCAGAATCCTGTCTGGCTCCCAGGGAGACCATCCAGAGGATACTATGAAGCAAACATAGTAACCCAATCCCATTAAAGGACACTTATAAAGTTAAAGGTTATGTCCAAACAAAATGAGTACATTGTGGCAAAGCATCTAAAAGGGTCTAATTCCCACCTGTCCCCACCCATAGTTAAGGCCATAGGAAATGCATTGCCAACCTTGGTCTCGCAGAGTATGTAAACTGAACGACAGAAGACACATATTTGTGCCTGTGTATCCATTTCTGTAAACATGTCAGAACTCTAAAGACTTCCCAGAGAGTATTGTGAGGCGGGGAAAGGTGTATCTACCTTGGATCCACAATCATTTGCAGACTTAAAGCGCTGTAGGCGTTCCTTCAAGGTACTTTTTGTTCCTAAATTGCCTCCGGGGTGTTCCCAGCGTGAGTTTGCCATGTTGTTTAACCACGGGGAGGTTAGCCGGCTGCAAATTCATTAAGACCCTCATCGCCACACGCACGCCAGTTTAGCCCGGCGCGCTGTTGAGCGAGCTCAACAACAGAGAACACGAAAACTTCAGCTGGGGGGGGGGGGGAGGAGGGCAGCGTCAGAAATCCCAGATCCCCGCGCGTCCGCGTGTCCCCTGGACATTCCGTTGGGTGACCTGACACGTCACCCGTGCTCCTCGAAGGACCTAGGGACATGCCCTCCGGGTCGACCTCACAGCGACACCCTGCGGGCCGAGGCTCCACTCGCGACCCGCGGAGCGCGCGCCCCCCGCCCCGAGCCAGGGCCACGCGTGGGCCCTTCTCCGCGCAGCCCGGAGCGGGACGCTCCAGCCCCGGGGGAGGGCTCGGGGGCTCTCGGGGCTCGGCGGGGACAGCCGGGGGCGGCCCCGACACTGCCGCGCGTGGGGTGGGTGGCCGCGCGCCGCCCGCCCCTAGGCACCGAGGGCCCCCGCGTCTCCGAGAGCGCGCGTCCCCGCCGGCCGCGACCCCGCGCGAGCGACTTGCACTAACTTTCCGGGGCGGGGGAGGGGCGGCCGCCGCCGGGCCGGGCGGGCCGGGCCGAGCCTGACCTGTGCTCAGATTGTCGTTGATCCTCAGGGGCACCCTCAGGATGTAGACCAGGAAGAGCACGATGAAGAACCACACGGTCCACAGATAGGTCCACGACCACACGATGCAGGACTTGAGCTGCTCCAGGAAGCCCGCCGCCGCCGCCTCGGCCATCTTCCGGCGCTGCTGCTGCTGCTGCTGCTGCTACTGCTGCTGCTGCTGCGGGCCGCCGCGGCGCTCGGTGGCTGCCGGGATGATTCACCGGCCCGAGGCACCGCTCGAGCCGCCGCCGCCGCCGCCGCCGCCGCCGCCGCCGCCGCCGCCAGGGCCCCGCGCCGCCGAGCCCGCTCGCCCGCTCGCCCGCTCGCCCGCCCGCCCGCCGCCCGCCCGCCGCCGGGATGCGGCGGGAAACCGAGCGGCCTGCGCTCCGAGCCCCCGCCGGTGGCCTTCGTGGAGCGGTCACGTGGGCCCGGTCCCTGCACACTCCTGGGCCATTTATACTTCTTATACTAGTATTTTAGGAGGACAGCCCGGGCGCCGCCGAGGGAACCACTGACGTAACAGCTCGCGCGTGTTAGGTGCGCTTCCGAGAGCCTGGCGTGTTCCACACTTTGTAACGTCTGGGTGAGAGAGCCTGCAACAGTTGCCAGGACCCTGATTCTAGACGTAGGGAAACTGAGGTACAGAGCGCTGCAGTGTCTGCCCTAAAGGTGGAGTCAGAATTCACTTGCAATCAAGAGTTCCGGGATGCAGGGTCTGAAGGCTCTGTTTCTCTCCCGACTCGGGCTTCAAGGCAGCCATAAAACCCAGAAGGGCTACAAGATAAGAAATGCAGTCCTCCCGGTCAGTAGGCCTGAAGGGAAATCTCCTGTTTGCCTTTGTTTTAGTTTCTGTTAGGTTGTGTTCTCTAGCAGCTCTATGAAGGATTTTCCAAGGAAATTGACAACATACATATTTCTTATCCTTTTGTTTTCTGAGCGATCACCAGTCTAACAACTCTTTCACGTGTTTTTTTTTTTTTTTTTCTTTCATATAAGCAGTTTCCCTAGGATAAGTTTGGCATAATTCAACTGAACCTACTGAAGAAAATTTTTAAAAAAAGGAAGAAAATTGTGAGCATTTTTCCCACATCTGAATTAATTAGTGTATTTTATACAAGGCTTTAGATGACATCTCCAAGTCTGTTTCTGTCCATAAACGATATGACTTTTAATATATTCAATGTTAATGAAGCAAGTACAGGCTGTCCCAACTATAACCAAGACATTAAAATTCATCACCGAATAGAATATTTTACTGTAGGTTTATGTTCAGGCTCAGAATGCACCACTTCCAAATGTGACACTTTGTGAGGCCCTGCTAAATGCCTTGAATGGAAGGGAATTGCAAAGACCTCAGAAGCAAGGTGCCTCTGAGCTCCCAGCCTTCTTTTACACCCTGTCTGTCCTCCAAAGCAAAGCCAACTCCCAGAAACCAACATTCCTCTTCCCCAAGGTGGGTTGTAAAAACTAGAATGCATCTTCCTCAGACCAAGCCATAAAACCTAGGAAGACCATCCTCACCACCCTTTGAAGCTCCTCATTCTAGGACAAGCTGCCAAATAAACCTTGGGAAGAAGGAAAGTTAGGGAGAGGCCAGGATATGGATGGACTTCCCTCTCCACCTCTCACTACCTCATTCCTGAGCTGAAAAGCTTTTCTCTGGGTCTTGCAGTCTTCATCTCTGGCAGCTCCTATGTCATAGAAGAGGATGACTGGATGCATTCATCACCCTTTCCAGTTGTCAGCCTGTTTGTGAGAGTGGCGGCCTGGCCCCTTACAATGGGTGTGGAGAAGTGTCAAACCTTTCTGCTCCTACCGAGTACTTTCAGTTCCCTCCATAGTAATATGGGCTGATTTCATTTCTGCAGGTGGGGCCTGTTTTGGCACACACAGAATTCACTTGCAATCCAGAGTTCCGGGATGCAGGGTCTGAAGGCTCTGTTTCTCTCCCGACTCGGGCTTGAAATGTGAGCTATCTGTCACATTTTCTATAATTCCAGCCTCATTCCCCACTGCTGTTTGCTCCACACGTGGGCTCTTCTATAGTGAGATGCAGGCTCTGAGAAGAGAAATAGCTTCATGCATGCTTTTGGCATAGATACTTATGGCAACACACTACCATGCGATTTTTTTTTAATCTAACAAAGATGCCTAGAGTCTCTATAGAATGGAAGAACATGAATGTACTTTATGTGACGTTTAAGTGACCTACAGAATCTCCACAATCCACAGAAGTAAGTATTGTTGTCTTCCAGTAAGTGAAGAATTTGGGGATGTACTCTTTTTTTTTAGTTAAGGAACCTCGGTGAAGGGACATTCGTATGGCTCATTTGAGCCACAACTTTCCAAATAGGTGTTCCTGGAGGGTCAGTCTATCCTGTTACTCACCTTTGTCTCCCGTGGTGTGCTACTAGAGGTGAGAGTGGGAAGTGCTGAGACAGAGAGAGAGAGAGAGAGAGAGAGAGAGAGAGAGAGAGAGAGAGAGAGAGAGAGAGAGAGAGAGAGATCGATTACACACTTCAGCATAGGCAGAGTATGGACTATATGTAGAGATGGAGAGAGAGAGAGAGAGAGAGAGAGAGAGAGAGAGAGAGAGAGAGAGATCGATTACACACTTCAGCATAGGCAGAGTATGGACTATATGTAGAGATGGCCTTGAATACCTAGGACTGTGCCATTCTGAAGGGCCTGACAGCAATGCTAATTAGCTATTTCCGTAGAGAAAACAACCAATCCAGATGTAAGTGGAGATTTTACAAATACTGAGATGCAATTGGTGGAATTAAGCATGGCGGTTTCAGGTTGCAACTCAGTTGCACAAAGGAATAATTAGTCTATTTGGGGATTGTGAGGGTATTTCCAGAAGGGACCAATCAAGGAGTCGGAGTCCATTTTATGGGAATGTCCACCTTCAGTGTGTGTAATTACCATTCAGGAACCCAAAGACGATAAAGCAAGAAAAGAATGTACTCATCTCCCACAACAGTGGTCTTTCTTACCTCTTCTGTTGTCCTTGGCCATGAGAATTCCATACTTCATGGACTCCAGGAACAGTGCCACCCTCAGGCGGTCAGCCCCAACTGTAGGCTATAGCATGGGTTCCCTTCCCTAACATGAGTCATGGCCTTTGAAATGAGACTGAGCTGTGCCACCATCTCTCAGAATCCCCAGCTTGCAGGAGTGGCCTACATGGAGCTTCTCATAATGTGAGCCAATTCCCTAGTAAACCAACCTCTCCGTTTGCCTTTCCATTTTCCGCTGGTCCTCAAGACATGAAGATTCAGATCACCTCTGTTTGTTCCCCAGGCATAGCCTAGGTTTACAGCTTGATTGTTAACATGAGGAACCAGGCAAGGCAATGGGCTCCTATCACCACTTTTACCACCACCACTCCCCATTGTCTACCTAAAGTATGAAACTAGACGGGATAGAGCACTTTCATTAGGACTCTTCTGCCAACCTGCTCCAAATATATATATATATATATATATATATATATATATATATATATATATATATTGATATATATATATTGATATATATATTTGTGGTGTATTTCTCTGGCTACCCTTCTCAGCCAGGCATCCTGTAAAACTGCCTATTGGCAGATTTTTTTCAGATGTACATTGAAAAATGCTCAGCCTCCTCTGACATACCAATTCGATCAGAATACTGGCCCTTCTCTAGAAAATGCAGCAGCAGGAGGCTTGTAGTAACCCACCACAGCACCAGCCTACAGCCATTTAATACGTGATTTCGCCATTCACTCACAGGATGCTTCTTGCAAGTTGCTGAGGGTCCCTGAGCTACAGTTAAGACATCTGTACAAATGGGTTCCCTTGTACCTATTCTGAAGGGCCTTGGTACAGATTCAATGATCTATATTCCAATAGTGCTGAACATGACACCTGGTCCCTAGCTTTCCTCCTGTTAGTAAATTACAGCCTTTGATACTAAGCAATTTCTGGTTAATTTTAGTCTCCCTCACCTCCTAGTGGTACGTACTCAGGAAATATTCAGTAACATTTAAAGGAATGAAAATTCTATCATACAGAAAGAGATTCAAGAGGTTTTGTAAACCCATGTTTCCATTCCCAACAAACAGATTTAACGCAAGGGTAAGTTTTAAGATTTAATGTGTTTACTTGATAAACTACTTTAAATGCTTGTTTTGAGGGCATAGCCGTACCTGAATTAGATAACATGAGTTAAGTAACCATTAACTCACAGGAATTATGTCAAAACAATATATTCCTAAATTCTTATTAGAATACTTATATATGGTCATTCACTGCATGGTGAGGTTTGGGAGATGATTGGACCTCATATACAATAGTAGTCATGGCCTGATACTGTACAGTGACATAGTAGCCACTCTGGTGTAAGTTTACCCTGTGATACTGGCACAATGACACTACTGTGTGATGGTGATAGATCATGCTTAGGCATGTGGATGCTTGTGCACGGATTTGCACATTTGTGGAGGCCAAAGGACAAGGTTGGGCACCATTTCTGGGGTGGTTTGAATGAGAATGGTTCCCATAGGATTGACTACTCGAAAGGCCTGTTTGAAAGGATTAGGAGGTGTGTTCTAAGGTGTGGCCTTGTTGGAGGAGGCTGGGAAAAGATCAGAGCCATCCCAATGTGCCTGTCTGCCTCCTGCTTGTATATCAAGATGTAAGCACTCAGCCGGGTGTGGTGGCGCATGCCTTTAATCCCAGCACTCGGGAGGCAGAGACAGGTGGATCTCTGAGTTTGAGACCAGCCTGGTCTACAAGAGCTAGTTCCAGGACAGGCTCCAAAGCCACAGAGAAAAAAAAAAAAAATGTAAGCACTCAACTGTTTCTGTCACCATGCCTTCACTTGGCTATTAGAGACTCTAACCCTCTGAAACTGTAAGAAGCCCAATTAAATGCTTTCTTTTGTTAATTGCCTTGTAAATCTGCCTATCTAGGTGTCCCTAGTGCTAGGATGACAAGTGTATACCACCATGCCTTCCTTTGCATAGATGTTTTCTGGGTACAAACTGAGATTCTCATGCTTGGCAAGGCAAGTGCTTTTCCAACAGAGCCATTTCCCCAGCCCAAAATGTATGTTGTATTGATAAAATATCCTGTAACACCGTACATAAAAGACCCAGAGAGTGATATTGGGGTTCAAGCTTCAGGCTGAAGATCAGAAAATCAAAGGAGCTGGCCACTAGCTCTTACCTCTACCTCAGATTGAAAGGCAGTCCTTGCTTCCCCAAACTTCAGATTGCAATATCAGTCTGCTATGCTCTCCTCAAAGTGGCTGAAGAATCCTGAGATTGACTACTGAAGACCCTGCTCCTATCTTTTATACCTCTATAGTGCTAGGATTAAAGGTGTGAGCTCTGTTGTTCTTCCAGACTGATTCAATCTTGGGTAGCCCTGGGTGGCCTTGAAGTAACAGAGCTCTTCTCCCTCTTAATCCTGAGTCCTGGAATTAAAGGTGTGTGAAGTCACTGCATAGTTTCTGTAGCTAACTAGTGCAGCTGGCTTTGCAAACTGATCTCCAGTGGCTTTATTAGATAATAAACAATATATCACCACAATATCTGAATGGAATAAGACACCAATACTTAATAGCAAAGATCTTCAAAAGGTTTTTTTTAAGTAAATCTCTTATTTATCTTTCATTAGCATTTGATAATATCTATGTTATAACAGTTTTTAACTGTATATTTGGTTTTAAAGCAGTGGTTCTCAAACTGGGGGGTGAACACCTTTAATTCCAGCACTCTGAAGGCAGAGGAGGCAGATTTCTGAATTCAATTCTAGCCTGGTCTACAGAGTGAGTTCCTGGATAGCCAGGGCTGCACAAAGAAACCCTGTCTTGAAAACAGAACAAACAAAAACAGTGGCTCTCAACTTGTGGGTTGTGACCCCCAACGGTCACATATCAGATATCCTGCAGAGCATATATTTACATTATGATTCATGACAGTAGATAAATTACATTTATGAAGCAGCAATGAAATAATTTTATGATTGGGGTCACCACAACATGAGGAACTGTATTATAGGGTGACAGCATTAGGAAGGGGGAGAACTACTATATTAAAGTCTACTTTTGTAAATAATTTTCAGAATTCATCTACTATTGAAACACTAGGAATAACTTTAATTTTTTTGTTTTGTTTGAAAAATCTCAACTATGTTCATTAGTAGGGTTTATGAATTAAATGTTGGATATCCTATATTCATAATCATTATACAAGAGACTATTCTTACTTAGTGATTTACATAGAACTCAGTAAATACAACTCCAATTTTGTTTTGGTTTTTTTTTTCAACAAGAACTTCTCCAACATCCTCTTTCATAGAGTATTAAAGAGATGAAACTTCAACTGTCCACATATATTTGAAAGGATTTTTCAGGTAGCATAAGATTTAGGGGAAAAAAACCTTAATAAACAATCCTGTACATAAGAAGAATGCATGTTTATAACTGATATATGTGTATGAATTGAACTGTGAATGAATGATTCACAGTGGCTGGTTTTAGAAACTACACGATCTCCCAGGGAAGGGGAGATAGAAGGGATCTCGTGGGTGGACTGGGAATAGGTGGAGATGGGAGCATGAGGGTTGAGACTGGAGAGTGGATGGAGGCAGAGAGTACTAAAAGAGATGTCTGGGGGGCTGGCTCAGAGGTTAAGAGCACTGGCTGCTCTTCCAGAGGTCCTGAGTTCAATTCCCAGCAACCACATGGTGGCTCACAACCATCTACAATGAGATCTGGTGCCCTCTTCTGGTGTGCAGATATACATGGAAGCAGAATGTTGTATACATAATAAATAAAATTTTTAAAAAAGAGATGTCTGGAAAGTAGAGGAAATTTTGGGATCAGGTAGAAACCTGGTGCAAGAGAAACTACCAAGAATCTACAAGAATGACCCCAGATAAGTTTCCTAGCAATAGGGGATATGTAGGCTGCACTGGCCATCTCCTGTGACCAGGAGTGACTTCCAGTGGAGGGACTGGGACACCAGTCTAACCATACAACTACAGCCTGTCTTACCTATGGGATGTGGGGGGTGGGGAAGTGGTAAAGGTGGTGTGGAGATTGTGGGAGTGGCCAACCAATAACTGGTCCAGCCTCAGACCCAGACCACAAGAGTAAGATCCCCCCACACACACTGCCTGAAGTGCCAGGACCCAGAGATTGGATGGCCCAGAGACCTAGGATGAAACTGGAGAAAAAAAATGATGCTTAACGATATTCTGCTATACTCATTGATTGGTGACTACTCCAATTGACATCAGAGCCTTCATCCATTAACTGATGGAAACAGATGCATAGACCAAGCATCAGGTAAAGGTCCTGCTGAAAAGAGGGGGAAAGAATTGTATGAGCAAGGTTGGGTGAGGAGGTTGTCAAGGACATAATAAGGGAAGCCACAGAAACCGCTAACCTGGACTCCTAGGAGCTGAAGTCTAGACTGACAGCCAGGGAGACTGCATGGGACTGACCTAGGCCCTCTAAAATATATGACAGTTATGTAGCTTGGTCTACTTGTGGGACTCCTAGCAGAGGGAAAATGTGCTGTCCCTACCACGTTGGCTGACTCTTGGGACACTATTCCTCATACTGGTTGCCTGGCCCAGCCTTAATACAAGGGAGGAGCTTAGTCCTACTTCAACTTGATATGCCATGCTTTGCTGACACTCATGGGAGGTCTGCCCCTTTCTGAACAGAAGCAGAGGAGAAGTGGATTGGGGTGGGGAGCAAAGGGGTGTCAGAGAGAGGGAATGAGAGAAGGGAAGGGAAACTGTGGTCAAGATGTAAAATAAATGAATAAGTTTAATTAATAATAAAAAGAAATTACATAATGAGCTAAAGTCTTTACCATTACTTTCCCCATTCCTAACAAAGGTATCTTAGTTTCTATGCAAAGTTTTTTTGTTGTTGTTTTGTTTTGTTTTTTACAAACAAGTCAATGCTCAGGAATGGTCATTGGAATTCCTGGTTTGTTTTCAAATGTGGGAGGAAGCACTCACCCTCATCTGTTACATTGGCGGCTTTTATATGTGCAGAAAAATTCTCAGAGCAATAATGCAAAACAATCTAGAACAATCAGAGCCTCAGAGCCTCATATAAGTATTATGAAGGTACTAACCCCTATTTCCTTTCAAGAAACCCATGACTGCCAATGCAGAGTGGTTCCTTCTTTTCAAGGAAAAAACCAAACCATGAAATTCTACTGAAAAGAAATAGAGAAGTCAATATGGCCTTCTCCTTTATACCCTACGAATATAATCAAAGAGAAGGTCAGATGAGTGAGGTATAACACACACACACACACACACACACACACACACACACACACACACACACACACACACACCACACACACCACACCACACCACCCTAGGATTCAGATGAGTGAACCCTCTAACATTCTGGCACATCTCTTACTTCTAAAACATGAAAGCAACAACTAGCCCACACTCTTCACATATTCTGTCTGTTCTTACTGTAATATTCAGTCTCTCTCCTCTTGGAAGACACAGATTAATGTTTCTGTTGCACTTGTTAATAATATCATTTTTTATTCTTGACCCTTACACCCAACATTTTTAACATATCTTCTTTTTTAAAGTACAAAAACTTTGTAATTCATTTTAAAAAATCATGTTAAGTTTATTTGTGTATCTGTCCCTGTGTGGGTTAGAGCACATCCTTTCTCTTTATTGCAGTGATTTTGTTTGTCCTGTTTTTTTGACACATGGTTTCTCTGTGTAGCCTTGGCTGTCCTGGAACTCACTCTGTAGACCAGGCGGGCCTTGAACTCACAGAGATCCACCTGCCTCTGCCTCCTTAGTGCTGGGATTAATGGCATGTGCCACCCACCACTGTCCAGCTAGAGCACATCTTGTCGGAGTTAATTCTTTCCTTCCACCAGACAAATTCTGGGTATGAAACTCAGGTCATTCAGCTTGGTGGAAACCTTAATCTGCTGAGCCAACTCAATAGCCTGAAATGCCCATTTTTGAAATATAGTCAGCAAGTGAAATATCAGCAGTGGCCTGGATTTTGTTGCTTTATTTTAAAGCTGTATAATTTGGGTCCACAGCTGGCTCAGACTTCTAGAACCAGAATTGCAGCTAGAACCTTTAGGTTTCGAGTTCATGCCCGTCTGACAGATGTAAATACCCAAATCAATGATGTTTTTGCACTGGAAAGTCAAATGAAAGATTAGGACAATATTTGAGAATTATCAGTAGATTTAAGAAAACCTAACAGCTGTGATGAAAGCTCACATCTGTTTTTACTATCGCAGCATTTATTCTTTATTTTCTACAAACTGGTTCTATCATTTTAAACAGGGGTACTGCTTTATACTTTATGGGTTATGTTATTTTGTTTTCATGTTTAATATGGAATACAATATTTAGGAAAGTAAATTCCAGAGGCAATTTGATGATCATCAGCAATGTGTTCTTTTTTTTTTTTTTTAAGTAGAGGCAGTGGGAAGTCACATTATTTTGTCTAAAGTAGATAATGTTCTATAGTCTAGACTTAACATTTTGCACTTCTATTTTTTATATCCATTGCTTAATATACCTTTAATTCAGAAAAAAAAAAAAAGATGCTTGTTTTGCAACTCAAGATCTTTCTTTAGCCTTCAAGTGCTGGAGTTAGAGATATGTGCCACCTGGCTGTCAAGCATGTGTGACGTGATTGTTCCTTCCTTAGACCACTTCATGGAGCTAGCACAAGTATGGTATATTAAACAGAACCTGGAATGAGTATAGTGAGTTGGAGGGTAGAAAAGGATATGGTAGTGTCTTGATTTCTTGACCTCTCCGCAAGAATATTTTCTGTGCTTCACACATAGAAGCCCTGTGTGGTTTCCAGGTAAGGACCCTACGCATTTTCCCAACAGGAGAGACACTGTAGTTTGAGAGATCAAGAGAGATGGTAAGTATAGAGATTGCTACACAAGCACGAGCACCTAAGTTTAGATTCTTAGCAGCCAAATAAAAAAACTATGCCCAGTGGTGCACATCTATAACCATAACCTTGAGTGGCAATGGGGGTCAGAGGCAGGCAGTCTTAGACTCAGGACTGGGCTGTCTTGCTGGTCCAGTTTCTGGTTCAGTGAAAGACCCTGTAAAAATAGGTGGAGAATGATCCAAGCAGACACCACACCCACACACATACAATTCAATTTGAGGGAGGAGCAAGCAACAGGAACATTTACTAGTTTCATGTCACTGAGAGCATTCTAACAGAAGTGGAACCAACTGCCCAGCCTCATCTGTTACGTTAGAACCCAAAATGGCCTATATTGTCTTGTCAAAGGGGATTCTTGAAGAAGGTGGAAGTCTGGAACTTTTCCAGTTGTAAAACTGAAAGTCTCATGTCTGGGAAACCCTAGTCATAGCTGAGCTAAATGATCTCTGTGTTTTCTTTGTTTCAAGTTTTAAGCCAAGTCTGGAGGCATGAGGAAGTCTATTTTCTTTACCTCCTGGTGGGTTTTCTTCCCCCAGCTGCCTTGAGACATTATTTCTTTCTCTTGTCTACTTTTGTTTGCTCGAGACAGGGTCTTGCTATGTAGCCTTGCCCGGCCTGGAACTCACAGAGATCTGCCGGCCAACTGGGATTAAAGGCATGCATTACTATGCTCTGCTCTGCTCTGGTCTGCTTTCCAAATCTGTTCTCAGATATTTATGCAAACATAATTTATGTCAGCTTGAAGTTATCCTTTCAAGTGCTATTTGATACCAAATATCAAAGCCATAAAATAAAACAATGCATCTGACATGTTTCCAGACATCACTGTAGCTTAGGGCTCAAGGGACATGTACCTAACTTTAATAAGGTGACAGATTTAATTCTATCATACAGGTTAGATTAGAACAAAAATTTGTGGGTATATTATATGTCTTCAATTAAAAAGTCACAAGAGAGTGTATCTGCAAAGAACAAAAAAGCCAAAAATGTATGCTTTGCTCTTTCAATATTAATTTACTGCTTATTCATTTTTATTGCTTTATTAATGCTCTAGAGAGAAAGTACAGTCGTGTGCAGCTTCATGACAAGACTTGTTTTGAGAAATGTGCTTTGCTGAGCAATTTCATTATTGTGCCAACATCATGAAGCCAGTAAAATGACTATGGGCACTAAGAGGTATGACCTTCTGGGCTCCTCATTGGACTTATGACCTAAGGTGAGCTAAAGCATCACCGTGTGGCAGGTGAATGTAACAGCATCAAGCACAGGTTTTATTTTTTAATATTTATTTATTATGTATACAACGTTTTGCTTCCATGTATATCTGCACACCAGAAGAGGGCACCAGATCTCATAACGGATGGTTGTGAGCCACCATGTGGTGGCTGGGAATTGAACTCAGAACCTCCGGAAGAGCAGTCAGTGCTCTTAACCTCTGAGCCATCTCTCCAGCCCCCAAGCACGGATTTAATAAAGAAGATATAAACCGTGGGCATGGTGGCACACTGCTTTAGTCCCAAGCCTTGGATGGCATGGACAGGAGTGATGCTGAACATTTGAGACCTCCCTGAAAAAAACCCCACTGACAACCACAGCTATAGAGTGAGACTGTTTTGTGTTAAGCATGGGAAAGAGACTCAAAACCTTGAGCAAACTATGCTTCACAGAACTTAAGATTGCCATTTTATTCTCGTCCACAAAATACTTCAATTCCAAAAGTTTACAGATGGAGAAGACAAAAGTAAATTCAGAATAAAGTAGATACGCTATGATTTTAATCATGTGCTATGGCATTAAATAAATAGGCAAATTTGGTGTCCAAACTTTGGACAGCAAGAGGGAGAGAAACAGTCTTCCCCAGGGAAGATCACATCAATTGATTATCCAATACCAAATGGTCAGCCCTGAAAACATACCTAACAATAACATAAAATAGACTGAGCAAACTGTATTTATATACTTAGGAAGACACAAATATACACACACAACAATTAAAGAAAAAGAGGTCATGAAAGAGGGCAAGTGGGTATATGGGAGAATTGAGGGAATAAAGGGAAGGGGGAATGATATAACTATTATACAATCTTGAAATTTAATATATATATTATGTATATAATTTTGGCCAGCAAGAAAAGCGATTTAAAGTAACTTCTAAAATATGCATATTATTCCATTTAGTTTGCAAAGTTAATATGTTCCAAAATACTGATGGGACCAGCCCCCCATTTCAGCAGCCATGATAGTAACTCGGGCTTGCTATGACCTTGTTTTAGTCACTAGAGGTTAGGTGCCTGCCTCGTGACAAGGAACCAATCAGAAGTTAGCTGGTGGCGTTATGCTTTACGACCCTGGGTGTACTTTACGGACAAGCACACAGCAATGACGCACAGAGCATAGCAACCACCCTGGGAGGGCCTATGGGCCATAACAACCAGTTGACCAATCAACACAGGGAAAGCCCTCTGGAGGCACACCAATCCTGAGCCTGTGCGTACCCCTAGACACTCCCCTTACGCTGCCCTACAAGATCTCTCAGCAGCCAGTTCAAACTGTCTTTTGTAGCCAATGGCCATGGTGGGTGGACAAAAGACCCGAGCTAACATGGGGTTAGCTTGTTAAATTACAAAAAAGCCTTGTGCAGTTTGCAGCAAGGTCTCAAATCTGCCTGGTGATTGGGGTGACCAAGGTTGTGGCCTGGGACCCCGGATACCTGAGTTTTCTGGGGGTCTAACAATACCAAATATACTAAATGCATAGTAAAAATAAATACATAGATATTTAAAATATGAATATAGCCATGGCCCTACAGCAGCCAGGGTCTGAGCTGATGTCCATGACTCCTGTTACCATCGGAGACCATTCAGATGCGCAGGGTCTGAGCCACCAACTGGAGCCATGTCACTGTCCAAAGGCCACACTACCACTGCAGCCATGCTGATCTGAGTGGGCTGCACTACCACCCAGGGCCACAGTGACATCCAGTACTGGCTGTGCTGAGGACCATGTCTGGTTCAGTGATCCTATCACAGCAGGAGTCTGTAATGAGCTCCATGGCCGTGTTGCCACCAAAAGCCACATAGTAGACTGGGGTCTGGGTTGAAACCTGTGGCCTTGTCGGAGTCTGAGGGCCATGCTACCATTGCAGCCATACAGATTTGAGTGGACTGTGCTGGCACCCAGAGCCATGGTAACATCTGGGCCAGAGTAGGGGCCGACAGCCACATCTGGATCTGTGGTCCTACAGTAGCCAGGGTCTGTGTTGAAGTCCAAGGCCTATGTTGCTACCCAAGGCCACATAGAGAAGCCCAGGGCCTGTGCTACCACCTGGAACCATGCTGTTGTCCAGACCTGAGCTGTTGCAGAGCGCCATGTCTGGGTCTGTGATCCTGCTGCATCCGGGATCTGTGTTAATGTACGTAACCTGTGTTACCACAGGGGCCCATAGGAACAATGCATAACAAAATCAGAGGACCGTTCTGAGCTGGCCCTGCCCTCCATTGGCCCTGGGAACTCTGGCCTACAGCAAGAGAGATGGTCCCACTCCTCACCACAGGTGTGGGAGAAATGGTCCTGATGGCATGGGCATAGAAGAGCTGTCTCTACTCCTCAAATGAAGCCAGGGTGAGAGCAGGGGGCTGGTCTAGTCAGCTCAGCTGCCACCCAGGCTGATATCCAAAGCCTTGGGTTGACCCACTTAATATCTACTCCATCTATGTCCTGCTAGAGCACATGAAGGGACTGGTCCTGTGGAATACTTCCTACAGGATCTCCATGACCAGGGCAGCAAGAGAATATCCGAGAAGAGTTCCATGAGGGTCCAGTGATGAGATGGTGTGCCAGAAACCAGGGGTCTTGAACCTGACCAGTGACTCATTGCAATGAGCATTTCCTAGTAAAGCTGACTGAACAAAAAAAAAAAAAAAAAAAAAAAAGTATACAGTGTGTGACACTAAGATGAAGGAAGTAATGAAGAGGCAGCAAACGTGGGGGAGCAAAGAGGTTTTGTTTCTTTTCTTATTTGTTTGGTTTGGTTTGGTTTTGATTTGATTTTGGGGGAAATGCTGAAAGGGTGAGGAGCAGTATGGGGGGGCGGGGACTGGGAGATGAACAGAATTGGGGTGCATGACGTGAAATTCCCAAATAATAAAAAGTTATGTCAAGGGGCTGGAGAGATGGCTCAGAGGTTAAGAGCACCGACTGCTCTTCCAGAGGTTCTGAGTTCAATTCCCAGCAACCACATGGTAGCTCACAACCATCCATTATGAGATCTGGTGCCCTCTTCTGGTGTGCAGATATATATGGAAGCAGAATGTTGTATACATAATAAATAAATAAATAAATAAATAAATAAATAAAATAAACATTTAAAAAGTTATGTTAAAAAATATAAAAATCTGTTGGTGGCGCACGCCACCTCCCAGCACTCAGGAGGCAGAGGCAGGTGGGTCTCTGTGAGTCAAGAACAGCCTGGTCTACAAGAGCTAGTTCCAGGACAGCTTCCAAAGCCGCAGAGAAACCCTGTCTGGAAAAAACAAAAACAAAAAACCCCACAAAACACACATGCACACACACACACACACACACACACACACACACACACACACACACACACATACATACACACACACACATCAACATAAAACATGAACACAGGCATCAAGTGTAGCCCTGCACCCCACCTGAAGGATTAGTGATGTAGAAAACTTACATATTATCTTAGTTCATTAGTGCTAAGCTCTGGTACAGCCACTGTAATGCTGCAGTGTGAGGGAACTAATTCTGAAACAAGTTTGGATGGGTGCCATGCATACCTCTACCGATCGTTTAGAAAATCCCAACATTTATAAAATGAAATTGTTCTCCCCAGCAGAGCCAGACACATCGCCATGATGACGCATCCTCCTGGGGAAGCTGCTTTACTCTCAATCTTCATCTTTTCACTGGCTGATAGTCCATGGAAATCCCCCAGTGAGGCACCCCCCTCACGGCGTCATGCTCTGACGGTAAAGGGCATCCTGTCTGGGTGACCACAGTCCCCTTCTTGGGAACCCTAGGTATCGTCTTAATCTCCTCAGTCCCTCAGCTTGCCTCGAGTTCAAGATTTCTGCTAGTCTTTGCCTCTCCACACCCAGGCCTGGAAACTCTCTCGAAAGGGCTCAACTCATTTAATTCTCAGCACCCACGGTCACTGTTCCTCATGGTTAGTGTCTTAAAAATTGTTGTTTAATATGCATTTTGTCATTCTAGGTGTAAGGGGAAATGAAGTACCGGTCCATCAGAATATCTCCCAAATATCAATAATACAGCAGACAATAATACAACACAAGGCTAGCCAGGTGGTTTAGTGACATAAGGCACTTGGTCACCATGCGTGACAACCTGATGTCAATCCCAAGAACCTACAGGTAGAACCCACTCCCACAAATTGTCCTCTGACCTTCTTACATGGAGTGCTACATATGCGCACACATGTGCACACGTACATATACACATAAATGCACACAGATACACTCAAACACGTATTTTAAAAGAGAGTGCAAAGTATTTTAAAGTGAGAAATTAATATTTAGAAAGTGTTACGGGGCCGTGGGTATTGCATTAGTTACTTTCCTATTGTTGTGATATAACCGTGTGACCATGACAACTTACAAAAGGAAGATTCCAGAGGACTGAAAGTCCATCAGTATCACAGCAGGGAGCATGGCAGTGGGCAGGCACGGAACTGGAGCAACATCTGAGAGCTCACACTTCCATCCACAAGCAAGAAGTAGAACTAACTTCGGTGTGAGCCTTGAAACCTCAAAGCCCACCTGCAATGACGTATTTCCTCCTTCAAGATCACACCTTCTAACCCTCTGCAAACAGACATCAGTGGAGATCAAGTCTTCAAACGCACACGACTTGTGGGGAACAACTTCATCAACCACCGGAGGTGAACTGGCTATTTTTGTTAGCTTGACAGTCTAGAGTTACCTGGAAATAGGAAACCTCAATTGAAGAATTGACTCTATCAGACTGGTCTATATGTATATCTGTGGGGATTTTTTTGTTTCTCTTTTTTAATTAAAATTTTATTGTAAAAAAGCTTGCAAATAAGACAGGAAGTGGTGGTACACGCCTTTAACCCCAGCACTTGGGAGACAGAGGCCAGCCTGGTTTACAGAGTGAGTTCCAAGACTGCCAGGGCTGTTACACAGAGAAACCCTGTCTGAAAAAACAAAAAACAAAAAAACTAGAAACACAATTAGCTTTATATACTCTTTCATGATTGTTGTCCATTACCTTGACTATGGTTGATGATCATTTTCCTTACTAATAATTGTACGGGGAGCCCACTGTGGGTGGTGCCTCCCCTAAACAGGTGGTCCTGGGGTGCATAAAAAGCAAGCTGAGCAAACCATAGAAAACAAACCAGTAAGCAGACATCCTCCACAGTCTCTGCTTCAGTTCCAGCCTCCAGGTTCCGGCCTTGAGTTCCTACCCTGGCTTCTCTCAATGATGGACTGTAACCTGTAAGCCAAATAAACTGTTTCCTCCCCAAGTTGGTCAGCGCTTAATCATAGCAACAGATAGCAAACTAAGACAAGAGGATAGCTAGCTTTCGGGTCAGGCCGTAGGGTGTAGGCGGAATTTGGACTTGAAGAAAGGGACAGAGAAAAGAGAAGGATAAGCCCAGAGGTGGATAAGCATAAGGGAGATGATGCAAGAAAGTGAGCCTTGCCCAGGAATTCTGTCACATTAGAGAAAGCAGTAGAACTCCCGATTTAAGTAGTAGTGCTTCCACTGTGACCGAATGGCTGACAAACAACTCCAGGAAAGGCTTGTTTTTGGCTCATAGCTTGACCCTTTTGTAGTAGATCAGTACTTATCCCTAGCATAGGAATAGACTTTGGGAGCCCATTCCACATAGAGGGATACTCCCTGAGCCTAGACACAAGGGGGTTGGCCTAGGCCCTATCCCAAAGGATATGACAGACTCTGAAGCCCCCCTATGGAAGGCCTCACCCTCCCTGGGGAGCAGAAAGGGTATGGGATAGGTAGGGTGTTGGTTGGGGGGGGATGAGAGGAGGGGAGGCAGAGGGAACTAGGATTGACATATAAAACAATCTTGTTTCTAATTCAAATATAAAATGGAGGGAAAAAAAGAAAATATAAAGCCAGTGCCACTGTGCCACTGTGACCCCCTTCTTCCAGCTGGGCCCCACCTTGTATAGGTCATAGAGCCTTCTAAAACAGCACCACCAGGTAGGGCCCTACTGTACAAGTTCATGATCTTCTGGGGGGAGGGCGAGGATATTTTACAACCAAACGGTAGCAGAAGGATTATTCTTTTCTGCATGAAATGATCTATTTCTATATTTTGCTATAATTTTGATTTGATTTGATTGTGTCCAAGTGTTCATTATAGGAAACATTGAACCCAGTGAGGCACTATTGAGAGGTGGGATTTGGGTTTTTTTTTTTTTTTGTTTTTTGTTGTTTGTTTTGAGACAGGGTTTTTCTGTGGCTTTGGAAGATGTCCTGGAATTAGCTCTGGTAGACCAGGCTAGTCTCGAACTCACAGAGGTATTATGGACCCTGTAAGAGCCAAGACTGGTAGGAACTGTTTTTAAAGTAATTCTTGGAAGGACCTACCTTAATTCCTCTTTTAAAGATTTGTTCATGCGTGCATGTGCATGTGTGTGTATGTACTCACAGAAGCCAGAGGAGGGCATTGGATCCATTGGAGCTGGCATTATAAGCTATTCAGCGTGGTGATGGAAAACAAACCCCAGTCCTCTGCAAGGGCAGCAAAACCCCTTAGCCACTGAGCCATCTATCCACTCCCTGACTTAGTTCTTAAGATAACAAGTTATTGTCGGAGACAAAGACTTGCTCTTCTCCACTCCCAGGTTCCTGTCTTTCCATGTAATCACTCTCAAAGGCATCCCCACATCAAACCTCTACCATGAGCCCATTGCTAGGGACAGTACTACACTAGTCAGGCTTCTGTCCTCTACAGCTGTGAGCTAAGTGCATGGACTTATAAGCTTCCTAGACTCAAGTATTTTGTTATGGCAAAAAAATGCTAATACACATTTTAAACAGTAATCATTCACAATTTACCTACTCTACATGATGTAACTATACTCTTTTCTGCTTCAGATTGTTCACTTATTCTCCAAGAAGGATTTGTTGAGTGCAGTTCAGAAGTCTACTTGTTATGTTTTTATTTAAAAAGAGGAAAAGAGAAAGATTCAAGATGGGACATGTTGACTAGTTTATTATAGGCCCGGCTGAGTAGGGAGACTAAGAGAGAAGAGGAACAGGGGTAATGGCTGACCGCCATGGCCGGTCGCCATAGAGAGGCAGAGAGAGTGCATAGGTGAGAGAGAGCCAAGAAGAAACAGAGAGAGAGTAGAGAAGCAGCATAAAGAGAGGAAGCAGAGAGAGAGAGTAGAGAGGAAGCAGAGAGAGAGAGTGGAGCAGGAAAGTTGGAGCTTTTAAAGGGAAGACTGGGCATGCGCACTGAGGTCCCAGGCATGTCCAGAGTACTCATGCGTGGCGGGTGATGTGATGGTGACATAGCACATTTTCTTGTGTGTGCCCTAACTGTTGTCAGGGGGCAGGGTCTGTCTCTTAAAGAGGTAGAGCCGATCAGCGTCAAAGCCTGAACCTTTCACTACTTGCATGAGCTACTTTGGTGAATAAAACAACGACCCATACCCCGTGGAGCTTACAGCTTAAGACTTTTGGGCAATAGGGGAATGGAAAGAAAAGGACAAAGCAAACAATAATTGTGGTATGGACTGATCTTTCCTATGAATCTTCATCGTGTTCAAAGAAAATCTCTACCTCTATTTTGAATATGATCATAGTTTAACTTTCTGAGTGACTTTGTGCACCAACCTGTTTCTTTTCTTTTTTAGAGTTATAATTTTATGGATCTGAGTATTTTGCTTGTATGGTTTTGACCCCTTGCATGGATGTATGTGCACCATATGCATGCCACTTTCCCAAGGAGAACAGAAGAGGGCGTCGGATCTCCAAGAATTGGAGTTATAGATAGTTGTGAGATGCCATGTGGGTGCTGAGAATCGAATCCTTGTCTTGTGCAAGAGTAACGAGTGCTCTTAACCTCTGCTTCATCTTGGCTCAAGGTCAGAGAGTTCAAAACTGCCCTTAGTCTTCCAAGGTTAAAATTACAAGACCTAAAGGTCTCCTGGCATTGTTGGCACACGCCTTAAATCCCAGCACTTGGGAGGCAGAGGCAGGCAGATCTCTGGGAGTTCGAGGCCAGCCTGGTCTCCAGAGAGAGTGCCAGGATAGGCTCCAAAGCTACACAGAGAAACAAAAACAAAACAAAACAATACAAAACAAAAAAATCTAATGGTCTAAGGTGTGGCTACTGTAGGATGTTTTGATCTTGGTAATGGATGTCTTATCTAAGTAACAACAGACTTGGTCTGAGGTGTGGTTCCTCTTGACCCTCAGGACCGCATAATGGGGAAATTAAGTCTGAGTTGTGGTTACCAAATATTTGGAGGATTAAGGGAAGAAAGTCTGTTTGTTCCTTATACATGATAAAGAAGTCTTTTGCCATGTCTCCCTTTTGGTTGGGGTACTTAAGAATGTTGAAGAATAAACTTGGGGAGTTAAGTATTCACTGGGTTGCCCTCCTGACTCTATCCCGTGTCTGTTTTTTTCTGAGTGTCTTTACCTGCTGTTTCTCAAGTCACACTCCCCCTCTCAGGTGTAACCTGGGCAAGTGGACTGGATCTGACTAAAGCCCCACAAAGATAGGCTGCTACATATGGGAGTCGCAAAGCAGAGTTACTACAGATAGCTACAACAGCCATCTCTCTAGGCCAAGCCTGTTTCTTACATAGTCATGGGGGACCCTGAAATGGTGATAAGAGTTGCTTTTCAATTTAATTGTTTTAATTTTTGAGAATCTCATATATGAATACTATGTTTGCATCATTTCCACCAATTTTTCTCCCCTCCAGTTCCCCCTTGTTCCCTTAAAATATTGATTTCTTCAATTATTATTGTTAAATATATATACACATATATTAATACTTATACATACATACATACATACATACATACATACATACATACATAAACACAATCTGTTGAGTCCCTTTAGTGTTGCTTGTATGTGTATGTGTTTAAGACTGACCATTGGTGATTAGATAATCTATCAGGAGTTTGTTGAAGTATAGGACAGCTTCTCATTCTCTCATTAGCTGCTAATTACTTGTACATCCTCAACTCTGGGCGGGGCCTTGTGAGACTGCCCCATCCATGTTGGGATGTGAACTGATACTGTCCTTGTGCTGCTCTTATTTAACTGGCTATATTGTTGAGATTTCGTGCATACAGCATTACTGTCATGTCTAGAAGACCCTATCTCAAAGCAGGTACTTTAGGTCTTACAGTTAGTTTTTCTGCCCTTCTTCTGTTGCGTTCTCTTAGGTATAGGGATTGTACTGAAGATGCATCAAGTGGGGTTGGGCATCCACTGTCCGTTGGTCTCAGCATTCCGACTAAGGCCTTTTAGTTTGGTTTTGTATACACTTACCACTTCCTGGCTCTTGTTTCGTCGGTTCCTTTTGGGTGTCTCTTGCCCAGGCTAGCCTCCAACTTTCTATGCAGCCAGGCATGAATAGGAACTACATCCAGCATCCACTCCCTGAGTTCTGGGATACAGGTGCACACCACCATGTGCTGTTCTAGGCTTTGTTGGGAACTGCACCCAGGGCTTTGTGAATGCTGGCCAAGCACTTTGTCAGCTAGCCACACCCTCAAGCCCTTTCTGACACTGTGTTGTTGACATGTACAGCCCTGCTTTTTCCTAGTTTATAAAGATCCCTACTGTCTCAACGGAGCTCAAAGGAACTTGGAAAGGGCCTGTCAAGTAAGCAAATCCTGATGAAAATTTCACAGTGGAGCTGTGCTGAATTTTCTTCCACAAGACGCTTGAAAGTGAATCAGGTTAGGAACATTGGAATATGAAGCCGGTGAAATCTTACCTTGTGAGGTGAGCAGGTATCAGAAAAGTACAACAAGAAAGGGGAGGGAAGGAAGAAGGAAGGGAGGTAATGTACACACATGAATGCATTTTTTTTTCAGATAAGAGGGATCTTAAGTTCTCAAATACAAATTAATTTCAAAGCAGCTAAGAATATATTTTCAAACTTTCTACAAATATTTGTAGAGTTACTTACTGCTAGGTATTTCTACATCCTCAAGACCTTCTCTTCAGGTGTTGTGGGGAAAAAAAAAATGCTTGCCCAGCATCCTTCTGCTGAACAACAGCTAAGTTACAAGCTCATGTACTCTGGATGTGGGACACCGCAAGGACATCCTGGCAGTGTCCTCAGTCTGATCAACCTGGAATGAGGACAGTGCCACCTGCTGGCAATTTCAAGACCTGCACCAATTCATTTCCCTGCGGAAACTTTCAGAACTGTCTCATCCATCATCCCACTCAAACATTTGTTTATAATCACAAACCACTTTCCCTTTTATGTAGAACTTTGAGACACATAGTGAAGCCATTAATGAAAACTCTAGTGACAGAAGCCGAAAAACAAAGTAATAGGTAAAAGGCAGACGAGAAAAAATAAGATACCACTAATGGATTCAGTGTATGCTCTGTAGAATACTGTTTTGGCTACTGTTATATTGCTGTGAAGAGCCACCATGACCAAGAAAACTGTTGTAAAAGGAAGCATTTCTTTGGGGTTTGCTTACAGTTTTAGAGGGTTTAGTCCATGACCATTGTTATGTTTTTATTTAAAAAGAGAAAAAGAGAAAGCTTTAAGATGAGACATATTGACTAGTTTATTATACGGGCCCGGCAGAGTAAGGAGACTAAGAGAGAAGAGGAACAGGGGCAATGGCTGACCACCATGGCCAGTCGCCTTAGAGGCAGAGAGAGTGCGTAGGTGAGAGAGAGCCAAGAAGAAACAAAGAAGGAGAGTAGAGAGGAAGCAGAGAGAAAAAGCAGAGAGAGAAGCAGGAAAGTTGGGACTTTTAAAAGGAAGACTGCCATGCGTACTGAGGTTCCACGCATGTCCAGAGTCATCATGGGTGATGGGTGACATGGTGATGACGTAGCACATTTTCTTGAGGATGCCCTGACTGTTGTCAGGGGGCAGGGTCTTTCTCTTAAAGAGGTAGAGCTGATCAGCATCAAAGCCAGAACCTTTCCTTCCCACCTCTACTTATTATTAAAAAAAAAAAAGGTGGGGTGTTAGACATGGCAGATTAAGGAATAAGGGCGTCGAATTCTCAAGACTGCTTCCTGCTGATGTGGAGGGGGGCGTTGACCATCTTTGGGGGACCCGAGAAGGCTGGGGTGCTGCCACGTCCTGGGGTAGCTGGTTGTTTCATTGCAGTCCAGGCTGTACAGAACTCCCTGGCGCCTCTTAGACCTGTTTGTTTGGATCCAATTCAGCTCCCTGGAACTTACAAGAATCCTTAGAGTTTGTGGAAACATAGTATTAGACACATTAACAGCATATTCATGTTAGAAGCAACTTGGCTGAAAGCATTACCATTTTAAAATTGACAGATTTTTTTTAGGACAATGAAAAGCATCTTAATCTTGACCTAGTAGTTATGATCTAATGGTATTGTAGAACTGACTATGAACAGTAGCATGAGAAATAGAGAAATCAGGAACATATTTCATTCTTTATAATGTCTTCACATATTCCTAAAATCCCTGTTCCTGGAATCTGTTTTGCTTTAAGCTGGCAAGACTACCAGTCATCAAAAGCATCAGAGTTCTTGAGAAGGATAAGATTTTACCTGAATCAATGACTAAAGAATAACAGAGACTTGCCAGCAGGCTGCATGGACAGTCATCCCCAAGAACCTCCATCCATAGTAGCCGGTTGCAGGACACCTGCCTTCTTGCTGATAATATGTGACCTGTGGATTACAGACTATAGGAAGACTCGCCTACCGTTGTCCCAAGCAATACAGGGAAAGTCGATTGCACTGTCATCTTGTCCACGGTCTGGAGTACCTTGTAGCAGTTGAGGTGAAGGGCAGGGTTGCTCAGTGACTAGCGTTGTCTCTGACTCAAGATGAAGTTTCTTCAGTGCCCATCAGTCTTCTTGGAGGAAATGGGGTGGGGCCAGCAGCTGGGCTATCTCTCTGTTATAAAAAGCTTTTTAACAAAACATTTTAAATGCCATATTTTCTAGATCTCTGAGCATTTGAGGGCTGTTTAGTATCTCAACAGTTAAAAGTTTGCCTTTAGTTAGAGAAAAATCCCTTTTTGTAATAAAAGCTGTACCTTTGCAAATGGCTTACAAGACAGACTGAGTGGTATAAATATTTTGTTAGTTTGATTTTAAACTTTCATCATCATTTAAAGATACATGAGTTAAATTTAAGTTGTATAGACTTAGCTTATATTTTAAGTATAGTTAAATTAGACCTTTATGACTTTAAATGTTTACCATCATTTAACGATATGTAGCAATTTAGAAATATGAGACTTAGCATAGTTTAAGTTGCATATAGAGCTAGATAAGTATAAAGTTAAATTACAGGTACAGAGACAAGCAGGACTGGATAACAGTAAAAGGGGGAACCAGAATGCAATCTCTGATCTGTACATTGTAGCAAGTAGACAGGACATTTAAAGGGACAGAGTAGACTTAAACAGAGGGCCCTGGAAAGGCACAGTATTTAGTAAACAAGCCATGAACAACAGAGCCAGTGAAAGAAGAAATCACAGGCAAAAAATAAAATAAAAAGCAAAAAGATCTGGCAGAAATAAAAAATCCGGCAGACAGGTTTGCTGGCTCAGGCCGCTGGAGTGGCCGAGTCTACAGGTAGGTCACATGACCAAGATGGCGTCGACCATAAGCCACTTTTGTCTGTTTACCTGCTTGTTGGATGAAACCAGGAAGGTTCCTCTATGCATTTCCCATCGGTGAGGCAAGTGGAAAACCGGCAAAAGCTCCTCTCCGGATGCACGTCTGCCCGTGGGAGTTGCCAGGGGCCTGGCCCCGAAGGGGACACAGCTGTCCGGAACCTGAAAAAGGACCCAGTGGTCCAAACTGAAAAAGCAAAAAAGCACCGCTCCTGGAGCAGGATCCCATGCCTGACTTTTAGGAAATGCACCCAACAAGTGAAAGAAGAAATCTGGTGGCAGTGCTTGCCCGTGCAAGTCACTGAACTGAGTGGACAGGCCTAAGCTAGGTCACGTGGTTAGGATGGCACATGAACAAGATGGCGGCCCCTGTAAGCACATTCTCAATTGCTGGAAGAAGTTTTTCTCCATGATTGAGGCAGTAAGATGTGTGAAACCAATAGGACACCAGAGTCCAAACAGCACAACATCAAACCTCATTTGTATGGAAAAATGAAAACAAACAAAAAACCTCTCAGAGCATCTCAAGCAGACATTGCCAACCAAGAAGAAACATGGTCAGATAGAACAAACAGAAGAATGAGGGACATTCCCAGGTGAAAGAAATTTCCCACTGGGAGGCAGAACTCCGCTCATTTACCTACTCACTGGCAGTAACCGGAAGGTACCGTAAAATGTATTTCCCATGGGGAAAAAAAATGGCACAGATTGCTCTGTCTGAGAGCACCTGGCAGAAAGCCCAAAAGAGGCTCAGCAGTCCAAAAAACGAAAAAATTTACCCAGTAGACCAAAAGGCAGTGAACTCCAAAATGGAGTGCTGGGTCTACTCCATGGGAAAAGGGATATCTTACCGGATTGCAGCAAACAGGCAGATGAGTGAGTTCCAGAGATCTGTAGTTGGAAAGGCGTCGAGTTGAAGTGTACAGAGTTCCGGCATCTCAGGCTGCTGCAGGTAGGAGGAAGTGCCAGGAAAATCCGAGATGGAAGTGAGTTATGAGTTCAGATTTTAGGATCCCCGAAATTTCCCGTGCCCATGGCAGGAGAAGTTAGAGAGAAAGCCTATCCCACCAGCAAGCTTTGGGAGAGCTTACGGAGAGAGCCTAAACCCAGTCGGGAGCCAATGTTATGTTTTTATTTAAAAAGAAGGAAAAGAGAAAGCTTTAAGATGAGACATATTGACTAGTTTATTATACGGGCCCAGCAGAGTATGGAGACTAAGAGAAGAGGTACAGGGGTAATGGCTGACTGCCATGGCCAGTCGCCATAGAGGCAGAGAGAGTACATAGGTGAGAGAGAGACAAGAAGAAACAAAGAAGGAGAGTAGAAAGGAAGCAAAGAGAGGAAGCAGAGAGAGAGAGGTAGAGCTGATCATCGTCAAAGCCTGAACCTTTCAACCATTATGGCCGGAAGTAGACAGCCATGACACTGGAAGAGTAGCTTAGATCTCTATTTCCTGATCCACCAAGAGTAACAGGCAGAGAGGGAGAGGGAGGGATGGAGGGAGAGAGAGAGACCCTGGGCTTCATGTAGGCTTTTGAAATCTAAAGGTCTACCTCCAGTGAAACACTTCCTCCAACAATGCCAAACTTCCTAATCCTTCCCAAACAGTTCCATTAACTGAGGACCAAACATTCAAATTTAGGAGCTTATGGGGTCCATTCTTATTCAAACCACCACAAATACTTAAGACATTTTGTAATGAAAGATGGTCAGTGTGGCCTGACAGATGGCTCTGCTAGTAAAGGTGCTTGTCATCAAGAGTCATGACCTGGGTTCAGTTCCCCAAAGCCACATGGTGAAAGGAGAGAACAAACTCCAGAAAAATTTCCTCTGACCACACCTATGTAGTGTCTCTTTCTCTAGTAAAATAATTTGCCAAAATATATTTTCTATTTTTGAGATTATAAGATAATTATATCATTTCTTCCTTCCCCTTTATCCTTCTAAACCTCCCATATACCTATTTCCCCCTGCTCTCTACTATAAATCAACACCCTCTGCTTTCATTGTTATTGCATGCATAATATGTATATACATATATATTCTGAAATATAACTTGCTTATATTACTTTTCAGGCCTGACCATTTGGTGGTGGATAGCCAAACCAGTGTGCTCTTTGCTGGGGAGGGCCATTTCTCCCACTCTTGGCACTCTTTAGTTGCCTGTAGTTCTTTGTGTAGGGTGGAGGCCTTTCCCCATCCACGCTATTGCATTAGAGATCTATTGTGGTTGTCCATGCTCTGCAACTTCTAGAAGTTTTTATTAGAAATATTAGATACTTTTTATTAGAAGACACTTTTTAAAAAAAGAAATAGTAAATGTCTTGAAAGGAGACAAAAACTTTTTCTAAGTTTTTCCTTTTGTAAACCCCCGGAAAGCTCAGGCCTCCGGGGTCTCAGCCCAGGTCCTCAGTCACCTCAATCACCAGGCGGATTCGAAAGCTTGATGCAAACTGCTTGAGGCTTTATCATTGTTTAACGAGCTAACCCCATGTTAGCTCGGGTCTTTCATCCATCCACCATGGTGGATGGCTACAAAAGACAGCTCGAACTGGCTGCATATTGATCTTGTAGGGCAGCATAAGGAGAGTGTTTAGGGGTACGCACAGGCTCAGGATTGGTGTGTCTCCAGGCTTGGAGGGCTTGCCCTGTGTTGATTGGCCAACTGGTTGTTATGGCCCATAGGCCCTCCCAGAGTGGTTGCTATGCTCTGCGCATCATTGCTGTGCACTTTTCTGTAAAGCACACCCAGAGCCATAAAGCATAGCACCACCAGTTAACTTCTGATTGGTTCCTTGCCACGAGGCAGGCATCTGACTTTCTAGTGATTAGGACAAGGCCAGACAAGCACGTGTTCAGTTGTTATGGCTGCTGAAATGAGGAGCTGGTCCCTTCACTTTATATTTTTGAAAGTTGTTCTCTGGGTAAAGCTTATTAATTTTAAAACACCCATCATTTGATTGAGCTATATCTTAAATTCCATCTGGTGGAGTTTTTCTTCTTAATTATCAGATGAGGTAGGGTTAGGGGTGGAGGAGATTCTAGCCTTAAGATTAAGGTGTGTGAGACAAGAAAGAAAGAAAAAAGGTGGCTTACCACAGAAACTTATACCCTGCCTGGTATAAATCCAAGTAGATGGGCCCAGCTGGTGGGGACCCTCAGAGAGCCAGACTTTATGAAAGAGGATAGCACTAAAGTTTCATGCAGCTTATGGGACAAAACCAAGATATGACAAGGGAATGCCATGTGGCAGGGGACCCCCAAAACTTCCCTCGGCTACTTCACATTCCCATTATCCTTAACTGTCACATAGACACCCATAGCTCTAAAGCAAAATGGAAAGTGTCTTTATTCTGGAAGGTGTCGGGAGCAGAGTAAATTTCCATTAGAGGATTTCTCAGGGTCCAAAGCTTCGGAGCTCTGGTCTGCATTGTAATGCAGATGCCAGCTGATTTTCTGTTGAATGGCATAGCTTCAGTGGAGAATGTCCCCTAGTTTTGCATCTCTACAGAAGTAAGCATTTGAATAGGCCTGCACCAGGGCAGAGGGCTAGGTCTACATGACAAGTGAGGACAGAAGGTTAGGGGGCATTCGGCAGAGAGGTCTAGAGGAGCAGAGATGGGTGAGAGCTCTGCAGTCTAGGAAGATGGCAGAGAAATGGTCCCTGGGTCAGGGAAGAATGGTTAGAGTACAGCCAGGAAGATGCTGAATAAAGGAGAGACTCCAGTTTTGCGGCATGGAACTGAGAGCTCTCTAAAGATGACAAGATGCCTATATCGGCCTTGGATTGTTAGGAATTTCCAAGTCCAACGCTCCCCCACTCAGGCCGAACCTCGTGGCTTCCGTGGTTTGGGGCTGAGCCATGCTGGGCCACGACAGTAAGGTCAGACAGATTTCTCAGGAGTGGTTAGCAGTCTATGCTGCAGAATCCCATCTGTCTTATGCGATGCACCCAAACCCTCATTGATGGTTAATTCACCCGCCAACCAAGACCCAGGCTCCTCCTCCAGGCTGCTCAATGCCCAAGATGTCTGATGAATACACACAGCTCTTCACTAGGAAAATAAAGAATATTAATAGTAATGTAGGAAGGACAAGATGTTGTCTGCCCCAACACTATGGAGAGTGAGGGTGGAGGGATAGGATTACAATTCATAATGAAACAAATGGAAAGGACATGGCATCTGTGACGGTTCGAATAAGAATGGCCCCATAGGCTCATATATTTGGATGCTTTCACCGGGGAGTGGCACTATTTGAAAGGATTAGGAGGGTTAGGAGGTGTGTCCTTGTTGGAGGAAGTGTGTCATTGGGGTTGGGTTTGGAGGTTTTAAAAGCCCGTGGCAAGCCCAGTCTCTGTCCCTCCGTCCCTCCTTCCCTCCCTCCCTGCCTGCCTCCAGATCAGGATATAGCTTTCAGCCACTGCTCCAGTGCTATGTGTGCTGCAACGGTCTCTACCACAATGATAATGGACAAACCTCTGAAACTGTAAGCAAGCTCCAATTAAATAGTCTTATAATAGTTGCCTTGGTCATAGTGTCTCTTTACAGCAATAGAAAGTGACGAAGAAAACACATTGGTCAGCCCTGTTAGGGTGCAGGAGGAGAGGAGCAATGTTCTATAGCACAGCAGGATTTATAGTTGACAGTTAAGGGGCTATTTCAAAACAGATGGCAGGGGAGATTTTAAATATAAATGTTCCCCGAACAGAGAAACTGTGTTTGAAAAGACAGACATGCCTGTTACCCTGATTCGATCATGACACATTATATACATGCATTGAAATACCACACTATATGCCAAATACATTCAATTGATACATGTCAATTAAACCAAAAAGAAACTGTGTCTTTAAGAATGTCAGGGTTGCCAGGCGGTGGTGGCACACGCCTTTAGTCCTAGTACTTGGGAGGCAGAGACAAGAGGATCTCTGGGAGTTCGAGGTCAGCCTGGTTTACAGAGTTAGTTCCAGGACAGGTTCCAAAGCTACAAAGAAACCCTGTCTTGAAAAAACAAAGAATTTTAGGGTCTCCCTACTCTGGCAATGAAGTTCCTTGGTTAGTGCCATAGAGCAACTGTACTCTGGACAGGACTTGTCCATTGTTCCTGCAGAGATCTCCACTGCCCATTATATATCCCTGCCTGACATGGACTCATGGCTTTCAAAGTTCATTGTAGTTTATTTGTCTGGTCCCCAATGACCACTCCCCAGGACAGATCTTGTTTACTTTTGCTATTTCAATATAATTGTTAAGAGCTTTTTTTCCCTCTTAAACTTACTTTGTACTTGGGTAAGAAATGTGATAGCCACACTGTTCCTGAATTCAATTCCCAAGGGACTGAATTTTGCCAACAATCACATGAACTTGTAAGAGGAATCCGAGGCTCAGATGAAAATGCAGCCCCCGGACAGTCCCTTGATTTCTGCCTAGAAACGCCACAAAGAGAAGATCCTGCTAACACTACACACCTGGATCAATGGAAATAGAAACGAACTTGTGTCAGGACACTGGCCTTGAGGTCATTTGTTACACAACAGTGGAAAGCGGAGGCAATGGGCTTGGGTCTGGGTCGATGCTTAGTGCATTTCCCTTCAATATTGTGTGTCACTGATGGCCATGAAGCCCCTAGGTTACAAGTGAGGGAAGGAGCATCGTAACAGCCTGGTTCAGTAGCTCTGGGGACACGTTTGGATTAGTAATGGTACACAACAATCTTTGAAAGATTTGATTTTATAAATTAAAATAAGCTTAGTTATTTCATTGACCATTCAGAGAGGAGAGTGGCCTACATATGACTTTCTATCGGCACAGGGATTAAAAGGTGTCACTGTGCCCATCTGTCTAAGGGCACAAGGGACACACAGCAGATGTATTGTACCCAAGTGCTGACAGGCACAGCCTTTAGCTGGTACCATGCTTTCTTGTCTACAGGATCCTACTTCTGGTAGCAAGTTCTTCACAGAATGAAAAGCAAAAATCATCTAAAAACAAGCCAGGTCTAAACACCAGTGGCATAAGCAAGAAGTGCTTATTTCTTTATTAAGTCCAGTTATTCAAGACTTGTAACATTTTCTATGTAAGAGTTTTTTTTTTTTTTTTTTGTTTTTGTTTTTTTTTGTTTTTTTTTTTGGTTTTCGAGACAGGGTTTCTCTGTGTAGCTATGGAGCCTATCCTGACACTCGCTCTAGAGACCAGGCTGGCCTCGAACTCACAGGGATCCGCCTGCCTCTGCCTCCCGAGTGCTGGGATTAAAGGCGTGCACCACCAATGCCTGGCTCTATGTAAGAGATTTAAGTGTCAAAGAACCTTCAATTTCCTGTCACAGGATCTTGTTTGGTTTTAGAAAAACAGCTATCTGTTAATTAAGCTGCAAATGTTTTTCTTCTGTGGTTGATTTATTTTGACTTTGTTAAGCCATGCAAGAAACCTTGATTCTTATGAAATCAAAGTACATTTTTTACTATGTGGCTTCTGAGATTTACCTAAAATTCTTAAACTACTATGACTTGAGACAAACTATAGACTTAAAATTTAAATCTTTCATCCAATTTTAACTTGGTGTATGGTATAAAGTACAGGTCCAATTAACTTCTTCCCTCTACCTGACTGCCCTATAGCCTCAGCATCATTTATTTATAGAGTAATTCGATTTTGCTCTGTTGATTGGAGAGGCTGCCTTGAGAATCAGGACTGGGCACTAAGTTTTACTATATGCAAAAGGCACTTATGGAGGGTCATGTTTTTCCTATCTAAAATGCTAATTCAGTACACTACTTTGCTAAATTTCCTAACAAGAATACTCACTGCATCTCAGTCACAATGTAGTACCCTTTGGCTATTAACACATTAAAAGTATTTTGTTTTTAACTCACTGGAAGATTTTATCAGCTTTCACCCCCAACCATTTTGTGCTGTTACTTTTAAGTTTATATCACTATTTTTAATCACCTAGAATCATTTCTGTAACAAAAAATTATATCTAACATGAAGAGCTTGTTTGAGGAGATATTAATAAACTTAAAAAAAAAAATAGCATTTCACTATGTATCCCTGACTGGCCTGGAACCCAGTATGTATGGCTACCACTTCAGAGATCCACCTAGCTAACTTCCCCATGCTGGGATTAAAGGCAAGGACCGCCATTGTCTGTTTTGTTGTTTTCCCTTTTGTGGTCTAGGCTAGCCTCATGCTTGCTTTGCAGCCAAGGCTGACTTTGAACTGATCTTTCTGCCTCCACTTCCTGAGTGCTCTGCTTAGATCAATGGTACCATCAGCAACAGCTCAGTATCAGCAAACTTTCCATCCGTTTGATTCATCCTATAGCATCCTTCTATCTTGCCTGGAATGGTTTTTATACATATGTCTATCCATGTGGTTTCAAACGTGTCAGCATGTTCTGCAAATTTAAAGAAAAATAGAAGGTGTAGGACACACAAAATTAGAATGCTGTAATAAACCATTGGCAAAAAAAAAAAAAAAAAAAAAAAAAAAAAAAAAAAAAAAAGGGCTGGAGAGATGGCTCAGAGGTTAAGAGTTCAAGAGTTAAGTCAAGAGTTAAGACTGCTCTTCCAGAGGTCCTGAGTTCAATTCCCAGCAACCACATGGTGGCTCACAGCCATCTGTTATGAGATCTGGTGCCCTCTTCTGGTGTGCAGACATACATGGAAGCAGAATGTTGTATACATAATAAATAAAATCTTAAAAAAAATAAGCCATTGGCCAATACTCTGTTTTTTGGGGCACAGTGTCTTATGTAGCCAGCTCATGCCAGCCTAGACCCCCTTTTTTGTAGGTAAGCAGCACCTTGAACTCCTCTCCCTCGTCTCTATTGCCCAAGTGCTGGGATTATGAGTATGTGCCACCATACTCAGCTTTCTGTAGAGAATTTATGTTCTGGGTTTGGTTTTTTTTTTTTTTTTTTAATTGGTTTTGTTCTTGTTTTTCGAGACAGGGTTTCTGTGTAGTGCTGGCTGTTCTGGATCTTGCTCTATAGACCAGGCTGGCCTCAAACTCACAGAGATCTGTGTGTCTCTGTCTCCCAACTGCTGGTATTAAAGGCCTGTGCCACCACCTGCCTCGTGAGAATTTATGTCTTTTAAATAAATTTCAGTTTCCCTTTGTAAAGTGAGGGGGAAGTGAGAATATATGAGCAGGGATTTTTTTTTATTTTTTCCTTGCAATACTGGACCATAAGAACCAATTGTATTTTGTGGCCTATTTGCAAAGAACTAGTTTTGCAGTAGAGCTAACTTAATACCTAAGAGGGCTGCCAGTGCTGGGCACTTTAGGGATCCAGGAGTCAAACCCTCATATTCAGATAGAAGTCTGATATGACAGATGTGGTAATATCTTTCTTGCTCAAATAAAGCCTGTCTGGGGGTCAGAGATTGCAGCTTGCCACCGGCTAACCATAGAGTTCTGGAGGTCTGTACAGACAGGTAGGAAGTGACATAGCTGGGCAGAAACATGATATAAGCCGGGACAAACAGGAAATCCCTGTCTTCTCTTTGGAGACACTTAGGAAGTAAGGTGAGTTGGGACTTGCTCCTCCACTCTGCTCTCTCAGCATTTGCCTCTATATCTGACTCCAGCTTTTATTGTCTAGACCAATTAAGAAACTCCTTTTACATATTGGTGTCCACGTGGTCAGAACATTAAAGGCAGGACAGGGGCAAATCGCCCATGAGGGTCACAGTTTGGCCCTCAACTATATACAATATATACATGGCAATAATTAAATGTCTAGTCCATAAGTATTGTGAAATGCAATGATTGCAGATCACAATGGAGTCAGAGTAGTTTGAAAAGCAGGTGGTTTGTTAGGAAAGTACTCACTTGACGGACACACTCCTGTACAACCAGGTGGGTGAGGGAACAGAGAGAGCCACATGCATGCCACCCTCATATATAAGGCCTTGCTACATCACTCTGACCACACCAAGTGTGCATGGTCGGCGTCACCTGTCTCAGCCCTCAAGCGGGCATGGCTAGCATTTCCCCCTACAATTCCCCTTTTAGTCTAAAAGAGGATTTAAACTTAATAGTGTAAATTATCTATCATTAACAATCATAAGGGTGAATTACACAAAGTTATAATAATCTACTAATGTCACATCTTAACTATATCTATTCCAATTAAACCTTAACACCATCTGAAAGAGATGTCCAAGTTTGAATACCTCCTTCTAAACCCAACCTTAAACAATAGGAAACTAACTAGGTGTCAACACTGGGGAAAGGGACGTAGTATTCTCCAAGCTACTTCCTGCTGAACTGGGATGACGACAGCCTCGTGGGGTCCTGTGGGAAAAACATTAGCATAGTGAAAGTCCTGAATAGGTTATATCTAGTCCGTGTCTGGTGGGAGATGCTTGATTGAAGGTCTAGGTTGAAGTCCTTATCTTGATTGAAGTTCTTGTGTTGACTGAAGTCAGTACCCAAAGTTCTGGTCAGAGTATCAGTTGAAAGAAGCAAGTTAGATCCAGTGTACTTGAAGAGGTGTGGCCCATTTTCTTTCTAGAGCATCCAGGGATTGCTGTCAGGCAGTTCTTCATTGGCTGTGTGGGACTCAAACATAAATGTTAGCAGAGAAATTTTTACTTGTATATGTATGCATACCAGGAAAGGCAACAATGGGAAAATAACAATTATGAAGGAATGTATACTTTGAGAGAAAGAGCCAAGAAAAGACAAATGACAGTCCCCAATTTTTCACCTATTCTGTATTACATCAATTGGCTTCTTGATATAATACAGAAACTCTGAAGTTTATTTTAACAATGTGCTTGGATTTAGAGGAGGAAAGCCAAATCCAACTCTAAAGCCACCATTGGTTTAACTGAATAGGGACTAGGAAGTGAAGAGAAATATTACCATATGGCACATTCCTTTTGATGGTTATAGCTACCTTTTCTTCTCTAAGTATCTACCCATGCAGTGTTCTTTGCCTTCTGGAGATGAGTTTTCCTGTGAAAATAAAAACGAAACACTTCCCCTTCCTTTGGGAGGTTTCTATACAGTTTATGAGATACACCTTGGTAGATTAGCTGTCATTTCTCCTCGAGAGGTTTTTTCTTTTTCGACTCAAATCTTGATTAACTTTGATGATATCCAAAGTTTTTCTTCTGTGGAAACAAAGGAGAAACCCCTTCCCCAACGTAACACATGTCCTGGTTTCCATACAGAGGTCAGTACATCTTTGAAGTATACCGGCTGATTCAGTTCAGCAGTTTTCTCCGTAGTCCAGTGTCTTTCTGCAGCTGTTTGTCCTTTCTCATTAGCATTAAGAAAGTTTAGTGTTAATAACTCATTATGTAATCTATGTCTGGGGGGGGGGGTTGTTCCCCCAGCCTGTTTAGGGAGCATTTCTTTTAGTGTTCTACCACTGCTTGTCCTGTAGGATTGTGTGGCATACTGGTTACATGCTTTATGTTATAATATTTGAAAAACTATTTGAATTTAGTGAAGACATATGCTGGAGTCAGTTTTTATTTGTGCAGGTATACCCATAAAGGCCATCACCTCTAATAGGTGTGTATAACAGAACTGGCCTTTTCGGAGCTAAGAGTAGTAGCCCATTGAAACCCTGAAAATGTATCTATAGTATGATGTACATATTTTAAATTTCCAAATTCTGCAAATCGAAAGACATCCATCTGCCAAACCTCATTTCTCCAAATGCCCTTAGGATTACAGCCTGCTGGCAATGGAGCTTGATTATAAAAGGAACAGGTAGGACAGTTTCTCACTATCTCCTTGGCTTGTTGCCAGGTGATAGAGAAGTCCTTTTTCAAACCTTTGCTATTTACATGATTCTTATGAAATTCTGAGGCTTCTAGTATGCTTCCTATTAATAAATGATCAATCTCATCATTGCCTTGTCCTAGTGGGCCTGTCAGACCCATATGGGATCTGATATGTGTTTTATATATATAGGATTCTGTTCCTGATTGTGTCTTATAATTGTATAAACAGTGAAGTTAATTCTGTATTGTCAGAAATGAATTCTGCAGTCTCAATGTGTAAAATGACTCTCTGCATATTAAGAATCAAAGCATATGACAACTCCAGTATCTATTCTTTCTTGATGAGTTGAAAGTCTTGTACCTAATAATTTACTATCTATTCTAATTTGCATATCAAATTATCTTTTAAACCTATTATACTTCATACATCTATAGTGTGATTCTTTACTGATTCTGGTAAACAGGTAAAACTATAACTATACTATTTAGTCTTCAACTCCCTCAGAGACCCAAGAAGGAAATAATATTAACTGAGTAAACAGGGAATGCGAGCAAGCCACTTCTAAAGAATGTGAGAAATGACAGAAGAGCTGGCTGCCTGGCTGCCAAGATTGCTCTCCAACGTTGGGGCATCCATCTTCAGCCAATAGGCTTAGCACATCTGACAGACATTCTGTGAACCAGGATAACCTGAAGGACTGGGCTACCTTGTCTTGGCAAGGTTTGCAGTCACTCTTTTTGGTGTCCTGTATGTCCAATTTGGACGGCATACTGTCAGCAGTTGAGGCAAGGGCTCTTTCTTGTCCAGTGGCTAACCTTTATCACAAAGAACTCAAAAACTCACTCCAGTCATAGCTGTGTATTCAGTGTGTGTGTGTGTGTGTGTGTGTGTGTGTGTGTGTGTGTGTGTGTGTTCACATAAAGCTAGGGGACACCCAAGAGGAAGGTGATGACTTGTGCCACCTGGTCAGCAAGACTTCGGGGCATTCATAAAGATTTGTTTACTTTAAGAACTGGATGTTTGAGGCCATGTTGGTGCCTGAGGGTCACGCTACCACTGGGGCCATACAGATGGGGTGGACTGAGCTAGATGGGGACAATTTCTGTATCCATGGCCCTGCCACAGCCAGAGTCTATGTTGAGGTCTGTGGCTCCTGTTGCCATCGGAGACTGCAGGACTGCCCAGAGCTGAAACACCACATGGGGCCAAACTGGATCCCTGGGACCATGCTGCTGCTGGGCCCATCATGATGACAGCCTGCACTGTCACCCTTGGCCATGGTGACATCCAGCCCCAAGGTCCTTCAGCAGCTGAGGTCTGTGTGAATGTCTGTTGCCTGTGGTTAACACAGGGTCCCATGAGAATGCTGAAGTACAAGGGCCATGTTGAGCTGGCCCTGTTCCTCACTGGCCCAGGATAACCTACCCCTTTCGCCTCACAGGAGAGCTGGCACTGAACCTCCCCGAAGTCCCCCCCCAATAGGAAAGTCAGCCCCCACCCCTAATGGGAGAGCTGGTCCCCCCACACTTGGGAGGGCTCATCCCACCCCTCACCACAGGCCTGGGAGAGCTGGCTCTGCTCCTCGCCTGAGGGGTGGTCCCAGCTGCCTGAACAGCTCAGCTGCTACTGGGCAACACACCCAGCTTATAGCTGGCACACTCCACCACCTACCCCATCTATGGCCTCCTGGAGTATGAAGGGACTATCCTGTGGAACCATAGCATTGCTGGGGGTCCAGTATTGATGGTGTACCAAAAGCTACTTGAACCTGACCAACAGCTCACTACACAATGCCCATTTGCAGGTAAAGCAGTCAGGACAAAAGGGTTTACTGCATGATACACAGCAGCTCACAATGCCAGCACACTAAATGTAGAAGCAATGGAGAGGTGGGAAAGACAGAGGAATGAAGTGTTTTTTCTTGTTTGTTTATATCTTTACAAGAGGGAGGGGCAGATAAGAAGGGACTGGGAGATGAGTGGGATTGGGGTGCATGTGAAATTACCGAAGAATCAAACAAAACAAAAAAGAACTGGGTATTTCACTAAGTTTCCCAAGAACTCACCACTGTAAGACATGTCAACTGTTTGAGCATTCGTCTTCTGATAACTGAAGGGCTCTAACTGCACATGGTCTCATAGGCTACTGAGTGGGTGTGTTCCACAGAAGTGGAAGACTCGTATTCAATGTGTGCTTACGATTCCCATGGGGGGAAAAGTTCTAGTCACACTACAAAACAATCAAAGCTGACATTAATCCAACTAGCTCATTTTCCTTAGGTTATACAAACTAAGGATCAAGGTGTCTTAATGTCTTATTAGCCATGTTCTAGTTCATAGTGACACTTAACTTCTGCAGTGGAGTTAATTTCATAACATGGTGCTTTCATGACATTTCCAAACTAGAAACCTGTTACCTGTACTGTTTCACTGAGATCCCAGAGGATTCCCTACCAGTTAGGCACATTTGTGTGCTCACACTCCAACAACACACACATCACATACCACACACCACACCAACAGAGAGCCCAAGTAGTTTACCAACAATCCTTTCCAGAGAAACCTCTCTGGCTTGAGTTCCTTTGAAAGTTGTCTTCTGTGACACTTGACAATGTGTGCATATATGCACCTGATGTTGATACTGGACGCAGTCTCCTACTCTCCATTTGAGGCAGGTTCCCACCTGAATCTGCAATCAGCTAATCTGGCTGGCTAGCTTGGCCAATGGTGCTCCTGTCTCTGCTTCTCAAAGATTAGAATTATAGGAGACTGCCATGCCTGCCCAGATATTGTGGGTCCTTACACTTGTGCACCAAGCACTTAACTTTTATTGCGTCATCTCCCCAGGCCCTCTGATACTTTTTTTTTGGAGAGGTCTCTTACTGAACACAGATCTCACTGATACAGCAACTGGCCAGAAAGTCCCATGGGTCCTTCTGTTTGGTCAACAAGAAGTGGGCTCATCTTCACTATTTACTATTACAGGCTTGTGTCCATCTTTAAAAAAACAAAAAAACAAACAAAAAACAAAACAAAACTCAATTCAGGTCCTTAAACTTGTATAGAGCTCACTTTTATAAAGGGAGCCACTTCACAGATCAAAACCCTTAATTACCATCTATGGCCCATCTTTCTAAATGGGTTCCAAGTGTATCAATATACTGATCCTTTTCACTGGCCATGGACAAGTTGAACTACCACCCCTGCAGTGTGCCTGAGGCCACAAAACACTTGAGATTCCATGACCTTAACAATGTTTCGTATTTGCCTAAATCCGTAATACCTCTACATAGTTTGATTAATCTTGAATAACTTGACATTAACCCCTTTCTCCATTTTCATCCTCTAACTGGTCATTTTAGTTGGTAAGTTAGATTTTCATTTGTTAATAGGCAGCACTCAATCCTGGCTGGTCCTGCAGTGTTTTGCATATTGCTTTAAAACATTGAATTTTAAGGTGCCTATCCATCTCGAAAGGGTCTGCCTTTAAAAACTCTATTTCAAAAAGCCAGTCATGATGCGGTGCACTTGTAAGGCAAAGGAAGACAGAGGCAGGCAGATCTCTAAGTTTGAGGCCAGCCTGGCCTACAGAGTTCCAAGACAGTCAGAGCTAGACAGAGGAACCCTGTCTCAAAAACACCACCACCAAAACCCCAAACCCATCAAAAACCTTTTATTTCAAGCCCCCAAATCTAGACTTCACGATTATAGAATATGCTGCGCTTCTGTCGTTAAATAATCATTAGAGATATGAGAAAGCACGCTTACAGAAATACAAATCTTCACTGGGATACTTACACACGAACATATGATAAAGTCAGTTGCTGTGTATTCTCGGCTACATGTGTTAACATCCGATGGTTGGCAAGGGCACAAACTGAACATCAGTCTCTCATTACTTCAAAACTTGCACTGTGGTAATTAAAAACTATTTGATTACTTAGGTCCTATATTGCTATCTATAGGTATTCTTGATTAACGTTACTAAGATTTTTTACTTTTTAAGAACATAAAAAGTTCTTTTTAAGAACTCCTTAAAGCTCTTGTTTCTATGTTCGTTTCCAAAGTCTAAAATAAAAGCCTCATGAATATATACGATCACATACAGATCCCATGTCTGAAGATGTGGCAGAAATACCTACTGCAAGTCAGAAAAAATCTGTACAATCTGTGAAAGTAGTGCTTGGGCCACACCCCTAATACAAGTCCTGGTTTCAATATCCACAGCTGTCCTCCTACCCCCAAGTTCATGGCTGGCTATGTCCCCCACTGTGCTTCCCAGTTGCTCACTGCCTCTACAGTACATGTTAATCATTAACTCTTCTGTACCTCAATTTTTAGCATCCTATAGTAACTATGACATATATATATATATAGATATATATAGATATATAGATATATATAGATAGTTAATTCCTTCTAGTCCAGTAGTTCTCAACCTTCCTAATGCTGTGATCTTTTAATAGAGTTCCTCATGTTGTGGTGATCCCAAACAATAAAATTATTTTCATTGCTACTTCATGACTGTAATTCTGCTGTTATGAATCATAATCTAAATATTTTTAGAGAGAGAGGTTTGCCAAAGGGTTTTGATCTACAGGCTGAGAATCACAGTTCTAGTGCTTACTCTAAACAGCTGTGATTCATTTGAGGTAGAGGTACCATTTTCCTTGTATTTTCTCTCTCGGGTCATTTCCTTGCTTACCTAGCTTGAATTCCAGACCATTACCTAACATTCCTCCTTTTCACTGTGAGTCATACAATCTTGGCAAAGCAAGCACCTTGTTTAAATTCAGCTCATGTACTCTCCTCCCACACCAAATGCTGCTTAACATTGATCCCTATCATCCCAAGGGGCATTTCATCTGGCAACTACTTCCTAGGCTCACTTTCCCATTCTTCCAATGTACAGCATTTCTTTATTTTCTGCTTTCTTTAACTGCTACCCATTTCCTATAAAATCTAAATCCAAATCCTCTGGCTAGTCTCCTACATTTAAGCACCCACCTGCTTGCTCCTTTCAAAATAGTCCTAATTCTTCAAGATCAGCAGGGCGTTGGTGCCACACGCCTTTAATCCCAGCACTTGGAAGGCAGAGGCAGGTGGATCTCTGTGAGTTCAAGGCCAGCCTGGTCTCCAGAGCGAGTGCCAGGAGAGGCTCCAAAGCTACACAGAGAAACCCTGTCTCGAAAAACAAAAAAAACAAAAAACAAAAAAAACAAAAAAACAAAACAAAACAAACTTCAAGCTCAAAATATCTTTATCTAATGTTTCACAACCACACTCTCAGCCAATCTTACTAACTTATCTCCTACTACATTGCCTGTAAAGCTACCACTCATGTCCAAGCCAGCATTTTCTTCCACCCGGACCACTGTAGTAGCTTCCCAAGTTCACTGATTCTCCCGAATGTCAACTTCCTCAACCAGGACCACTGTAGTAGCTTCCCAAGTTCACTGATTCTCCCGAATGTCAACTTCCTCAACCAGCCACTACAGTTCCTATTAAACTATGCCCGAGTTTCAGATAGTGCACATTTCCATCCTTCTTTTCCTATCAAATTCGAACTCTAACATTGTACAATCACTGTTTTGGCATGTCTGAATTTTTGGAGGAATTTCATGTTTCACATGCCAATTTAAAAAGTTGCATATATTTTCAAAAATATATTCTAGACTTCAGAACAGAAAAAATACAAAATAACTGGCTGCCATGGATATAAATCCATGCTAGCCCAATTCACACAACTTAGCAAATTTAAAAACCAGAACAGAGAATTAACGTTACCAGTTCATTTTCCTTAGAAATCCTGATGCCCCAACTTAAAAACTAAAGAGAAAATTAGCCAAAACTGTCACAATGTCATATATTTGCAATGCTTTCAAAGCCCAACAGTGATTTTAAAAAGAAATTAAACAACATGCTCTCATTGAATTTTTAAAAATCTATACAATTCAAGCTAATGAAATATTTTATTATACATAGTAAAAGTGGTGTTTATTTAAAAAAAAATTCCAGGCCCAGATGTCTGTAGGAGTACATTAGGAATGGATTCCACTCGAGTATAAGCAGCAAAACTACTGAATGAAACCACAAATCCACCAACTCCTTACAGCAAATGCTAACACTCACCGAGGCTTGAATTCCTGTGGCGTCAGTAGATATATTTTAAAGTATTACAAACATGCTTATGATGCATAGGAAGATGGAGAACAAAAGATGCAGTTGCATACCATGTGGACTCCCAAATTTTCTAATTTACAACTTGTTAAGAAGGACACTATACAAAGAAAGTATTTTAAAATAGTGTATGATTCACTGGTGAGTTTTTTACTCAAATAAATACCAAATTTTGCCATTTTAATGTCACAATGAAATTCAGTTTTCAATCCAAGAAGAGGGAGAATCAACTGAGGTGTGGTCATGAGTTCAGGGTTATATATATATTACAATCTGCCTTATAATACACTTGTGGCTTTCTGATAAAAATAACTCAGGGACATATGGAATTCAAGCTAATTTGCGTAACTGTCACAAGAAAAAAGCATTAGATGCATTTCTGAAATAAGTATTCTCATTTAATTTCAGAATCTCAGAATAGCAACAGACCTTGGCCTTGTTTTAAAAAGTTCAGTTAGACACTAAGCTAGCTAAATAACCTTACAATGAAGGTTTCAACATAACTGGTATAGAAAATGTTTTCCCTCTAATCTCAATCTTACAGAAGCGGAAGAGGTGAAAGGAAAAGGTAGACAATTTCTTTAGCAGCATATATGGCTAAGTCCATCAACCACCTTAATTAGAGTGTCTGTTACTGACCCCACTAAAAATAACTGGGCTAACATCAAAAGTTGCCCCTTTCATAAGCCAAAGACAATTTCAGGGTGCTGGCAAATAAAATACTTTTGAAATATTTCAAAACTCTTTCAAGATAACCCAGAGGAATACCTCTTCACTGTAAGGAAGGAGGAACAGAGTAAAAGACTCACGCTAAACTCATTTCCAATTCTCTGAACAAAAGCAATAAAAACAATGGCGGATTAGCTAAGCTCTGTGCTCTAACCAAACTAATCAATTACTGTGATTTAAGTGGCAACAGCCCAACTGACGGGCAGCCTGACAGTTCAGAATACTTTCGCAATAATTGTTTTTTTTTTTTTTAACGCAAAGACACTAAAACAATCTGGTCATGCAATTTTCATTTATGCATTCTGCATCTCTTTGCCAATCTTGTAGCTAAGGATCTTGTTCCAGTCGATCTTAGTACGTGTAACTGGCAACTGTCGACGTAAGGCTTTGAAGGTAGTGTCTGACATCGTCTGATAATTCTCACTGATGGCAGTCTACCAACAAACAAAAACAGTAGTTAGACATTTAAAGCAAACCACAGACACATCTACTTACAACACAGGGTGTTTTCAGAATAATCTTAAGCAGCCTGTTTCACTGCTTAACAGTGAAATAAAAACCCCAACATGGACTTAAAAGCTATTTAAAAGTAGCTACCGAACTTAAGAACCAGCCCTCAGTGAACACAGATACTTTAGATAATCATACCTGGTATTCATTTTCTGCAGCTTCTACAATCTTTATAAATTCTTTTGCTGTTTGCACCTCATTCTGAAACAAAAAGTAAAAGTAAATAAAAACTGAATTACTGTATTTTTTAATTGACTTTTTTCCTCTAGAGCTGGGATTCAACACAGGAATTTGTGGATGCTAGGCAAGCCACACCACCACCAACCCACTATTTGTAAAGCCATGTTTAAGTTAAATAGTGCAGATGAAGATTATAACAAGCAAAGAAGACAACAGTGTGGCTGGAGCGATGGCTCAGAGCTTAAAAGCTCTTGTTGCAGCCAGGCCTGGTGGTGCATGTCTTTAATCCCAGCCCTTGGGAGGCAGAGGTGGAGGCGAATGGATCTGTATAAATTCAAGGTCAGTACGGTCTACATAGTGAGTTCTGGGACATCAGACATCGCCACTGTCCCATCTTACCTCTCCAGGGTATGATCCATGTCAGTCTCTTTCCCTAAAACGCCCTCCAATGTACTCTGTGCAGTACACTACCCCGTGTCTCATCTGAATTCTTGCAAATGAGAGAATAAAGACTGGGGAACTAACCAGAGCCCAGACAAAAATTCAAGTAGTAATGAAGTATCAATAGATATTTATGCTTTAAAAGTATTGCTGTCAAGTTCTCTAATAATACAGTAATATGTGAATATGATATTTACGTAATGCACTTCTATAGTAACTGTAACAATAAAAATCTTGTAAAGTCCTAAAAACTTAGAACTACAATATAGATCATGTGACTACTATCACTAATTTATTAGCCTGAGTTTTTGCAAAATCTTATAATCAACTTTTTCATAATATCAAATTCCCCAATGATGTGCCATGTGTCTTTATTATATGATCAATATTACAAATGATAATTGCAAATGGCACCTAACTTCATGGAAATAAATGTTGCTGTGACTGGCAATTTTTTGGAAAAGTATCAGCATTAAAAGTAGAAATTTCGGGCTGGAGAGATGGCTCAGAGGTTAAGAGCACTGGCTGCTCTTCCGGAGGTCCTGAGTTCAATTCCCAGCAACCACATGGTGGCTCACACCATCCGTTATGAGATCTGGTGCTCTCTTCTGGTGTGCAGATATACATGGAAGCAGAATTTTGTATACATAATAAATAAATAATAAAAAAGTAGAAATTTCCTAAACAATAATGAAAATATTAAAAATAAAAAAGGAGGTAGACCTGATAACCACACCAGCAATCCCAGCACAAGGGAGGCTGAGACAGGAGAATCTGGAATTAGAGGATGGCTTTGAATCTACAAGAACTCATATCAAAAAGGTGCTATTTTTTCTTCTCTGGTAGCATCTGGCCTAACATACTCATAAATGTTTCTTAAAGCTAATGCTTCTGTAAAATTAGCATTTACAATATACTGGTACTTTAGTATACAAACACAAATGTCTTAAGGAAAATGTCAATGTTAGTATCTTGGAAGTTAAAAAAAATTCCACAAGAAAATAGATGTAAAGACAATTACATGAACAGTGAAGAACTTAAAACGTATGGTATTGTTGAAAAGTTAGGTACAGGATCAGGCACTTATCTTCCTGACCTTGATTCAGGCAGTGGTTTCTATTACTAGGACAAAAAGCACAAATGATAGAAGAAAAAAATGAATACAATAAGACTAAAGTTTTGTTTTGCAATGACTTCATAAGAAAGCTGAAAAGACAAAACACAGAAAGGTAAAAACATTTACAAATCAACTGATCCCAGACAAACATCTAGAATACATATGAAATTTACAACTCAATAGCAAAAGCAATTAAGAAATCAGCAATAGGGGCTGTTGTGAGATATTTGTACACTGTATAAAAGTGTACTAATGTGTCTGGTATAATAAAAAGCTGAAAGGCCAATAGCTAGGCAGGAGGTGTAGGCGAAACTTCCGGCAGAGAAAGAGGAAGTAGGAGGAAGTAATCAAGAGCAGGGAGATGCCACTGAGACTCGAGTCAGACACACAGAATGAAAGGAAGGTAAATGGGTAATTTAAGTTATAAGAGCTAGTGGAACAAGCCTAAGCTAAGGACAAAGTTTCATAATTAATAATAAGTCTCTGTCTTGTTATTTTGGCTGGCAGGAAAGAGAAAGACTTGTTACAAATGTGCCCAATATGAGGCATGTATTTCCAAATAAGACCAGAGAAAGCTTAAAAATTACCAAATACACAAAAAAAAAATAGCCCAACACAGCTTCCTAGTCCTGCAGTCTCTCATAAGGGCCACAGTACAGAGATGCATCTTCTAGCAGTTTTTAAGGTTTTGGTCATGCAGACAGGAAAGGTTACAGATACAAAGTAAAAGCAGGCTGAGACAGAAAAAAATCTCTAAACAGATTCCAGTGTGTTCAACAACATGTGAAGGCTTAAGAAAAAAAGAGAAAAAGGGTATAGATAGTCATAAAAGATAAATAGCTCAAAACTAACAGTCTTCATAGAAGTAAAAGAAAAAGAAAAGAGTAAGTCACATAGGATGGGAAATATAACACAGGGAGTTTGGAGCTAAGGTGATGCTTTGTTAATTTCAATTTTTTGAGTGCTAATGCTGAGAGACACTGGATTACAGAGGGGACTGCTGAATTAAACCAGCCTATGTCTTGGCTTCAAATTGGAAGTCAGACAATGTGGGAGGGGTTGTGTCTTTGTTTCCATAGCAAACAAAAAGTTACGGTTCTCTTCAAAATCAATAAAGATCAAATTTGATCGGGGAAGACCCCCTGAGGATCTTGGCTGCAGACATGAGGGAAAATTCCAAGAAAGACTACAAGATAGGTGCTGGATAAGCTGATCCCTCAACATGGGAATAGCTCTGAGACTGGATAAGACATTATAAATCTGGTTGGCTAGAGTCCTCATGACTTATTATTACATGCCATCCTTTCATATGGCACGGATAGAGGTTTGGTTGTACAGTCCAAATAGATTTGTAAGTTGACAGATGCCTTTTACCTACTCAATCAAAAAATCTTTAACTAACTTATGTACACCACACATTCCCTACTTGTGTTAATGTAGATATGTATTTATGTTACCTTAAAAAATGTGTATGTATTCAAAAAGGAGAAAAAAAAAACACCAATAAAGACAAGCTGCCCATGTGATTCAGCCTCTCAGAATGCCTCTGTTCCTCAAAATTCTACATCCAGAATATTTTCAAAGCTGCTAGCTGGGATGGTTCAGGCTCACAGACTACTCTAGCCAGGATGTCATATAAGCCCTGAGCGTTCCCATCACACAGAGACTGGACAGCAAATGATACAGTTAGCTCTCCCAGACTTGAACATTATGCCAATTTTCTCAGGATCTCCTAAAGATGTTATCACCCCGAGACAACAGGAAGCAGTCTAGAGAGCATGATGTCTACATTCCCAAGAGGTGGAGCGGGTGGTTTTTGGTCATTTTGTGGGCTATGCGTCCATTGTTTTTGTTTTTGTTGTCATTGTTTTGATTGTCATTGTTTAGAGGAGTTGGTTCCAAGTTGTTATTGGTCATGGTCAGAAAAAGAACTAAATAAAGGAGATGAGATTCAGGGGTCTTATTCTAAAGGGGGAAAGAGAGGATCTGAAGGGGAGATATCACTCAAAGTCAACTGTAAAGTTGCTGCTTTACAGAAACATTAGGTTACTATATGGTCATTTTGGAACTGATACTTACAGACACTGTGAGGGAATCTTGTATATCTTTATGACTCACTAGCTGAACATTACCATCTTCATAATAGTGAACCTGTTAAAGAAAGAAAACAAAGCAAGCAGATTACAGAAAGATGGTTTCTAGGACACTACCATTAAATCAGCAGACATGACTACCAGTTTCAGCTCAAACGCAGACTTTCCTGGTGGGCTCCAAACTTCCAACCAAGTTCCACCAGCCTTAAATCCAAAAGACTAAATATTCCTGCTATTATTCAACCACACAGGGACTGTCATCGTTAGCTATTTTACCTCACAGCTATTCTATTGGTGCCCAAATCTGAAAGGTCTAAAACTCATGAAATCTGATTTCAAACTTCATGTTCTCAACTTCTGTTTTTGGGTCACTAAATAAAGGAAGAGGCACAAAAACATATAAGGGCAACAGAACATAAGATTAGAAAGTACACCAAAGTCAGATGGCATAGCTTCAGCACTGTTCATATTTATTACTTTACAGCTTTAAGCATAAAGTTAATTTTCACAATGGGTGATACTGTGATGTGTGAACCCAAACAAAGATCAGCCAGTACATTCCTTCAACTTATATAGCAATATTAATATTCAAACAAGAACTACTTTATTTTAAATGCACTCCTATATATTGGAATTTACATTAACAACCAGAGTTCAGTTTTAGTGCATTTCAAACAAAGGAGGTATTTAATAGTCATATGTAATATAGTAAGATATGTATATATTATTATACTTCGCCTAACTCCATTCATTTCAGATCACAGAACACACTCAACTCAAATGCTTAGTTGAATAAACTGTATGAAGAAGAGACTAAATGGCAGCATCTAATTTTAGCTCTGTTTTAGAAACTGTCAGCTATTCTTTCGGACTTTTAATGACTAGGGAATTAAGTGACAGGTTATTTAAAAGACTTACAAAGAGCACTACTTGTTTTTCCCACTGCCCTAAAAGAAAATCTTGAAAGGTTATGGTGTACTATCAAAGTATGAGCTGCTTAATTATGTCTTAGTTCAAAACCTTCTAGAGATCCTTAAATAATCTATTTCATACCTGAATTTTCAAGATGCCAACCACCTGTGTGGTGGAAGGAGTGACTGTAAACTTCCACTCTGACCTCCAACGACCATTCCTTAAAAATAAAAACAGCAGCTGTAAATAAGGGTAGGGAAAATAATTTGAATCAATATTGTTTCAGGTTTAAATTTAATGCTACAGTGCGAAAGAAGATTGGAGAAAGACATTGGATACAGATTTTATAGCCACTGAAATACTCAAGAGATTTCAAAGTTTAGTTTTAAGACACATTAAATCTTTACCCAAGAAAACACAGACATAATAAATAGAACTCAGAATTCTAAAACTAAAGCTTCAAACACAATTCAAAACTACCATAATTGCTTTACTATTTGTGTATATACATTTATTCTGTGCATGTGTGTGTGTATCCATGTGCCACCTTATGCTCGTGGAGGTCAGAGGACAACTTGTAAGAACTGGTTTTCTTCCTCTATTCTGTGGATTTCAGGAAACACATTTAGAGCATCAGGCTTGGAAAGCAAATGTCTTTACCTGCTGAGTCATCATCTGTCCCTAAAACACCCAAAAGAGAGTTTTAAACTATTTCAACTTTGGATGTTGTACCCAAGGAGGCATCCACCTCTTTTTTTTTGAGACACCATCTCTCAATGACTCAGAACTCACCAAGTATGCTCAGATGGATTACCAGAGAACCCCAGGGGTCCACCAGTTTCCTTCTCCCTAGCTCTAACAGTGCACCATTGATCGCCCCTAAGGTGTAAATCAAACTCAGGTCCTCATGAGTTACCAACTGTCTATCTTCCCAGTCCCGTAAGAGATTTAAGAAAATAACTGAATTTTAAGTATCATGGCTTATCCCCAAACACAAATGGAGCTATCTGACATTTACCAAATGACAAAAAGTAACAACAAATAATCAGTCAGGGTTTGCTTCCTGGAAAAGATAGGTAAGGTTGCCTTTTCCAACAGTAGGGTTAAGATTTCACACAAAAGGTATCATTTTCAAAAAGGCTTTTGGTACAGGTGTACAAATTAACATATTCACAGCAAAAAATTAATAACACACAACTGATTTACTGCTTTCATTCTATTTTTCTGACAATTCAGAATGATTCAAAGAGTTCTTCAAAAAGGTCTTACTATACTGAGTAACTATACCCTTCTCTCAAAGTAAATAGTCAACATGTCCTAGTTTTCTCTAATAGTCTATATCCTTTTTATTAATTTTCTAATTGCAAATATTGTGCCTTTAATTAATATTTACGAAGCTCCTAATACTGCCAGATATGAGGAAACGTGGTGATTTGAAGTGAAACGTGAGAAATTCTTAGGACTAGCTTCTCTTCTTGGTTTTTGTTTGTTTTACAACAGAGTTTCACCAGGAGCCTAGAATCCTGGAATCCTGCAATCCTCGTGCCTTGGCCTCCTGAGTGCTGGGATTACAGTTGTCCACTACCAAACCCAGCCTAAAGTTTACTTTTTCTACAAAGTGAAAATCATTTTTAGCTTCAAAGATACAGTATTCACAGTGGTGATTTACAGAAGAAGTCAGTATGCAAAATGAAATAATAGGAATAGATTACTCAAGAGAGTTAATGCATTTACTATAGAGTAAAGCTCAAGGGAGTTTTACTTTGAAAGCTAGTAATACATTCCCCAAAAGAGTTATAAAGCATAGTAAGAATTTTTATTTAATAGTTCAAACTAGGTAGTTGATTTTACTTTTATTTCCCTGGCACAAAAAATATAAACAGTAACTTGCTTTAAAAAAAAAAAAAAAAAAAAGATTTATTTATTTATCATTTATACAGTGCATGCCAGAAGAGGGCACCAGATCCCATTACAGATGGTTGTAAGCCACCATGTGGTTGCTGGGAATTGAACTCCGGACCTCTGGAAGAATGGTCAATGCTCCTAAACCCTGAGCCATCTCTCTAGCCCCCAAAACAGTAACTTTCTAAAGATTTACTGGTTTAGGATTATGGAGATAAGATAAAGAACCTCTGTATGCCACAATCTATAGGAGGCTGTAGTCTGTCGTTAGCCATATGTTTAGATATGGATTATGGATCTGCATTTCTCCAAATAGTCTTGATTAAATGTAACCCGGCATTTATCTCTGACATGAGTAAGTAATGGAGGAGTCTTGGGTTAGGATCCAAATTGGTCTAACTGGGGTTACTGACACTTTACCCTCAAGAGTATCTACAAACAATTTGGCTAATGAATCAAAACTAATATACTTGAAAGGTAAACATTTTCATCCTATTTACTCTCTGATATTCATAATGATTACCAAAAGAGGGTCCATAACTAAGATTTCACTCAATTTGAACTAGTAAAAATCTTAGTGAACCTTAGAATTTTGTAATACACAATTTCAGCATAAAATTCTACAATTTTCTGAACACCTGATCTAAATAAGGCAAATCAATATGGGGAAGGCAGAATTTTATACAAACAACTGCTGTGCATGCAGTTATAAAGCATGATTGTAATTCTACCTTTTCACACTGTCCTTTAAAATAATGTCCACAAAAACCATCTAACCTAAAGTTCCCAAGTTTAAAGAAGACTCGTGGCTCTTAGTTTTTAACATTTCTGTTCTCTCTTGAGTAAGCCTCATACAGGAACACCCCGTTCTCAGCATGAGCAGATGGACCTGCCACCTGGTCTGCTTGCAAGCACACGTGCTTGCTCAGGTTGCCTGTTCCTTCCCCCATCACTCTGCTCTCCTATACTCTTTGATAAATGCCATCAGATTCACTGCATTCCATTATGAAACATGTTATCTTTCAAACTCTCAAAGGGCAATAGTTTTATGTATCAAGTTTATATTGCTATTAATCACACACAAGATACAGTCTGAGTTACATGGAATAGAAAGACAGATAAAATTAAGGACACAAAACTTTAACTTACCAAAAGTTTTTTGCTTGAAACTGATGGCTTTCTATGCATGCAATAATGGTTTGTTGCCCATCTATTTTTTTGCCATACACCTATTGGCAAAGAAAGCAAGAGCAACATAGAGTTTACTTAGTGTCACAGAATGTCTAACTTTAAGCATCTATAAGATACTGTAGAAAGTGGGCATAAGCTGCTATATAGTCATTTTAGGTTAGATAGGTAAACAGAACCAAGGCCATGTGGCTTCCCAAGCTTGCTCAGATGCCTGAACTCTATCCCAATTAAATTTCTGAAGGATTCCAAGCGGGTTTTTTTTTTTTCAGGATCTTATCTACATTTCTAAAGATCACTATGACTCACCTCTGCACTCTCTGTACTCTGTGGGGGCAGCTGACCTGAACATCAGGGAACTCTTGCTCCCCAGACTGATAGATCCAGACCCCAGGAACATGGGTTTCTGTGAGGAAACCTTGGACATCTACGGGACCTCCTGTAGTAGTTCAGTACTTATCCCTAGCATAGGTGTGGACTTTGGGAGCCCATTCCATATAGAGGAATACTCCTTGAGCCAAGACACACAGGGGATGGGCCTAGGCCCTCTCCCAAAGGATACAATAGACTCTGATGACACCCTATGGAAGGCCTCACCATCCAGGGGCAGCAGAAAGGATTTGTGATAGGTAGGGTTTTAGTTGTGTGTGTGTGTGTGGGGGGGGCGCGGTAGGGGAGGACGGGAGGGAGAAGGGAACGGGGATTGTCATGTAAAACAATCTTGTTTCTAATTCAAATAAAAAAAAGTTGAAAAAAAAAAAAAAAAAAGATCACTATGACTTTGGAGAAGACCAAATTCTGGTGAAGAGTCTATCTGGATACAAACAATCCTAGGGGGAAAAAAAAATTTCCTACTCTAATTCATTTTGAAAAAAATAGACATAGGTTAAATCAATGAACAAGTAACATTAAAACAACGGGAAATAAAACTATAAAATACTTGAAATAATTATCTTATTTGTTCTAAGATTTCTGTAACTGAATTAAAGCTAATTCAAGCTAAATAGATGAAACATGGACAAAAGACTAAAAATAGCATCACCATTTTCTTGTGTCAGTCAACCTTTTGGAGATAGAATATATTTCTAGAAAGGTAAACACTGTTTGAAGAAAGAACTTTGGAAGCTATGGCTGCTGTACACATTGCTTTAAATTTCAGGGGATTATACAGACTGCCACAGATGTGTAAGAAACAAAGGAAGAACTGCCCACTGGTGACTCACCGTGCAGACCCCGTTCGGATAATGCTCTTTTACATAAGCTCGCAGTGCAGTCTCTACTGAAGTTCTCCAGGATTCAATAGCATTCTCTGCTTCGTATGGCCTTGGATCAGTTGCTTCCTTTCTTAAATGATCAAATTTGAAACAGATTCTGTTTTTTGGATCCAAAAACTTTCCATTTCCCAAGTCTCCATGTTCTGTTATCAACACCTTAAATTTTCAAATGAATTTAGGGAAAATATATTAACATGGATGCACAGTAACAGACACTTGTTTAAGCCCCACAAGGACACCAGAGATATTCTTAATTAGTGTGCATTAGAGTTTCTTCCAGTACAGTTTCTGGATACTAAATGGGAAACTGACTATCCAGCCCTCTATCTATCCCCTACCCACACAATGAGCCACAGTTTACTATTTCTGACAACCAAGACCCTGCCAATCTGACAGTTTTAATACAGTGAGGCAGCTCTTCAATCCTGCTTTGTTTGGTACCCAGTCTTCTCTGTTCCCCAGCATGTGCTTCTGTTTCTTATAAACTAATCACCATTAGTAGTTTCTAAAACTTTAAAACAAAATTTATACATTTATGTACATTTAAGAAATATATGAACAACCCTTTTATTTTGTGTCTTACTTAAAACACACACACACACATACCCCCCTTTTCTCCTGTAGCTGTCCTAGTCTGTAAGTACTGACCCAGGACAAGACTTTCCCATCCCTCTGATGTAAATCATGCTGACAACATAGGATGTAGCTTTTCTAAAATTTTTGTGGTAATAAATGCCACATTAGATAAATATGTACACCTATCTATCTACATATCTGCAGACACACACGGTTTGTGGGCCACTGTTTTCAAAGAATGATAAAAATGCATATACAAACATACATTTTTATGACAACTTGTTGGGCTGGCTCAGACCTTTAGCTTAAGATGAAAAGTACCGAAGACATAAAGATGGGTGACCATATGAGACCCAACCTCAATGGGGATAAGGAAACTGAACATTCTACACTTCCTCAGAAGTCTGCTGATCCCTTGTCTCAACAAAACTTGATCACAGACAGTCTCCTATCATCTTAATGGCCAGAGGAAAACCCACCCCCAAAACCTGATGCAGTTCCTTTGCCTATAACAGTTCCTTTTACTTAATGTTTTCCTGCAACATTCCTGCCCAATTAAAAGCACTCCATAAAGCCCCAAACTCCTTTTTGGCAATGCTACGTTCCCTTCTCTTGGGAACAGCGTGTCTTCATCTGAATAAATCTTTGCCTTTCGGACAAGACATGGCTCTGGTGGTCTTGTTCTCTTGTTAAGCCACACATACCTAGATTTTTTTTCTCAACACAAACCATCTACAGAAATCTCTTAAAGGCTACCAGCTATCTCTCACCATTCTCTTTAATGGTTGCCAAATATGCCATGGTGTTAATATAATTCAATCCACCAATCCATTAGTGGTGTCATGTCTTTATTTCCAAGCGTTTTACTTTCTAGAGAAAGGCAAAGCACCATTAAAAATGGTGAAGTATTATTGTAAATCCTTAACACTGTTCTTATTTACAATGGATTCTTTTTAAGCTTTATGTTTTTAAAATTTATCCATTTATTTGAGGTTGTTTGACACAGGTTGTGGTTGTTTGAGACAGGGTTTCTCTGTGTAACCAACCCTGGCTGTCCTGCAACTCACTATGTAGATCAGGATGGCTTGAACTCAAGAGATTCTCCTGCCTCTGCCTCTCCAAGTGCTGGGATTAAAGGTGTGCTGCACCACCACCACCACCACCCCCGCCCCCAGCTAACTTTTTAAACTTTAATTGACATATAGCAATTATGTCAGAGGACAGTTTTGCTTTGTTTTTTGTTCTTTTAGAGACAGGGCTTCTCTGTGTTAACAGCTGTCTTGAACTTGCTTTGTAGACCATGGTGGCCTCGAACTAAAGAGATCCGATAGCCTCTGCCTCCTGAGGGCTGGGATTAAAGCTGTGCACCACCATGCCAGGCTTAGAGGACAGCTTTTAAGAGCCAGGTCACTTATTCCACTGTGGGTTCCAGGAGTCAAAATCTGGTCATCAGGCTTACACAGCCAAGTGCTTTTACCCACTAAGCCATCTTATTGGTCCTTATTTGTTACTATGCTTAAATTTTTTAAAACTATAGTCATGTGTGGAATTAGTATACATCACTTTTTAAGAAATTTTTTGGTCTGAAGTATTGAAATTATGCCAGCTTGTTAAATGACTTCAGAAACCATTAAACATTTTAAAAAGACGTATTCTCTAATTCTGCTAGAGATTTATCTAAAGAAAACCATTGTCAATGTTACCAGGAATACAAAGACAATCAATGTAGTATTGCTTGCAATGGTAACCAATTAAAAAAAAAAAATCAAAAGACCAAAATCTCTGGAGAAATGAAGTAACAAGTATACATATATATCTTTAAAAATATATTTTAAATTATGTGTATGTATGTTCGTGTAGCTGCTCATGTGAGTGTAGATGCTCATGAAGAAGAAGTTATAGACAATTGTTACTCAAGTGGTTGCTGGGAACCAAACTTGGGTCATCTGTAAGAGTAGCTAGTCCTCTTAACTACTGAGCTCTCTAATGTCAAACGTGTCATACGTGTATATTTTCCCTTTAGTTACAAACTGCCTAGTCTTACAGTTCTTCCCTTAAACTTTTATTACACAGTAATGCCAAGTACAAGCAACCAAAGACTTCAAGACCTACAGATTTAAAGCAATTATTTTATAGGAACCTTATTACTTTATGTTTTTGAAAGCATGGTTATTCAATGTAGCTCAGGCTATCTTGGTACTCATTATGTAACTAAAGCTGTCATCTAATTAATGGCAATTCTGCTGTCTCAGCCTCATAAAAGCTAGAACAACAGGTGTAAGCCACAATACCTGGTTAATGATAAAAGTGACTTTCTGATAAATGACCATTTCAATTATTTTGTCAGTAAATGTGTATGGTTAAAATGAGTGTAATATTAGCCGGGCATTGGTGGTGCACGCCTTTAATCCCAGCACTCGGGAGGCAGAGGCAGGCGGATCTCTGTGAGTTCGAGACCAGCCTGGTCTACAAGAGCTGTGCACCACCAGGACAGCCTCCAAAGCCACAGAGAAACCCTGTCTCAAAAATACCAATAAATAAGTAAATAAATAAATAAAATAAGAGTGTAATATTATACCATGTCACAATTCTTCCAAGAAAAATTTTTTATAAATAAAGCAAAAGCAGTATAATTTGGTGTTTTATGAAACATACCTGATCTTCATAGCCTTCAATTTTTACGGGTGTAAACTGGTCCAAGTTATACTGTGCAAATGCACTAAAAAGAAAAGGTCCAATTATTTACAATCATACTAATATTCTTAAAATCCACCTTCCAGTGAATCTACACTGTACATGTTGAGGTTAATAAAACTGCAATTCTCTTACCTACCTTTTGTTAACTATAGCTAAAACATAGATATGGTTGTTTTAAAAACCAAGTAATGTTGTACAGCTTTTGACTTGGCAAAATAAAATATAATCAGTAAATATAAGTGGCCTCTTATTAAAGTACCTGAAAGCAATGATTAACAATATACAATGTACATAAATAATTATTTATGAAATTAGTAAAAGGCTAGTTACTGTGATACTCAAATAGTTCCTATTGCCAAAGGTCTTATAGTCGAATACGAGAGAGAATACCCAATGAGAATACCTAGCCATAGCAAAAAATAGAAAGTAATATTCAAGGGTTACCAATACATTTTGGAGGAATTACAATGTTAAGGCAAAAGTAAAAACAAAACCCCTGGGATAATTAAGCAGGCTCAGTCTTTTAGAAAGTGGGAGATGGGTCAGTGGGTGAAAGTGCTTCCTGCACATGCATGAGAACCTGCATTCAGATCTCTAGGATCAAGTAAAAGACACAGCACTGTCTGTTATCCCAGTGGTGGGCAGAAATAGGCTGATCTCATGGGTTCACTGGGCAGCAAGCCTAACCAAAAGTGTCAGCTTCAGGTTCCGTGCAACACCCTGTCTCAAAACATAAGGTGGAGAGCAAGAGAGAAGGAGAGCTCATGTCAATCTCAGGCCACACATACACACATGGGGAATTACATTTAAATATATACATGCACACACACGAGAGAAGGATAGGGAGAGGAGGGGGGATAACAGGAAGAAAATTACCAGTGGGAGTAAAGGATAGAAGAGGGCCAACGTCCCAGAGAGCGCTAAGCAGGTGCTCACTGGCATTTACTGAGTTGCATTGGAAGATCTTTTGAAATTGTTTTTTATCATTATGCTTGTTTGTGTTGGCAAGGAGGCTTGTCATTCTGCATGTATGGAGGTCAGAGGACAACTCTATGGAGCTGGTCCTCTCCTTCCACCTGTACATGGGTTCAGGAAACTGAACTTGGGTCGTCAGGCTTGCATAGTTGGATAGAAAAGCACCATTACTCACCAAGCCATCTCACCAAAGCCTGGATAGTCTTGAAGACAGAATAATTAGTTTGAGTGGCAAAGCATAGTGACAGATGTGCCTCTAAAGATTAATGTTGCAGTAGTACATATGACAAATCATGCAGTGAGGTAATTAAAAATAGAAAAGCTGCAAGGATATCATAAAAGCCCATAGCAGAAACTTAGCTACAAAATGGCGAAGCAACAGACTCAAGAAGGGCTCTCTTATAAGTTAAGAATAATATACTTACAAGATAATTAAGTAACATGTATGTAGGAAAGACTTAAGGTATGAAAAATGATATGCAAACTCCAACGGTGTCCACTAAACTGATACTATTGTATATCTAGGAAATTGTCTCTACTTAACAGAATGATATTGAGCTTTAAATTTTAAGACTGTATCTATTACAACAGGAATAAATATAAAGACACCAAAGTAAAACTAAATCACCACCTCTTGAAGTTCCCAACATAGCATTTTAAAAACCAATGGTAGCGAACACAGAAGTGCAGAGATGGGAAGTCAGAGTAGCTACTTGCTTTCGACTTTCTTAACACATAATTTTCTTAAGAACAGCCTCGATGTGGTCAGGCTGTCAGAATTTGTATACGCAATGCCCACAAAAGGCTCATGTTCCACAGCTGGTGTGGCTACTGTGGGAGGCTATGAAGTTTGAGGAAGTGAGAACTAAGCTGGTGGAAGTAGGCCACTGGGCCATGGCTCTGAAAGCCATATTCATCTTCTGGTTCTGGTCTTGCTCTTTGCTTCCTGGACCTTTGAACAGCCTCAGCTACATGCTCCTGCCACCATTATTTTCTCACCACTATTTACTGGAACTCTCCTAAATCATGAGCTAAGCTAAATCTTTCCCACCACAAGTTGTTTATACCAGGTATTTTATCACAGTAATGCAGAATACCCAAGATACTCGCCCTACACGTAGTTACTTCAAAGGTATGTTTGTAAGTTGAATCACTTAGAGTTTAGCATTTTTTCTAGTAAAAGCCGTATTTTAAAAAATAAAAATACTATAAAATGTAAGTAGCAATTTAGTAGTAGGTCTACCCAAAGCTTTTTACTGCCCATAGCATCAAACCTCGTGAATTTTTAACCTGGCAGAGGAGTAGGAAGAAGAGTAAACTTGAAAAACAAAGTATGTGACAAGTAAATAAAGTAAATATGACAAGGCAAGTTTTATCTACAACACTTACAGCAAATAAATGGTACAGTACAGTGCAAAAGATACTCAATAATGTAGCAATCAGAATATAGAGGTTTTCTTCCAATCTTATCATTAACTAGTATGAACCTCATTTACTCTTAAAACTAAGTTTGTACTAGATGACTTCCAAAGTTCCTTCCAATATAAGTATCCCATTCAGCATCTAAGAATCAGCCAAATGGCTTAGGGAGACAGCTCAGTAGTTAGGAGCATATACTGAACTTGAAGTAGCTCCCATGGGTACTTGAAGTACTCATGCTGGGCAGCTCACAACTGCCTACAACTACAGCTCCAGGAGATTCAACACCCTCTTCCATCTTTTGTGGGCACCAACACTCACACACACACATCCACATGCAAGCATACCCACATACATATAATTAAAAATAAAATAAACCCTAATTTTTAAATTCAAAATGGAAAAAAGTGTTCTTTCTTTGGGTTCTGAAGGCCTTTAATATGTCTCTAGTATCCTATTCATTTCATATGGTTTTCTATAGGACATGTCTGAATCTAATGAAAAAATTCCTACAGGGCTTGCTGATTTCATAACAGCAAAGCCTGATACTTTCTTTTGTCTGCTGAATAAAAAAGTATTCAGAGGTATTTCATAGTGTTCTAGATTTAACATGACAGGCTCTTTCAGCCAGACTGATTTTACTTTGAAACATTCTGAAATTTTGGCTTTTAGTAAAGATGTATCAACTTTATTTACTCTAAAAGAACAATAGTTCTGCTTTTCCTCCTCTTACAAAAAGGGGGAAAGAGAAAGAGAAAGAGGGAGGGGGGAGAGATGAAGCCCCACTGTAAGGGTGGAAGAAAGGAACACATGTAGGGAAGAGATATGAATGCATCAAAGAAATCCAGTATCAAAGACAACTCAAGAGAAACCCCATTTCTGATTATACATTCGCTCCAGAGAACTGGAATGGGAACAGAAGGAGTGTTTTTGTGATGCCTCCTAAACTTAGGCTACACAAGCTCTGGATTGCTTTTTAATAGCAAGTACCATTTCTTTTGAGGGAAAATTCAAGTTGGGATTTGAAACAATGTGTATGTTGTGTATAATGTACATGGTATACCGGTATATGTATGTTCTGTAGGTAAGTAATGTGTAGAGGTCAGAGGACAAGCTGAGGTGTCAGTCTCTGCCTTCCACCTCATCTGAAGTAGGTCTCTTGATCACAACTGGGAACAGCATGCTACCTGGCCTGGACACTTCTGGGGATTCCTGTTTCCACCCCCTATCTTTAACCTCAGGGGCACTGGGATTACAGATGTGTGTTGCAGCACTTGACCTTTATTTGAGTTTAAGATCTGAACTCTGAACCTCATGATCATGTGTCAAATGTTTTATCTGCTGAGCCAATCCACAAGTTGGGACAATTTAAACAACTCAAAGCAAAGTAAGAGAAACAATGATGTCAATGTTCTTTTTTTCAAAACTATTTCAGAAGACAATGAATCAGAGTAATTTGAAGTCCAATCAATGATTTAAAGTATATCTCTGCATTCACAGACACTTTCCCATGAGTTCCAATGATCTCAAATTAACATTTAGTTTTGAAAAACAATACATAGAAAGAAAAGAAAATTTTATTTCATTCTTGTTCCTAACTACCCGTGACTTCTCATTCTAACATATACATGTAAATGTGAATATTTATATAAATAATTGCACAACTTAGAAACTCTATGTTAAGGATTAGTGCACCACTATCATCTTTAAAACATCTTTTCCATCCTAGTCATTTTTTAAATTGAAACATAAAATACTTACTGTGCTGCTCCTTCCCTGAGAAGATTATCATTATTAAGCAATAATCGAACATCTGCAAAACAATGTTGTTTTACATCATTATTTTCTGTTTGAATATTGCAAAGAGTACAGCTTGTTTTATTTAAACATTAACATCTCCCATACACGCAAGATCAAATTACTCTAATGACCAAGCTATCCACAAATATGTACCATGGTATTTAAAATACAAAACAAAGTATTTTGATTAATAGAAGACAAAATTAAAAACAAACAAAAAACCAAAAAAAACAAAAAACAAAGCCAGTTCAAACAGTTGCTGTAGGCAAATACAGTACCTACAAAGCACTAAAGATAAACAGCACTAGAAAATGGTTTGATATGATTTCCAGAAAATACTTAAGACTATGTTTGTTTTTCTTTTTCTTTCTTTCTTTTTTTTTTCCCCCGAGACAGGGTTTCTCTGTGTAGCTTTGGAGCATGGCACTAGCTCTGGAGACCAGGCTGGCCTTGAACTCACAGAGATCCGCCTGCCTCTGCCTCCCGAGTGCTGGAATTAATGGCATGTGCCACCAACGCCCAGCAGGACTATGTTTCTTAGTTTGACAGACACATTCATAGATTTCCAATGAGGTTGGTCTATAGAAAACAAAATTAAATAATTATCACTTTGTGAGCAAATAGTAGCAACAAGCTCCCTGTCATTTCATAGTCTTGCAAGGACCAGATAAATATTCCCACCTTTCTTGACTTTTAGTAGGTTTTATTCCCTTAAAAATAAATAAAACAAGAAAGTTCTTAAAAGGAAAAATTAATACATCAAACCTTAGTGTTATGAATTAAACACATCATGGTGGCTCAAAATGATTCAGTTGCGAAAGTACTTGCTGTAGTAGCCTGACAAGCGGAGTTAGATTCTCAGAACTCATGGTGGAAGGAGAAAACCAATTCATGCAAAATTGTCCATTGACCTCTACACACACACACACACACACACACACACACACACACACACACACACACACACAAAATAATAGTAGTAGTAAGTTTTTAAAGATATTTTAAAGACTCACCATTAAAAACCTCATTAAATTCTCCAGGAGGGGCATGAATGATGAATTTTGCTGCTATACGTACCTAAGACAGAAATAAAGGCATAAATATCTCTGCTAAAATAACAATAAAGCTACATCAATACTACATAAGTTTTAAAGACTATAACATTTCTTTTTCTTTTTCTTTTTTGAGAAGGGGTTTCTCTGTGTATCTTCGTTGACCAGGCTGGCTTTGAACTCACAGAGATCTACCTGCCTCTGCCTCCTGAGTGCTGGGATTAAAGGCTCGTGCCACCACCGCCCAGTTACAGACTGTAACATTTGTACACTCAAACACAAGTTTGTTATTACTGTTTTAGTTAATTAATATAGTTATACCATGCAGGCTAAATGAAAGTAAAATACCTAACTTAATACAGTTAAAATTTAATGTTGTCTACAGATAAACATTTTCTTACAATTTTACTTCTTTTAAACTAAAGAAATTCTTGAAGAAGGCCAAATGTGAGAAAAGATGAAATTAAGCGGGTACACTGATTACTCAAAACTAGGTATGGTGAAGGCAAACATCCCAAAATATGCAATACCCTAAAGGCTGAAAAACTTCTGGTCCTCTAATACTTCTGGTCCTTGCATATCCAGATATGCAACTTTATCAACAAACCCATTCAAAACTACACCAAGTACTCTTAAGATTTAAGAGATGAAAACAACAAACAAAACAAAATCTAAGCAAAATATGTGAATGGATACTTAACCAAATAGGTTAAGCACAAGACATACGCACAAATGAAAAAGCATGCTCAGTATTTCACAAGAGTATGGATAGAGGAATCAGGAAATACTACCCCATGCAAAACCGAAAGGCTAAAATAAAAAGATTGCTGGTGTGGCTTCAAGAGCACTGTAGCTCCCTACTTGTTAAAGCTGTACAACCAGTATGGAAAACACTTGGCACTTCCAATAAAGCTAGGCAAATACCCTAAAACACAGTATCATTCCTAATTATTTTCCCTACACACACCTTACATTCACACCAAAACTGACTCAAAATTGTTCAAAACTGGAAATAATTTACAGCTCAAACATCCACTGGACAAATAACTATGGTACATCTATGTAATATAAATTGCTTAGCAATAAAAAAGGAACTGTAGATAAATGAAACAACTTGAATTAATTCTAAAGTACTCTTTTAAGACTTTATGCATACAACATTCAACCTTAGTACATATGCTCTTTAACCAACACTGGAATTACACATTCTATCAGTCCATTTTAAGTTAAAAATATTTTAAAGTATTTAATGAATCTTACCCACCAAACCACATAGCTTGCCTAGCACAGAGTATACTATAGTGTTCAGTGTTCAGCTTACTATCTCTGTGTTTAACTGGGAGGTAGGGACCAGTCTCTGAAGCACATGATAACACAAATCCCTAGCCCAGGAAAAGATCTAGATTCAAAATCTGAAATAGGATTTTCACTGAGTGTGTACTGCCCTTGCATCAACAAAGGTAAGAAACTGTGAGTAGTCCCATATCAAGCAGGGTTGTCTCTACAGCAAAGGAGACCGTGTAACAGTTGCCAGTCCGGTAATGGGGCAGGAAGAGAATGACTAGAGAAAAACAAGAAAAAGGAAGAAAATGAGGGCATTTAAGTAGTACCAGATTATGGTAGTGGGTTTATTACTTTCTACACATGTTAAAGGTCTTCAAGGAAAGGAGCATACTTTTATTGTATGTCCATTTTGAAAATAAAATTGTTTTTCAATTTAAAAATACTACTAAAAAGCACATTACAGAAGCAGGATATGTCTGTGCAATTTCCTTCTGAATATTTATATCCATTCATCAGCACTTCTCAGTTTTGGTCAGAGAAGCTTTATTTTTGTTTTCTGTTTTATTTTGTTTTTGCTGTGGTGACTGTTACTGTAGAGATTCATGTGTCCAAAGTGCTGAGAGTTACTGTAGGATGCACTGCTTTAAACGGGACATCTGTGTCACTCCCTTCAGACTCAGAGAATATTGAAGAAGGGACAGAAAGATGTAAAAGCCCTGATGAAGTATAGACTGCTGCCCTTTAAACTTTGGAAGTCTCAAGTAGCTGTGTTACCTGCCAAGAGCTACATAAACCTGGCTCCACAAACATTCCTTCATAGATGGAGAGAGAAGCTAATAAAGGCCCAGCCCTCCCTCAGTAACTGGGGGAGGAAGAAACATTGTCTTCAGTGATGCAGCCACCAGGAAATTGCCCAAGCTCATGTAAATTGTCCCTCACCCATGATCATGAAAATAAAGGGGTCTATCTTGTTGGCCTTGGAAGGCACTGAAGTGGGTTTACATGCAGGCCAGGCAAGCGGACCATTCTTCAAGTGAGAGAAGTAGCCTCTTGTAATTTCGAGATTCAAGGATGGTATTAGAAAAGGTATTACTGGTAGAGCTGTTTAGCCTTGTGTGACCAAATTCATTAAAATGGCATGGACAAGGTGTACCCTGAGGAAGTTTGATGAGGAGGTAATGATCATTTTCATGAGAAGGATAGGGAGAGGGGAAGGAGAGACCACACACACACACACCCCTGACGCTTTTCACCTACGCAGAAAAAAATTGGACAAAAAGTGCAGCCTTGGTGTAGGAAGTAGTTTTCTCTGCTCTTTAGGGGCACACAATTCAGCTCTTCCTCTTCAGGCTAGAAGAATTATCTCCAGATGCCTCTACATGGCATACAAAGGTTCTTATGTCTTTGCCCAATTCAGCAATTGGTAGGTTACCATAAACAACACACCTTTACCTGTAACCACCCCTTTATGTATCTAATAAAGTAGGTACATATATAAACTAATTTTCTTTATATATTGAGATACAATGCACATAATTCAATGCACAGTTCAATGACTTAAAGAATGTGCAGTCAAGCAGACAACAGAATTCTATCACGGTTTAAACTTCCCTCATTATGTCCACCCAACCTACACCCCCCCCCCAGACAGACTATTAGTCTGAGTTATAGGACCTGAAATTGGTGCTGAGTCTTATCTTTTCTGCTTATCTGAGACCTAGCTGAAGAGCCTTCTCCCACAGCACCCCCTTTATAAGCAGCACTGCTTAAACCCTTCTCTGCTCTACCCCTGTGCGTGCTCATTCCTCTTTGCACTGTACTCAAAACTGTTTCAAGGGCTGTTTCCCTGGGGATTTTTCTTCAGTGCAGACCACTACTCGGGACACCATTTATCTTCAACCTCTAGTATCATGCTGAGTTCAATAAATAGTCCATAAATACTGTCAGGTTAGATGGATTATGTTTTAAAACAATTAACTGAACCTAACATTTGTTGAACACTCAAAAATTATACTGGAGAATTATCAAGGCTTCAGCCTAGCAACACCCAAGGAATGCCAGTTACTTTGTTTGCTGGGGTTTTCTAAGGAAACACAGCCAATGGGATACAGATAGATACAGAAGTATTATGGGAATTGGCTCTTGTGGTTATGGAGGCTTAAACGTTTCATTCTTACTAAATGGGAATATAGGGAACTAGATTTGGAGGGAAGAATTTACTCCATGGTAAGACTCATCCATTATGTGTATGCCATGGTGGTATGAATCAAGCACGGCCACCGCAGGATCATGCATGTGAATATTTGATGCCCATTTGGTGGCACCATTAGGAGGAAAGACCTTGCTATAGGAGGTATATCACAAGCTTTGTTACATAACCTCCCCCTGCTTCCTTTGTGATAAGCTAGCTTCCCACTACTGCTGCCCTGCCATAATGGACTCTAGCCCTCTGAAACCATAAGCCCAAAAAACCTTTTCTTCCTTAAGTTTCCTTTGGTCATCACAGCAATAGAAAAGTAATAAATACATCTGTTAATCTAAAAATGAAGAAAAGGGGGAAGAAAAGGCAAGGGTAATTAACGGGTCCAGATGACTATGCTGTGCTTGCCAAGCCTACAGTTCCATCTATTATGATTATGTAAACTGTTTTAACCTCCTCCCTCCCCAAGTAAAGAGCTGTCAGGAAGAATTAAAATGAAAGTCCCAGCACTCAGGAGGCAGAGGCAGGTGGATCTCTGAGAGTTCAAAGCCAGCCAGGTCTACAAAGCTAGTTACAAGACAGCCAAGGCTGCACAAAGAAACTGTGCCTCAAAAAACCAAAGTAAATAAATACATAATAAAAATAGTCTTAAACATGACCACAGCTAGCCAGGCATTGGTGGCGCACACCTTTAATCCCAGCACTCCGGAGGCAGAAGCAGGTGGATCTCTGTGAGTTCGAGGCCAGCCTGGTCTCCAGAGTGAGTGCCAGGATAGGCTCCAAAGCTACACAGAGAAACCCTGTCTCGAGAAAAAAGCAAACAAACAAACAAACAAACAAAAGACAAAACATGGCCACAGCTAACGATTAAAAAGTGCATGTTAAAAAATAATCCAATATTTATTCTATAAGCCTAAGACTTGAAGTCATTTTTAACATTCTTAATAACACATGCTACATACAGAGCCGTCAAAATTAAAATACTAATACCAAGTAGTACACATTTTACTGATACAAATCAGTGGTTAAGCCTTGAAATGTTTGGTTTCTAAAAAAAAAAAAAACAACAAGCAAACAAACAAATATACCTCTTAGAATATGTCAGTTTTATTTTTAGTTTATACTGTCAAAGTAAAAGTGATTTATATTTTTTGTTCCATGGACTTACTTCCCTCTCTTATTGTACTATGTAACCAAAAGACAGCAAGAGGCTTCTCTTCTATCTAAGCAGTTAACACTAATAACCAGAGGCCATGGGAGAAGACTAGAGTCTCAATCTATCTGGATTATACAACTATACCTGAAATATTTAAATCTGGACTTTAGCATCTGAGAAATCCAAATCCATTTGGATCCATTTGGATTTCTCAGATGCTAAAGTAATGAAACGTGTCAGTTATAATGAAAGAAAATACCAGCTTCCTAAGATACTGTGGTAGTTCAGATACACAAGCAAAACACCTATACCCAATAAAAAACAAAAATAAAATTTACTATACCAGTGAGACAGCTCAGCAGGTAAAAGGCCCTTGCTGCCAGTGTCTGTACGGGAGTAACCAACAGCTCTCAGATTGTCTGAGGTCCATTCCACAGAAGAGTATTCGTGCCTAGTACTGTAAATCCAGCCCCAAACCTGTGGGTAAGGAGGTCTGATGCCCTAGTGGAAATTTATATTATTGTATAGCTAAAGTGACATGACCCAAACTGCCTTCTAAATATTTGTTTATATGCAGAGACAAACTACTCTCAGCCTTAATCAAAGAAGCCTTACTTTGAAGTAAATGGAAGCAAATGTAGAGATCAATGCTTGTACAAGATGCTGAGAATAAAGATGGCTTTGGAGGGGACACAATGGAAGTGCTGGAAGAAAGGCAGGCGGCTTGGAATGCTGACTTCTAAGTACAATACAGCCTTAAAAATCATGAACTCACAGCAGCTGTCCCTACTGGCCAAGCCGGTCCAACAATCAGCTTCAGATGGGGAAGCGGATCTTGGGTCCCTACCACTGCTGAATGTTGCAAACTAACGTATTCTGGAAGAGGAGAGACATACTACCCAACTGTGTATCCACTGCTGGGTCTACTAGGCTCCAACAGAAAGCCCCAAACCAAGGTCACACAGATGGCTCTAGTTAAACTCTGTGGGACATGGGACACAAAAAGGAAGCCAGATACAGGAAATGATATCTGTGTGGAGAAAGAAGAGTTCAGCAGGAGCGGGAGGGAAATAAAAACAAGCTGTGGGGAGAAAAATTAGAATGCAATACATACATGTATGAAACTGCACACAACAAATTTTATTTATAGAAGCAACAACCACAAAAATTGCTGAGTTTCCAAGCCCTCTTCTAAAATCCTCAAAGTCTACCACAGATTTACCTGGGAATACAAAGAAAGCCAGAGGAAGATTTTGCCACTGCACTGCTTTGTCTGGATACTTTGAATGGAGCCTGGCAAATAGCAAATGCTTTGGTATTTGCTGAATAGTAACATAAAAGACACAAATTAACTCTGTCCCATTCTTGGCACTTAGCAGTTAATTCATGCTGAAAAAAAAAAAAAAGTCTAGAAATACAAATGAGCTGTTTAGAATGGCTAAATGTCATGGTGTGAATATGAACTGCTCCCCACAGGCGCATGTTCTAGGACCTGGATGCCCTCTGGGGGTTCTGGAGAAATGACTGACTCCTCTTTCTCAACATTCATCAGTGGACTAATCTCCTAATGGAAATAGGGTTTGATGGTATTACTGGGAGGTGGGGCCTAGCTGGAAGACCTCTAGAAGAGTGGACACGGGGGCTACCCTGTTCTCTTCAGCATTTCCTTTTCTCTGCCACCTGTCTGCAGAGGAAAATGAGGAAAAATGAGGAAAATGAGAGCCTCTGCCACATGAGAGAGCTTTCTAGCAAACGTCATCACACATGCTGGGATGGGACTACTTGGTGCTGCAGCTGTCAAAGGGTCACCTATTCCCATAAGCAACACCAATAAACTCAGATACACCAAGCTACACAAGAGTACAACTGTCTCACTGTGTCCTTTATGGATGGAATAGACAAATGTTTGTATTGTTTATGTCCTTCCCAAGAAAAGTCATGAAACAACATGCATTAGTATAATATTAGTATTTTTCTTAACATTTAACATTTACTTACTCCGTGTGTGTGTGTGTGTGTGTGTGTGTGTGTGTGTGTGTGTGTGTGTGTGTGTGTGTGTGTGTGTGTGTATGCATAAGCATATATGCACATACCATGAAAAACAATTTTCAGGAGTTAGTTCTTGCCTTTCACTATGTGGATTCTCAAGTTTAATCACAGGTTATCTCACCAGTCCTAGATCAGTATTCTTAAAAATACTCTCCAATGCAGCCATTTTCACACTGTGTTAGTTTCTTTGTGACCTAAAGTGTTACAAGGATGGCTTATGTTTATGTATTCCTGCCGTTTGCAGCACATTCATCTTCTATACACCACGACCCCTTCCCATTCTATCAGCCAGACACTGTTCAAACACCATGAGTAGCTGGCTTTTTATCAAAATCAACACAAACTCCAAAGAAACTTTTTTAAAACTTCCATAAACCTAAATTTAATTAATTCATTAAATTGATTTTTGGTGCTGACAATTGAACTCAAGGCCTCACATATTATGTTATTGAGTTCTAAGATCATAAACCTCAACTTTAAAAAAAAAATGAAACATGAGGTATTTTCAATTTTTATAAAAATCCAACCACTAGATAAAATAATGTAGTTTAGATAATGTTTTTACTATAGTTTTTGTTGTCTTTTTTTTTTTTTTTTTTTTTAAAAAAAGACAGGGTTTCTCTGTGTACCCTTGACTTTCTAGAACTTGCTCTGTAGACCAGGCTGGTCTTAAATTCAGATATGCACCTACCTGCCTCTGCTTCCCAAGTGGTGGGATTTAAAGGCGTGTACCACCACAGCCTGGCTGCTTCTTTAAAATTCTTCATTTACAAAAATGAAAGGCCAAGGCTGTTCATGGAACTACTTTCCAACAAAGCATAATCTTTCCATGATCTGGGAACAAAAGATATCTCTAGGTATAGGTAGTGTTATTTGCTTCAAGCACTGACTTTATCATTTCTCTAGGATAGCTCTCAAATCTTTCTCCTAGTACAATCTCAAGACCAAGATCCATTTTCCAAACAATTACCTATTAGAAATAGCCACTAAGTGCCTCAAAGATACTTAAAATCTCGCATTTAAACACACTTATTTCTGTTCTTGATAAAATCACTAGTACAAATACCATTTCATTGTCCCCTCGCCCATAGTCAATCAACAAATGGTCTCTTGCTCAAATCTGATGCCCCTTTCTCTGATTCCATCCCAGTGAGATCCAACTACTCAGTTTCTAGGTTGTTAAGCTGTTCTGCCTCTAGTTTTATCCTTCTTCAAAATTACTTTGCCATCTTGCCAATGGACCAATATTTTTCAATATATACTCATTTTTCCCTGCTTTAAAAAAACAAAAACGAAACAACAAAAACACTGAATGGCTTCATTTTCAACAAGTAAAATCAAGTTTTTAGGGTAACATGCAAGGGTCATTCTTCTTCCAAGGTGGCAAATTTGACACAGGCTTTTAAAATAAGATCTGTGTGTTCCTGTGAACATACATTTTCTACTTTTTATAATTGCTCAAGATTTATTTACTTATTTTTGTCAGCTAACTGCAGCCCTTTTGATGAAGACTTCATTTCCTGCTGAAGAATGGAAGCAAGGCACGTAGGCTTGTGAACACAGAAATAAACACACAATAGCTAGGTGGGAAAACCAGAAGAGCACACCAGGTAGGGGGGCCATACAAAGGTTGAAGTAGGGGCTGTGGGAGTAGGGTGATTGATGCCTGGTTCTGGAGGGAGAATTGACTTGTTCAAGTAATTCTGATGTCTGGTGGGTAACTGAAGCCTATTACTCAGAAATACCCAAGAAGTGTGTTTGTTCACTGTGATGAAGGGAGGCTTGGTTCAGACTTCTGTGGGAGCAGAGTAGGGAGAACTAGTTTAGGCTGTTCATGACACAAATGGTAGACTCAATTTTAGGCCTTTATGCACTTTGCTACTTTGTAAGAATTATTTAAAGCTGTTTCCCATAACTTTCTAAAGGTTGTTTATGCTTTATTGAGTGCTACAAGTAAAATAATAAAAAAAAACTTTTCTGAATTTCAAGCCATTTAAGTGGCTTATGACCAAATGATTATCACTGTATGTTTATTATGGACTAATTCATTTTAAGAGCATTGTTAACGGGAGTACTGTGTTCTTACATTTTCCTTAATAATAATTGAGACCATATATGTATGGTTTTCTTTTCTTTTCTTTCTTTTTGGTTGTTCAATATAGGGTTTCTCTGTGTAGCCCTGGCTCCCTTGCAACTCACAGAAATCAGCCTGCCTTGGCCTCCCCCGTGCTGTTGGGATTAAAGATATGTGCCACTACTGTCCACCCAGCTAATTCAATTGTTTCTTGCTACAGCACTGGGCACTGCTCTTTCTAAGTCTCTTTACATCTGAGATGAGCATTCTGCTGATCACAAAACACTATTTCAAGAACTGCACTTCATCCTTTCTGTTTCTTTCAAACCAAATACAGATTAAATATTCCTATTCCAAAAATCCAAAATTTAAATGTTCTAAAATAGTATTTTTTTTGAGTACTGACATAACACAAAATTTCACAGCATAAAATTTTATTTCATGGGCCGGGTGGTGGCCTTTCATGCCAGCACTCAGGAGGCAGAGGCAGAAGCAAACGGATCTCTGTGAGTTCAAGACCAGCCTGGTCTACAAGAGCTAGTTCCAGGACAGGCTCCAAACCCACACAGAGGAATCCTGCCTCAAAAAAAATTTTTTTTATGTACAAACTTGTTGAAAATATTGTATCACAGAGCTGGAGAGATGCCTGAGCAGTTATGAGTGTGTTACCACTCTTGCAGCAGACATGGGGTTCAGTTTCTAGCACCCACATCAGGTGGCTTACTGCCTGTAAGTCCAGTTCCAGGGGCTCTGACACCCTCTGACCTCCATGGGCACTTGCATGCACGATCAATAAATAGGTAAATTTTTTTTTATTATTATGTACTGTGTAAGAGGCTGGAGAGATAGTAGTCTGAAAATGACTGCTGCAGAAGCATAAGGACATGGGTTTCATCTCCAGGCCCCATATAAAAAGCCAGACTTTAGGATGCATATCAGTCAATGCAGCACTAGGAAGGGGGAGACATAAGGCTCTGGGAATCCCTGCACGGCAAGCACAGCTCAGGTCTCAGTGAGAAACCCTGTCTAAAAAAAAAAGGTTCATGGCTCCCAAGGAATGAATGACACCCAAGATTTATTTTTGGTATACATGAGTAGACACATATGTATAAAATTACCTTCAAGCTATGTAGACAAGGCGTAACAAAACAAATGCATTTCATAATTAGAACTTGATCCACAAATGAGGATATCTCATTATGTACAAATATTCCAAAATTCAAGAAAATGAAATGTAATTTTACATTATGGTAAGATATAGCAGCTCATGTTATTTGTATAAACACAAGATTTATAAAGACAGCTTAAATATTTTAGTTGCTTAAATATAAATTATATTTAGCATTTGAACCTCAGACACCTGTACCTTCAGAAACACCAGGAATTTCACTAGACTTAAGTCTTTAAAAACCAATGACAAAATTTAGGAATGAAAATTTAGACAGCTAGATTTCCACAGAAAAATCTGGCATTATATGCTTTTCCTCTTCATGATACAGTTTTCTCTCAATTCTGTGAATATGTGGATTATTCATTCATTTTTCATTCATTCATTCACTGAACCATTTTATTAATCACATGCAGTGTACTGATAGATGCTAGAGATAACATTATTTCTGTACTTAGGGATTCCAATAGAAAACAGAAGAACAAAATTGTACTTAACACCACTGATGTGTTACTGAGTTCAAGGAAGATTCAATGAGCCAGATCTGACCTAAACCTCAAGAGTAAAATTTTGTTTTTTTAATGATTCATTTTTATTTTATGTTCATTGGTGTTTTGCCTGCATGTGTGTCTGTGTGAAGGTGTCTGTTGGGTCCCCAGGAACTAGAGTTACAGACAGTTATGAGCTGCCATGTAGGTGCTGGGACTTGAACACGGGAACAGCAGTCAGTGCTCTTAACTCTGAGCCATTTCTCCAGCCCTCTATACAATTCTTATCTTTCAAAACATGGTAAAGGTTGGGGAGCAGCACCAATCATCAGAGAATTAAAAAGTCACAAGCATATTATATGCTTTAACCATATGCCATGTACTGTTATTTATAGTTACAACTTTGTCCTCAAAGTTCACAGGAAACTAAGGCCAAGAGATAATTTACTGGATTGAGACGTTAGAAAAGGACAGTAGAACAATTAAACAGTACATTACTCAGGTGAGAGAAATACAAGACCTCAAAGTAGTCGAGGATGGCTTCAAACTCCTAGTGCCAATGTTATCACCACATCAAACATTAGGCACTGGTATTTTCAGAGAATACAGAAAAGTGTAGTTTATCCACAAGCATCGAGAGGAAATTAATCTAGAAACAACAAGAAAAGCTTGCCCACAGCAAATACAGCAGAAAGGAAAGAGCAGCTAAGGCACAATTTCTAGCTCTCTTTTAACTTTATTTCTTTCTTAACTGTAGTTACTGACTTAACTATTCTGTTTGAGGAATGAAATTTTGTTACAAGCTAATAAATCTTGTCAATTCAGACATTATAAACTAAATACTTAAAAAATACTTTTACAAACAAGAAATAAATTATTGTGTTAGGCATTTTTGATTATGATCAAAGAGGTGACAAAATTTTGATCTAAGGTACAGGGCAAGCAGAAAAAAAATAGCAAAACAAACCCCTGAAATACAGGATTTAAGTGATTGTAACAGTAGGAAAAGAGAAGTAAAGAAATGGAGAGAGCTGGAGAGATGTATCTTAGATGGTAGACTGCCTGACAGGACACACAAAGTCCTGCCTTCATCCCCAGCATTAATCCCAGCATGGTAGATGCATAGGTTCAAGGCCATCCTCATTCTCATGCACAGTTCCAGGCTACCCAAAGCTCAGGCCACAGAAGTTGACAACTGTAATCACTAGGAAGATGGAGGTCCAGGAAGAAAACATTCAACAATGACTTGTTTCTTTAGGAGAGTTTGGAGATGGTTCTCTTTATTTGAGCTCTATACCACAATTTCAAATTCACAAAAGTGCTTTACATACAACCACAAATGACCCAAGAAAGAAACTTGTTTTGGCTTGGAGGTTTGTAACTATGCAAAATATACAGGGTTGCACACCACTAAACTAATGGCTTTAAGGGACTTCACTGTTTCTTCAGCTAAATTTACTTCCTATTAATACTGTGGCCAAAAGAAATAAGGTCATTAAAATCACAGTATATCCAAAAGGCAACTGTACATGATTTTAAAAGTAAACCTAGTGTCCTAGGTATTTTTATCCTTTGTTTTGTTGAGACAGGGTCTCACTGTGTAGCCTTGACTGCCCTGGAACTCAGAAGACTAGGTGACACTGGAATTACAGGTATGCACCACAGCTAATCTCTTTGTAGGCTGGTCTCAGAACTACAGATCCTCCAGTCTGAGCCTCCTCTGTGTTTAGATTACAAATCTGCTCTACCACACCCAGCTTTGATTAATTTTGAAAATGCCTCCTTTCATGGGGCCAGTAAGAAACTACACAGCAGTAGCATAAAATGCTCACATGTTAAATAAAAATAAACTTCAATTAAAAATGATGAAAATCCAAGTTTACCAGTTAGCCTCTCCACTAAGTATAAACACAAATTTAGAACCTGACACTACCTTTAAAAAAAAGTGTCAACAAATTCAAAACCAAGATATAAACCCAGGATAGTCAGTCCTACAACCAACTTCAAGGGTCCATATACCATTAAAAATGCAAGTAAACCTCAGATTCAGACAAACTTAGGTTTAAATTTCACCTCTGCCACTTCCCTCCTACATAAGCTACAGAAGGCTTTTAAAATTTCATTCTACTTACAGGTAAATGGTAATAATGAAACTACCTACGTCAAACTTAAAAAAAGAAAGCACAATGAATTTGTCAAGTACAATATTATATATATATATATATATATATATATATATATATATATCTCATAGTGCCTCCCCTTTTTTAGAACCTGCAACTTAGAACACAAACTCCTAAAGTGTAAAAAATATTGAAAACTTATTCCTGAAAATCACAAGCCAGGAAACAACAACAAAGAAGCATGATTTAAGTATTGGTCTTAAAATATCATTTTTAAATCTTCTATTTCTGATCCCACATGAAACCTCCTCCTCCTAAAATAGTAAAAGTCTACTGGGTAATTAAAATAACAAGAATGTTAAATTTTCAAATTACTGGTTATTTAAATTTAACCTAAAATTCTGGCCATTCTTTTCCTAAATTAGAAAATACTGTTATAAAATATGTATGTAAAACTACTACAGAATACTTTTACCCAAGTCACAAAAATGCTGAATTTAAAATTAGAATTAATTTGTTCCCAACATGACACCAGTAGATGATCCTACACAATATTCTGGGAAGTAGTGCTCTAAGTGTCAAGAATAAGGAAATCTTATCATTTCATTTTGAATATTTCAGGCCTCTCCAACAACATGGCAGGTCTACATTAACTCCCACACTAACTAGTCTGTCTTTGACTATCTTTCTAGCCAACTGAGCTACTAATAACCATACAAAAGTAAACGACAGGGAAAAAATCCCTTTTAAAAGATGTAACATTTAATTTTGCATGCAGTGCACTGTTATATTTTCAATCACCTACTTAAAACTACTCAATGTTACATATGTAAATACTGCACAGCAACTTTTAGGGACTTAAGGTCTAGTTCTGTGGATTAAGGCAAAGGATGCTGCAGGTCCAATACTGTTAATTTATCATCACTTCCACCAGAATGCACAGAAGACAAAACATTTCCAAAGACAAAGATGAGGCTGACTTCTGAATGATCATAGATGGAAGGAAACGGAACCCTAATTTTGGTGCAAGGACACTGTTTAAAAACATTCTTAAGAACTGAGTATGTTTCCCACATGGGTGTGCTGGTCTGGAACTTTAAAAACCAGACACTTAACAGAGGACATTTCCAAAGTGCACCACACACATATGTCCGTCGAGTTTGAAAAACGTCATGGTCTTTTCCAGGAAACGCTCAAATTTATTTAGCAAGAGTTCTCTCCCTCCTCGCCCCTAGGTATGAAGTCTCCACAGTCGCCAAAGAAAACGGGCAAAAGAAAAAAAAAAAAGTCTTAGTACAATGATCAGATTTCCTATCACTAACGTGAGAACTTGAGTCCTGCATCTGGTCCCACTGCTGCCACCGCATTTAACACACAGTAAAAGGAGTCGCACCCGCTCTCCCTCCACACAGAGCTGGTCCTATCAGGAAGACAGGATGTCACCAAATCTGCCCCAGGGGGAGCGGCAGCTAACTTGAGCAGAGAACAACTATGGGGGCTGGGGGGCAGAGAGGTGTCTTTGTGAACAATACTACCTTCCGGGGGGAACATGGGAGCAGCAATTGAAAAGAAAAGAAAAAAGGTAACGATGAGAAAATTAATAATAAAGAAAAAGACCGCAAGGGGGGGAGGTGAGGAAGGGAGGGCAAAGGGGCGGGGTGTGCAGACTGCGACCTCCCGAAGGAAGGAAGGAAACACCCTGAAGAACCAGGAAGCACTTGGCGGCGGGGAGGAGAAACTGCAGGGGAAAGTGAGGGTCGGCTAAGCCGTTTCCCCCGCCCGCCCGCCCGCTCGCCCGCCGGCCTCGCCGTGACAGTCCCAGGCCCGGCGGCGCCGCACGACCCTCCACCGTCCCCGGAGCCGGGACCCCCAGGCCCGGGTCCCGCCGCCCCGCCCCGCCCGCCCGCTCGGCTTCCTATTTTCGGAGCACACACCCTACAAGGAGCGGAGCGGGCGGCCGGGCCTGGCTCCCCCGGCGCGGCAGCGGGCTCGGCGGGCAGCGGAGGCGTGCGGCCCACCCCCCGGAGCCGGAGCCCGCCCGGGGACACGCTCCGGCCCTCGCGCCGCGGCTCCCGCTTCCGGCCGCCCTGCCCCTCGCCGCCGCCGCCGCGGCGCCTACCTTCTCCTCATCCGACAGCTGCTCCTCCAGATCCGCCATCTTCCTTCTGGCGACAAACTGTGGCGCTGGTGGCGGCGGCGGCGGCCACCTGACTTCCCCCTTTCCGTGCGGTCTTCAGCGCCGCGCGCCCCCGCCAAGGGAGGGGCCCGCCGCCCAGGCCGCCGCGCACGCGCCGCGAAGCTCCGCCCCCTCCCCCGCCTCCTCCTCCCCGGGCCTCGGCCGCCGCGCACGCGCCCCGGGCTCCGCCTCCCTCTCCTGCGGGCGGGCGGGGGCCGGGGCCGGAGCCGGGCTGTGCGCGTGCGCGGCGCCTGCAGAAGCCGGATTGCTATGGAGCCTCCTATCCTGCTCCGCTCTGGGTGCCTCTCTCTACCCAGTGGTGACCATATGGACCCCGTTGGCGACGAGTACATGCTGAGCCCGTGACTTTGTTCCCACCAAATCCTGAACGCTGCCAGCGAAATTGTGAAAAGCTGTACCGATGGATGAACCATTTTTAAATGTTAGGCGTGGGGGGGGGGGGAGGAAAAAAAAAAAACCCTGTTCACTAAAATAGAAATACACAATCCAGTCCATAATTGGGGAGATTGCTCTTAATGTTCTCATTGATTCGTTCAACAAATATTTATTGGTCTTTTATGATAGGAAGACTTCTGTGGTAATTCTTAGGAATAAACAATGCAGAAAAAACAACAAACAAAAAACCCAGAGATGCTGCTCTTAAGCTCACCTCTATTAATTAAACATTGAGTTAGGGGAAGGCATTGCGCTCTTGGAAGGAAATAAAATGTTGTTATTTTGGATCTCTGTCCTCATGAACTGGCTGGCCAGAATGCATACAGGCCACCCAGCAAAATTTTCAATTGCATACAACCAATTTTTAAGGTAAATATCCCATGAAGGATTTGAGACTTATCAAAAACATTATTCATTCTTTTCAACTTTTATTGGAAGTCTCTTATTTTTATTTGCCAAATCTGGCAACTCCACTACTAAACCTTCAAGTTTACAGAAAAGTAAAGCTGTAGTCAAAGCTGGAACAGAAAGAAGATGACAATCTTGCTAAAATTGAGTTGCTAGTTCAGTAGGCCTGAGTGGGACCAGAGAATCTGTTTCTTACATGCTCCCAAGTGAGAGGACTGCTACTTGTCTGACAACTACACTTTGTACAGCAAGTACTTGGAGTTCAGCTGGGAATTAAGATTTTATAATTAGAAAGTGAGAAGCCATTGAAAGCATCCAAACGGTGTCAAGCCATGAACAGAAATGTATTCAGCAGCATCAATCTGACAGCTGTGTGTAAATGCCAGGTAACCCTAAGGAGTTCAAATCCATCTTTGCGTCCAAGAACACTATCATTAAGTGGCTTGCTAAAGTGTTCATTCACAGAGAACAGGAAGAGGAAGTAAGCTGACGTGTTCAGGGAAACAGCAAGTGTCCTGTTGAAGATAAACCTGTGGAGACAAGATGAAAGTGAAGTACAGTGTCTGTCTGGCCAACGACCTCAGGAGCTACAAATCAATATCAATTTCCTCTTTTAGGGTTTCAAAGTCCTGGTTTCACTTATCACTCCCTGCAGTTGTATGCACTTAAGTATTACTGTACCTCCAAACCAAGGTTCAATAATTTATTCAATGCTGCATAGCTCATTCATGGCTGAAACCTAGACATTTTATTCAGTATCTCATATTATTTCCACTGTAAGATCTTCCTCCCTAATGTCTTGACACTTCCCACAGAATAAAATTTAATGGAGGTGTTTTCTCTGGCACGCCAGAAATCCAGTTCACATCAACAATATTAGGGTTCCAGGGTTTTCCCTCCAATGTTGTTCTTGTTTACTGAGCATGTCAGGTCTCACACAGCGGACACGCAGTAAATTCTGCCTAGTTAACTTCCTAGCAGCCCTCCTCATTATACGCCTCACCCAATTCTTGTAACATTTTGCAATAATTTGAGTCAAAGTATGTTTCTAGCTGTGGCTTTGGTAATATTTTGCATATGGTTCACACTGTAATTCAAAGAGCAACTACCTAAAATGCCAGACAGTCCCTATAGCAATCTCCTAGAACTACCTCTTGATACAGGTAAACTACAGAATTCAAGTAACCGTATATTTGGGAATATCTCAGTAGGTATAAATAGAAACTGGTTATTATATGACTGCAAGGATAAATGTGCTAATATCCTTGCCTCTACTGCTCCATAATGAAGAAAGAAGCAAACATTCCTTATACAGTTCTACCCACATAAGTATTTCTACTCCCTTTCCTTTTAAAATAATTTTTATTTATTCTTTAAGAGTTTTAGGCAATATATTTTGATCTCATTCATTGTCTTCCCCGAACTCCTCCTCCCAGATCTTCCCCAGGAGTTCCCTATCTAGTTTCCAAACTCATCTCTCTTTTACTTGTTGCTGGTTTAATCATGGCTTTTCAAAACTTCCCTAGATCTGACATTTTACAGTTGCCTTTAATTTTTTTTTTTTATGTGCATTGGTGTTTTGCCTGCAGGTATGTCTGAGTGAGGATGTCAGTTTCCCCTGGAACTGGGGTTACAGACTGTTGTGAGTGGTCATTGGTGCTGGGAATTGAATGTCTGTCCGCTGAAAGAGCAGCCAGTGCTCTTTACTGCTGATCCGTCTCTCCAGCCCCATGTTTGTTTGTTTGTTTTTTAAAAAGTGACTTAAATGCTTTTTAATCTAATTTCCTGTAGATATGCTCAAAGTCTGTAGCTACATTTTAAGTTTATCATGAAGGTTGACGAGATGGTTCAGTAGGTAAAGGTGTTTGCCAACAAGCCTGATGACCTGACTTTGATCACCAGAAATTGGTTCACATAGTAAATGAGCGAACCAATTTCTCCATGTTGTCCTCCACTCCACACACATGCTATGGCATGCACTGCCTAATAAAAAAAAAAAAAACAAAACAAATGTTAAACTGACTGTGAACAGAGGTTACTTAATTTCATAGGATCCTAATCTTGGGATCCATTGTTGTGTAGCAGTTTCTGCTGAGGTTAAAGTCCTGTGTCCAAGTCTATGTTAGTGAGCCAATGGGTTGACTGGGGTTGTTTACAGGGGTATGGTTGAAGAGGCACCCATAGGAGTATGGCAACTGCTTTAGGGGAAAAAAAAAACAACACAACAGCCATGGATAATGGCTCACAAAAGTAGTTCTCTAAGAGCTTTCCATTTGATTTGTAGACAGCTGACACCTTAAGAGTTTCCTTTTTCCACTTGTATGTAATTGCTTATATAACGTTGAAGTTCCAAGAGCAAGACTTGTGAGTTTTGTTTACTTCTTAAACCTTGTAAATTTCAATACTTCCTGAGTCTTAATATGACTTCTCTTGGGAGAGAATGTTTTGATTATGAGACTGTAGCTACACAGCAGAAACCCTCATTGAATCTTGTAGTTAGAGAAATATTTTTTCTTGTAGATTCCTGTGTATACATTTCTGTTGATTTTTTTGTCATACACCCAGTGCAGAGACATTCGGATTTTATAATCATTAACTTCTAGGTTATTATCTCTGTCCAGCTTCTTGGGAAACTCTGAAAACCTCCATTTTTTTTCGTTTGTGATTGGGATATTAATGGTCCCTCCCTCATAGGGCTGTTGTGTGGACTAATGAGATCACAGGCTGTGTGCTTAGCATCCAGGACAGTCATTAATAAAGGTCTTAATGATGTTAGCTATTATTATCATAATACCATTCTGCTTTTCAAAGGCCATGGCCTATGTCTTAATTAGCTTCTGGCATATCTAGTGTCTGGCACATAAAAGCTTGAAGAGAAGTTTTTTTGGAATGCTTATCAAGTCATTCACTTCACACACTTGACTGAGAATATAAGTATTGTACTCAAAATCAAATGGTGGCTTAGAGTGCCCAAAAATGTAGCTTGGGAATTCCAGAATCAGCAAACAATTTTCCTAGAGAATCCCAGATTTTACAAATAATAGCACATATCCAGCTACCATATCAATAACTCAATAATTGATTTTTTTACTCATTAATTCCCCTGCCACTGTAAATTTAAGTCTTCAATGTTGTCACATGTTCCAAACGGAGCACAGAGAATGGATAATCCCTAATGTGGTTACTTTAGGGCAAATCAAGGAAGTATTAAAACATCTACTTATCACTTATTATTTGGATTATTAATATACAACATGTCAGGCATACAAAAAAACCCATAGTTTACTCCTTCCAGACCACATTCCCACTCCTCTTCCCACAAATAGCCGTGTGGCAGTTTAAAAGAAAATAGGCCCCAAAGGGAGTAGAACTGTTAGGAGGTGTGGCCCTGTTGGGGTAGGTGTGGTCTTGTTGCAGGAAGTGTGTCACTGTGGAGGAGGGCTTTGAGGTTTCGTATGCGCTCAAGCCACACCCAGTAATACAGTCTACTTCCTGTTGCTGTATATCAGTATGTAGCAGTTACCTTTCCAGCATCTTTTCTACTTGCATGCTGCCCTGTCCTGCAATGATGATAGTGGACTCTGAACTGTAAGTGAACCACCACAATTAAATGTTTTTTATAAGAGTTGCTGTGGTCATGATGTCTCATCACAGCAATACAAACCCTAACTAAGACAAACCATTAATCTGAATCTCATGCTAATCATTCATATGCATTTTCATTCTTTTTCATCCTATTTTCTCTCAGATGTTCATGTAATATAGTCCTTTAAAACATATTTATAGATCACTTTTGATAGACTTTTATAAATACCATTGGTAGAGAACACTAGACAAATTACTGACAAAACATAAAACAACAATATAAACAAAACCAACATTAAAACTGCCACCTTACCTTCATAGCATTGTAAATTTGGGGGCACGAATGAAATCATATTAGATTTTTTTCCCTGGAAGGATGAAGCAACATAGTATGTATGAATGCTAATACCAAATGAAAAGATAGGTCCAACATCTTTAATTTTGTATTTATAATGTCTCATTAATAACTTAATTTTTTTTCCTTGGGTGTCTGTGTGGAGGGCAGGGAGAGAAGGCGAGTATGTGTCTGTGTGCTCAGCTGGGCAGCTGCAGGTAGAAGCCAGAGGATGACAGGCTGTCTTCAATTGCTTCTCTGCCTTAGTTGAGTCAGGAACTCTCATTGAACCTGGAGCTCATCTTTTCAGCCAAACTGGCTTAACAAGAAGCTCTGTCTCCACTCTCTAGCACCAGGATCACAGATATGTTGCCATACCTGGATTTTGTTTTGCTTTTCTTTTTAACATGGTTTTGGGACTCCAAACTCAGGTCCAACTGCTTGAGCCATCTCCCCAGCCTGAGATCAATAACTTTAAAAATTTTTATTTGGACTCACTGGTAGCAACATAGCAGAAAACAAGGTTGCTCTTTGTCTTTCCACAAAGCCATACCTGTCTCCAAGAGGACCAGTCCAAGGAATTGCATTAGTGTCTGCCAAAATTCCTTCCTCTTGATTCTTCGGGAGTTCCACAGTGACTCCAGTAAACTCAGAGTGTTTCCATATCTGGCATTCTCTTTACTATCAACCCAAATCCCCACTGCAGCTGCTCTCTAGAGGAATGTCTCACACGGTAGCTCTGATACTTTTCCTGAAAAGTAGGGCTGTGTGCTCAAGTCACTTCATAGTCTGCTTGTAACACAAACGCTTTTCAGGGCTGTGTGGTAGGGTATCCAGTCTCATACAGTTTTCTTCTGTGAATTGCTTTTGATGATAACAGTTATGGTAGTCACTACAAATACCCTCACCAGATAACCTCAGAGAACTTTTTTATGATTTCCACACTTCAGTGCTTTCTTTACCTCATAGTGTCTGGAATTTTTGGAAAGACTACACTTGTGCTAGCGGCTTCGAAGCACAGAACTGGAAGTTTGCCTCCATGAATACTCTGGGTTAGATCTTAACCAAAACTGTCAGAAAAGGAACACACACACACACACACACACACACACACACACACACACACACACATCAAAATCAAACCAATGCCATCTGCCTGGCTTCATAACAGGACAACTCAGAGGTATAGTTTACACTATTGTAACACTAGGCAAAAGAAGACATGAACTCACAAATTCTACTGCCAACATGTATTTCTTGTTTTTTTTTTTATAATAAACAGCAGCTATGTGAAGACTATTCTTTTTTTTAAGATTTATTTATTTATTTATTTATTTATTTATTATGTACACAACATTCTGCTTCCATGTATATCTGCACACCAGAAGAGGGCACCAGATCTCATAACGGATGGTTGTGAGCCACCATGTGGTTGCTGGGAATTGAACTCAGGACCTCTGGAAGAACAGTCAGTGCTCTTAACCTCTGAGCCATCTCTCCAGCCCCAACATGTATTTCTTAATCTGATACATTGCACACCTCATGACTGAAATATGAAATTAAGGACAAATCACAAGGAAAATATTTAGTATTCATGTTTATCAGTTTTAATTATACAATTCTTTTTCATTTGAGTTTACAAAGTTATAGGTTTCTTTATGCTATTTTCATAATACTTAGTTTTAGTTGATTCTCACCCCCTTTGAAATCTAATTCTGTGGGACTACTGGTGATGCCTGGTAGAAACCTTCTTCATCTTGGGACTTAATTACGGTTAAGAAAAACCATACGGATAGGCCTACCTGTTCTTCCATAAGCTCTAGGGTCAAACAGATAACAAATGGAGCCTGCAGCAGAACCCCTTACTGTAATCCCCTAAATGTAACCTTTACAGACTCTGGAAAGAGATCGAAGGAATGGGTTACGGGCATGAGCTGGGGATTAAGATTCTATGTGTCAGGAGAAGATCCGGGATTGGTTACGACACTGAGACTTAAGATAGAGAGCCCCTCTCCCCTACCAGTTGGTCCTAACAAAGTTTTGCCTGATCAAGGCCCTCCGGCCCCGGTACTCCCCAAAGGAACTCGTGTTCCTCCTGGGGATCTAACCTGTAGCCCTGCACCTATGTCTATCTTAGGTAACTCCTTTCTGGCGATGCCTTCCACTGGACAGAGATTGTTAAATTTGATACAGGGGGCTTTCTCTGTGCTAAACAGCTCTAACACTAACATGACAGAGTTTTGTTGGCTCTGCCTTGCTTCAGGACCTCCTTATTATGAAGGAATTGCAGTGTCTGGGACTTTCAACAACACCACTAGTCCAGATGCTTGTGTATGGGGGACTAGTCATAGGTTAACACTTACTGAGGTTACAGGCATAGGGACCTGCCTGGGAAACCCACCAGCTGCTTACTAACGTTTATGTAATAAGACTCATAAGAGCCCTAAAACTCCTGACACCCAGTACTTGGTTTCTGGCATAGATAAATGGTGGGCTTGTAGTATAGGCCTAACACCTTGTGTGTCGACAACGGTCTTCAATGACACCAAAGATTACTGTGTGCTTGTGCAATTAATGCCTAGAGTCTTTTATCATCCAGCCAACACACTTGAGAATGAATTTGACAAGCACCCAACCTGCTTTCAGAGAGAACCCATCTCTTTGATGTTAGCAGTAATCTTGGGCCTCGGGGTAGCTGCCGGCGTTGGAACAGGTACCGCTACTCTAATACAGGCTCCTCACTACTTTAGTGAATTAAGAGTAGCCATGGATGAAGACTTAAGGGCACTAGAACAATCTATTTCCCAGCTGGAAGAATCATTGACATCCCTCTCAGAAGTAGTTTTGCAGAATAGAAGGGGATTAGATTTGTTATTTTTAAAAGATGGAGGATTATGTGCTGCTCTCAGAGAAGAATGTTGCTTTTATGTAGACCATTCAGGAGTAATTAAAGACTCCATGAGCAAAAATAGAGAGAGGTTAGACAAAAGACAGAGACAGAGAAACACATCAAAGATGGTTTGAAAGCTGGTTTAGTAGATCCCTTGGATGACTACTCTGATATCTTCCCTTATGGGACCTTTCTTGATTTTGCTTCTGCTTCTGATTTTAGGTCCATGTGTGTTAAATAGGTTAGTTACCTTCATTAGAGAAAGAATAAGTGCTGTTCAGATTTTGATGTTGTGCCAGCAATATAGCTCTTTACAAGGTCAAGAGAATCAATATCATAAAGACATTGATATCTAGTTCTATGATTAGAACTAGGTACTAGAAGGAGTGGGGAGATGAAAGGCCAGGATAAAGAATATCCCCTCAGCAGACAAAATAAGGCCTAGGATATAGGGTGGCTAGCCGGTTCAGCAACTCTGTTCCAGGAAAAGCCTAGCCATAAAAAGTTAGATTAGAATCTCACAAACGATCTTAAGGAATAGGGAGTTTCCCCTTGTGTTTTCCCTCAGGACCTTTCACTGGTATTCTTGGTATTTTGGGTTGTGGTTTCTTCCCTCAGGACCTTCCACTGGAATTTTTGGTATTTTGGGTTGTGGATTCTTCCTTTAAAAACCCCTATTCCCAGCCATTCGGGGTCGAAACTCCTCTACCCCTGCGTAGGATATGAGTCTAGGCCCCAGCACGCTGGTTTCTGTCAATAAACCTTATGTGACTGCAGCAAGGATGGTCTCTCGTGAATTCTTGGGGGGGGGGTCGTGTCATCCCGAGACTTGAGTGAGGATCTTCCCGCTCAGGGGTCTTTCAATGCATAACACAGAGAAACAAAATGTAAGTGTTCATGAGATCCAAGACAGACAAAAGATCAGTGTTCATGTGATGTTTTCCTTGAGCTTTTGTTCCAACCACTTTTTAGGTAAACTGACTTATTTTAGGAAATTGTTTATTTATTAAGTCAGCATGCAAAGTAATTTCACCATGGGTTTTTCACATAGTGAAATAATGGGTTCCATTTTGGCATTTTCATACATATGTCACTTGGTTCTTATTATCTCTCTCCCATTGTCTTATCACATCCATCCAATTTCTACCTTTTCAAATTTTATTGATAGCCGGGTATAGTGGCGCATGCCTTTAATCCCAGTACTTGGGAGGCAGAGGCAGGCGGATCTCTGTGAGTTCGAGACCAGCCTGGTCTACAAGAGCTAGTTCCGGGACAGCCTCCAAAGCTACAGAGAAACCTTGTCTTGAAAAACAAGAAACAAAAAAAACCCAACAACAACAACAACAACAACAAAAGTATTATTATTTGACAAGTTCGTATGTGTATATACTTCAGATATCCCCTCTGCCATTGTACCTTCTCATCCCCTGCTTCCCAACAAGTCTACTCATATTTCCACACCTGTTGTTGTTTGTCATGCATTGAATCTAACAAGGGTTGTGTACATAATCACCAGGGAGGGGTTGTTCACTGGAGCACTGTCAACTTGTCTTTTTGGTTGTGAGCCTTAGCCTTTAAAGGCTGAGCCATCTCTCTAGCCCATACCCAGAGCACGAAGAACTAACAATTGTTCTGTCATTCGGGGTGGGAGGTGGGGACGACTCCAATTGCTCCAGCAACCATTAATTGGCAATAGCTCAGTAGGAAGGGTGGAGCCTTTTGGGCCTCTCCCTGCTCCATGATAACATGTTGATGTCAAATGCTTTGTGCCCATAGCAACAGCCCCAGTTTTCATACGCTCATCACTTCTGTATTTTCTTCAAGAATATGCCTTTCAATACCTTTTTGATCCATTTCTTTTTCATCTGGGTTGCATTCTTTCTGGTTGAGTTTGAAGCCTAGTTTTCAAACTGTAGTTCCAGCAACTCTTGTTTCCTAATAAAATTCTGCAAATGTAGTTCATAGATGGCGATCCTCTCATCATCAGCTTAACCCTTCATTGCAGGGTAGGCACTAGGCAAGTTTCTCCTGCCTCTGGCCATTCCTCAGTGCTGCAGAGAATTGTTGGGTTTTGCTTTCACTTCTCTTGTAGATGTGATGAGGGTGAAAGAAAGGAGAAAAAAACTTGCATACTTACATAAATTAAGATGCATTTCACTTAAGACATTTCAATCTTCTATGGAGACAAAATGCTAAATGGATTTGTGCTAATTGTAGTGAAAAAAAGAAATAAAACATCCAAAAGTTATGAAAATCATGCTGTTGCCTCATTAAACACCTTAAAGCAAGACAAGAGCTTCGAAGAATTGGATTATCTTGCAGTTGTGTGCATAATGGGAGCTGTTTTGGAAAGCAAAACAGTGGCTAACCTAGAACAGCTCAGGAGAATTCATTGTAGTTCAGATTTGTATGCTAAGTTAGCAGGAAGCTGTGGCAGATCTGAGATGTGAACAAAAGACTGCTGTTAAGTCTTAGAGGAGGCTACATTTCATAAAATGATCCCTCATTTGCTTGTGCTGATTTTCACGTGTAGTAAAGTCCTAGCTAAACAGGGAGTATTGGGGAAATGGGGATTCTATGCCTTTAGAAACTACATGCCTTTTTTTGTTTTTGTTTTTCAAATTCAGCATTGTTTTCATTGGTATCAGAAACTTGCAGAGAGATGTGAAGGTCTTCTCCAGGCTTTCTCTGGCTGAGTTGGAGAGGGCTGGGAATATGTGGATAGTAGAGGGGGTGGAGAGTAGGCTGAAAGAGGGATGTGTCTTGTTTCCCTTCCTGTTCTGTAGCTCATATAAAGGGGAAACTGGGGTTCCCAGGCTGAGCAAGTGAAACTACAGGCAAGTCTTAGGGTTATAACAAGGTCTTTCACCAATGTGGACAGAATTTGAGCATACAGAAATCTTTAACTCTAGTTCGTGCAAATCCTAGGAACCTGGAAATCCATGCCCAAATGGGAAGAGAGGTGCCTAGGGTAGACCCATGTCCATGTTGTGGAATGAAGATTGGAAGCACAATGACTGAATTGAGAGTTTGCTTGAGCATCTGAGAGAGAAGCCCTCATGTAGCACGTGTTCTAATTGATCTTACCAATGGAGACAAAGGAGCAAGCCACAGCCACACCTTACCGCACGGACTTCTCAGCCAAAAAGAGAGCTAGCTCCTGTCTCCTTCCACCTTATATTCCTCTCTGGGTCCAGCCATATCACTTCCTGTCTGTCTGTACAGACTTCTGGACCTCTATGGTTAATTAGTGGCTAACTCCACCCTCTGATCTTCAGACAAGCTTTATTTGTTAGATAGAGCACAACGTATTACCACATCCTTGGTCACATTTTAGTTTTTGAAAGAGTTTTCTTTGGAGATGGATGTAGCTCAGTGGTAGAGACGGTGCTTGGTGGGCATGAGGTCGTGCGTTCTTTCTCTAGCTCTGAAGATGCCACAGGAGAAGTAAACAGGAAAATGAGCTGGCAGCTAGAGGACATGACTTTGGGAGTCCAGGGAAACAAAGCCTTTCTGGGGCCTAGTATGACCAGTTGAGTATTTTGAGTTGAGGCCTGATAAATGATTTCACTGGCCAACTGATGGGCCCGAGAGCATGGAGATGTAACGAAATGTAAAGGAAAGAAATAGGTCAGGTTTTGACTTATATCCAAAAAATATTAAATTTACTGTATCATTCTTTGCTCAGAGCTTCCTGTGTAAGTGGAAGGGTGAACAGCTGTAGAACAGTGGTACTACAGGGCACAGGAGTTCAAGCTTGGAATCTCAGCACTTAGGAAACTGAGACCAAAGGGTTGCATTGAGTTTGAGGCTAGCCTGAAAGATGTAGGAAGCAGCAGGTGAAGTATGGCGTCCTAGTGAGTCTCTCTCAAAACAATGACTGTTACATGTGGGAGAAATAAGTATGTTCAGTTTACATACCAAAGCATACGACAAGGTCATATGTGACTGTCTTCACTAATATTCAATGCTCTTTTCTTACATTTCATTTGGTTTAACTCTGTGAATGGAAGTTACTAGGAAAAAACCCATCTTATACTGAACCTTCTCTTTAACTGACAGAATTTCCAAGATTGTAGGGAAGTTGGAATGTTACAAATCCAGAATCTAAATGTAATTTATCTCCGGCTATCAGTAGTCCCTATAATAGCCATTCCTTGTCCATCTCTGTGTCTGACTCATCTTTGTGACCATTAGATATGTCCTTCAAAATATACAAATGGAGCATTAGCTTCCACCAACCAAAGAGCTAAGAATGCAGTTAAACAGAATCAGAGGCCTATAGCAGAGATTTCCCCAATTTCTGGAGCCTGCTCACCTAGTGTTTCTGCCAATGCATTTGAAAAGTGCCTTGATTTGTGATTTTCTTGCTTTTATTCCTGTAAAACTTGTCGGGCCTGTTCCCATATTGGAGCATATATTTCAGACCTGCTGAGTCTATTTCCAGGCACTACTATGTGGCTCCTGAATACTATTTTTCCTACTTCATTTTCTCTGATAAGGAATGGTTGCTGGTGAAGACCAGCTGTTTTGCTGGGCATTGGTGGTGCACGACTTTAATCCCAGCCCTTGGGAGGCAGAGGCAGGAGGATCTATATGAGTTCGAGGCCAGCCTGGTCTACAGAGCAAGTGCTAGGACAGCCTTCAAAGCTACACTGAGAAACCTTGTCTTGTAAAACAAAACAAAACAAACAAACAAACAAAAAAAGAGGCCAGTTGTTTTTTGTTTCTTGATCTGACACAACTCAGAACTACATGTGTGGGCAGTTAAAGTTTGGGTTTTGATTGCTGTGAAGAGACACCACGACCATGGCAACCCTTATAAAGGAAAACAATTAATTGGGGCTGCCTCGCAGTTTAGAGGCTCAGTCCATTACCATCATGGTGACATGCAGGCAGACACGGTGCTGGAGAAGAAGCTGAGAGTTCTACATCTTGATCTGCAGACGGCAGGGAGTAAACTGGTTTGAGCTCTGAGACCTCAAAGCCCACCCACTAGAGATGCACTTCCCCCAACAAAGCCGTACCTCCTACAAGGCCTCACCTCCTAATAGTGCCACTCCCTATGGACCAAGTATTCAAACACAGGAGTCTACAGGAACAATTCCTATTCAAACCACCACTGGGCCTTGCTCCAAACAAGATCATTTGGTGCTGATGGGATTCAAGCACCTGCAGTCTGAGGCTCTCCATATGATCCCAGTGCAGTGACCTTAGCATCTTAATTGTCATCAGTGGTCTTCAAATTATTGAGCAAATCGTTATCTTCAAGAGATACTGTCAATACTCTAGGAGTAAAGGATTCACTGACCAAATAAGACAGACATGATCTCAGAGTCTCCTCTTGGCAGTTCACCAGTCATTCTGGGACATGAAAGACACTGACATGCACTAAAGTGAACACAGTTTGTCTTACAGCAATGTAACGGTAACTCTTTTTGCCAGCCGCCTAAGTTCCGCCTCCGCATTAGGGCCCCCAAATAACACACAGAGTCTTATATTAGTTGCAATGCTGCTGGCCAATGACTAGGATTTCTTACTTGCTAGCTCAGTCCTTTTTTTTTTTTTAAAGATTTTTTTTATTTATGTGTACAGTATTTTGTCTACATGTATGCCTCCAGGCCAGAAGAGGGCACCAGATCTCATTACAGATGGTTGTGAGCCACCATGTGGTTGCTGGGAATTGAACTCAGGACCTCTGGAAGAGCAGTCAGTGCTCTTAACCTCTGAGCCATCTCTCCAGCCCACTAGCTCAGTCTTAATTATCAACCATAACTACTAGTCTATATATTTTTATAAGGACTTACCTTACCGAGGATGCTTGCCTTAGCCGTCCTATCTTCCTGGGAGCACATGGCGACTCCCTTTTACTACATTTCCCAGAATCCTCCTCGACTCCTAGCTCCACCTATCTTGCTTCCCTATTGACCACCAGTGCCTTATTTATCAACCAATAAGACAAACATATACACAGAAGGACTTCCTCCATCACAGCAAGTTTTTTTTTTTGTTCACCAAGTATTTAGTAGAATCATTTGTGATAGGAAAATGCTTTTCTAAATTTCCCCTAAAAGGATTAATTTCCATACATGGTAGCATGGGAAGCGTCTAGAAAAATAGATATACACATATATGTACTATTAAAATGTGCTTTTACGTAGCTTTATATAGATTCTACTAAACGTAATAGTTAGGCAAAATGCATCTTCACTGAAAGGGTGTAGGTAGAGTTTTTTCATCGGGACTGCCAGTCAGCTCTGTCCCACTAGCTGCTCCCAAATAACCACACAGAGAAACTTAATATTAATTATAAATGATTAGCCAATAACTTAGGCTTGTTACTAACTAGCTCTTACATCTTAAATTAACCCATGTGTTTTATCTATTTCCTACCTTGTGGTTTGGTACTTTATTTCAGTACAGCATGTTCTCTCCTGTTTCCTCTACATTTCCTTAAGACTCCCTCCTTGTGACTTTCCTAACTCTGCCCTTTCTCTTCCCAGGTTTCTCCTAGTCCAGCTCCTTTGTCCAATCTCTTCCTGCAAGCTATGGGTCAGTCCTCTCTTTATTAACAATGAGAGCAACATATCTTCTCAGTGAACAAAAAGATTATTCCACAGCAAAACAGTCCTAGACAAGGCCTCTAGTCTTACTTGCAGGTAAAGCTGGATCAGCCCCATAGCTGGTCCTGAGCAACCTCCCGAACTGAGCTGTTCATCTCTGTCTCAAACTTTGATGGTGTCTCTTAAATTTACAGCTCTAGGATGAGTATGACTGTTATGGGATGTTTGTACACTGTGTGAAGTATTGCTGTGATTGATGTAATAAAAAGCTGAACAGCCAATAGCTAGGCAGGAAGCATAGGCAGGATTTCCAGGGAGAGAAAAAAAGAGGGGGCAGAATCTAGGTGTTTGGGAGATGTTATGAGACACAGAGAGGAAATATGAGGTGCAAGATGGAAGAGAGGTTATAGAATGTAGGTTAATATAATTGGGTTAATGTAAGTTATAGGAGCTAGTTAGGAACAAGCCTAAGCTATAGGTCAAACTTTCATAATTGATAAGAAATCTTCATGCCATTATTTGGGAGCTGAAGGGGCAGAGAAAGACTTGCTACATATGACCATATTTCTAGTAGGCTCTACATGTTTCTATGTGGATATCCTAGGCTTAATTTCAGAACAGAAAGCACAATTCCTGTTTCCTTACAGATTCTTAGTATGTGGCTTTTTTCTTTTTTCTCTTGACTTTCCTGTGGAGTTGATGACTACTACGGTCCTGATGATTTTATTAGAGATTCAGACAGTGTTGATAAACACAGCTTTTTCTTCCCTTCTTTTGACTCTTACTTTATAGCTCAGGCTGGCCTGAACTCACCGCGAAGCCCAGGCTGGTCTCAAAAGTTTGGCAATCCTCTTGCCTCAGACTCCCAAGTGCAGTGATTACAAGTGTAGGCCACAATTCCTGGCTCTGTGTCTATTGTTAATGGCCATATTTTTGTCCCTCCTTATGTGTAGATGATCTCAATGGTTTTGAGGGGAATTTCTCCTTCATTCAGTCTCTCTTCCTCCCCTCTTACCTTTCTTTTCTGTCGGGTTATTTAAGAACCTGTTGTTTTCTTATGATTTATTGGCCTAAGAGAGGAAAATATTTTCTAGGCTCCACTAATAGCAAGTCTCATTCATTAAACAAATTTCTCCTTTACCTTTCTTCACACTGCTCTATTTATGTTGCAGTTGACATACTTTGTGATACTAACTGTTCTTTCATTTCCCGCCCAGGCCTCCTGGCTCTCTGGGGAAGCCTATTTAATTAACCAGTTATTCTCAAGATTTAGTGCAGGTTAGACTCTCCAGGAGCTAGCTCCACCCTGAAGTTTTTAATTCAGGATGGATAAAGAATTGGAACTTCTAACAGCTCTGATAGTGCTGCTGGTCAGGGGACCCTCTTTCAGCCCTGAATTTCCTAGCTTTGTGGCTACTGCCACACTGCCCACGTCACAGTTTATAGGATGAAGATACCCATTTTTGGGTGTGTACTGATGGCTCATGGCTGAATCATTCTCTAATACGTAACTTTTTTTTCCTTATGTGTGTGTGTGTGTGTGTGGTATGTGTGACTGTGTGCATGCATGTTTGATGCTGATGACAGATGTCTTCTTTGATGGCTTTTTTACCTTATTCATCAAGATCTCTCAATTGAGCCCAGAGCTCACCAGCTTATATAGAAGTTCTGTGTCTCTTCCTTTAGATGGCTGGAATTAAAAATGGGCCACATATGCAAACTTGATTCTCATGTTTGTATGCCAAACTCTTTAACCACTAAGCCATTTCTCCAGCCCAGAGTTGTCCTTTTACACTCCCCATGTAACTGGAACACAAACTGAGTAACAAAAGACTAAAACATATCTAGTTCTGATTAAAGTTCAGTTATGCTTCTTTCCACTCAAATCACTATGAAGGGGTATCTATGGCCATAAATAAGTTTTGCTGATTTTGAAACATTTAATGTTCAAATCATTCATTATGTTCTTCTTTTCTGCTTTCTCTCAACAGTAAAATGTGAAATTCTTATCCTGTGCATAAATAGCTTTTGTTGGTGTGTAGTATTATTCTAATACAGTGACTGTAATCATTCTACTATTGGAAGACACTTGTATTTTTTCCTACTGCTCGATATATGCATTGCTAATGTCTCCACTCAGTCTATGTATTGTCCTTTTACTTTCCAGGTAGTATCATTTTACCACTAGAATATGTTGATTTTAATGAAGACCAAGTTGCCAGTTCATTTTATGGTTCACCTTCCTTCCAACCCCGTTTGAAAGTGTTTACTGACTCCATATTCTAAGACTAGCAATGACATTGAATTTCTCAGACTGCTTTTCTCTAAGTGTTTATTAATTGTTCCAAGCATTCTTCTCTTCTCAAGTATTTGGGAAGCTACAGAGCAAAAATAATTCTGGGAGTGCTTATTTTCACTTCCTCCTATTTCTAGGGGGAGATTCAGTTCTAATCTCTGAAAGGAGCAGTATTTTAGTCAGTTTGGGCTTCTATAATATAGACTAGATTGCTTATAAACAACAGAAATATATTCCTTATATGTCTGGATGATGAAACACTGAAGATCAAGGTGCAGGCAGGTTCAAGGGTCTGCAGAGCTTTCATTGCTCGTGTCCTCACCTGGTGAAGGGGTAAGCTAGCTTTCATTGCTCGTGTCCTCACCTGGTGAAGGGGTAAGCTAGCTTTCTGGGGTCTTCAAGGCACCAATACTGAGGATTCTACCTTCATTATCTAATCTCACCCTAAGCTCAACCTATACCTAGAGACCATTACTTTAGGTGTTAGGACTTGAGCATATGAATTTACAGGGGATATAAATATTCAGACCATACAAAACACTCTTAGAATATCATCTCTACATCTTCTTTCCATCCCTCATCTGTCTTTTCTTCTATACATCCATTCCTTTGAAATGACTAACATGCTGCCTCCCCCCCCCCACTATGGACAGTGGAAACCAGTAATTATCTTATTCTTTTTCTACTGTGTCTATTAGGAAGAAGGAGTCAGGGCCCACCTGCAGATCCTTATTTGATGTAGTTACTCTATTTTGTTAGTTGATTAAACTGAAAGTTGGAAACGTTTTATGCACACAGATTCCTGGGTTCAGGCAACAGAAAGTTGATTCAATATGAAAAAAAAATGACAAAAACTGAATTGACTACTCACTGTAGTGCAAGTTGCCCAACTTGTCTGAGCAGAGAGTCAATGTATACTAGGTTTTGAGGAAGTGTGGAGTTCAGGAATTGGTGGAGTTGCAGAGACTTAAGAACTTTGACATCATCTATAGAAGTGTGGTTGTATAGATATGGATGTTAACTGGTTGTCACTGTAATGTATATTAGCATGAGTCTATGACTGATATTGGGCCTGGAGAGATACTTTAACAGTTGACAGTACTTGTTGCTCTTGCAGAGGAACTGGGATTGGTTCCCAGTATCCCAGTAATTCCAGTTCTAGAGGATCCAATGTCTTTCTCTGGCCTCCCTGGGAATTGCACATGTGTGATTCACATAAATGCATGCAGTCATACACAAGCATGCATACATACATACATACATACATACATACATACAAAATTAAAACAGACAAACCTTAAAAACCAAGGCTGGTGTTGATTAATTTTTTCATAAAGATGACCACTGAAACCTACTGTGGAGGCATGATTGGGTTCCAAGCTGATTCTGAGTGCCATTTGTAAGTAAGGCTTAGGACAATTTGGCCTTTATTAGGAGGTGTGGACTCAGAGGCAATGGGAACATGGATAATGACACATGAAAGGTGTGCCCTGGAGCATCTTGCATGACTTGGCAAGTCTCAGCTGGTCAGTGATTCTGTTTTTCCTTAGCTGCTGTCACTGTTCATAGAACCTTGGAAGAGGCCTTGCGAACCTTGTTTCAGGGACTGCCTGAACCTGTAAGTTTTATTTACTTCCTGGGCCTTGTAAAGGTTTTACTTACTTCCTGAGTCTTAAGAAGCCTCCCTCTATTCAGGCATGTCTCCATTTGGAGGAAATAGCTACTCAATAGGGGCCACCAGTAATAAGGCTGATAATATCCTTTTACCACCCACAGGTTCTTTGGCAGGATTAGAGTGGAAATAGGTAATATTATAGCAGGAAGAAATTTAGTTCATTCAGTCTAGAGGATTTTCAACGTTTAAAAACACAACTTAAGTACTATTTTAAGAAAATGTAAATAAAAACAATTAAAAGAAATATAAAAAAAAGAAAATGTAACCTAATAATTAGTGCTCCTTCCTTTTTATCTAGGGGAGGGGATGCAGTTGCTTGGGTTTTATACATGATGATGTATACTTGGACTTTGTTTCTTGTCCTTGGTGTTACCTGACTCCATGATACATATCAGCTCACTTTACTGTTGGCTGCTTCCTTGAAGTCCTGTATGCAGGCCTCCACATAATATAGTCCCCTCAGCATGAGCCTAGAGAAGAGAGGAGGCTGTGGTGCCCATAGCTATGGCTTCGGACACATTGTTCCGTCAACCTCTGTACCATCCTTTCACCACTGAAACTTAGAATACGGGAAGGAAAATGGAACCTTTCCTAAATCCACTGGGAAGAACTCCATGGAGAGGAAGGCTTTCTCTAGTGTTCCATCCTTGGTTCCTTTCTGGCGCCTCAGAGCTTAATATCTCCTCTATCCCTCTGTCTTCTCAAGGAAATCTGTTACCTGTAGGAATTGGTTTTGCTCTAAGAGCTCTCTTCTTTAATCTACACCCTGGGGTTCTCTACATCTGAACATTTTTGCTCTGTTCTACACTTGGTACATTTTAATAGGCAAATAGGTACATACAGGTTGCATTTTTTTTTAAAATACAGATTCTGATTCAGCCAGTGTGAAGTTAGACTTGAAATGGTGCCTTTTCACCTAGCTTGCAAGTGCGACCAGTCTTGTGGACTTGCTACCACAGTCTGAAGAGAAAGCTTCTGTAACATTATTAATCAAATTCACCAGGAAAAATGGGGAAGGCTGCTGACATAATTAAGCTGGTGACATTAAATGGGGATATGGGGATTTGGCACCAAAGAAAGTCTGGGATGGGCCTGGAGTCTGCACATCTGGCTCACTTTGTGACATTTCTTTACAGCTTGTTCCAGGCATTAGGACTACATTATGATAGTAAGATGTTACCATGGACTCCTTCCTCCTTAGACAATTACTTAAAAGTGTATTTTATGGACTGGGGGTGGGTGGGTGGGTAGGTTAGGTGGTAGAGTGCTTGCCTATTATGTTCGAAGTCTTGGGTCCAATGCCAACAGTTTATAAACAGGAAGTGATACCACATTCTAGCACCAGGAGGCAGAGGCAGGATGACCAGAAGTGTGAGGTCATTTCTCAGCTACATAGTGAGTTCAAGGCCAGCCTAGGTTACGGGAGTCTCTACCTCAAATGTTATATAGTAAATATGAAAACATATATGATAATAATATATCATATTTAGTGTTCTTACTTTTGCTGAAATAAAGCTAAAGTATCTTCATGGGCTCCTGAAAATATAGTTGACCCTAAGCACCTTGCCTTATAGAGAAATTAAATTAACATGGTCAGCTGCAGTGGGGCTGCCTATTGGACCCAATACACACATCTACAGTTTCAAAGCACTTCCCTGAGATGGTGCTATTTGAATTCCCAAGAAGGATAACATATTTTCTTGATCCCCTTGAATCTTATAAAACGTCTCCCTCTCTGTGGCACTGCATTAATATTCGGCACAGGAATTAATTCAATTTGCTCATTCTCCTCCCTGCTGCTTTCCAAATTGCACTCACTTGGATTTGTCATGAATAAAAGAAAGAGGTATAATATTTAAAGGGCTGTGCCCTTAATTACAAAAAGAGGAGCTTTGAGACTGTTTGCTAGGAAGACCTTGATTGCACTCTGAGTCTCAGGGCCTGTGTCTGTGCTTCCTTTCCATCTGCAGCTACTGATATTTTAACTGCTGCAGTAATAGATGAGATAGTTGCCAATGGAGCTCTGAGTAACACAAGGACAGGGATACTATGTGCAGGACTTTCTTCCCATGGCTCCCAGGAGGCCTAAGGCATCTTTGAGGAGTGTTAGTGTTCTATAGAACTCAACTTGTGTACCAACAATTGAAATCACACTACCACACCTTATTGTAACTAGAGGGCCAGAGAATGTGGTTCCATTTCTCTACACACACACACACACCACACACACACACACACACACACACACACACACACACACACACACACGCATATACTATATGGTATACATATATACTATATATTGCATACATATATACTATATATTGAGACAAAGTCTCATGAACTCTTGGCTGGCCTCTGACTCACAGTTGCTGAAGAATGCTTTCAACTCTTGGTCCTCCTACTTCTACCTTCCTGTTGTATAAACTAGTAACTATGGTGTGTTTACGAGTGCATCTGCCTAGTAACTTAGAAACTCCCTTAACTTTGAGACAAAATGGTGACTAACATTGTCATTATCAGTGATTTTTGATCCCAGAACCACGCCTTGATTTCCTGAAAATTAAAGGTGTGTGTGTGTGTGAGACCAGAAGGGAATTGCCAAGAACAATGACCTACTCCCAAGAAGAAACAATAGCAAATAGGTTCCTAAGGCAACTATGGTCAGTTGAGGTCAAGATGATTGTAAGATGTTAGGTCTCTACGCTTCATAGAGGCATATCGGTAGAGACCATCCTTTCTAGCCTAAGGCAGAGTGTTTCAGCTCTGGCTGCTCATCATGGAGTTAGCTCATGCACCCACTGAGTCTTGTGTGATCTGGCTTGGAACCACTCTTTTATGGCACAGCTCTGAAAACTCCCATCCTAGTATTCACATCACTACTTCAGAAAGGAGATTCCCCTTTCCCTTTCTTCTTCATGAAGCAGAGCCATCTTGAGGATTCAGAGTAAAGCTCCAGAGGACTCAGAACCAGAGCCCAGCAATGTCTGCCTCTCAGCCTCAGAGCTCTTGCTGCTTGTCATCTAAACATCCTCTCCTTCAGTGGATACCCTGTGTGCATCTCAGAACCGGGCCCTAGAAAATTGGCCAATAAATGGAGCTATGTCTTTGTACAGAGAGCTTCTGCTACTAATGACCTTGATGTCTGTGGGAGGAGCTCAGGTACTCAGATAGAAAATAGTCTCTTTTAGATCCAGTGTTGATCTAACTTAGAAAAATTGAGGAAGCAATTTAATTCACCCATGCCTCCTTTTTATTTCTAGTAAAATAAAATGATTATAGTACCTGTGTCATTTGGCTACAGTAAAGGATGAATAGGATACTCATACAAAAGCACTTTGAATAGTGTCTGTTTCTCGGCACAGCATTAATAAGTAGTAGCTTTTATTATTGTGAGATGGCTGGCAGTAGGAGAGAATACAAAGTGACGCCCATTATGTTTTGAGGACATTGTAAGATTAGAATTCTTGAGATGCCTTTTGCCACCTCAATAGCTCCTTTCTATTTGTATAATCCAAAACAAAACAACAACAAAAAGCCCAGATCTTCCAGACTGAGGATAAAAGACCAAACCTGGCGCCTCCCGTTGGGTGGGGACAAACAAAGCAGTGACCTAGCTAATAACACTAATTTCCTGGGAGTTGTCAAGATAACTCACTGCTTGATGCTGAGTCCACTCTATCTGAGAATTCTAGTTTGGGTCATATTGCCAAATCAGGTCTGATTCACACTTTCACCATTCACCGGCAGAAAACCTGCCTAGCACCCTGGACAGACACACCTTGTCCGCTGCTCTCGTTTATCCTCACTCTTGAGCCTGACTTCTTCCTGCTTGTCTGAGATTCTATTCTGTTTCTAAATACTGTGTTTTTGTTATAGCTTGGACTACCTGCCTTATACATTTTCTTAAAATTGAATCCGTTGTTTATGAAAAATACCAGATGTAAACTAGTGTTTATTCATCAGCCGATAAGTGATCTAATAAACACTAATGGACTTACCCGTCCCTTTAAGAATGAAGAACTTGGTAGGTTGGAAAAATTGCTCAGTCAGTAACAGTAATATATTCACTGGACAAGCATGAGAACTTAAATTAGATGACCAGAAACCATATAGAAAAAGCTGGGGGAGTCAGGCAGTTGTGGCACTCGCCTTTAATCTCAGCACTCGGGAGGTGGATCTCAGTGAGTTTGAAGCCAGCCTGGTCTACAGAGTGAGTTCCAGGACAGGCTCCAAAGCAATACAGATAAACCTTGTTTTGAAATACAAAAACAAAACAAAACAAAACAAAACAAAAGCTTGGCGTGGTGATGCACACTTGTAATCACAGGTCTGGGAAGGTAGAGACAAGTGAATCCCTGGGGGTCATTGGCCAGCCACCATGATCTATCCAGTGAGTCTGAGGCCATTTAAAAAAAAAAATGGCTGGCCATGGTGGCACTCATCTTTGACCCTATCCCTCAGGACACAGAGGCAGGTAGATATCTGTAAGTCCAAGACTAGTCTGACTTAACATTATCACACAATGAAACACTGTCTCAAACAAAACAAAACAAAACACCAAAAGCACTAAAAGAATACCTTGATGGGGGATATTCTTCTGTATGCTGTGAATACATGTTTCACTTATCGGCTGATGAATAAAGCTGTTTCAGCCAATGGACAGGCGGGATTTAGCCAGGAAGGAAATACAAACAGGGACAGAGAAAGGTAGCAGGCAGAGCGGGAGAGACATCATGTAGATGCCAAGGAAGCAAGAAGCCTTGGTATCACCAGTAAGCCAAGACCATGTGGAGATATGCAGATTAATAGAAATAGGTTAACAATTAAGAGAGAGCTAGCCAATAAGAAATCTGAGCCATCAGCCAAACAATTTATAATTAACATAAGCACCTGAGTGCTTATTTGGAACTAAACAGCTGCGGGACTAGGTAGGACAGAAACTTTTGCCTACAAAATCTGAGAATGACCTCTAGTTTCCGTACCCATGTATATACAGATGCACGAACCCTATACACACATACCAATACAGACTGAAGGACACTGTCCCAAGATTCTGGGATTATGGGGATCAAAAATTCTCAACTCAGTTCCTAATATGATGGCTTTGGCAGAAGAAAACCACTGTCCCCAGTGTCAAACCTTTTTCTTTTTCTTTTTCATTTTTTTTATTTGAATTAGAAACAAGATTGAATTACATGACAATCCCAGTTCCCTTCTCCCTCTCTTCCTCCCCTACCACCCCCCAACTAAAACCCTACCTATCACATACCCTTTCTTCTAATCTACACCTGACTCAACCTTTCTGCTCCCTCATGACCTCTGCATCCTTCCTCTTCTTCCCTTCTCATTCTTGGGGCTCCCTCCCCCCCTTCCCATGTTCTCGGTTTGCTCAGGGGATCGTGACCCTTTCCCCTTCACCAGGGGACAAAGTTTGTCTCTTTTAGGGTCTTCCTTGTTTACTAGTATCTCTGGCAGTGTGGATTATAGGCTGGTAATCCCTTACTCTATGTCTAAAATCCACATATGAGTGAGTACATATCATGTTTGTCTTTTTGTGATTGGGTTACCTCGCTCAGAATGGTTTCTTCTAGTTCCATCCATTTTCCTGCAAATTTCAAGATTCCATTTTTTTTCCCACTGAGTAGTACTCCATTGTGTAAATGTACCACATTTTCTCTATCCATTCTTTGGTTGAGGGGCATCTAGGCTGCGTCCAGTTTCTGGCTATTACAAATAATGCTGCTATGAACATGGTTGAACAGATGTCCTTGTATGAAAGCCTTTTTCAAATGACTAGTCAATGTTGATATGAAAAGACTCATCCCAATGAACAAATCTAGATAACTCAAGAAGAACAACGCAACTTCCAAACTCCCTGTACCACTTGCTGAAGCCTTCATTGAGATGACTCTGATGGTCAACATTATTCTGTCTTCAATACAGATTCCTCAAATTTCTTCTCAGAGTTGCTGTTTCTGAACACTCCTAAACACATCTCTCATATAGTAATCTCCTTCTCACAGTTCCCTTCCTGGGGATCCCAAACTGTGACCCAGATAGAGTATGTTTTTACAAGAATAATAAACCTGTGTTTTCCATCTTGTTGAAGACAGAATATCTTTCCCTGTGTACTTTCTAAAATCTATTTTAGTTAGCACAAATGAATGGGTTTCATAGATTTATGGTTATACTTTGTATATTTTCAGCTTCCCTTGTGTTTTCCCCTCTCTCTCCCAGCCACTTCCTTCTGGTCCCCAGTTGTACCCCAAATAGTCCCCCCTTTCATGTTCATACTCCATCACCTCGTGGTCCCCTCTCACCTCCCTTTAAACCTCTTCTCTCATAGTCTGCTTTCTGCTTTCCATTCTCTCTCTGTCTCTGTCTCTCTCTCTGTCTCTGTCTCTGTCTCTCTCTGTCTCTCTGTCTCTCTCTGTCTCTCTGTCTCTCTGTCTCTGTCTCTCTGTCTCTCTCTCTCTCTCTCACACACACACACACACACACACACACACACACACACACACACACACATGGATCTAGATTCAATATATAAGAGAAAACATGTTATTTGTCTTTCTGAGTGAGGCCTATTTTGTTTTTCCTGCAAATGTCATACTATCTATTTTTTTTTTTTACATATGAGAAATCCCATTGCATCTACGTATCACATTTTCTTTATCAATTAACCTGTTAATGGACTGCATATTGGTTAGTTCCTTATTTTGGCTATTATGACTGGTACTTCAATAAATGTGGGTATGCAAATATCTCTATGATAGGCTGACTTAGAAACCTGTGGTTATATATCCAGAAGTGGTTATATGACAGCTCTATTTTTAGTTTTTTGAGGAACTTCTATACTCACTTCCGTTGTGGGTGTAATAGTTTACAGTCCCACTCACGATGTATAAAGGTTAATCTTGCCCTACATCATTGCCAGCATTTATGGTTGTCTCTTGACGACAGCCATTCCAACTGGGGTGCAGTGAAGTTTTAAATGTTCATGAAGTTTTATTTTGTATTTTCCTGATAATTAAAGAGGTTGAATCCATTTTAAAATCTGTATTGGCCATTTGCTTTCCTTCTTTTGAGAACTATTTAATTCATCAGCTCATTTGTTAATGACATGATTTGATTTTATTAGTGCTTAATTTTTGAAGTTTGTTATACATTCTAGACATTAATCCGCTGTCAGAAATATAGTGGGCAAAGTTTTCCCTTTCTTTAGCCTGCCTTTTCACTCTGCTGATTATCTCCTTGCTGTAGTAAAGCTTGTGTGTGTGTGTGTGTGTGTGTGTGTGTGTGTGTGTGTGTGTAGGCATGCATGTACATGTGGGTATATGTTTGTTTTAGTTAGAGTTTCTATGGCTGTGATAAAATACTATGATTAAAATCAATTGAGGAAATGGTTTATTTTAATCTTACAATTTCCAGATAATAGCCCATCATGGAGAAGAGTCAGGGTAGAAACTCAAGGCAGGGACCTAGCGGCAGGAACTGAAGCAGAAGCCATGGAGAAATGTTGCTTCCTGACTTGTAGCCTGCTTTCTTCTACAATATGGGGCCCCTGCACTGTTCACAGTGAGCTGGGCCCTCCCACATCAATCATTACTCAAGAAAATACCCCACAGACTAGTTCATGGGCTAATCTTATGTGGGCATTTTCTCAGTTAATAGTCTCTCTTTCAGATATATCTAGGTTTTCGTCAAGTCGACAAAGACAAGCCTGCCAACGTGGAGACCAGAGAACAGGTGTAAGTTTCTCCCTAGAACTTGAGGTCTCCTCAGCCATGGACGTTTCAAAGGTGGTTTACAATATGAGCTGTGAATACTGCAGTGTTGAGAGGGCCTCAAATCTAATCAGAGAGCAGTTGGTTAATCCTCTAACAGCCACACTACCGTTACATCTGTTGGTTCATCCTGCCTCATAGATTGGTATTGTAGCTCACATGGCTCCCAGCTGTTTAAGACATTGATTCCCTTTCTCCCCTAGAAGTCAGCATAGCACCTCCTGGGACTGAAAATGCTGACCAGCAGAGATGAAGCTTCTAGTTAGTTCCAGCTTGATTTCTCTATATTTTGCAAGAAAGGTGTGTGGTGTCTTCAACAACATATCTTATCAATTAGTTCTGGTAGGCACCTAAGAGGAATGACAAGAACCTATATTTTGGGGAGGGAGACAGTGTTGCCCTGGGGGCTTTTCTGACAACAGGTAATAAAGATGTATTGAAGATTTTTGTTGTTGTTGTTGTTGTTAAGGATTCGACGATCTCTTTGAGTGCTAAGGATCTGATAAAGTTGTCCTTTTGGTTTAATTATGGTAGGTCATATGTGTCTAGGGATTTATTCATTTCTTCTAGATTTTCTAGCTTTTGGGGGAAGTTTTCAAATTCCATATTGAGCTTCTAGATTCCACTAGAATTTGTTACAATCCTTTTTGAATCTCTAATTCTATTAATTTGGGTCTTCTCATTCTTTTGCTAGTTTGGTTAGGGTTTCATAGATGTTGTTGACATTTTCAAAGAATCAAGTACTTGACTGACTCTGTATTAGCTTTTTAGTCTCCAAAATTGAGTTTCTGCCATGATCTTTATTAGTTCTTGCTATCTACTACTTTTGGGTTTGGACTGTTCTTGTTTTTTCTGAGACCTCAAGGACCATCATTAGGTTATATATTTTGAGGTAACTCTGATTTTTAAAAATGTTTATTTTATTTATTTATTTAGGTTCTTTTCAAGACAGGGTTTCTCTGTAGCTTTGGAGCCTGTCATGGAACTCTCTTTCTAGACCATGCTGGCCTTGAACTCATAGAGATCTGTCTGCCTCTGCCTCCAGAGTGCTGGGATTAAAGGTGTGCACCACCACTGCCTAGTCATTTATTTTTTAAATATAAATTATAAACTTTCTTTTTAGAGCTGTGTTACATGGATCTCAAAGCTTCTGGTAAGTTTTGTCCCCATTTTCATTTTATTCTAGGAATTTAAATTTTTCTTCCCTTAATTTATTTATCTTCTTTTTCATATATTGCATATTTATTCACACACATGTTTGAGGGTGCACATGGATGTGTGCACACACCCAAGGTTAACATCAGGAGCCTTTCCCCATCACTGTTCACCTTTCTCATTGAGGTGAACAGTGACTGAGCCTAGAGCTTTCCTTTAATAAACTAGTCTAGGTAACAAGTTTAATCCAGGGGTTTCCTGTCTCTGCCTTTTTATTAATGGAATTACAGGTAGACCATGATGCCTATCCCAAATTTATGTGAATTCTGGAGAACCAAACGCCAGTCCCCAGTTTTTCATAGCAATCACTTTATTCACTGAGATATCTTTCCAGCACTTCTTATTGAACCATGGATCCTTCAAGGTGTGTTGTTCAGTCTCTAAGAATTTGTGTAGTTCCTGTGATTTTTTTTGCATGTTGATTTCTAGTTTTACCTTACTAGGATCTAATAAGATACAGTAAATTATTTTAATTCTTTTGGTATATAGTTTTGCATATATATCCTTTTGTTATAGCTTGATTTTGGCCTGGAATAAAAGATATATGCTGTATATCTATTGGATGAACCATTAATACGGATGACAAATATATAATTTTAAGTTTATGGTGTAGTCTAACTCTGGGGTTTTTTGCTGCTTCTTTTCATTTGGATGACCTGTCTAAAGATGAGAAAGGAAGCCAGGTGGTGGTGATGCATGCCTTGAATCCCAGCACTCAAGAGGCAAAGGTAGGCAAATCTCTAAGATTTGAGGCCAGCCTGGTCTACCAGATTGAGTTCTAAGATAGCTAGAGCTTCACAGAGAAACCCTGTCTTGAAAAACTAAGAAGAGAGAGAAGAGAGAGAGAGAGAGAGAGAGAGAGAGAGAGAGAGAGAGAGAGAAATTACCCAGTATTATTTGTCAGGATCTATCTACTCTTTCATGCCCACTAGAACTTGGCTTACAAAATTGGGAACCCTAATATTTGGTGTATGTGTATTTACAATTGTATATTTTTTTGTGGGTTGCTCCCTTTATTAATATGTAGCAGTTTTGTTTATATGTTCTGATTAATTCTTTTCAGGTATGAGAATAACTATGTTGGCTGGTTTTCTGATTCCATCTGTTTAGTAGATTGATTTTCATCCATCGACTCTTAGTCTGTGGGTGTCTTTACCAGAGAAGTATGTTTCTTAGAAACTATGATAGCTAGGTGTAGGGAGACAACGGAACCACGCCTTCTAAGGGCTGGCTACAGGTGTGCCTGACCACCTGTTAGGGCGTGGTCAAGGTGAGGTCAGGATGATGCAGAATAGGTTTTTAAGGGGCTGCAAGGCACACGGGGGCTCCTTCTCTGGCCTGTCTGACTTGCTGCCCCTGGCACGCTCTGTCTTGCGTTTGGCTGGTGCTTATCTGAAAAAAGATATCTTAACCTTACAGACTTGGGATCATTTCTCTATAGTTAGGGTTGCTTCTTAATCCAGTCAGCTGGTCTGTACTACTTTATTGGTATGTTGAGCCCATTTATATTTAAAATCATTGTTGACAAGTATTTATTAATTCTTGTGGTTTCATTGCTTCTTCCTCTGGTTTGTAGGGTTATCACTGGTTCTTTTCTTTCTCCCCTATTAGTATTAGGAATTTGTTGGTTTATTGTATTGGACATGATGGATTCTTCTCAGCTCTCCTTTGCTGACCTATTCCTCCCATGCAATTTATTCTTTCCTCTGATGTGTTAACTGAGTCAACCACTAACCAGACTCTGAAATTATTTTGAGTTGATGAGACCTCTTCCAGGATACTGAGGATGGGGATCCTTTTTCTGTGTCCTTAACTGCCTGGGTCAATCTCCTGCCTCAGGCCTATCTGTGTCCAGTCCTCCCACTCTCCACAACTATTTCTCAGGGTTGTGAAGTGGTTGGTTTCATGGATGGAGGATGTGGAAGCTTGAGTATTGGCAGATTCCGAGCAGCACAAATTGATGATTGAATGGGATACATTTTTACTTAGCCAGACAAGAACTCATATGGGAGAGCAGCTCTATGTCAGACCCGCAAGAGCTGAGGTAAGGTATAGAAGACTCAGGACAAGGGTAACAAGGCAAAGACCTCAAACTGAGACAGCAGATTGGATGTGTCCACTAGACTTCTTATGAGTCATTATAACATCTACATATCCTTGAAAAGTGGTCGTGTATGTGTGTGTGTGTGTGTGTGTGTGTGTGTGTGTGTGTGTGTGTGCACACGTGCGTGCGTGCATGCATGAACACACACACACACATTATGCATCATGTATTCAATTTGTATACACTGCTTGGGTAGTACTTATTTGTATTAAAGAGCTTTGAATGAAAAAGGATGCTAACAAAAGCCCACAAAGCATTACTTGAAAATTGATACTCTATGATATGATATAATTTTAAACCTATGGCAACCCTTCCTTTCGGCTGACACCATGCCCTCCCACTGTCACCAGCCAGGATGTAAATTGTCACATGATGGCATACCCTAAAGGTATATGTGTATGATGGACATTAAGGGATCCTTTAATATTATCCAGGGTCTTCTGAGACATCTACACTGAAAATCATATGGAGGTTAAATATTATAAAGTGAAACACTATGCTACCATGATTTTTTTGTGGGCTTATGTCTATTTTCCAATGACCATTTCACAAAGGAGCCTTTGTTTTCCTCAAATTGTTCTCACTTACTCTAGGAACTCTCATTTGTGTTTTGTGTCCTATTCATTGTGTGTATATGTGTGCATATTCCAGTATTTTCTTCCTTTCTGACACCATAAGGAGTGCCAGTCTCATCTTGTTTAGTGAGTATTTTCAACATTCGCCAAAAGAGCATCAGGCATCTTCCTTCCTTTTGGCATCTGTTCTGATGATGTGTATTTTCAAGGACTATCATTTATTTCTTGCCTCAGTCCTAAATGCATGGAATAAAGACCTGCAACAACATATAGCAATGAAGTACCAACAGAAATGGAAGATATCTGGTAAAACTCATGGGAACGTGCTCAATAGAGCCTGTATTTACCACACCAGAGCTGAACAGACCCCCAGTGCCAACAAGTTCCTGAAAGCCCAGATGGACATCAGTGAGGATGGCACATGCATAAAATGGTGAGCATACTGGAGCTGCCTCCTGATGACCCCTTAGGTCTTTTCTTTTGATGAGACAGGGTCTCATTGTGCAGCTGGAACTGGCCATTCACTTGCTATGTTGGTCTCAGAATCACGGAGATCTGCCTGCCTCTGCCTCCCCGTGTACTTGAGTCACCATGCCCCTGAGGTCTTAATGGAGGCAAGGTAGGAACCAGAAAATGGAGACAGTAACTGCCAAAGTAGCTGACTGTGAGACTAGATAGGTCATGGGCTGAGGGGAAAACTTACTTTTAGTCTGTTAAGGGGACATAGCAATAAAATGACGCCTAATGACATATTGCCATGTCCATAGCTCCGTGTATTACTCAGCCCTCATCAGAAAAACTTCTTGCAGTAGATGGGAGTTAACACAGAGACCCACAGTAGGAAAAAAACCCACAGTGACAGACTTTGTAGCACTCAGTTCTAAATGGAATGTCTTTTTTAAACCCTTCACCCAAGGCTTGGCATATCAACTGTAGACAGAAGTTTCTGTCCCGCCTGGTCCCATAGCCATTTACAGCATACAGAAGGAAGGACATCCCCCATCAATCAGCCACACCCTGGAGTAGGCCAGAGTGTAACTGGCTTTACTCAAAACAGACTGCACATTTTTGTTTTGTTTTGTTTTTTGTTGGATTTTTTATTTTGCTTGTTTCTGTTGTTTTTTTTTGTCTTTTTGTTTGCTTTGATTTTAGTTTTTTATTTTTTTTTGTGTGTGTGGTGGTAGTGGTGGTGGTGGTGGTGTGTGTATGTATGTGTGTGTGAGAGAGGAAGACAGAAAGACACAGACACACACACAGAGAACTTGAACTTGGGTGAGTAGGGAGGTTGGAAGGATGGGAGAATATAGAGGAAGGGAAAAACACGATCAAAATATATTGTATGAAAAAGAAAAAGATATAGTAAAGACAGAGAAATAGTCCTGGATAAATGAGTGAATGAATGAAAAAATGGAAAAAAAATCTGACTAGCAAAAATTTCTATATTTAAGTAAGGATCTGTTTTCAAATGTGTACTAGTTTCTAATGTTATCAAGTACAGTCATTTACTGAAACTTGCCCTCCACTGAGGGTGTTACAGAAATCTCCTTTGGTTCTGCTATCTCAAAAGGAGTTCTTTTTTTTTTTTTTTTTTTTTTTTTTTTACACTAGCATTTAAAATGCAAAAGTGGTCTCGCCACAGGCTCCTTTATGAAGCCTGTACCAAGATAAGAACTCCACACATTGCACTCACTCTTCAGGGGCTCGATGCTCATCACTTTGCCTCTGCAAGTGGAGGACAGTGCAGTTTTATGGAGAGGGGAGGCTCATCTTGTTGATTTTGACCTCTGGCTCTAATCTAGGCAGTGATGGCTCTGGTTTCTTCATAGGGCGTTTTCATCACCAAATCTTTATGTAAAATTCTTCTTGGTCAAAAGTGAACTGAATACTTCCGCCAGTCCTGGGCTTCCTTTTTCAGGCTTCTTTTTGTAGCTCCAACTTCCTATTTCTCATTGCTGCAACCTTTTCAGTACTGGTCTTGCTTTGAAAATCTGGCGAGCCAGTCAGTGCAGGCAACAGAACGATGAGAACTACGTTTTGCATGGGGGAACTCTTCCCCAGTGCTCTTTAACTTTTTAACAAGAACTTATTGTTTTCCTTTCTTAAGCCCTGTTTTCTTATAGAATTTCTAGGGCAAATTTCAACATGATATAATACTTGCAGTAAATTATAACCATCAATGGTAAGCAATATTACACACTGAATTCTATGCACCCCCCCCCCAGTGCCATGACTTGTATTGAGGTCACTCACTTATGGGTGAGGTGTCACTTACAGGTACAGAAATGACTCAAAGACAGATTCATCACCGAAGCCCACAAAGTGGTGAAGCTGGAGCACACTGCACAGCCTGCAGGCAGCTCTCAATAGATTACAGAGGGTCCTCGGTTGGTCTAAACATCTTCCAGGCAGCTTGATTGTTTCCTGCTTCTTCTAGGCAGCTTGTCTGGCACTAAGAAGAACTTTATAAAAGTAGTATGATATTAACAGTAGAAAAACAGGTCTTGGAAGAAGGAAGATCCCTTTGTTTGTTTTATATAGAAGTAGGTTATGGTATATTGAGATACAGGTCTCCTTTAGTCTTCCAGACAGTTTGAGGGAGTAAAAACTCCTTCCTTAAAAAGAGAGAGAGACAGAGAGAGACAGAGAGAGACAGAGAAAGAGAGAGAGAGAGAGAAAGAGAGAGAGAGAGAGACAGACAGACAGACAGACAGACAGACAGACAGACACAGACAGACAGAGACAGAGTGAGAAAGCGACAGAGAGGCTTATATTTACAATGCATTTCTCACTTAACATTGCTCCCTTTAGAGGTTGTGGATTGTCAGAACTCCCTGGAAGAACTGTTAGTGTTTGCCTTCCTTTCATATTTGCTCAGTTTTTCTGTATTTTCAAGGACTATTAAACAAACTGATTTGTGATTTGGATTAGGAATTCCCAATTAATCTGGAGCTCTCATCATTAAAAGATTGTTGGTGTTAAAAAAAAAAAAAAGCCATTCTGGGACTGGAGAGATGATTCAGTGTTAAGAGTCCTTGTTGCTCTTCCAATGGACCTGATTGGGTTTAGATTCCCAGAACCCACAGTAGATGGCTCCATAGATCCAGGCTATCCCATACCCTCTTCTGGTAATACATTCCCTCCCCCCTCACCCTTTCTCTCTCTCTCTGTGTGTGTGTGTGTGTGAGTGTGTGTGTGTGTGTGTGTGTGTGTGTGTGTGTGTGTGTGTGTGTGTGTGTTGAAACAGGTCTCACATTATAATTAAGCCTGATGAAGAACTATGTGGCCTAGGATGACCTCAAGCTTGTGACAATCTTGCCTCAGTTTCCCTAGTGCTGGAAGTATAGACAGGAACCACTGCCCATTCAACTCTCTCTCTCTCTCTCTCTCTCTCTCTCTCTCTCTCTCTCTCTCTCTCGCTCTCACTCTTCTTTTGTTTTTTTTTTTGTTTTTTTTTTGAGGGTTTCTGTGTAGCTTTGGAGCCTATCCTGGCCCTCACTCTGTAGACCAGGCTGGCCTTGAACACACAGAGATCCATCTGCCTCTGCCTCCCCAGTGCTGGGATTAAAGGTGTGCACCACTAACACCCGGCTAATTGTAAAAAAAAGCCTATTCAACTCTTATGTTAAATAGCATATTTCTGTTGAGTGGTTGACTATATTTGTCATCAAGGTCTTTGTTTATCTCTCCATCAACAAATATTATTAATGTAATATTGAGGCGGAGTGCTGGGGATGTGAGAATGAAATGTATTTCCTGTCATGAGGGATGATCATATAGCTCGAAAAGTGAAATAACAAATGTGTGCATTACTGATAGCACAGAAGAGAAGGCCTGATGATGAACATAGACCGGGGGTGGATTTTCATCAGAAGAGACCCTTGAATTGGTTAAAGGGGGAGTGTGATTTTCAACATACAGTTGGAAGGGCTTGGCACTATTAGAATATTGTAGCAAACGGAGCATTCTGTACCACAGCAAAGAGGTCAGAACAGGCCATTTGAAAGTGACTGAGGAATAGCTAGAGTGTAGGAGGATGAAGGGGAGCTGTGAGCTCTCTCACTGAGGGAGGCAGGATCTGTTCACAGACTAACCCTTCCCATTTGGCTTAGGACCAAGTATAAAAGGCAGAGACTCTGGAAGCTCTTCTGTGAAAATGTGTGTAGGAGAAAGATTGGCTATTGTGTTGAGCCATACTGGAGCTGGGAAAAGGAGATCAAACAGGGATATTCTTTGATAAAAGAGGACGAGGGCTTGAGATGAGACAGTATACATGGAGAGGAAAGGATGAGAGAGAAATAAAAGATGCTTGGAATAAGTAGTTTTCATAACCAGTTGAATCTGGTGAAACAGTAAGATTTACAGTGTAGGTGGATGTGGTTCAAGACAAGAAAAGGCGATTGGATAGAGCAGAAAGAACTGGCCAGATAACAAAAATCTAACCAAATAGAGGGAAGTATTCCTTAGCACATTTCTCTCAGCCTTAGGCATAGGAGCAGCAACTACTGTTCTCTCCTTGGCAAACACTGTTGGATATCTGTTGGTGTCAGTTTCCCTCTGGATGTTGAGGATACAGAGGTGAACAAGAAGAATGAGTTCCAGCTCTCCTGGAGCATGTCTTCTAGTAGAGGGGAGATGTCCACAAAAATAAACACACAGAGAAGATGATTCCAAATAAACATGAGTAGTGAGCAGAGTAAAGCAAGATCACGTGACAGAATATGACTGAGCAGGCTGCCATAGTCTAGTCAGAAAGGCCTCTTCAAGTATAATGAGAAGGGAACAGCCTGGTTATGGCAGAGAGTCTACTTGGTGAAAACAAAACAAGATAAAGCAAAAGAAAACAACACAATACAACCATTGGGGCCTGATCCTGGGAAGCAGACTGGCTAGGTGAGAAGGGCAGTGTTCTGGAGAGAGGGCAGAAGCAGGATGAGAAGTGTGGGAAGGAAGCTGAGGGCCATTCATAAGCTTTAAAGGACTAGTGAACATCCTAACTGCAATAAGAAGCCATCAAATGATTTTAGGCATGTATGATGGTTTGAATGGGGATGTTCCCCTTAGGCTCTGACGTTTAAATACTTGGTCCCTGGGTAGTGGCACTGTTTGGGAGGCTCAGGAGGTGTGGCCTTTCTATAGGAAGCACTTCATTGGGACTGAACTTCAAGAGTTGAAGATTCTCCCCATTTATACTCTGCTCACTCTGCTTCCTGCTGGTGGTTTGAGATTTGAGTCCTCAGCTTTTGGCTTCCAGGTCCAGCAGCCATGACTGCTATCTGCTGTCCCTGCCATTACAGACCCTAGCCCTCTGGAACTGTGAGGCCAAAACACACTTTCTATAAGTTTCTTTGGTCGTGGTGTTTTAATCACATCAACAGAAAAGTAGCTAATAGAGCAACACAACCCAGTTTATGTTTTCAAATGCTCACTAGAGTGGGTGCGAACAAACTGTATTATGCTGAAAGTTTGAAAATGATTTCAGCGTTACTCAGATGAGAAATGATGGTACCTAGGTTTTGGAATTTGCGGCAGTGGTGAAGCAGATTGTGCATGTATTTTAGAAACTGAGTTAGTCGCATGTGCTGATGGGTAGAACATTGATAGAGAGCCATGACTGGACAAAGATAACAATTCTGAGATAAAAGAGTTGCATCTGGGTGGTGGTGGTACACACCTTTAATCCCAGCACTCTGGAGGCTGGGAGGCGAAGCAGTCGGATCTGTGAATTTGAGGCCAGCCTAGTCTACAGAACAAGTTTCAGGACAGCCAGGACTACCTGCCCAGAGAAACCCTGTCTTGGCAAAAAACAAACAAACAAACAAACAAAAAACAACCAAAAAAGATAATACACTTGTGGGGAAGATACTATCAAGAATTTATTTTTTCTTTGTTGAATTTGAGCTGTTTAACATAAGAAGATATCAAATAGGTAGTTGAATATACAAATTTGGAATTCAACAGAAGATATATTTAAATGCTTTAGTCATTAGGGAGTGACACTATTTGACAAAGATTAGGATTAGGAGGTGTGACATTTTTGGAGTATGTGTGGCTTGTTGGAGGAAGTGTGTCACTGGGAGTGAGATTTGAGGTTTCAAAAGAATCCCTTGGAATACGGATCAGGATGTGGCTCTCAGCTCCTGCCTGCCTGTTGCCACCGTGCTCCCCTCCATGATGATAATGGACTAAGCCTCTGAAACTGTAAGCAAGCCCCCCAGTTAAATGCTTTTCTTAATTAGAGTTGTCATGGTCGTGGTGTCTCTTCACAGCAATTGGACACTGACGAAGACAGGAGGTAACAAGGAAGGAAGGAAGGAACAGTCAAATAATGGGTTGGTGTAGTGCTTCATGATAGAGCCTCAGTTACTTCAGTGCCTGGAGTCTGAGCTGGAGGAATGAATTCAGCAGAAGGATGCTGAAAAAGATGTTCCTGGTCAGTTGTAAAGGGTGATGTTTCTCTGATTTCTTTCTCCATGAATGTATCGTCTGTACATAGTCCCCTGGAGAAGGGGAAAGGAACAAGATCTCCTGAGCAAATTAGGAGCATGGGGGGAGGGGAGATGGAGCTAGGAGAATGAGAAGGGGATAAGAAGAGGGGTGAGGAGGACATGAAGGAGCAGAAAGGTTGAGTTGGGAGAAGAATAAAAGAAAACAAGAAAGGTAGATACCATAATAGAGGGAGACATTTTAGATTTACAGAGACATCAGGCACTAGGGAAACGTCTGGAGATCTACAACGATGACACTAACAATCTAGCAACAGAGGAGTGTCTACCTTAAATGCCCTCCCCTGATAATGAGATTGACAACTAACTTATATGCCATCCTATAGCCTTCACTCAGCAGCTGGTGGAAGTAGAAGCAAACACCCACAACTAATCACTGAACTGAACTGGAATCCAGTTGCAGAGAAGGATAAGTGATGAGCAAAGGGGTCCAGACCAGGCTGGTGAAACCCACAGAAACAGCTGACCTGAACAAGGTGGAGCTTTTGGACCCCAGACTAATAGCTGGGAAACCAGCATGGGATTGATCCAGACCCCAGGAACGTGGGTGTCAATGAGGAGAACTTGGAAATCTATGGGGTCTTCTGTAGTAGATCAGTACTTATCCCCAGCATAGGTGTGGACTTTGGGAGCCCATTCCACATAGAGGGATACTCCCTCAGCCTAGATACACGGGGGAGGGCCTGGGCCCTATCCCAAAGGATATGACAGACTCTGATGACCCCCTTTGGAAGGCCTCACCCTCCCTGGGGAGCAGAAAGGATATGTGATTGGTAGGGTTTTAGTTGGGAAGGTGGTAGGGGAGGAGGGGAGGGAGAGGGAATTGGGATTAACATGTAAAACAATCTTTTTTCTAATTCAAATAAAAAAATCTGGAAAAAAAAAAAAAGATGTTCCTGGGCAAGTGTGTAAATTGAGGATGACCTGTGTCACTGAGACAAAGCCGATCGAGGGGGAGGGAGGGAGCCGCTGATTGGATGATGGTGAGCAGTGGCGTGAAGTTGACAGATTCAGTATCTCAGTGACTGGTGCATGCGTGTATGTGTGCATGCATATGAGTGTGTGTGTGTGTGTGTGTGTGTGTGTGTGTGTGTGTGTGTGTTTATAGGACAGAAGACAACCTTGCTTGTCATTCTCAAGTATAATGTCTATGTTCTTTTAGACAGGGTCTCTTATTGGCCTGGAACTCACCAACTGGGTTGAATTGTCGGGCCAGCCAGCCCAGGAATCTTCCCATCTCTGCCTCTCAGCACTAGGGTTACACAAGCTCCACTATGCCCAACATTTTAGCATGGGTTCTGAGGATGAAATTCAAGCCCTCTACCATGCTTGCAAGGTAAGCACTTTACAGACTAAACTGTCATTCCAGCCCCCATGGGGGTGACGTTGACAAGAGCAGATTCTGTTGAATGGAGGGATGGGAAATGCCATTGAAGGAATAGGGAAAACAAAGTATAGAAAAAAGTTGTAACTTTCATGATACTTAATATGTGCGGAAGAAGTAAAATTAGATATTGCTACTTTTTACTAAGCAGTGTTTTGTGCTAGGAATCTTCCAAGATATTTACAATTCTCCCAACAACTCTCAAGACAGGGCATTCCTATTATATAAATTGTTTAGCATAGGATTAAAGATACTAAAGATATTAAAAAAGTCCACACAGCTAGCAAAGGTGGAGCTGGAATTCAGCTCAGCTTTGTCTTGGTCTACTTCCTGTCTCCTTTTATACCAGACTCTCACAAGGCAGGAAGAATTACACTGTGGGTATGACTTGCAGAAACTTGACAATTTCTTTTTGGTTCCAGCCAGAAATGCTTTTTTTTCCTTTATGAAATGTGTAATGTTCTGAATATTGCATTAATGAGATTTTAAAAATTCCCATAAGTTTTTCAGATTTCAGTTATTAATTGAAATGCCAACAACCAAAGGAAAATTAACAACAAATGATTTTAAGTACTGCCTGTAAGCTCATGACATCCCTTGACAGTCTCCTCAATATCAAACTTTCCTTTGGATTCTGGGCTTGTATCCTCAACTTGACCTTTGAATTTCTTACAGACATTCTAAAATTAACATATCCCAAATGGTCTCTTGGCTTCCTGACCTAACCAACCATCTCTTTCGATTTTCCATATATGAGTAAATTCAGAGCACAGTCTTTTTTTTTATTTTTTATTTTTTGCTTACTGCAGAAGGCTAGTTGTCATCTTTGAGCCCTTTTTCCTAATTGGCCAATTGGATCCATCAAGAAGTCATTCCAGCTGAGTGGTGGTGGTGCACACCTTTAATCCTAGCACTTGGGATGAAGAGGCAGGCGGATCTCTGTGAGTTTGAGACCAGCCTGCTCTACAAAGTAAGTTCTAGTACATCTGGGACTATCACACATAGAAACCCTGTCTCGAATCCTTACTCCCCAAAAGAAGTCATTCCATTTCTTCCTTTAAGAGAGACCCTAACTCTGCCTGTCTTTCTCTGTCTTCAGCTTCCCACTCTTAGGACTACCTTACCCCACCTGGGCCTCTTCTGCCCCACCATTTCCCCTATCACAGTTAATCTCCTCCCAGCACGTACCTCTTGCAGTTATCATCACTTCTTTGTTACATGCTTCCCCCTTTCAAATGCAAGTTCCATAAGGGCAAGGATTCTGTTTTAATTGCTATCATATCTCCAGTGTTTGACATGATTAACATAGTACCGAGTATATAGTAAGTGCTCCACAATATTTTGATAACTGAAGAAAAGGTTGATGAATAAATAACTTCTAATGGAAGGTAGGAATAGAAGTAAAACAAATAGTGGCAGCCAACTGTGGAAAAAATACCCACCCAAAGACTAGATGCCACACCCAAAGCAATAAATCCATGGTCAACATGATCAGCCTTCCGAAGGCCTTCAGGCACCGGGTCCTGGTCTTGGCTCCTTGCCAGGGTTGTCTTCCCTCTTCCTTTCCACTTAGGCTGCACATTGGTTTTCTATGTCATCACAGTGATACAAGAGACAACTTTTGGTAGTTTATATAATACATTTGGCTATATTATTTTGATTACCTGAGAGAATGAGGTCTGAATTTGCTGATGGGAAGCTCAAAGAATGAGTGGCTGAGCCCGGCGCTGGATGTGCACCCTGTTTTGAGATCTGCCTTTCCCGCGGCACTTACGATTTATATCAGACCATAGAATAGCAGTGTTGTAACCTCTAACATTTCACTTATCACTCGAAATAGGGAAATGGGTGGCATATGTTTTATGTTTGAGATAAGTTATCTGATGAAGGAAGGAAAGGGTTCAAGGTTTCCCACTTGTGCAGTGATTAAAGCCTGCGTGCTTGGAGAAGTACTTCTGTTTGAATCCTAGTCCAACTGCATACTAGATGAGCTCCCTAACTGGGAACTCCCTAACTCTCTGGTTCTGTTTCCTCATCTGCAAATCGGAGGTTAATATTAGTAGCACATACTACATATCATTCTGGGGTTTCTCTCTATTGATCCATATAAGGCATTCTGTGTAATGTAGGACCCATAGTAAGCGCTCGGGACCAGCTGATGAAGGGAGGCTGAGCCAGACCTCTGACCACCTTGTTGGCTCCAACTACAGAGGCCTTTCTATCAATTACGTTTTTGCTTTATACTTAGGGCAGAAAGTTGGAATGATATTCATGTGCGATGCTCTTCTCAGGAGCTCCCTGCATACTAGGCTAAGGCTAAGGATGTCTTGAATTTATGCAACTCCTGAGTTCCAGAGTGAAGATAAGAATTTGATGTTGCCTCATCTGCAATCCAAGGTCATTTTGGCAGAGAACAATGAAGACCGTGGTGTCAGCACAACTAGTTGGGCTTCTCAGATCGCAAGTTTCTAGAGTTTCAGACCTCCAGCACATGCTGCCTTCTTGTTGTGACCTTTGCTCAGACTTAATGTTTGTCAAAGGAGGAGCTTGCCTTCTAACTCTTAAAATTTCCCTGGCATCAGAGTCTGTATTCATTATTATTTACTCAAAATAATAATTTAATGTGCCAGGCTTGGTTGACTCCCTATGGAAGGCCTCACCATATGAGAGAGTGGATGGGGGTTGGGAGCAGGGGTGGGAGAACTGTGGATGGGTTGTAAAATGAAATTTTTAAAAAACAAATAAATAAATAAATAAATAAATAAATGATCTCTTTTGACTTTTGAATAGAATGTATTATTCCAAAACCTGCAATAATTTAATTGATATATATTAAGAATAAAACAATAGGAGTAACAAGACCAGAAGCCATTGCCCTGATGAGGGAAACTTCTAAATTGTTATACATACAGACATACAACCAGCACAGTTCTGTGTTATTTATCCTTCTCTGAAATGAAAGGCCTCAGTCCAAGCAGACACCTTATCATTTAAATCCCTATGTTTGGCAAAATTCTAATTTTTGTCACAGGTTTTCAGTTTCTTGTACAAAGAAAAGTGGGATTCTCCTCAGAGGACTGTTGAGATGGAGCATCCAGCTAGCCCCAGCATGATCCGGAAAGTCCCATTCCGCCCCTCCTCCAAACCCCACCCTCTCAGAGAATCTCCAACAAAGGAAAGGTCAAAAAGCCCAGTTCCCATTCCTGGTGACTATTGCAACTCCTCCCCTGATGCCGCCAGCAACTCAAGTCCCCGCCTAAGTATTTCAGGTTTTGACCATATTTGAGAATAAACCCAGCTTGTGGCAGATACATCATCCACCCTTCGCCTACAGGCTCTCTGCTTTAGTCTGGAGTTGCATAAATTCAAGACATCCTTAGCCTTAGCCTAGTATGCAGGGAGCTCCTGAGAAGAGCATCGCACATGAATATCATTCCAACTTGGCTTCTCTGGTCTTGATCTTGGGGGACTGGGGAACCCACCAGGAGTTGCTTTGCTTAAGTTAACCTGTTCTTCTATTTTTTCAATTTGGCTTGATCTGGCTTACAGGGTGGATGGAGAAGCTTATTATCAGGCTATGGAAAACCTATTAAGGACCATCTGTGGTCACCATGTAGATGCTTGTTTGTGATCTTGACAGCTTATCTGGACACACATTCTTCTAATGACCCACTGAGGAATTGTGCTGTTAGGGACAGAGTCTCGGTTCCAAGGACAGGTCCTGAGGATGACATTAGTTAAGTCCCTGGTTTTGGTCACTGTTACCTTTCTGTCTGATAGCCCAATCAAGAAACGAGAGTCAGCATCAGCAAAGCCATGGCATTCTAATCTTCCTCCATGTTTGAAAAATCTCCCCAAATGTGTGGCAACAAATTTTTATTCTGAGGTTGATTCTGGGTTGCTCAGCAATCTTGCCTTTGACATGCAGGAAAAGCTGATCTAGATGGCAAACCACCCACTCCATATTTAAAACAATCCTGGAAATATCCTCTATGAGTTGAATGACCAATCTTCTAAAAAACATGAAGAATAAGTACCATAGGCCACTTGGGAATTTTCTGAAGGTTGCAGTATGACAAGGAAGTAACACCAGGTTCAGATCTTGACTTATTTACTGGTTGATTAATACTGGAGAACCTTTAATTCACGAGTTTTCTCACTCGTGGAGTGAGTGTGCTAACATCTTCTACACAAGAGGCTCTTTTGATGATTACAGCGGCTATAAAGTTTAGTGCTGGATGTCTACCGAAGGCTCAGTAAATGGCTTGCACCTCTTTCGTCTTCATAAGCAAGTACAATGAGGGAACCAAGCTTGGCTTCAGAAAGCTTGAAGATTCATGTGGTTTGGGAGATTCACGCCTGGGGAGACTTTATGTAAGGGTCTAGTCTGCTGGCTTCTCTTTGAGGGGAAAATAAAAAGTGATTGGGTAGCATAAGACCTATGTTACAAAAAAAAGCCACTTTTGATCAGGATTGAGTACTAACCTGTTACGATAAATGTTACAATAAATCTTTCTGCCAAAAGCCGCTGAGCCCCACTGCCACGTGTGAGCTTTACACCAGCCACCTGCCCAAGTTAGGCCTAAATGAATACACAGAGAGACTTGTATTAGTTACAATGCTGCTTGGCCAATGACTAGGATTCTTATCTGTTAGCTCAGTATCAATTATCATACATCTATATATTTTATAAGACTTATCTTATCGGACGCCTTATTGGCGTCCCTCCTAGCTGGTGGATCACATCGTGCCGCTGGAGCAGGAGCCGAGGGGAAAGAGAGCGACACTTCCTTTTTCCTCTTCTTAAATATGAGTCTCCTTGCTATGTCACTTCCTGTCTGGAACACCACTTCTCTACTACATTTCCCAGAATCCTCTTTGACTCCTAGTCCAGCCTAACCTGCTGTCTCATTGGCCAAGCAAGTACTTTATTTATAAACATACACAGAAGTATTTCCCCCATCATCCCATTCTTTTCTTGGGGTGCACCCTCCATATCAAGTCTTGTATACCCTGCTTTTATTATTGCTTGGCACTACTGCTTTTTATTACCTGCCAGACTTGGGAGGGATTGGTCTGAGACTCTTGTTTTTATGGATCCTTGGAGTTAAGATCTGTCTATCATTTGGGCCTGTTCTTGATGTTCTTGTGATTCAGGTGTAATATTAGGATGGAGAAGTCTCTAATACCCTGTAATGGTAAGAGGAGATGACAAACCGTAACACTAGAAAGGACACATCTAGGGGAACTCCCCTCCTGGGGTCTGCAGGCAGGTTGACTCGGCCCCTGAGGACCAAGCAACCCAGAGTCTGCTGACATCTCTGTGCTAGTCCAGCTCCCACCCACCTGGAGAGCAAGTGCCTCAGACCTGCCTCCACCCACCTTGAGACCCATCAGAGTATTGGACCCTCTTGCACCCACTGGAAGAGAACCTTAGACCCATTCACACCAGGAAAGGAAGAGACACCACCTGCATCCACTGGAAGAAGAGATGGGAAGACGACAATATAAGAACACATCCAACAACAGAAAAACAAATATGATGCCACCAGAGTCTAAGGACTCTACACCAGCAAGACCTGAACATCCCAACACAGAAGAAGCAGAAGAGAGCAACCTTAAAAAGAACTTCTTGCAGATGATAGAGACCCTAAGAGAGGAAATGAGAAAATCCTTCACAGAAATGGAAGAAAAGACAACCCAAAAGATCCAAGAAATCAAGGAAAGTCAAGAAAATACAATTAAACAGCTGAAGGAAACAGTTTAAGACCTGAAAACTGAAATAGAGACAATAAAGAAAGCACAAACTGAGGGAATGCTGGAAGTGGAAAAGCTTAGTAAACAATCAGGAACCACAGATGCAAGCATAACCAACAGAATGCAAGCGATGGAAGACAGAATTTCAGATGCTGAAGACAAACTAGAGGAAATAAACTCATCAAGCAAAGAAAATCTGAAGTCCAACAAATCCATAACACAAAATATCCAGGAACTATGGGACATCGTGAAAAGACCAAACCTAAGGATAATAGGTATAGAAGGTGAAGAAACCCAACTCAAAGGTGCAGAAAACATATTCAACAAAATCATAGAAGAAAACTTTCCCAACCTAAAGAAAGACATGCCAATGAAAGTACAAGAAACCTACAGAACACCAAATAGAGTGGACCCCAAAAGAAAGTCCCCTCGTCACATAATAATTAAAACACCAAACATACAGAATAAAGACAGAATATAAGAGCAGCAAAGGAAAAAGGCCAAGTAACATATAAAGGCAAACCTATCAGAATTACACCGCACTTCACCATGGAAACTCTGAAAGCCAGAAGGACCTGGATAGATATTCTACCAACTCCAAGAGAACACGGATGCCAGCCCAGACCACTATACCCAGCAAAGCTTTCAATCACTATAAATGGAGAAAACAAGATATTCCATGACAAAACCAGATTTAAACAATATGTAACCACTAATCTAGCACTACAGAAATTACTGGAAAGAAAACTCCAACCTAAGGAAATCAACTACACTCACAAAAACTTAGGCAATATACATAATCCCACTTTACCAAAACCCAAAAGAAAAAGCAGTGTAAATCCACATACAATACCACTTCCAACAACAAATCAAAAACAAACAAGAATAAGCACTCAGTGGTCCTTAATTTCCCTCAATATTAATGGTGTTAACTTGCCTATAAAAAGACATAGGCTAACAGAGTGGATATGAAGACAGAATCCATCCTTCTGCTGCATACAAGAAACACTCCTCAATTTCAAAGACAGACATTGCCTCAGAGTAAAGGGTTGGGATATGATATTTCAATCAAATGGACCCAAGAAACAAGCTGGGGTAGCTATCCTAGTATCTAACAAATTAGACTTTAAACTAAAATCAATCAAAAGAGATGAAGAAAGTCATTTCATATTCATCACAGGAAAAATCCATCAGGAAGAAGTCTCAATTCTAAACATCTATGCCCCAAATACAAAGGCACAACATTTGTAAAAGAAACATTATTAAAACTCAAATCACAAATAAGACCTCACAGTTATAGTGGGAGACTTCAACACCCCACTCTCACCATTGGACAGGACACCACACAGAAACTTAACAAAGAGACAAAGGAACTAACAGAAGTTATGACCCAATTGGAATTAACAGACATCTATAGAACATTCCATCCAAACACAAAAGAATATACCTTCTTTTCAGCATCATATGGAACCTTCTCTAAATTCAACCACATACTAGGCAACATAGCAAACCTCAACAGGTACAAAAAAATTGTAATAATCCCCTGTGTCTTATCAGACCACCATGCTTTAAAGTTAGAATTCAAAACCAACACAAATTACAGAAAACCTACCAACTAATGGAAATTGAACAATGAGCAATTGTAACATTCCTGGGTCAATGAAAAATAAAGAAAGAAATTAAAGACTTCTTAAAATTCAATGAAAATGGAGACACAACATACCCAAACTTATGGGACACTTTGAAAGCAGTACTAAGAGGAAAGTTCATAGCTTTAAGTGCTCACGTAAAGAAACTAGAGAATAGTCAAACCAGAGAGTTGACATCACAACTGAAAGCTCAAGAACAAATGGAAGCAAATTCACCCTGGAAGAGTAGATGCCAGGAAATAATCAAACTGAGGGCAGAAATCAATAAAGTCGAAACAAAGAAAACAATTCAAAGAATCAATGAAACAAAGAGTTGGTTCTTCGAGAAAATCAACAAGATAGACAAACCTTTATCCAAACTAACCAAAAGGCAGAGAGAGAGAACATGCAAATTAATAAAATCAGAAATGAAAAGGGGAACATAACAATGGACACTGAGGAAATCCAGAGAATCTTCAGGTCATACTTTGAAAACCTGTACTTCACAAAATTCGAAAATTTAAAGGAAGTAGACAATTTTCTGGACAGATATCACTTACCAAAATTGAATCAAGAACAGATAAGCAACTTAAACAGACCTATAACCCCTAAGGAAATAGAAGCAGTCATCAAAAGTCTCCCAACCAAAAAAAGCCCAGGGCCAGATGGCTTCAGTGCAGAATTCTACCAGAAATTCAAAGAAGAGGTAACACCAATACTCTTCAAATAGTTCCACACAATAGAAGCAGAAGGTTCATTGCCAAGCTCTTTTTACGAGGCTACAATTACCTTGGTACCCAAGCCACACAAAGACACAACTAAGAAAGACAACTGCAGACCAATATCCTTCATGAACATTGATGCAAAAATACTCAATAAAATGCTGGGAAACTGAATCCAAGGACATATCAGAAAAATCATCCACCATGATTAAATAGGCTTCATCCCCAGGATGCAGGGTTGGTTCAACATTCAAAAACCTATCAATGTAATCCACCATATAAACCAACAGAAGAAGAAAAACCACATGATCATCTCACTAGATGCTGAAAAAGCCTTTGACAAAATCCAACACCCTTCTTGATAAAGGTCTTGGAGAGATCAGGGATAACAGGAACATACCTGAACATAATAAAAACAATGTACAGTAAACCAGCAGCCAACATCAAACTAAATGGAGAGAAACTCAAAGCTATTCCTGTAAAATCAGGAACAAGACAAGGCTGTCCACTCTCTCCATATCTCTTCAATATTGTCCTTGAAGTTCTAGCTAGAGCAATAAGACAACAAAAGGAGATCAATGGGATAAAGATTGGAAAGGAAGAAGTCTAGCTTTCACTGTTTTGCAGATGATATGATCGTCTACATAAGTGACCCGAAAAACTCTACCAGGGAACTCCTACAGCTGATAAACACATTTAGCAAAGTGACAGGATACAAGATCAACTAAAAAAAAAAATCAGTAGCCCTACTATATACAGATGATAAATGTGCTGAGAAAAAAATCAGAGAAACACCACTCTTTACAATTGCCACAAACAACATAAAATACCTTGGGGTAATGCTAACCAAAAAAGTGAAAAACCTGTATCATAGGAATTTTGAGTCTTTAAAGAAAGAAATTAAAGAAGATACCAGAAAATGGAAGGATCTCCAATGTCTTGGATAGGTAGAATCAACATAGTAAAAATGGCAATCTTGCCAAAAGCAATCTACAGATTCAATGCAATCCCCATCAAAATCCCAGCACAAGTCTTCACAGACCTTGAAAAAACAATTCTCAACTTTATATGGAAAAACAAAAGACCCAGGATAGCCAAAACAACCCTGTACAATGAAAGAACTTCCGGAGGCATCACCATCCCTGATTTCAAGCTCTGTTGTAGAGCTATAGTCCTGAAAACAGCTTGGTATTGGTACAAAAATAGACAGGTAGTCCAATGGAATCAAGTTGAAAACCCTGATATTAACTCACACACCTATGAACACCTGATTTTTGACAAAGAAGCTAAAGCTATACAATGGAAAAAGAATCATCTTCAACAAATGGTGCTGGCATAACTGCATGTAGAAGATTGCAGATAGAACCATGTCTATCAATGCACAAAACTTAAGTCCAAATGGATCAACATAAATGGACCTCAACATAAATCCAGCCACACTGAACTTATTAGAAGAGAAAGTAGGAAATACCCTCGAACGAATTGGTACAGGAGACTGCTTCCTGAACATTACACCAGTAGCACAGACGCTGAGATGAACAATTAATAAATGGGACCTCCTGAAACTGAGAAGATTCTGTAAGGCAAAGGACACAGTCAACAAGACAAAACGACAGTCCACAGATTGGGAAAAAATATTCACCAACCCCACGTCTGACAGAGGGCTGACCTCCAAAATTTACAAAGAACTCAAGAAGCTAGTCTCTAAAATACCAAATAATCCAATTAAAAAGTGGGATACAGAACTAAATATACAATTCTCATTAAAGGAATCTAAAATGGCTGAAAGACACATAAGAAAGTGTTCAACATCCTTAGCCATCAAGGAAATGCAAATCAAAACAACTCTGAGATGCCGTCTCACACCTGTCAGAATGGCTAAAATCAAAAACACCAATGACAGTTTATGCTGGAGAGAATTGGAGAAAGAGGAGCACTCCTCCACTGCTGGTGGGAGTGGCAACTCATACAGCCATTTTGGAAATCAGTATGGTGATTCCTCAGGAAAATGGGAATGAGTCTACCACAAGATCCAGCAATTCCACTCTTAGGCATATACCCAAAAGAAACACAGTTATACAACAGGGACATCTGTTCAACTATGTTCATAGCAGCATTATTTGTAATATCCAGAACCTGGAAACAACCTAGATGTCCCTCAACTTACGAATGGATAGAAATAATGTGGTCCATTTATACAATGGAGTGCTACTCAGCAGAAAAAGAACCAAGGGAATCTTGAAATTCACAGGCAAATGGATGGAACTAGAAGAAACCATTCTGAACAAGGTAACCCAGTCACAAAAAGGCAACCATGGTATGTACTCACTCATATGTGGGTTTTAGACATAGAGTAAAGGATTACCAGCCTACAATCCACACTGCCAGAGAAGCTAGTAAACAAGGAGGACCCTAAGAGAGACATACATGGTCCCCTGGAGAAGGGGAAAGGGACAAGATCTCCTGAACAAGTTGGGAGCATGGCGGGAGGAGGAAGGAACTAGGAGAATGAGAAGGGGAGAAGAGGAGCGGTGAGGAAATGATGGAACAGGGAGGTTGAGTTGGGGGAAGAACAGAAGAGAGCAAGATAAGAGATAATAAAATAGAGGGAGACATTATAGGTTTAAAGAGAAATTAGGCGCTAGGGAAATGTCTGGAGATCTACAAAGATGACACCAAGTAACAATCTAAGCAACAGAGGAGAGGCTACCTTAAATGCCCTCCCCTGATAATGAGATTGATGACTAATTCATATGCCATCCTATAGCCTTCATTCAGCAGCTGGTGGAAGTAGAAGCAGACACCCACAGCTAAACCTTGAACTGAACTGGAATCCAGATGCAGAGAAGGAGGACTGATGAGCAAAGTGGTCCAGACCAGGCTGGTGAAACCCACAGAAACAACTGACCTGAACAAGGGAGAGCTCTTGGTCCCCAGACTTTTAGCTGGGAAATCAGCATGGTACTGATCCAGACTCCCTGAATGTGGCTGTCAGTGAGGAGACCTCAGAAGTCTATGGGGCCCTTTGTAGTGGATCAGTAGTTATCCCTAGCATAGGAATGGACTCTGGGAGCCCATCCCACATGGAGGGATACTCCCTGAGCCTAGACACAAGGGGGTTGGCCTAGGCCCTATCCCAAAGGATATGACAGACTCTGAAGACTCCCTATGGAAGGCCTCACCCTCCCTGGGGAGCAGAAAGGGTATGGGATAGGTAGGGTGTTAGTTGGGGGTTGGGGGAGGAAGGGAGGGAGAGGGAACTGGGAGTGACATGTAAAACAATCTTTCTAATTCAAATAAAAAATTAGAAAAAAAGAAAGGACACATTTATTGGCCCACATAGAAGCTTTATATTGTAAAAGAAGATGAGAAGCTATGTAGTCAAAAGACAACGATTGACTAGGAAAATAATTTGTAATGAAAATTAAGAGTGAATACTGCTAATATGTAAGACTATTTTTCATGTGCAAGAAAAAGACAAAGAAACCAAGAGAAAATTAAATACAAGACATGGTAGTGCAAGGGCTAGGAAATGGTATTATTATTATTATTATTATTATTATTATTATTATTATTATTACTATTATTATTATTATTTGAGGTACTAGGGACCAAATAAAAGGTGATTTTTAAAAATATTTTTATTTTAATTAGAAAATTATTTTGCATGTCAATCCCAGGTCCCTCTCCCTTCCCTCCTTCCCCGCACCCTCACCCCCACTAACAACCTACCTATCCCATACCCTTTCTGCTCCCCAGGGAGGGTTAGGCCTTCCATAGGGGGGGTCTTAAGAGTCTGTCATATTCTTTGGGATAGGGCCTAGGCCAACCCCCTTGTGTCTAGTCTCAGATAGTATCCCTCCATGTGGGATGGGCTCCCAAAGTCCATTCATTTGCTAGTGATAAGTACTGATCCACTCCAAGAGGCCCCATAGAGTTCCAAGGTCTCCTTACTGACACCCATATTCAGGGGGTCTGGATCAGTTCCATGCTGGTTTCCTAGTGATCAGACTGGGGACCAAGAGCTCTCCCTTGTTCAGGTCAGCTATTTCTGTGGGTTTCACCAGCCTGGTATGGACCCCTATGCTCATCAGTCTGTCTTCTCTGCAACTGGATTCCTGTTCAGCTCAAGGTTTAGCTGTGGGTGTCTGAAAAAGGTGATTTTTAAAGAAGAAATCCTAATAAAGCCACAAAATTAACTTTTCTGTTAATCATGGAAAAATCACATTATTACAAAAGTGAGACATGAATTCTACCCTACTAAACTGGCAATAATTATGGAGAGCAATAGAATTAAAGGAATGCACGATACTGTTGGGAAAGTAGAAAGGTGTACTTGAGGGAAACAGTTTTCTGTATCTAGTAAATACCCACTGTGTTTTTGTTGTCAATGTGACTTTGGAGCTGTATTGTAGAAGAATAAACAAGCAAGCTATTAGATGATATGTAGCAGGTACCCCTTCCCTAGCATTGTTTGTGATGGTCAACGCAACAGAGCAGACGAAGCAAAAGCAAGATTATAGTGGTAGCATCAGGAGTGCTTCTAAAGAGAGAAATGACTAAATTCTTTAGACAGCTTTTCAGATTCACTTATTTATTTTATGTGCATGAGTGTTGTGTCTACATGTATGTTTGTGCACTACACGTGTACGGTGCCTCTAGAGGTCAGAGAGGATGCTGGATCCCTGGGACTGGATTTTCTAGTGATTGTGAGCCACCATTTGGTTGCTGGGAATTGAATGGGGTGGGGGAGTGGGGTCCTCTGTAAGAGAAACAAGTGCTCTTAACCACTGAGCCAACTAACTCTGTAGCGTTGATTAAAATCATTTTAAACCATCCATTTCACAGATGATAGATACAATGAAACAAGACTGGTTATCGCCTGGAAGGATGCTTGTGAAAATAAATGGCTGTAGATATAGAGTCACGCCATTTTTATTTTAAACCCTGAAACCAACATGCATGTATGTTTTCCTAGGAGAGGCATGCAAGTGTGGATGGGAGAGACTACATTACAACGGAGATGGAACCACATAGGGTTGGGTGGGGTGGTTGAAGTCTGCCAAAATACTAGCTTTCAAACCAATGACGTCAACATTATTTACATTTAATGCATGCATTGTTTCTGTAATAAAAAGTCAAGTAAGAAAACACTTTTAAAACTCCGTCTTTCTCTCTCTCTTTTGCAGATAGACTTAATTCACTTTGTTTTTCTTATATAAAACCGTAAGTTGAAGTCACTGCTGGAGGCTGATACAAACATTTTTCCTTTGCAGTTGTCAGCGTCCATGTTTCCTCCCAGAATGCCCCTTGACCCCTAGGAAAGACATCGCTCAGAAGCCTTTGAGCCACCCATCAGGGTCACTTTGTCCTGGTTATGAGTCAAACATTTGTCCTTGATCTCAACATAGCACCATCTTCCATTGCAACAAGCGGTCCCTGTTTGCAAACAGAGATCTCAGAGGCCACCTACAAACCTTTAAAAAATGCACAGGCTCACACACTATTTCAGGTTAGCCATTTAATGGATAAAAATTACCTATCATACCAGGGCTTCCTTTCAGTGTGAAGTGAAAACTATGAATGAAGTTCAGCTAGAATAGATGTAACGGCCCTTTCCCCACCACTTACCCAGTGTTCCTTGTGGTGTCATTTAAGTCATACCTGCTGCAGTCACTATCACCTACAAATGCTCTTTGAAATATGACACTCCTCAGCAGAAAGGAATCACGGCAGCACTTGGTATCACGATAATCTTTGGCCTTCCTGTGTACGATTTACAACCGTGACCTTAGGTTCCATGTCTCCTGGAGCGTAGTCTCTTTAAGTTACCAGCGTCGAGTGCTGGGAGTTACAAGGTCAGTGTGAACCACCTAATGTAATGTTAGAATCGTGCTTCCTAAGGGCTGGGCTGTATTAGGGACACGAAACAAAGTGAATTTTAATGTCTGTAGAAGGCAGAGCTCTGATAAACGAGCCACCCCAGTAATGATACATTTCCATGCCAGGAGAGTTCAGCGCCAGAGACCAGCTGAGTCTATGCTAACCATCCTTTACTTAAAGAAATTAGAAATTTATTTTACTAGGTGAATCCGTCAGAAACTACTTAGTTAAAGAGATGAAAAGAAAAAGTTACTGGATAGCTAGAGCCAACTTTTTGCTAGCAGCATGATGAAAATATGCTGCGGCAGGGTGGCGAGGCCAAACTATAGATAACAGTCTCATTCCGTTCATTCAACACCACCTAGAACTTGAATGGGAGTATCTTTTTTTTTTTTCTGCAGTTTCAAAATAAATATTTTGTTTCCCTAAAATTCACAGCAAGCCATAAAAGCCGAGTAAGAAGCCATGTGTCGGTAGAGTGTGAACACTAGGTGGCACTCTAGGGCTACTTTTTCAGTCTCCCCGGGCGTTCAAGATCCTTCTATGTTAATTCTCTCCTTTAAAAAGAGCAAACAAGCTGTTTAAACAAAGGGTCCCTGTAGTTGCTGTTTTTATATTTATAGTCGTGTAATCAATATGTTGGAAGAGTAATTAATTTTTAACCTCCGTCCATGGGGAGAGCAAATGTTAGCGGAGTTAATGGATGGAGCAGGCTTCATTATTCTAAAGTAACACTAATGATAAGGCAGGGGAGAAAGTCAAGGGTTGTAAACAATTGTGCCATCAAACACAATCATAAAACAATGCTGCAACATGAGCAGGGCCGCTGACCTCTTGTCCCCTTTGGTGCAGCCGTGGTTTCTGCTTAAGCCAACCCGACCTTATGAAACAGCCTCCTAAATGACCTTTTGAGTTAGTCCTTTTCCACTAGCACAGTTATTATTTCCCATAATAGTTGTGGTTTCAGAAGTTGCCCTTCTGTGTGAAAGCCTTGATTACTGACCATTTCCTAACACCAGAGGCTGATATCAAAGCCCCGAAAGATTTGGGGCTTTTCTACATGCGTGGGACACTGTACTGTACCATCCTGGTGCCCTTATTCGGGCGTGCAGTGTGATTCTTCACCCCCAACGTTTCGTGGACTCTTCTGTTGGCAGGCTTTGTGTCCTGTTCCTTCAAGAGAGTTAACAACTCAGAGCATCATAGCTATGGCCCAGATGGTTCTGGATAGACTCACTACCATGGTAAGGACGGGCAGACGTTGCCAGGGTTGGGAGGCTGAAAGCCAAAAGGAGCACAGGACTCAACTCTTCTGTTCCGGGTTCTGTCCTCTACGATCCTGCTCCACCCTTGACTTCCCAAACCTACTTCCCCACATCATGAGAAAATACGAAAGGTGATTATGCGGCAGGCAGAGGAGACTTACACACTGAGATACATGATCAATTCAAACTTTTCTTTATTGCCACAAGGTTATCATGTTCAAATTAATCTTGTTTGTTTCATAACCATTCTCAAGCTTTTTTGACCTCTTTGCGGGCACGATTCCCTTCACGGGGAATGTCTTTTCCTGACTGTCCAACCCAGTTTAACCCGGAGGCATTTTCTTTTGTAAAGTCTTTCTTAAACTGTTTCGCATTATAATGAAGACTCTTACATACGGAACTCTTAAGTTTCCCAATGTATACACCTATTGTAATAATTTACTGCAATCAAGATTTCTGTCCATATTATTCCCCCCTCCTTCCCTCCTTCTCCCTCCCTCCCCCTCCCCCTCCTCCCTCTTTCTCTCTCTCTCTCTCTCTCTCTCTCTCTCTCTCTCTCTCTCTCTCTCGGCAAAGTCTTAGGAATACATCTATGTTTGCCATCACATTCAGTTTTATGCAGTGTAGAAGATCAAACCTTGGGTTTCATGCACGCTGGGGAAGTAGTCCACCAACTACATATCTAGCCCCCTTTTAAGAAAATAATATATGTAAGTGATAGAAGACTAATCTTTTCATTCTCTGCATTGCATAATCAAAAGCCTGGTGCAACACAAATAGTTTTGCAAATGTTAAATTTACTAAAATTGTACAGTGCCAGTCTTCATCAAGGGACTAGGATGGGTGATTTGTGTCAAGGATCAACAATGTTTTTCTTTTGGAACAATCATCATTAAAGCAAGATGATTCTTCAATGTTTTACTCTACCCAAACCACGGTTGATACCAGGCTGGCTTACCCATTGTGAAAAACATCATTTGCCTATTAATATTCTCTCCTTCCTTAACACAGTCCTGGTTTTTTATCCAGGGAAGAAGAAAGGACGGCATTTCTGACTTTTCCCTAGCAGTGGGTGTAGATCTGAGACTGTACTCAGGTCAGATATGTTAGTGGGAGGGTTTTGAGGAAGGTCCTTCAAACACGCTGACCCAGTCTTTCCTCCTTTTTCCAGCAGCTCAGGAAGCCATCTGGACTGCGAGATGACCTTGAGGATAGAAAACACATGTGGGGGTTTGCCTGTGATGGAAAGAAAACCCCCAATGCAGTGGGGTTGGCAAGTGGTGCTTAATGAAAGATGGTTTAGAAAGGAGGGCTGTGCCCTCACAAATGGGATTGTCATGCATTATAGAGAGGGAGTGAGTTCATTATGGATGGATGCGTTTGGCCCCCTTTTCTGTTTCTTGCCCTTTCTTTGCCCTTCCACCGTGGGATGCTGCATCAAGAAGGACCCTGCCAGATTCTGGTCCTCTTATCTCAGACTTCTCCAGAACCATTAACTAATAAATTTTTGTTTGTTATAAATCACCCAGTCTTTACTATTCTGTTATAGCTGCACAAAACAGATGAAGACACCACACATGGGGATGGTAGGGCCCAGAGACGGAGTCTGTGTAACTGATGACATCTTATACCCTCTGGACCCCTCACTGCATATCAGCACCTGCTTCATTTGAAAGACTCTGACCTTGTGTAATCATGCTGTTTGGGGTTTCTGAGAGTGTGTTTGGAACAGTCCTTTTTAATTGTTTTTAGAAACTTTCTCAACTTATAACGATGATTATTCCAGCTTCTTGTCTGCTCATGGGCAGGAGCGAAGATGTTCCACGGGAGGAGGTAAATTCCCGATGAGTCATTTTCTACTTTAAAATAGAAGACCATCTCAGGCATGATTTGCACCAGTTTGGTGGTTCAAACTTTAGAATAATTTGAATGAAATAATTTGAATGAGATAAAATATGTCAGAGGAACCCTGTCATTTGAGGTTACCATTGTGACGCATAGTAACTTGACAGTGGACAGTGTTTGCCTACCCATTGCATTCAGTTGGGTTAGAAAAATTGAGCTGGAAGAGGCGTAATTTTTTTTAATTCCTTAGAGTTAGTAGCAGCTACATTCTGCTTTTAGAACCAGAAATTCACTCTATTAACAGTGGGAGAGTGGGTTAAGAGGTTTAAAATAGGGACAAAATAAATTTAAGCATGTGTAACTTTACTAATCTCTTCAGATAACAACCCTGCATTTTTATGCTGAAATAAGTAGCTCTTTCTCAATCTTGGCTCTGGAACCTCTGAACAGTGCCCCAAGGTTGTGCCCTTGGCTCCTTGGATCTTCTGTCTCTAGCTGCTTTCATTTTGGCCCCATGCTTTGCATCATCTGAAGCTGATGTCTCCATTGGAGGATGGCTTAAGGACAATGGGACAGGTGCCTTCTGAATATCTGGGTACCACAGATTTGGCTAGTGTCCACTGCTGAAACTCCCTCCCTCAGAACAAGGCTTATTACATAGAATGCCTTCAACAATATTATTTTAAATTGAATAATGACATTATTATAAAACATAAATTGAAAAATAAAAACCAAAGTTGTCCATAGGGTAATGGTGAGTGAGTGGCATCACTGGACTAGGAACCTAGGCCTATCTCATGTCAAGCCCTTCTGTGAAATTTTGCTGTTGGTCCTTACTGACCAATCCGTTCACTGCTACGAAGGTGAGATCAATTCTAGCTAGACAAAGTTAAAAAAAAAATCAGAAATGATTTCATTTGTGTTCTCTGTAAACAATATTTACCTGAACTTCACATTTTTTAAAACTTGGATTGTTCTAATAGTTGTCCAAATCCTCACTTTGTTTTGCTATCATTTTGTATTGTTTCTATGTGTGAAGAACCATTTCCTTTTAAAAATAATGTTATCTGTGCCCTTATGAACTTGTTAATTTTCTTTCCGACATTTTCTTTGGGCCATGCAGATGTGCCCTAACCATCACAGCAATAACACTGCTCATTTAAAGGATGGAGACTTTTTTCTTTTTGTAACTTATAAAATCACCTCCTATAGTGTGAGAACTCTTGTTGTTCTTGGTAATATTTCATTTCCTTAGCAAGGATATTTTCTTCTGCTTTCCATTGTCATCAGACAAAAAAGACACAATTAAATCAAGGAAACCTGGCAAGGTTGCTTTTGGAAAATAAAATGAAGTTTTGGTTTAAACAAAGAGCAATGGATTACATTGGAAAAACACCGTCCCAGTGAGATGAAGCTTGACATGTCTTTCGTGAGCCCATGAAACTGCCCAGATCAGTGTTTGTGTTTATCTTTGAGAGAGAGAGCTATTATTTGACTCCAAACTTTGGACTCTGAAAAGCATATGGAGCAGTTCAAGGGTTTAGCTAGCAACAAAGGGCAGAACCCTCCTACGTGGGCTGTTTGGAATTCCATACCACCTCCAGTCCTCAGCTTTGACTTTGAGTACAGCATCTTGCGTATAAGCCCAACAATCACATAATAGCAAGTGAGATCTTGGGGCTCGTTGAGGGAATTTTGTGACTCAGATGTGTTCTAAGGAAAGACTATTGAGATGGGTGGAGTAATCATAATACCCGGGCCGGGAGAAGTCCACCAATAGCCTCAGACAATCAGAAGGATTACCTGAGGCTGAGACTTTGAAGCTGGCCTGGACGTACTAGAAAAACTAAATCACCAATCAATCAATCAACCAATAAGCAATAAAAATATCCCACAGAATATTTAATATTTTGTAATCAAAGCTATGATATATAATTATAGGAAATACAACTTACATTGATTACATGACATGTTCGTAATGTATTTTGACTGTATTCATTCATTCACCCTGTGTTACCTTCCTGTTTATTTGGAGGTAATTGTGGTAGCACCTTATGTGTTGAATCTTCCTGAAGTACAGAACAGATTACAGATAACAAACAAAAAAAAAATGACATTCAAGCTCTTCAGAATGGAAACTAAGATTTGGGAAGATTCAGTGACCTGAAAAAAAAAAATCACTCCGATCCTCACTGGTGAATTGGCTCAAACCTAGCACACAGGATTCCCAACCAAATGTGTGCTCCAGTCTTTCTGTCCAGAAAGAGTGAGTGGTGGCCCTCTGAGACAGGTCACTGGCTCTGACCTAAGACAGGATTAAGCCAGTAACACGATGGCAGGAGTTTCAAATTTCTGCCTGTGGTGCCTTATGTAACGGACAAAATTAGGTTAGGTGTGCTTTCGCCACAGGCACAGTTGGAGCCAACAACCCACCCCTGTGGTGTCTGCTTGTCCACACTTAGTCCATTTGCAGTCAGAGAAAAGTCACCTGTGAGCTGCATGTCTGCAACAACGCCTCATGGAACACTTTCTGTAAGGAAGCAGCGAATGTATATACACTGACTATATCTGTTCAAAGTCTTTTAAAACTCCTGAGCAGTTTGAAACTGCCATTGCAAAAGAGACCAAGAAAGAGTTTAGGAAAGGGTAACACTTTGTTGATTTTCAGAAGTGAACTTAGTCCATTTTGGCAAATAGAAATAAGAAAATCTGTATGTATCAGAGGAGGGAATAATTTTAATCTCTTCTCCATTTAAGTAAGTAAGCAATCTACAGAGTACTGGTCTGAAGGATACTGAACCGTGAGCCAGTAGAGCAGTGGGTCTCAACCCTCATCAGTGTCACATATCAGAAATTCTGCATATTAGATATTTATATTATGATTTATAACAGTAGCAAAATTACAGCTACAAAGTTGCAATGAAATAATTTTATGGGGGGCATCACCATTGCATGGGGACCTGAATTAAAGGGGCGCAGCACTAGGGAGGTTAAGAAGCACTGCTGTGGATGGAAAGGGTAGGTAATACCTAATCCTAGCTCTGCGTATGCAGCTCTTGTCAGAGTTCTTAGTCACTGGGGCTAAGAGACAACCTCTGCACTGTGGAGCTCCTGTTGAATCATAAACAGTTTCATAAAAACCACTGGAAACTATTGAAGGATAGACAGACACATTCGGCTTAGTCTGGACCCCTTCCCAAGGTGGACCATTTCTGGACTATTGTACAAAGAGTTTCAGCAGGAGTCATTCCAGAAAGCCCAGCTGGAAGGAGGCAGACAGTGGTCAGAGGATAGTTTCTGTCCACTTTATAGCATTGGGCCCAGTTAAAAATTTTCCATCAGGATCTATTTTATAATAAAAACAAGCAAACCCAAACAGTACAAAGGAACGAGGCAAGAAAAAATTAGGAATAGGTTTTGAAGCAGGTAGGTGATATAATCAGATATTTGATTTTGGCAGCTGTCTTTTAAGTTAAAAGGATCTGGCGTTACACAGTGGGCAGAATGGAGAGGCCTGCTGTTAGAATAATCTTAGACTTCTAAACCCAGTACAACTAGGAGACAACATTGTAAAGCTCTTATAGAATATCCACATTGTCTTCAGGTCAGAGTGTTTAGGACAAAATTATTCAATTGTAGAAATTTGATATGCTTGCACTAGAGGGAGTTATATTTTTATTAACAGTTTAATTCTCTGTCAATTAAATATTTCATAAATACACACACATATCCCCAGAGTAAAATTATGGGATGGATATACAAAAGATAACAACTTGTAAAGCATACATATTTTCAGAATTACATTATAATAATAATAATAATAATAATAATATAATAAATGAACCCAGTAAGCCCAGTGTGTGACAATCCTGCTGTCACTTATCCCTCCCGTGAGGCGGCCAGCCCTGATTTTTCACTTTCTGTCATTTGAAGCGTTCATTTACTAAACCAACAGCATTTCATTAAGTGAGACTAATCCTGCCGACATTACCTTAGCCCATTAGCCTCCAGACAGCCATTAATCCCTGTGACATGTCCTGCAATGAGATCATTATTATTACTATTTATTTTGTTATTTTATGTTATTTATACATTCAGTTCATTTTATGAAAAAACGTCTTATAGTTTTAATGGTGGATGTTTTCTTTCTGAAACGTTTGGGGCAGTGACTTGATGCTTCTTCACCAGGTGTTCCCAGAGCCCCTGTGGCTACCCCAGACGCTAAAGCAAATGTTCTAACTCTTACAGCATAACAAATTAGAAACAGCTCCGCAGAAGGCTGGCACTATGATATTTGGGTAGTTTTTCTTTATTGGGATTTCTGAAATTATCTCTGAGGATCATGTGACTGAAGCTGGCTTTCTTGGGGCAGGCTTTACAAAGGTCCTGCATTGAGCATTTCTTCTTTACCACTGAGGAATATGGCGACTGTTTAGTCACGGCTGAGAAGAGGAAAGGCCCTGCCTGCTTGACACTAATGGAAGCACCAGATGTCAAAGTAAGGGCTGCTGGCGGACAGCACGTGGCCAGTTCCCAGCTCTCAGTGCCAGAGCCAGGGGTGGAACACAGTAGTGGGACTCTTACGTACCACGTGCCAACCCTTGGATTTGATTATGAGCACTGCAAAAATAATAAAATAAAATAAGCAAAACAAAAAACAAAACAAAAGGAGATAAAAGAGGAGACAGGCAGCAGAATGGCATAAGACCATTGAGAAAATTAAGAGGAACCACAGAAGGTAGATGAAATATAGTATTTTAAAATTCACAGGCTGCCCAGTAAAATAGGAGCTGATGTTATGGCTCCATGGACCATAAATGAGGAACACAAATGGTTTGTGGGGGATAAAAACAGTTCTGACATATTTGGATGCCAAAGATTTTTAGAGCTGATCTCTTTTGGCCTGGTAAGATTTTATGCATTTTTGTAGTTCCAGCCAAGTGGTCTAAGGATTACTGGATGTTTCTGCCAGTCTGGAACTCCATGTAGTAAGAAGAATGTACTTGTGTGGCAGTGAAAAAGTGAGTGTGTACAGACAAAGGACTTCTCCCCACAAAAGGGGTTAATTGTCATTGCAGTCCCAGGCCAGTGTTCCAAAGCAATGTGGAATTGTTAGTTATTTAAAATTGAAAATTCTGTTTATGCATAAGAAACATGGTCATTCTCATCTCAGAATTGGTGCTACATGAATAGTATTTGAAACTTATTATAATTTGGTCCTTCCAATGATGTTTCTCTCTCTCTCTTACAAGCACACACACACACACACACACACACACACACACAGGTGCAGGTCTGTGTGTGCACCCATATGTGTTGGTATGGAGATTAAATATTGGCATCAGGTGGCTCCCTTTGCCCCTCTCTACCATGTTTCTTTGAGGCAGTCTATTCCTGAGCCCAGAGCTCACCTATCCACTGGACTGGTTGGTCAGAGAGCCCCCCTTCCTCCTGACTCGACCTCCCAAGACTGGGAGTGCAAGTGTGCATTGCTAATCCTAGACTTTAAACATTTCTTTTGAGAATTTCATTCATGAATACTGTATTTACATAATTATGCCAGGCCCTCCACCAATTCCCTTTTAAATTCATGACCTCTTCTACAATCATTGCTTTACACACACACACCCAGCCCATTTACTGTTGTTGCATGTATGTACAAGTGTTTAGGACTATTTGAGATTAGTTGGTAACATGGGTGCTAGGGATTTGAACTCAGGTCCTCATGCTATTCAGCAAACGCTTTGTTCCTATCTTTCTCCAGACCCCCAATTCATTTTTTTTTAAACACAGCAATCATAAAGGATTTGGGGTTACTTAGATATTAATTGTATGGACTAATAAGTAATGCATATGAGAAAGTGGAAAGCAGAATATTGGGGTAGAAGGAGTGAACAAGGAACGGGGAGAGGAGTGGGTGCAGGGGAGAATTCAACCCCAGTTATGTGGCAAAATGTTAGAAGGAAACCTGTTATTCTGTATGGTAATCAAAAGATAAAATTATAAAGAAGTGAAAATGAAAAAGTTATTCATATGAGCCTTTTGAGTCCCCATATTTTTTAGTAATCAGGAAAACACATGCTTCAGAATAATTTAGAAGCAGCCAGTGAAGGAATGGAGAGGACAGAAATTCCTTCCATTTCAAGTATTTGTTCAATGTTTGCCTTGAAGCCAACAAAGTCCTAGCTGGATGACAGGATGGTAAGCTCTGTCAATGATGGACTTCTCATTGCCATAGATATGCTCTTTCAGTTTTCCTAGATTTCTGCTCCAGGGTCACATGGTAAGTCAATAGTAGTTATAAACCTCTCAGCGTTGTGATCAATACTCTTTGGCTGATGTAATCTAGACCTTTGCTGTGATTTACAACAAAGGACAGTTTGGGCAGCCACTGTTTTATTACCTTCAATTCACCAACTGAAATATTTCACTGGCTTATGACTGAAGCTTTTTTCTATTTTTGTGATGGATAGCGAATTAAGATAGTCCTGAAGAAAAAGGTCAGATTTGAAAAGGGAAGCCAGCAGTAGGTGTTGTTTTCTTTGAGGTACATTGTCTGCATGCCTTTCTGTGTCATGACATTATCCAAAGTGCCAGACTGAGATGTGTCTGGGTAGCTCCCTGTGTCTAGTCATCTGGATGGAGAAGAATGTCCATGAAGCATTCTGTAGCTTTCCAACACACGACACTCACCAAAACCCAGGATATAAGCTACTTGGCCTGAACCAGAATTGGAATAGTCAGTAACAACCCACTTGGGTAAAATGAAAACATGAATAAACTCTAGGCACCAATGCTGGGAGTGGGACTCCAGTATTGCACCTCATGCAACATTCCTAGACTTTTACATGGATTATTATTTTTCATGTATTTTGTGGATTCTAGGTCTAAACAAGTAAAAAGGAACCAGCCACTGTCAGAGTGTTAGGGGGTGTTGATGTCCTTCAGGGGTCCTGAACTTGAAGGAAAGTGCCACCACCTAGTCACTGTTTTGCCATGCTTCCCATTTGTACCTTCACCTTCTCATCCACCTACGCTCAAGGATGAGATGGAATCTCAGTGCGAGGTGTAGGTTTGCATTTAAACATCTCCAAAGTCCATTCAGACCAACCACAGGCTTACATAGGTTTTTATTGTCCACCACCAAAGCTCATGATATATCGCAGTTACTCAGCAGCAGTGACACCAGGTGGTCTGCACTCATTTGGAGTCCTGAAACAACATTGTGAGTTCAGCAGGACCAGTCTATTTGACTGAAGAGTCAGATTTAGGGAGGTTATATACATGGCTGTAGGTTGAGCCAGAGCTTTGTCCCTTTGCATAAGAGCCTACCATTTTTTCTGTGTTTAACTGTGATGCTTTTTGGAGACATTTTGCAGATCTATGAAAAGCCAAGGTGTAGTATTCACCAATGGTATACTTTTGTCGATCTTACCAACTGAATTCCTTGGAGCAAGAAGGACAGACAATTTTACAACCCCATTATCTAACAATACCTGACATACAAGCTGCTTGATAACAATGACACTTTCTTTGTTATCATACCACTCTTATTTTTTTTTTAATAAATTGGGAAGATGTCATCACCCGAACATTTGATATATTTTTACAGATTATATATATCTTCCTTTATTCCAATGATAAAATTTGCCCTGTAGGTCAAAGAGTAAAAATATAGTTGATGTTTGCATCATGAGATGAAAGCAAATTTCTACAATTAAATATTCAGAACATCAAAGAAAGCTATGTAAAAGAAATTTTCTTTTTCTTTTTCTATTTTTGTATGGGTGGGTGTGGTTTGCATGTTTGTGTACATTTTGTATGTGTGTGTACTTTGGGATGGGTGTGTGTGCGTGTGGAGGATTGTGGTTGATGTTGGGAACCATCCTTCATCACTCTTTTAGTTAAGGTGTGATAAAACACCATGACTCAAAGTTCCTTGGAGGAACTCACAGTTCCACATCACAATCCACCATCAAAGGCAGTCAGGGCAGGTTCTCGAGCAGGGGAGGAATCTGGAGGCAGGAACTGAAGCAGAAGCGATGGAGGAGTACAGCTGATTAGTTTGCTCACGGTTTGATCAGTTTGTTTTCTTATACCATCCAGGACTGGGCCCAGGACTGGCACTATCCCCAGTAGTTTGGGACCACCCACATTAATTACTAATTAGGAAACTCTAACACACGCCAATCTGGTGTTCGGATTTTCTCAGTTGAGGTTCCCTCTTCCCAGATGACTCCAGCTTGTGTCAAGTTGACATTAAACTAGCCAGCACACTTTCTTTGAAGCAAGGTTTCCAGTATCCCAGATTCTACTAAAAATACTTGTTCTGGGGGAATTCCCATCTCTGCCTTCAGAAGCTGGAATTAGAGGCTGGCTGCCATGCTCACCTGGCCTTGCCATGGATTCTAGGGGTCTAACCTCCAGTCCTCATGCTTGTGTGACAAGTACTTCAATCACTAAGCTATCCCTCAGCCCATATTATTTTCTATGCTGGCTAGTTTATGACAACTTGACACAAGCTAGAGTCAGTTTAGAAGGAGGGACCTCAGTTGAGAAAATGTCCCCTCCAGACTTGCCTGTGGGCAAGACTGAGGTGAGGTACATTCTTTCGGTTGATGATTGATATGGGAGAACCCAGCTCACCGAGGGTAGTACCACCTTGGGCTGGTCGTCCAGCAACTATAGGAAAACAAGCTGAGAAAGCCAAGACAAGAAAGCCAGTAGGCAAGATGCCTCATGGCCTCTGCTTCAGGTCCGCCTCCAGGTTCCTGACCTGCTTGAGATCCTGCCCTGACTTCCTTTTGATGATGGACTGTACTGTGACTGTAAACCAAAATAAACCCCATTCCTTCCCAAGCTGCTTTTGGTCATGGTGTTTTATCACAGCAATAGCAACCTCAACTAAGACAATCACTTTCCTCAGAAGGTCCCTACCCACCTATCTTGTGTCAACATCCAACAAATGTCACAGGAGATACATAGGTAAGAACTTTTCCTGGATGGTTTAAAGTGGCAGACAGGAAATGAAACTGGCGGTTCAGTACAGTAGTTATAGGTCAAATGCTAGGGATATAAAGAAGATAGGATTATGCCTTCAAAAGTCAGAGGAATGAATGGACTTGGTATGAGCCTTCAGACCCTGGCTCAAGTCTGGCTGTGAACAGGCAAGAAAGAATGAGCTCCCACTGTATTTTTCAACATCTGTACAAACTTGAATTTTTAAAGAATCAAATTTCCCCAAAGTGCTACAAAATTTCTTAGATGACTGATACATCATCTTTGAGTTTCTTTATCATTTCAAGAATATAGATATAACCTGAATGGAGTTTCTCTGGTAAGTAAAGGGGGGTATTTTGAGGGGACAAAAAGGCATCTCTTTCCAACTGCCACTTGGGAATCCATCTTTCTGTCAACTGTGCATTGCAGCTCCTTTGTTACAGCTTCTGTCCCATGGATACTCATCTTGCTGAAGAAGACCCCAAGTTTTAACTTTAACAAAGCCAAGTACTCTAGCAGGGGAAAGGATGCCAGAAAATGCAGGGAATTAAGAACTCAGGACAAATCACCCGAAGCAAGATAGAGACTTCAGAGAGTCAGGCATGCAAATCAATGTAGCTATTGCCCATGCATTAAAGAATCAGCATCTGGTCTATGGAGAAGTGCCATGGAGCCAGGTGAAATCAATCTTAGGCTTCCTCTGTCATTATGTAAATGAGGTAGATAATCAAGCATGACTAGCTATAACCAACTCACAGTAGACAAGATGTTACGTCACTTTATTTTAACTGTATGATTTATCAGAACAATTATTAAAATACAAAGTACCATTCAGCTCAACTGCAGGTATAGGCAGTGACAAGTTTCTAATTCTGACAAGAATGATTTACTTGCACAATCTGTCCAGACACATTACCCTAGGAAGGTTCATAAATAGAAAACATGATTTTCACATTGCAGCGTTCTTGAGCATGTATATACAGGTCTGGGTGCCTTCCACAGCTCTTTCTGTTCTTGGTGGATTCGCTTTCTTGACCTCATAGAGACAGCTACTTCTTTCTACAGAGCAGATCACCGTTTTCTGCTGTCCGCTGGCAGTGCTCTGTGAACTGGTAAGCAGTACTATTTGATTTGAAATAAATCTGTACTACAGTTCCTTATGTGTTCTGATTATGTTCCACCACCATCAAAGACCTTTTGATTGCCATCATTTTCCTTCAGCAACAGCCAAATTCAACTATTGGGTTTCAGAAGAGCACACCCATGTCATAGTGTGCTCTATTAACCCTTGGCTTCAAGTCCTGATGATGTAATGAGGGTGGGGTGTACTGGCAATCAGTATGCTTCCTTATCACAATTTACAGCCATTTAGAAAAAAATCACGCTGCTGTCGATCCAACTCTCACATACCTCTTCTTAAACGTTCACAGTGCAGTATTTCTGTGGCCTAACAAAAATGTTCTTATAGCATTAAAAATAAACATTTCTATAAAAATATAATACTTTCAATGTTTACATTGACAAAACCAGCTAGAGTAGCCTAAGCCACATGCACTATACAGTAGTAAGCACAGAATTCCACAGAGCAAAACATGGCAAAAGTCCTGTCCAGAGAAACTATTCATTAAAGATTTTTCAAGTGGCTTTTTGTCTGTTTTGAAAATATGCTTTTATTTAGCCTAAACCACGTCCTAATGCAAAATGAGGCTCCCCAAAAGTGTTGCCTCCAATTGTTTTAGTGAGAAGCCTCCACCTGAGAAAGGGCAAATATTTCCAGTCCATTGACCCTTTCTTTGTCTACACACAAGCCATGACTGGAAATAGTGCACCTTTCAGTTTTATTGTCCTTTAAAAACATACTGAGTTGTCTTTAAAAAGATTTATCACCACAAGTTACTTATTTTCAGAGTTGCCATTTAAAAAACAGATAAAAAATTACGTGTCCACATTCACTAGAGCAGAACAAAATTTTTCTCAAATAGTTGAATTTTTGTTTGCTGAGATTGGGTCTCACACTCTTGCCCATTCTGGCCTCTAAACCATTATGTGGCCATGGTTGGTTTCGACCTTGTGGTGGTGTGTCTGCCTCAGCTTTCCAAATGCTGGGATTATAGGTGTGAGCCCTAGCTCCTGGCTAAACTGTTGAGATTTACATGATAAATATTTTACTGTAACAAAGTTTTTGTGTTTGTTTTTGAAAAAATCTTCCCATCATCATCTATGTACAATACACAAAATCCCTGAAAATTTATAAACACACCTCATGTCATGCTATCTTGAAAAATAAGTACATTGTCTGTGGATAGTCATCCAACCAAAGGAATGTGTATATAAAAGTTTAAAAGGGAATGTTTGCCTGATAGGTAGACAACATCAAAAATGGAAAATGTTCATGATCACCACACAACAGAATATGTTGAAAACACTGGAATTCCAACAGCAGCCTGCTGGGGCCACCATATTCATCTTGCAAGAGTCCATATCTTCTGAGTTTTCTATGAGAAATCTTCAAGGTTCACTGTATCACTTCCTCACCAAAAATCTGATTTTTAAAAACTTCAACCCAGAACTGAGGTTCTGAACTCCAATGAGATAGGAGTGTTCTCATAGCTGCAGGTTGTCATTGGCCCTCAGCTTGTGGGGACCATGCTTCTGTGTCTGATGCATGGGCAGGTGAGAAATTCCCCAGAATCCAGGAATTTAAATAGCAAATCAATGTCTCATAGTGGCGAAGTTTTGGCAAAAGCAACACAAAAACAAAACAATAACAGCAAAAACATTGGGTGACCTTTCAAAGGCCAGGCAGTGAGAACTGTCGGAGAAGTTATGGACCATTGTTTGCTAGAAGGGGGTTGATGGGCCTCCTATCCATCATGTGTTCACTTCACCATCAATGTTGTCTTGGGATGACAACAGGGAAGGATATGGAGCAACACATTTTACATTCACGTAAGTAGTGTTCACATGGACGTAGTGCTCCCCAATGAAAGTGGAGAAGATTGACGATATCCTGGACACCAGTTCAGAAAAGGATGGGCGCATTTCAGCTTTGGGGTGCCAGCATTTTAGCATCACTTCATACCTGTTTTTAGAAAGAAATGCTGTGAGAGACACAAGGGCAAGTGCTTCTGTAGAAGTCACATGTTTCAGATGTAAAGGAGGGCCCCACTGAGACTCTTACTTACAAGGCGTCTGGGCAGTATTCTGGTTGCAAGAGTCTTCTGCCTTGTAATAAGTAGATGGTGATATCAAATGTGTTCACATCAGGATACGGAGGCGCTCCTCTTGTCATGAGCTCCCAGAGAAGAACACCAAAGGACCACTGATAACACAAGATCGAGGAGAAGCCAAGTGAGGGAAGCAGAACCACACAGCCATGAAGGGAACAGCAGCAGGTCTCTGGAATTAACCCTGGCTTGACATATTTAACACCATTGCTATTTACGGCAGAAGTTTCCCTAAAGACAAACTAGTAAGCGCTATACATTTCATGGCCTGTTTAAACCAGAAGGAGATGAGATATACATTACAAGTAGTTACAGTTTTCAGAAAGAATATGTGAAATCTACACGATGATTAAGATTTAATCTGCAGGTGGTGGGGTACAGTTTTTGAGTTCTTTCTTGTAGGGTCAAAGTACCAACATGTTCCTACCTTTTCCTTCAATAGTTTTGCCACAACTTTGTATTTTTTATAGATGGTGGTCTCCCAGATATTAAAATGGATTAAAATTTTGTTTACATATTCTTGCATGCCTGTGCAAGTTGTGCACGCTGTGAGTGCAGATGGCCATAGAGGCCAGAGGGCATCAGATCCCTTGGAACTGTTACAGGTGGTTGTGTGTGTCTGATGTGGGTGTTGCGAACACAGCCCAGGTCCTCTGAAGAGGAGTCAGTGCTCTTAACTGCTGCTGAGCCAGTTTTAGGGATCCAAGCCTCTTCTGGCCTCCGTGGACACCAGGCAGACATGTGGTACACAGGCACACATGTAGGAAAAACACAAAAACATATGCAATTTAAAGAGTCAGGAATCGTAACTATATCTAAAGACAAAGTACTTGCTATGAAATCATGAAGATCAGAGTTCATGTCTTCAGTACCACAAAAGATTGGCAGGCATGGTGGTCTCTCTGCTATCACAGAGTCTGGGAGGTGGAGATGGGGGATACTTGGGACAAAATGGCTAGTTAGACTAGCTAAAGGGAGTGCTCCAGGCTCAGCAAGAGGCTCTCCTTCAGTAAATCCAATGGAGAGAGACCGAAGAAAATACCAAGTGTCAGCATCTGGCTTCCATAAGCATCTCTCTTGTGTGCACATGAATGTACACACACACACACACACACACACACACACACACACACACACACACACACACGAGAATACATGTTCAAATAGGCACACACATCAAACACACACACACACACACACACACACACACACACACACACACACACACACACACACAACAAAGGGGAATGTAACCATTTCTAAATGTCAATATTAAAAGGGAAGGTCTAAATCAGTGTATGTAAGTAAAAATCTGCATTAGAAGCAGAACTAATCAAATTGCTAGGCAACACAGTTCTCTATTGAAAACTAATTTCAATAAACCTGAAGATGCTAAAGTGCCAGTTATATCAGAGAGACAAGGAGGGGTTAAGGGAATTGCTAAAACCCCCCAATATATCTGAATTCACACCAGTATAAACATTTAAAGAGTTCTTGACCCTCAGGTCTTTCTGTGTCTACTGAACTTTCACATTTTCTTGATTTAAAACTCCCTACTCAGAATAGCACAGGTCATGCATATCACAACTGGCCCCTGCCCCCCAAGCCATGTACCAAAGGTGACAAGGAGGTAAGTCAACCTGTGTAAATCACCCTGTGAAGAGGACTCAGAATATCAGTTCTTGCCAGGCAACACTTGCAGGTCATTCCCATACAAAAGAGCCAATGGGCAGGGTACAACTGTGTGTGTGTGTGTGTGTGTGTGTGTGTTAGAGAAAGACAATCTATACCAGAAAGATGGAATTTGGAACTGAATGTAGCTCTGGATACTTAGCAAGGAGAGTAAAGCATGGCTTTGAATCTTGAGGCAGAAGAAAACTGTCAAGCTCCAAGGGTAGCTCTCTAGTTGCTGGAGTTGTGGGCACAATCACGTTAATGGCTCTTTCCCTTTGTCCACGTACAAGAGCAATCTCTCCCGTTTCAAGTGATTTGTTTATTTTTATTTGTGTGTATGTGTGTGTGTGTGTGTGTCTTTGTGTGTTCAAGTTCCCTTGGAGACCAGAAGAGAGTGTTGAATTTTCCGGAGCTGGATTACAGGCAGTTGTGAGCTGCCCAGTGTGGATACTGGGAATTGAACTTAGGTCCTCTGGAAGAGTGGTAGGTGTTCTTAATAACTGAGCCATCCTACTAGTTACCACTTCTTTTTCTTAAAAAAAAAGTGTGTGTGTGTGTGTGTGTGTGTGTGTGTGTGTGTGTGTGTGTGTGTGTGTGTATGTGTGTGTGTGTGTGTGTGTGCAATCACACACATGCCATAGCAAGTGTGCGGAGATCAGAGAGTAACTCTCAGGAGTTAGGTCTCTACTACTACCTTGTGGGATCAGGCTGGGGAGCAGACTGAGGTCATCAGGCTTGTGTGCAAGCACTTCTACCCATCAAACCACCTGTCAGCCCTTAAGAGTCCTCCTACCCCCCTTTTGTAGGAATGGGGACACTGTCTCACACTGTAGTCCAGTTTGGCTTTGAATTGGGAACAGTTTTCCCACCTCTGCTTCCTGAGAGCTGGGTTATAAATTTGAGCCATTCTGCCCGATTCAAGAGTTATTAAGATCACTGAATACTTTGATCAAAGTAGAGAACACAGATCTCCCCTGACTCCCAGGAGGAGTCACCCAGTCTCTCAAAATCAAAGTTTTCATGTAAATCTTATTTTTGTAAGTTATGGTGTCAATGCTTAAGCTCTAGAATTTGAGTTAAAATTTAAGTCCACTGAGCAAGTATCTGTTGACCTTTGCTCTTGTACAAGTAGGTTACTGTCCAAGTTACTGGAGAGGTCCCAGGCTGATTAAACAGTGTTTTAACAGTATTGCGCAATAAGAACACAACTGTAATATAGACTGATGACAGAAAAGAGGTACAGATGTTGTGAGAAGTCAAAGGGCACTCACAAAGATTATGGAAAGAGTGAGAGAAAACGGGTCCCCAGGCTAGGCAGAATTGTCTCCAGGGTATATGCCATCAGACTTCTGGATGGACTGGTGCAGCAGCAAGGTTATGCACATATAGGTGGGTATGGTGGCAAACACCTAGGGTCCTAGATGTGAGAAGCTGGGGCAGAGTAACAATGAGTTCGAGGCCAGTCTGAACTGCTAGAGATCCCTCTTCAAGCTCCTATCTCCCTCCAGAAAGAGCAGATGTTTGTTTTTATTAAATTTCTACACTGGAAGTCACACTTCCGGACCTGTGGAGTAGGCGACAGGAGACATGGTTAAAACAGGACTGTGGGGGAAGGTTTGCAAATGTTGAAAATGTGTGAAGCTGAAATTGAGGAGACATGACTGATCTGTGTGCTTGAGGACTGTGACCACAAAAATGCTTAAGGCTAAAGGAGAATCCAGAGGCTGGGGCGGTAGCTCAGTTGGTAGAGTGCTTTCCAAACATGCATGAAGCCCTGGGTTCCACCCCCAGCACATATAAAACCAGGCAAGGTGGAACATGCCTACAATTCTAGCATTCAGGATGTGGAAGCAAGAGGACCAGAAGTTCAAGGTCATCCTCAGCTATATTGTGAGTTTGGGACTAGCCTGGACTACATGAATGAGGCCTTGTCCAAGGGGGTAGGGAAGCTGGCTCACAAATCCTCTCGTGGGAGATTCTGAATAAGAACAGGGAAGGGTGCCTGAGTGTAAGAGGCATGGAACCTGTGGAGCTTTACTCCAAGTCAGTGGCAGATGAGCGCCTAGCATATAGTGTAGCACACATAGGCATCACTTTGTCCCCAAGTTACTATTTTATTTAATCCTGAGAATGGGATAACATTGGTCATAACCTTGAAGTGTAAATAACTTTATAGTTGTTGTAAGAACAAGGAAGCCAGAGTTGTAAGAGATCCAGGATCCATATGGATAGGGAGTAGATGGAGAAGAGAGGCTCTTGAATGACATAGACCTAAGGAAATGGCATCAGAAGGGACTCATGGGACAGAAGTTAGAGGGCTACAGCTTACAGAAAAGCAGTGTGCTAGACTACAACAAAAACACTTGTCTGATGACACACCTGTATCCAGAATACACAAATAGCTCAAACAGCTCAAAACAAAAGGGGGTAAGGACTGATTAAACATGTCACCAAAAAAGATACAATGATGACACCAAACATATAAATATGCTCAATATTAGCAGTCATTAGAGAAATACAGTTAAAAAGCAATCACAGCTTTATTAGCTTAACTTAACCTCCCCAATCTGACAATGCCAAGCATAGGTGACAATGCTGAATGGCTGGGACTCACAGGGAGCACCATTTGGGAGATAAAATAACACAGTCACTCTGTAAAACGTTTTGCACTTTCTTACAAATTTGAATATGTAGGAGTGTTACTCCTAAATATCTAAAACCAAACAAAAATATATTCACACAATAACTTTTAAGCAAATGTAGTGGCAATTAAAATTATGTGTCGGTAATTGCCTAAAAATAGAATCCTTCAGATGGTGAGTGAACAAATTAAACTTGGTATATCTATGCAATGACCCACTACTCAGAAGGACAAACTACTTTCTATAGAATATGGTACTATTTCCCACTTCTGGGTATATATCTAACACAACTAAGAAGATTAAACAATTTGCTTATTGCAAGTTTATTGCAGCATGACTCATGACAGTCAAGAGGCATAAGAAACCTAAATATCTACCAGCAGATGATTCTATTATATGCACAATAGGATCTCACTCAGTTTGAGAAAAGAAGGATGCCTGTATTATATGCTACAGCATGGCTAACCTTGAGAACATCACGTTAAGTGAAACAAGCCAGTCATAAAAGGACAAATGTTTTGTAACTTTGCTTCTATGAGGCATTTAATACAGTTGATCTCTTAAAGACAAAATGGAAGGGTAGCCAGAAGCTGGAGGAAAATGAAAAGGAAAGTCTTTGCTCAACTGGCATTGTTTCAGTTTTCCAGAAGAAAAAAGTTTTAGAGATTTGTCATACCAAAGGTGTCACAGTTGACACTATTGTAGTGTATATTTAAATATGGACAAAATGGTAAGTTTCATGGGTTTTCAATCCAGTAGAAAACAACTGAAGATTGAACTGACCCATCAAAACTGCTGATAGAACAACACGTATGTTCCCAATGCATTGTTCTGAGTGAAGCTGACAGACTCAAAAGGCTATGACCAGGATTATGATTCTGTTTTACACAACATTCCAGGAAAATATTATAGAGACAAGTCAGTGATCCCCAGGTTCTGGGAGAGGCCGAGTATAAAGTGGGGCAAGGACATTTTCAGGGTGACAGACTGTTCTCTACCCAGATTGTGGTATCAGTGGTGACATGATTATCTCCATGTGTCAAAATGTGAAGACCTAAAAAAGGGCCACTGACAAGAATGTGCAGTAGGTACATTGCAAGACAGTGATGACATTGATAGAAACCGAGTTGAGGATGCAGATGAGGAAAAAATTTAATTTTGAACCTAAGGAAGTCCTGATGTTGATGATGACCTCCAGGCATGGTCAATGGTGATTGTCAAGAGAGTGATCTCAACGACGAGGTCACTTGACCCCTCAAAAGATCCCAAGGGGAAGCTACCTAAAGGAGGAGAGTGAAAGAAGACAGGCGGCGAGGAACAAAGACGGAGAGAAATAAAGACTCTAGAAATCAAGAAGCAGGAAGAAAACCAGGTGGTGCAGTCTAGAAACCAAAAGAAGTGGCTATTTGGAGGAAGGGCTGGGTGACCCTGGGTGACATCATCTGGGAGATGAAGCATAACGAAGGCTGAGAAAGGCCAGCTGGACTGCACAAGTGAGGACTCAGACTTTAGTGAAGCATTAGTGCTAAGTGAGAGCCACTGAATGGCGCTGGCCAGGCATGAGTAATTTCATGGGAAGTGACTCCAATCTGATTCCAAATGCATGTAAGAGTATTTGGTGAGGCCAAATTCTACAGGGCATCGGCTAAAAACAGAACCTATCGATATACAGGCAAGTTTTTGCTTGTAGGACTCAATATACGCTCAACTTACTACATGGTTTTGGAAGTGTTCCATGTCAACATTCAAAAGAGCATGCTGCTTATGAAGTGAAACTCTACCCAAATTATTCCATGCTATCAGCGATTGTTCGTCAAAGCAGCATGGTGTGTGGCTCCCATGTCACAGTATCATGGTGTCTTTCAGGGAGAGAGAGAGAGAGATAGAGAGAGAGAGAGAGAGAGAGAGAGAAAGAGAGAGAGAGCACTGATTCTCTGCAGTTTGTTTTAGTTTTCATGGTCCTTTGGATTGGCCCTTTCTTGATGATTTCTCCTTTACCGAGTTTAGAATTCCCTGATTATCTCTATATGGTCAACGATGCTGGAAAAATTCAGCTAGGTTATAGACACCATTGCCATCCAGTTTTAGCTCACTTGGAACACCCTAGAAAGTTCCCCCGTGTCCATTTGCAATCAATTCCCATCCCCATTCTTAGTCACAGGCAACTACTTATCTGTTTTGTTTATATTTCTGCTGCTTTCTAGAAATTTCTCACAAATGGAATCACCAAACATTCTCTTTTGAGTCTATGTTCTTTCACTTGATGTAATTTTGGGAGTTTTAGTCACACTGCAGCATATGACAATCATTCTTTTATACTACCAAATGGTGTTGCATTATATAGGCATATCACTCTGTGTGTGTGTGTGTGGGGGTATTTATGTGGGTATGTGTGTATGTATGTGGGTACATGGGCATATGTGTGGAGGAGAGAGGTCCTCCACACCACACCATTTATTTTACATGTATGGGTATTTTGCTTGCATGTATGCATATTATGTGCGTTGCTTGGTATCCAGAGAGGCCAGACCCTGAAACTGGATTTTACAGATGGTTGTTTGCTGCTACATGGACACTGGAAGGGCAGCAAATTCTCTTAACTGGCTAAACCATCTCTCTAAGCCCCACCACCTGCATTTTTTGAGAGAGCACACCAATTTGCGTAGACTGGATTGACAGCAAGCCCCAGGTATCTTCCCTGACTCTGCCACCCCAGGGCTGGAATTGCAGGTGTGTACTGCCTTGCCCAGCTTTTGTGTGGGTGTTAGGGACTACACAGACTCTCCAGCCTGTGTAGCAAGCACTTTACTATCTGAGGCATCTCCCCAGCACATCACATTTCACTTATCCTCTCTCCAGGTGATGAATATTAGGCATGTTTCTGATTCGGAGCTATTATGAATAAAACTACTGCAACCATTCACATATAAATCTCTGTGTGGGCATATTTTTTTTCTTTACATGCTTATTAGCTAGTGAGTCATACATGTATTTGGTATGATGCCCATTCAGATCCTGTGTCTCTTTTTGAAAACAGGGTTGTTTCATCTTGTCCCCTTGCTATTGGCTTGTTAACACCTGCTCTCTCTTGTGTAGACAGACTGGCAGTCAAGTCTGAATGAACAGGGTGTTCTCTGCTAAGTTCTCAGCCTAGGCATCCACCCGCCACCTTGGCTCCAGTCTCCCTCTCTAGCACTCATTTCTTCACCATCTTTCAGTGTCAAAATCCCAAGCATGAAGCTCTACCACTGCGCTGCCACACTCTCCTCTTTCACGGCTCTGGTGTACATGGAAGTCTTTTTACACTGCCACGACTTGTGACATACTTATTGATAACAAACTGCTAGTCACCTCACATTACTGCCAATGCTCCCTTCACCTTACAGGATCAGAAACTAGATGACACCACTTCTTTGACTTATTCCTAGAGTCCACTCCCCTCCTCTAGCTGACAAGGGAGTGAGTGAGTGACTTCTCACTTGTACTCTCAGTCCCCATCCCCTGTCATCTCTCAGCAGCTACCAGCCTTTTCTTTTGAAGGTCACATCCTGCAGGGACATATCCTGGATGCCTTGTGTATGGACAGCATAGATTGATCGTTGTATCCTTGAGGGTAAAACATTAAATGTTTTTCTACCTAAACAGCACACTTGTCCTGACTTGCTACTTGTGAGTAGAACAGTCTGCTCTGGGTTTCATGCAGCACTCATGATCTGAGCATGCTGTAGACTTTCAAATCCCTCAGGTCCTAAGAGGCCAAAGCCAAGGCTCTTCTGATCCAGTGAGAAGCAGTAGACTTGCTCCCCAACCACACATCCCTTTGACATTTTCTCTTCCCCTGGCTTCTGTGGGAATCTCTCCTTTTGGGTCTTCAGCTTCTTTGCCTCCCTCCTCAGTTTAGTGTGTGGATTCCTTCAAATAATTTCTTTTGGACTCTCATAAAGCTATTACAAGCCTAGATTTCTGTGTGTGACGGTGTTTGGAGACGGGGCCTCTGAGAGGTTACTAGGGCCTAGGCTTATAGCTGATGGTGGTGCTTTGGTCTACAAATATTTCTGAATAAACAAGATAATTTATGAAAACAGTTTGGTACCTACTGGACAATCAATTCCAGTTTTATGCACGAAGATACTCTGCAATTAGTGGTGTTGGATTTTTGTTGTTGTTGGTTTTTGTTTGTTTGCTTTTTTGAGACAGGCTTCCTATATGTAACTGTTCTGGCTGCCCTGGAACTCACTTTTTTTTTTTTCAGATTTTTTTTATTTGAATTAAAAACAAGATTGTTTTGCATGACAATCCCAGTTCCCTCTCCTTCCCCTCCTCCCCTACCACCCCCTCCAACTAAAACCCTACCTATCACATACATGGAACTCACTTTATAGACCAGGCTGACCTTGAACTGCTTCCCGAGTTTTGGGATTAAAGGCAAGTGCCACCACTGCCTGGTGAACCTTTAAAAAAATGTTACTGTACAACTACAGGAATGAAAGTAAAGGAAAAGAAATTTAGGAATGATGAATACATTACCACATCTGATTTGGTGGTAAACTTCTGTGTTTGCAGACTCTCCAAAGCCATCCACTTCACGGGCAGTTTGGCACCGGTTTTGTTGTGCACACTATAGTATTCTTTATCATACACGTCTCTGGCAAGACCAAAATCAGCAACCTTGACAGTGAATTTTTCATCCAACCTACAGGAGAAAAAAATCATTACTGACTGAAGTAGAATAATTTACAACAGTGCTGAATGTCTATAGATTTAAAAAGGTGGCTTCAGTATTAGAGATCCATAATTTCCTCTGGCCTATTGACTAACGCTAAATTACAGTGGAATTCCGGAATAAAAATGCTTGACATTTACAATACAAATTCCACCGGCTGAAGAGAGACGTTATGAATGACATGGCATTTTGCTATTGTGTAGGTCTGGAGAAAAGGGAAAGCTGGCTTCTACCTAGCTTTCTGTGGTTGCAAAATAAATAGGGCATCAGGCTACCCAATGCAGTCACCCATAGGACCATTCTTCCATGGTATTCTTACCAACAATGTGCTCCATGGAATGAACAGGCCATGGTACTGCTACTTTGTCCCTTTTTGTTCTCAAATACAGTAGTAAGCAAATAAAACTCCTATGTGCCATCGGTGAAGTAATGCAATAGAAGATAAAGCACCTGAGAAAGCTGTCATGTTAAAAAAAAATCATTTTCTGCTAAGGCCATGCAGCCTTTGTTAAACAGAGTTTTACCATGTTACCATGACCAAAATCTAGGTAGAAAATTAATAGCCTAGCTTTTTCATTAACACATACCACTAGCCACGAATCAGTGCTCTGCAAGGGAAAGCAGAGATTCAATTATAAACTGTTGACTGTTGTTGTTACACAGCCAGGCAGCCAGACACAAATAAAAGTTCTTTGTATATTCGTTCCCAAATACCATTTTTGGTAACGCGTCTGCAGGCTGACTTCAAATCTGCTGTTAGGAGTTGCCCTGCATTGGTATTCCTGTTACCAGCTTTTCCTTTTCACCGTCAAAAGCTGCAGATCAAATTCTCTCTCCAGATCCCTAATACAGTGTGAAACCACAACACTGGAGACTGCTGGTGGGAAGGGCCACAGAAGGCTGAGTACCAGCAGCTGCTTGAGATCCCCCGTGGAGCAACCTTTTAAATGCTTTGTTTGATAAAAACTGAAAGCCCCACCCATATCCCCGGGGGCTTACACATCTACTCAAAATAGTCAACCATATACAAACTTTTTGCTTCTAAGAGAAAGAATCCTTCCTAGCATTGAGTATCGAGAAACAAACACTTCATTTGTACTTTGCACACCAAGATATTCTCATACTTACATGCAGTTCCTTGCAGCTAAGTCTCTGTGAACAAACTTTTTGCTGGCAAGATATTTCATGCCTTTGGCTACTTGAAGACCAAATCCTATAAGATCTTTGACAGTTGGGTTCTGCAATCAAAGAGAGTTGGGAAAGCATAAACTAAGCACTCGATGTTCTAACAGTGATCTTAGAGTACTGCAATGTTTATATGACTTATCTTGTCTCAAATAATAACTCATGCCCAGTGGAGAGCCCCAATTCTTTGTTAAGTAGTACTGTATACAAAGCACCAGGCTTTGTTTCTCACGTTTTTTCCAAAAGGATATGGCACACCACACAGGCAGGGCTGAGTAGGGAAGCATCAGGGACAGTCCCTTTATTGTAGTTTCCCTGGGGAAGTGTGGGGCAAGGGCGCCCTTGACTCTTTTAGACACTGTGACAGCAGGCTCTGGGTACAGCGTTATTCTGCTGGTCTCATGCCTGGGCCTAGGGTGATTAGGGTAGCTCAGAGTGTGAGAGTCTGAGGGAGAGGTGGCTGAGGCATGGCTTGGTTTGCATATGTGGGGCCCACTCTAAAGGCAGAGTGTGGATTACTTCAAGGAACTAGTCCCGAAGGGAGAGCAATCCCACTCAGTCAACAAGGCTCGAGATGGCAAAGCATTAGAAATTAGCAGGAGGCTCAGGGAAATAAATGAAACCACTCCCGAGGGTAAGTGATGCCTTAGGATGCTCACTGAAGTCTGTTGGAAGCTCACTGGAATTAATGCACCAGCAGCTAGCTCAGCAGCAACAAACAGTTCTGGAACCAACACAGAGAAAAGGAATCCTGTTCTCATTCTCTACAAGTGCCATTCCAGAAATTGAATGAACAGAGGAAAGGCTTGAGTAACTGTATGATTGAAATTGGAAGTTGTAGGTCTCACTGTGGCTGATAGCCCTGAGTAGGGCCTCATTATCCAGAAAAGGCTATTTCTCAGCAGCCATCAGGGAGCTCGTGAGTACAAGATTCCAGTGAGAACCCAGACTGAAGGGCTGCAGTCCCTGCTAATACATACAGCCTGTGGACAGGCCACATCTTGTGGCTTAGACATTTCCTTAAGACGTGTGAGGCGCCAGTAACCACTCTCTGGGTTTTAAGGAGCCAGATCCTGCTCTGTAATGGACAGTAGGACATCTCTCCCACATTAATCCTGGGAGAAGAGTGCTGCCAGGACGGTAGGTAGCACAACTGAGTTGACTGACTGACTCACCAGGGAGATGACGATGAGAGTGAAAATCGCAATGCCAGTTCACACTACCTGCAAAGCATTTGCATTCTGAGGATGTTCTATTCTTTTGGCTGAACAGAAAGTATATCTTTACAGCCATAGAGCTTGTTTAACTTAAATGTTTATAAAATCATTTTGATGAAGAGCAAAGCTGTGGTTGACTCCCACAGGGACCCTGGCAGCAGCAGCCAAGCCGAGCTATGAAGTCAGTTTAGTTCTAGGAGCAATTCAGTTCACCCTCCTTACCCCTGGCCTGCCCAAAGAGTGCTCAACATTATGAAGAAAATTCACACCCACAAGAGCCTTGGTCCTCTTTTGTAATCTTGAGCTCATTTATTCAGCTAACATTTATTAAGTGCCTATTTGCTGAGCAGTAGACCCACAGGAGTGAGCAAAACACACAAAACTCTTACCCCATGAACTAGTATATATGTAAACACACACACACACACACACACACACACACACACACACACACACACACAGTGATTATTTGTTTACTGTCTAGTACAACACTATTTGGTATAATATAAGGTATGATACATATACACTTTAAAAGAAATTAAATGAAACATATCACAATATATTTTAACTCAAAATCTCTAAAATATATTTTCACTATGTGATCGATATAAAGATTATTAATGAGATATTCCTCCTGCTCCTTCTAAGACAGCATCTAGCTATGCAGCCTAGGTTGGATTGACAAGAGGCTTTTTACAAGACTCAAATGCTTGTGCTGGGGCAGGGAAGATGGTGCAGTAGGTGAAGTGCTTGCTTTATAAGCCTGAGAACCTGAGTCCAGATCCCTAGCACCCAGGTAAAAGCCAGGTCTCAGGATGCACTGGTAACTCCCAAGCAGGGGGCAGAGGCAGGCAGATCGCAGGGGCACACTGGCCAGCTAATTTAGACAGAGTGGTGAGAGACTTGTCTCAAAAACTAAGGTCAAGAAAGAATTGAGAGAGTCTTTGGCCTGCACAAGTGCCCCCGTAAAGTTGCATGTGCACACATACCCAAACAAAGAAATGAAAAGACAACCAAATGGGCTGGAAAGAGGACTCGGTGGTTAAGAGCATTTGCTGCTCTTGCAGAGGACCTGGGTTTGTTTCTCAGCATACACATGATGGCTCCTAACTGTCTGTAACTACAATTCCAGGAGATATGCTGTCCTCTTAGGGTACCAGGTATCAGGCACACATATTGTGCACATATGTTCATGTAGGTGAGCACTCACACACATAAAATAAAACTAAAATCTTCCAAGATGAAAAGAAGGCAAGCCAAGTGTGGCGTCACATGGCCTGTAATGTCAGTACTCAGGAGGCTGAGCGAGGCGGGCTGGAGAGAATCTACGGAGTAAGTACCAGGTCAGCCTGAAGTACAGAAAGACCCTGTCTCATCTGCCAAAACTTGAAACTAACATTTTTAAGGAATGGCTGGCTTACCATTTGTGAGTTCATAAGCTTAGTAGAGTACTTACATGAGTCTCATTCCGTATGAAATTCCGAAGATCTCCGTGTTTCATATATGGTAGAACCACTAATGGGGACCCTTCGCTCCGAAGGCAGATCCCCAAGAGCGAGAGAACATTGGGATGACTGAAATCCTTCATGATGATGCCCTCAGTCAGAAACTGGGAGACTTCTCCTATATCCGTGATTCCTAGGAGATTCAGTGTTGAGACTTTAAGTTCATTAGAGGACAGTGAATCCCTTTTCAAATTCAGATAGCAAGCACAAGGAAATATAAAAACCAGCTGGTGAGATCTTGTCCGGATGCTTCAACCTTAGGGTATTCTTTCTACAATGTGTCTGAGTGAATGGTGTCCTGGGGATAAAGTTTTTTTTTTTCCTTCCATTTTCCTTACCTATCATGGATGAAGGTTGCATCTGAGAATTCTACAACTAAGAGCATTAATCCTACAACAACAGAACAGCATAATGTCTTCTTTAAACATTTTTATTTATTATTATGTATGTGTGTGTGTGTGTGTGTGTGTGTGTGTGAGAGAGAGAGAGAGAGAGAGAGAGAGAGAGAGAGAGAGAGAGAGAGAGAGAGAGAGAGAGAGAGAGTCCTCAGAGGCCAGAAGAGAGTATTGGATCCTCTGGGAGTTGTTAAGAGATGACAGTGAGCCACCCATGGTGGGTTCTGGGAACAAAACCTGAGTCCTCTGGAAGAACAGGAAGTTCTCTTAACTGCTAAGCCATCTTTCTAGTCCTGCATAACAACCTTTAAAACCAGCTTTATAGGCACGGGAGCCTTCAGAAATAGAGATCTAAGTATCCAGGGGGAATTATTTCTTTTATGCTTGGATTTGATGAAAAATTGACAGTTGTGAAGACATGAGTGGACTGAAAGCCGACGGCCTAATGGATAGATAGTAAGGAAAGCCGGCCATGTTAATGTGCTAGGCTATTCCTTCTCTCTGGGATGCATCCCTTCTTCCTGGGTGTAAGAAGGACCCCTTCTAGAATGAGGGTCACATGAGGAAAAATTTTGTGACCACCCATCTCAAAAACAGGAAGGAAGGGGAGGTTCAGAATAATATTTCAAGAGTTTTAGTTGGGTTTTGAGGAGAGTGATTTTATTTTTTACACTGCCTTGATGGAGAAGAGTTCTATTTTTTTTTGGTTTTTCGAGACAGGGTTTCTCTTTGTATCTTTGGAGCCTATCCTGGCCTTCGCTCTGGAGACCAGGCTGGCCTCCAACTCACAGAGATCTGCCTGTCTCTGCCTCCCAAGTGCTCGGATTAAAGGCATGTGCCACCAATGCCCGGCGAGTTCTAATTTTTAAGGTTCACTTTGAGGGAAAAAGGAGACCCAGGGTCAGAGAGGCACAAGAAGGTCAGGCAGAGGCCCGTCAAATGTCCTTTAGTTCAAGAACTCAGCAAACCAAAGCCCCGTATTGTAAGACATTGTTTCCTAAGCCTTAACACTGTCATACTGCACAGTGCCACCAAGTCACCACTGACAGCCTCGTTTGTAAAACAGAATGGAGGAAACAACTGGTGTCATGCAGGAGCATAGAACGTCTTATACAGATAAACAAAACAAAACAAAAGTCATTGCTACTCCGTCTGGAGAGTGTCCAGGGCATAGGCTGTCAAGTGCTTTTGCCATTGGTTCCATTGTCTTTGGCTTCATGGACCATGTGTTGTCTGCTGGAAATACTTAACTTTACTGTTGAACCATGAAAGTAGTTATAGACACTAAACGCCTGGGTCTCAATAAACTTTACCCATGAAAGCAGTTTAGTGGGCCATAGTTCAATGATTACTGATGCAGGAGAATTTGACAGTCAATCACTACATGGCATATATAAGTAGTCCGGTCCCTCTTCCCCCCACCACCCTTTCTGTACTGAGGACTGAATTGAGCCCTGTGTATATAAGTGCTCCAGCACTGAGCTAGATACTTTCCAACTAAGTGGGTTGTGTGTGTTGTGTGCATGCAGCATTTGTGTGTGTGTGTGTGTGTGTGTGTGTGTGTGTGTGTGTGTGTGTGTGTGTATGGAGGCCCAAGAATGACACCCATTGTCTTGTGTCACTGCTCTCTGCACCACTCCTTTGAGACAGGGTCCCTCACTGAATCTGGATCTAGGCTGGTGGCCAGCAAGTCCCAGTGATCCTCCTGTCTCTGCTCCCTGCAGGGCTCGGGTTATAAGCATATGTGGCCAATCTCAGCTGGGATCTGAACAGTGGTTTTTATGCTTATTCAGCAGTCAGTGTTACTCACTGAGCTGTCTCCCCAGGCCCTAACTAGTTTTTGGATAGTACATTCTAATCAGTTTTAGAAAGACCCACTGAGGTAATGATAGTGTACAAATGAAGAGTTAACAGCATTAACATAAATCTCACTAGTATCTCTTTGGTGTTCATGACAATGTTGGCAACCTTTTAGAAACATCATGCATTCTAAGACCTGGGAAAGATGAAACAAGTCAATGTGGACTGACAGTAGTCACCACGTAGCAACAACAGAAAGACTTCTTGGGGTTAGGACTGTTCTGAGTAACACGGCAGCACTGCTTTCCTTTGAATTCAATTTATTGATCAGTATACTTAATCTACCACAATTTGCTACTGGATCCCATGTGGACTGTTCCTTAGTTATTTTGTGATCAGATAACCAACAAAATTAACTATACAGAATGATGTTCACCACGGAGATTAGATTTATATTGAAAAGGGCTAAGCAATTCTGGTATTCGAGTACTTTGCAGGGAACCTACCATTTGGACATTTAAAGCTTATTAGTTCTAATGCAAATGTGTACTATAGTTGGCTAGAAGTTTTCAGGTAGCTTCAAGTTCTAAAGTAGAAAATCCCAAAGTAGGTAAGCAAGCATGTGAGATCTGCTGACAAGGGTGGGGCCAGGAATTGTCCCACATGTAAAGTACACTGGTTGTACAATATAGCAAATTTTGGCTGTAATTATGTCTCTGCATCAATAAAGACTATATTTATGTTTAGAAGCATGCCTGGGTTTTTAAAGAGAGTGCACACTTCATCTTAAGAGTTTTCTTAGTAACAGTTAAAATTTTAAGAAATACTGCATCATTAAAGGGGCAAGGTGCATTTCCTTAGGGAATTTATTTCTGTGGAACACCACACTCCCTAAACACGTGGATAAAGGAGGGATCACCATACTTAGGATGTTTCAATTTTCTGCCAGTGCATTTCTCTTTAGCTTGTATTATTTCAGTTTTTAATCTTTTTTTTTTAGATGGAATTTGTGGTTAAAAAATAATTATGGTAGTGTCTCTGGGCAAAATGAGTCATTACTATGGTATGTGCCAACGTGCTTCCAATAGTTTCCATAAACGTCATTTGCAAAACAAATATAAATCTAATGTGTTTAAATGATATTCAGTTCATCTAAGAGACTTACTGCTCCTATTCTCTTACTTATTAGTTCTCCATGGGGTGATTTCAGAGGGACTATCTCAATAAGTGTTTAGACTAAACAAATTTTCAGGATTAATTCCTCAATCTCAGCAGCAGATGATTTCTTCCACAAGGGAAAGTGTAAATCAACACTTCATTATATGCTGTCAATTTGCAAACCACAAATGTACCCTTCACTATTAAATGCAACTTACTATTCAAGGATTTCACAGCACAGTGGATTTTCTTGCCATCATTGTCCAACAAGGTCCCATGATAAACACAGCCAAAATGCCCTATTGAAAAAGAGAACTTGACTAGAGTTATATGATATTGGCTTATGCAATAATTATTAAGATGTTATCTCCTTCCTCTGTGAGACAAAAAGGATACGTTGCTTATGACATTTTTTATTAACAATACCACTCTGTCTGGTATATGTGTTTGGATATAAACATAGGTGGAATACATGTGTCCCCATGGTATAAGCAATATGATTATTTAATATATGGTAAAAATTGTAAGTAATATGGTTTCATTTAAAGGCTAATATACTAAAAGATCGAATTACTGTGGTATCATCAAACACAATAATAGCTTTTGCATGAAAGAGATTTATTATTCTTAAGTATCAAACACTATTTAAGAAAACATGTAAATAACTGTATCCACTTGAATAAATATAAAATAAGCCTTCTACATTCTAGTAAATGATTATGAATAAGGTATTGTAGAGTAAGAATTCCCCTGTTAGTCACTGGCTTATATGTTTGTCAGGTTGGCAGGAATCAAAAGACAGTTGCCTAAATGAAGCAGATTCACTCTGAGTCACTTTGTACATTTCCCTCTGACTATACCCCCTCACTTCCCCAACGGTAGCCTTTCAACAGTGGCAGTAATTTTTCCCAGAGGTGTCAAATGTCTGATAGCTGTGTAAGTCATTCAATTGATTCCTGGTGTCAGGCAAGCTGTCCTGAGTGCTTAGTATGTGAATATCAGGCATGGGGCTACCCTCTGGTGACACAAAGATGAATACAATCAAACCCATGCTCATGACTGCTCACAATTTCCCAGGAAAAACATATAAATAAGCAGTGGTTAATATTGATAGCATTTTAATGATTATGACTTCAGAGAAATAATGACCATGTTAACAACTTTCGTGATTAAAAAAATGCTCTTGTTTTATAATATATAGGGTGAGAATATAATTAGTGAATCTATACACTCCAAGGCTGGTACACTCACTGGATTTACAGGCCAGTAATCTAGCACAGACACACACTTGTGCACAGAGGCCACTTTTCAGGAAGAAGCAACCCACTCACAGATCAGCTCTGGAGTGTGACAGGGGATGCTGAGAAGGACCAGTGTTCACACATGGCCAGCAGCCCTGTCAGTGCGTCCTGCCTCACACTGACAGATACCTGTACAAGCTCATGTAGAGTGTTTAGAACAAAAGCCATAAGAAGTCACTCAGTACTAAGTGTAAAAGGATTTTAGAGTAGACTTCACGTCGTGACTTCTGGTTGCTTTCTTTTCTCTGACAAATACTTCCTCCAATAGTGCTTATGCTTGCAGTTACTGATGCTCTGGCTAGCTTATTGCAAACAGTCATTCTTTGCGTGAAGAAACTGGAGTGTATTGTGGAGATAATATATATTGTCTCAGATCAGAGGACGGCTATAAACGCCCTGTCTTCCGATGCTGTCCAGCGGTGCATTCTACACTAGGGCTTTGCAGACTTTGTTACTGCTCTCACAGGAAAGATGGAAAGGGGTAAAGAAATGATAAAATTGGCATGATTTTTATGAAGAAGTAAGTGGCACTTTCCAAGCAGCTGTAGTTAAGTGTCAGAAATATGAGGGAGAAATGGGGCATTTTCTCCGATGTTGGGGATGTCACCCAATGGCTTCCACACACAGGGCCGTATCCAAGGATATGCTTTTCAGGACTGCATTTCTGCAGGACAAAACTCAAACACCTCATTATCAGGGCTCTGTCAGGGGCCCTTGGCATTGTCTAAGTTCCTAATCTGCAGCACAGGAGATAAAAGGCTTACTGGAAAATTGTATGTAACAGAGCTGAGTGGAAACACTTACCTCTTCCTATGACTTCATTGAAATGCACAATCAGGCTACTGGGCCCAATCACTACGTGCTGAACTGCTTGGACCAGCTCTGGATTTAGAGCGCTGAGGTCAATGTGAACAGTGTTTTGTAGTAATGGGCTGGATATGTCCGAGTCTCCACTATTGAGAATGGGGGACAGATCCGTCAGAGGGTACTGCACTGGCCTGCATGCTCCATTCTGAGAGGAGTTGGGAAACTGGTCTGCAAGACAAAGCACATAGACATAGCAGTGAAGCCTCGATCCTTGCAGCAGGCACCTGGGGTGGCAAAGGGCATTCATATAACAGTGAAATGCGGATTGAACATTAAAGAAATGACTGCATTCAGTGAGACTGACTGGGAACACCCTTTACAAAGGAGTGGTTTGAGAAAAAGTGGTGACGAGCTGGGAAAAAGGTACACATGCATAGATGTTTACATAGAAAACCAGTATATAAAGTGCTTAGATGTAGGCGGTGTTAACGATGAAATCCCTGGACAAGGAAATACGCATAGCAAAATACATACAATCAGTACAAGCTGACTATTCCTTTCAAAAATACTTGGAACCAGGGATTGTTCACATTTGGTATTTTCTCAGATTTTGAAATACTGGCATGGACTTTGCCAGTTGATCATCCCTGATCAATCTGAAATTTTGAATGGAAAATACAAAACTTTTAAACCTGATACTTCTACATATCATAAATCCTAAGGGCTGGGGAGATGGCTCAGTAGGTAGGAGCACTTGCTTTACAAGCAGGAGAACCTGAGTTCAAATATCCCAAGTTCCCACATAAACAAACAAACAAACCAAAAAAGCATTGGGGAGCCAAGGCAGATGGATCCCAAGAGCTTCCAGCCAGGCTAGCAAAAAGGTGAACTTCAGGTTCAGTGACAGACCCTGCCCTAAGCTAATAAGGCCAAGAGTGATAGAGAAGGCACGTGACATCTTGCTCTGGGCTCCACATAGGCACATGGTCATGGTCATTCATCCACACACTCATGTGTCAGGAACCCCTTCTCTCTCTCTCTCTCTCTCTCTCTCTCTCTCTCTCTCTCTCTCTCACACACACACACACACACACACACAACAGCATCATAGACTTTTAAATTATTTTTGATTTCAAAATTTTGGGTTATGTTTGTTCAACATGTACCTATAATTATATGTTGTTGGAAATATTGAATGCTACATTCTCAGAACTGAGAGCCTTGCACAGTGGTGGTAAATTCTCTACCTTGTGGAAGTGGTCCACATAGTGTTATGGCTACTTAGAGCAGGCAGTTTGGATCTGTGCTAGCGTGCCCTATCACTGTTCACTGGAAGGCACATGAGCATGGCTGTTTCCCATTAGCCTATCTTTACAACCAAAGCACAGTAAGAACTTTGAGTAAGATTTCTTTTGCAAAGAAATGGCACTTTCATGCCAAAGTTAAGGAGCTGTGGCACTGAGTGTTTTCAATCCCAAATGAGGCAAAGAAACCACTCGATGCTTTGCCCTTCTTCCTGGAAAACATCACCCACATCAAGGGTGGGAAACCAGGGTCACAACAACTGACTGGCAGGGTGCATGTGCTTGTGCGTGCTTACATGCGTGCTTGGGCATGAGTTCGTGCATGCCTGCGCCCGCGCGTGCGCGCGCGTGCGTGCGATGAAGGAACGGTTACGTGAGTGATCCCCCAATCCTATCACACAATATTGTTTGTTTGCAAACAAACAAGGGAATCATAACTTAAGAAAGCTGATGACGTCATGACTATTTCTAACCCCACTTGTGCATGTTTTCCACAGTAGATCTTCTGGTTAACAATACTTACTTAACCAGACAGTAAGTCTCAAGACTGCCTCCAGAAAAGTTTCTGGGGGCCTTTATAGTCATAATAATCAGTAGCTCAAAGCAAACAAGTGTGACCTCAAAGGAAGGCTCTAGAACATTCAAGAGGCCCCTGCAAAGCGGGGTGGGTTAAGAAAAAAGGAAGACTCCCTTTCTTGGCTGCTCCTCTAATAGCAAGGAGTCAGGTTCTACAAATGTTCCCCAGCAAATCACGGGTACAAATGGGGTTTCCAACCCAGCTTCTTCATCCTCACTTTCCAAACCTTTGCACCTGGAGAGCAGAACTGTCAATTCTTGGGGGCTGAGAGAACAAAGGTCCTCCTGAAGGGAAATTCTACCCAGCCTTTGTTAAGTTCAAATACACCGAGAAGCCAATCTAGAGCATCCATGTGTATTCCTGCTGAAATGTCATAGAGACTTCTGGGTCTCACGGAGAAAACTATCCTCACCAGCTGCAGAAGAAAGTTCTGCAGTTGCTGTTGGACAGGTTTGGATGCTCAGTCCCCTGTTCTTCCCTTTGGGTTGTCCTCCCTTGCCCATTTAACCTTTCCTGTCTCCAAGAAGCAGGTTCAAAGCAAGAAGGAGGGTAAAATTTGTTTTCTTAGCCACAATGACAAATGTTTGGCAAGTGAGGAATGTAAAGGATTAAGAAATCTTACATATATCATACACATATGCATGCACACACACATGTACACAGTAATAAAATAAGTTTTTAAGTCATTTTTTATTTGAATCAGAAACAAGATTGTTATACATGACAATCCCAGTTCCCTATAATTTTAAAAGTGAGAAAGCAAGCTGGCTCAGGAGGTAAATCTAATTTGTTTACAAGCCTAGTGAGCTAAATTTGATAGCTGGAACCTATGTAAAGGTAGAAGGAGAGAACCAACCTCACAGAACTTTCTTGTGAACACATACTCTCTCTCTCTCTCTCTCTCTCTCTCTCTCTCTCTCTCTCTCTCACACACACACACACACACACACACAACACACAACACACACACATACCAAACAATTTAAAGATGAAGAAAGCCATATGTGTGTGCTTGAATACACAGTACATGTGTGTGGAGGTCAGAGGTCAATGCTGAGTGTCTTTCCCAATTTCTCTCCACCTTGTTTCCCTAACTGAATTTGGAGGTGCTTGACCAATAAACTCTTAGCATCTGTGCCTACATGCCCAGCACATGTGACTTTTATGTGAGTCTTACTGATACACACTCAAGACCCAGGTCCCCTTTCTTGGGCTGTAAGCATTTCATAGACAGTCATCTTCCCCACCCAGGAAAGCTTTTTTTTTTTTTTTAATGCAATTAGTTGTAAACCTCAGTAATCCCAGGTTAGAGCTATTAAACATGGATATGAAAGCCTAATTGTATCTAAATTTTAAAAGCATGCACCAGGCTTGATTTGTCCACATTCTTAAAGGATTGGATTTCTTTCCAACAGTGAATGGAGCCATGTGGGGCATTCAATAATCTCTGGAGAACCAGGCTGAGTCTCAGGAAGGGCAGCAAGTGGTGAGAAACTTAAAATGCTGCCTGCCTCATGGCTGGTGTTCTCGCCTGGATGAGCAGCTTCTGACTTCTCAGTATCCACAACTGTCTGTGACTCACTTTATTTGTCCAATGGTAAATATTCAACAGGGAAATGCTTGCACTTGACTCACGTCCTGTAACTTCTAAAGATAATGGCCCTGATACAATATGAACATTTTGCTTTGTGCAAGACATGTTTAAATGAAACAATGTGAAATGCCCTGGCCAACCTGACCATTCTTAGGTCTGGTGTTTTGCAAAGCAGATGATGTTGATGAATAGCACCACTGGAGGTTTGTCTTGGATATGGCTCAAAATATATTCAGGTCATAGATGGTTGTAGATAAAAGCTATGATCATTGAGAATGCTTCAAGGGCCTACTAATGGATGATTAAAAAGTTTTCCCCCAAAATATAGTATTTTAAGTTTATATTTAAATACAAAATATTTTATAACTATACTCTTCCCAAATGGTTAAAGAGAGCTCTTTGATTTCTTAACATTGCCCTGAGATAACTGACTTTGCTCAAATGATTCCAAAGTGAACCTTGCTGTGTGTGTGAGCAGAAAGCTTGCAGATGCTAAATTCCCGTACGATACCTGAATGAGTTTGATATTAAAGTGAAGGACGTGCAATTCTACATCAAGTTAAGGATTCCTTTGGCAGAGGTCAACACTTTTTTTCTACTTGTATAAAAATACAAGGGGGAAAAAAAAAGAAAAAGCAAGAACAATGCCACATCCCACAGAGGTCTATGGATAGATATTTCTCAGGATAGTAAACTGAATTGTACCTTCTGGAAAAGTAGCTCTGTAGTCTACAGACTCATTTGAAACCATCTCTGTAGTTGGACTTACACTTCGGGCACTGACAAGTCTATCCAAATGAGGAGTGTGTACTCTTGCGTCATAGCGAACTAATTCACTGCCCAGATCTTAAAACAGAGAGAAAGAGAGAGCATGTTAAAGATTTGGCTATCACAGGTCCCAGTGCCCAGAACTCACAGCTTTTATGAATGCATATTAAACAGCCCATATGTCTCCAAGGCAATACTGAATATAATCACTATATTCCTATGGTAGTGTCTTAGCAATAACCACAATATGCACCTTTAATATGCTTCCTTTTTCTCAGCCACAGGAAGAGCCCGAGTAATAATAAAAGTATTATTGATATTGAGACCACACCAACGATCAATCCTGTGAAATTCTGATCTGGTTGAACGATCACTTTTCCAAGGACAGTTGAAGAGACTGCTTGCTTCCACTAGAAATAATTAAGAAGGGAAAGTCAGAATTTGGCCAAGACTGATATAAAATATACTATCTATGTGGAATCAGAGTTTCCCTGATTCTCATTAGCTCCTGGTGGCCTCCATTCTAGAAGCTGCATTACCACCTTCAGAGTAAGAAATTCTTCAATTCTGTCTCAGTGTTCAGGTAACTAGGAAATATTGATGAACTAAAGCATACCTATGATATTTAAACAATAGTTTAAGTTCCTCAAGTATATGTAAAGATAAATGGGTAGATCAATTGTTATAATGATACCATAGAAGTATGAATAAATAAAAATTAATTATGTCCCATTTGTGGTGGAGTGCATAGCAGAAAAGATTTCTCATAAGAGGGAAAATCATATTATGATCGGATAATAAAGTCTCATATGCTCTTTATCTCAGTTTGATAAATAGAAGAAATCTTGTCATTTCTTCTAGCTCCAGTGCTTTGTGGTTTTTAAGATTAAAGGTCATTTTAAAATTTCTATTCTAGTTTCACACCCAGCCTCGGATTTTGCAATTCTGTTGTGTTTTTTCATTTCCAAACATTTTCAGAAAACTTCAAGAGCCTTTAAAGCTACTTTTCCTTGGGTTAGCAATATATGTCATACTTGAAATAAGACATCACTCAGCCATAAAATGGAATGGACCACAAAAACCTTGCCAAATAAAATGAGCCAAAAGACGAATATTGTATGATTTGACTTACATGCAATACCTAGGTCAGCAAATGCATAGAGAAAGAAAATAGTTTACAGGGGTTGTTAGAGAGGAGGGTATGGTGTTCTTGCTTAATGGTTACATAGCATTTGTTTGGGAAGGCTTTCAAATTACATAACAGTGACGGTCACACATATTTTGAATACAAATCATGTCCCTGAACTATAAATTTCAAATTATTAAAAATACAAATTTTATGATTTACGTGTATTATCACTATTTAAAGAAATGTACAATTGCAACAAACAAACATACTGAATTACGTATTTCAAGTAAATTGTATGGTATGGAAGCTATATCACAATAAAAAATCGTAAAGATATATTCTTGTTCTGCTTTGGCTGATTTAGCTGTGTACATGGAATAAGGTAATACACAACAACTGAGTTTCTACTTTCCTCTGCCAAGTGGGTATGTCTCCTTTTATTGTCAGAGTTCTATGCATTGTGACCACAGCAGCGGCGAAGTGGAGAAGGGACACTCTTGAGTCTGTCCTCGTTCCTTCTGAGAATGACAGCACATGTTGGAAAGAGTGTGGGAAGATGGAGAAGGAGTGCTGGTAAAATGACTTTTGAGATTAGACTTCTAACCCAGGGGAAAGAGACAGTGTGATTAAAAAAAAAAAAAAAAAAAAAAAAAAAAAAAAAAAAAAAAAAAAAAAAAAAAAAACCCTCAACATTTCTCAAATCACAGCTAGGAGCTGAGGCTGAGCTGATGAGCCAAAGCCAATACACAAATGAGCCTTAATGATTTATTTTAAGACTACTGGTGACATAATTACACCGGCATCCTTATTTACATCATGAAAGGCATGTAGAAACCCCACCTCTATATTTAGCTCGCTGTTCAGTTTCAGCAGGTCATTGGGGACTGTACATAAAACAGCTTCAGAGTGCCAGTGTACATTCTCACAGCTCTTATTTCCAACTTTTAACACTTCACCTTGAACTGCTTCAGGGTCAATATCATTTCCCTGGAAAGAGAAAACAAAACAAAAAAGGTCATTAGTGCTTCACGGGTCAGGAGGAATGCTGGCAATTCTAGAAGGAACGCAAGAACACAGCAAACGCAGATGTGTTTTCCAAGACATCTGATTTTTACGGTACTCATTTTCAGGGGAGCTGAGCTGGCTGAAACGGGGTGTGAGCATTTCAGAACATAACTAGGCAGGAATGATAAGACGAGCTTTCCCATCAGATTGAATTTTAGAGGAAAGGAAAGGGAATCTTGTTTATGGCCTTATTTTGAGAACCGTCATGCATAATCATCTTACGACTGTCTCGGGCAGGGTAAGGGTGTCTGACGAAGAGAAAGCAGTGTTGAGTTTAGCAGAGAAGCCTGTTGAATTGCTTGACACTGCCTTTTGTAATGATTCACTTTTAGAATCACACGGAATGCGTTCAAAAATACCAATGCCAAGGCCTCGTCTCCAGAGAGCTAATGTAACTGCCTCATCGATACATTCCTTTAGCTGTCTGAGCTGGGAAATGCCTTTTAATTCTTCTTGCCTGGTTGAAGCCTGCACATAAGTAAGTTCGTTTCAAAGAAATTCCCCAAAGATGCCATATGACCTTCGTTAGGACTTGAGAGCACAATTACATTATTTTGAACAATTATATAGTTACTTGAGGACTTTTAAACATTACCCAATTTGCCATAGTTGAGTTAACATCAGGAATGTTTAAAACATCAACATTTTGTTCAAGAAACCAATCATCAGCCTCAGGGAAGAAGTACAAACATGAACACAATTTTTCATATCAAGATTTAATTAGTAGCTATTTATTAAACAGGCTGTTACTTGGAGGAGAGAGCTATCAAAGCCTATTACTATTTTTCTTATGGACAAAGAACAGCTCCTAAGAGAGACAGCCCCGCAACTTCATTTTACATACTATGTGTCTGAAAACTGCTTTCCCTTACAGTGTCTCCTGGATTTCAACAAGATGGGTAGGTCAGGCATCTTTCTAAAAAAAGGAATACCAGAGAGAAGGTACTTCTTTATATTCTAAGAAGCTATGGAAGAGACGAATGCAGACAAACCCTACCCTTATCGTATTTCCAGAGGCGGTAGGAGCAAGCCATTGATCTAGGTCAGCCACACAGGGTAATTCAACAGAGAAGCACATAAATCTCACAGGCCACTTTGGGGCTTGAAATGACAACTTGTTGGTTAGGTCTAGGAAGGGTGCAGGCCCTTACTCACATATTGGAGGGAATTCAGAGAATGACAGAGAAAAGAGATTAAAGAGCCTGAGGGCTTGATTTATGAGAGAATCTCTAACATGTGTCTTGTGTGCTTAGATAATGGCTAAGGGTGGGGGAAGGGAGGACCACAATGCATGTCCCTTTCTCTCCAGGACTCATTCTTTCAGGCTTAGGATCTCCTTGGATCTTAAAACAGAAGAATAAACAGCTGAAAGATGGAATCCTTCTTGATACACAACCATCAAGGAACACATGGCTAGAACTGGCTTATAGAATATGTTACCACCAACATTGTCTATGAAAACTGCTTTTAGAGCTGAAAACATAGACATGGCAAGAACGGTCCCAGCAGCCATGACGATATAAGAGGAACTGATATCAAAGCAGGAAGAATAAAAATAGATGCAGTTTAATTTTTGTATTTAAAGTAAATGTAGCTTTATTGAGCCATGGAAAAGATGTTTAAGACCTTCATTGTTGATATCAACTATTTATTAAGTAGAAGAATACATTTGAAAGATCAGCTCAGCTCTGCAGGCATTGAAGCGACAAAATATGGGTTTCTAAATAAAATGGCATAAGCGGGAGCTTCAGTCCTCTACGCACAAAGAGCAGCTCAGAATGCCAGTGACCTCATTTTATCCTGTAAAGACTCTAGGTATGTTGTCATTGCTGATTTATATGAGGGGAGCAAAGCTTCAAGAAGGGACTAAGCAAAACTAAGCAAATTCTACCTGGTGCAAAATCTACTTACCACCCAATGAGTGTTAGATTCAGGTCTAGTCACTGCAAATGTGAAGATGGATAGGAGCTTCTATCTTCTGTCACCATGACCTTAACATGAAAGCCAATGACCGCCCATATGTCCCCTTACTTCCCAGGTCTCTCATAATGTATCTTCAGGATTCAGGTTTTGGCATGCCACTCATTCATAAGTGTGACAGAACAGAGTAGAAAGAAGTAAAGGTAGGTAGGATTTATAAAACAGCATTCTAACAGAAAAGATCCTGCAAGTGTTTGTAGCCAGGCAGCCATGGGTGAGATCACTAGTGACACCATGAGGTATGGACTGATAGCTAGAAGCTGGGCAGCGAGGGCCTCGGCAACAGAAACCCAGGGACTTGGTGACTGTGGCAGCGTTACACTTCACTTAGAGAATATGTGCCCTTCAGGACAGAATTCAGGCCAAAAATCTGCCTCAGAAGGCTTCAAACCAGCTCCACAGGATGTCTCCACAGAGAACCAGGGAAAAGGCTTCTAGGAAATTTGAGAAAAGCTGGATGGACGAAAATTCAACTAATTTCATCACTAGCTCATTGGGAGTCTTTATGTATCTATTTAGAGAGCCTTATCGAGGTATTGTGTTAACACAAGGAGTGTGTATGTGCCCTGGGGTACCCCACTCCCTAGAATGACTATCACTATGTGCATCTCAGGGAACTACTACATGAGACATGAGTCAATCTGGATGCAGGGCCAAATGACCAGAAAAAGGAACCCTTCCACCCTGCCTGGAGGGAGATCTGAGCTCATGGTAGTGTAACTGGGATTGGCCTGCAGTCAACTTGTGAGACAAGGGAATAAATAAGTCAACCTTTAGCTGGCTCTGGGCACCAGGTTGATCAGAGTGGCCCAGAATGGTACTCCTTACTGTATATCTTTAGTGCCCAGCCAGTGATGTCTGGCTCATTACTTGTGACCCCCAAGGTTGTCCTCATGTTCACAGTATTACATTCTAGTCTCCCAATCTTGCTGTACTTCATTTTGACCTGCTTCTTCTATGAGGTTCCTGCCCTCCTTGCTCTTTGAACCGTGTTTTCAGAAATGACTTTTGAAACATGCCTATTGTCACATGCTCCTATGTGTTCTAGGATAAGACAAACTCCGAAGGCTGGGCAGCCAGAGTCAATTCTTTATCAGCATTGAAGATGACACTTTTTTTTTCTATACAATCTATTCATGTACAAAACCTTGTATAAGATGATTAGGGGAAAACAAAGATTTTTAAATCAAATTTTAGATGTTTGAAGACAATTTAGAGCAGGGCTAGAGAGATGGCTCAGTGGTTAAGAGCACTTACTGCTCTTTCAGAGAACCTGAGTTTGGTTCCAAATACCCATATGGCTTACAACATGGCCTATAATTCTAGCTCCTGGGATCCACCATCTTCTTGACTTCACAGGTATCCATATTCAAACCTGAACACACACACACACACACACACACACACACACACACACACACACACACAGTTAAATTAAAACTTTATAATGTTTAGAGCTACTTCACTCAAATAAATGTGTAGTGTAGAATATATTTCACATGATAGAAGATTTATCTACTATGAGAAATATTTTTATATTCATTAAATGAAAGTCAATAGTGAGAAAAACTATTCAGTGAATAGTGAATTCAGTGAATTTCATGGAATACGAACTCAGGAAAGTTGAATGTAAGTTTTAGTTCTCCTGTTTGCTCCTGGGGTGATACCAAGACAATTAAGTTAACCTTTCTAAACCTGTTTGTTTGTTTATTTATTTATGTATTGGGACAACACTCACTGACCTCCTAACCTCAAAAGTTCACATATGTTGTAAATAGAATAACAAACACAAAAAACCTTGAGTTGACTGTTAAAATCCTTTATAAACATAAGCACTATCGTTGATAAGATGCCCATGTGTACTCTAAAGGAGATTTTTACTCTGTGACATTGTTCACAGAAGTCCTGATGGACTTTAGCTACCTGTAATATCTATGGGGTTCCTAATCTCTTATCAGGAGAGACCACTATTTGGCCCTATTGGGCTCTTTTGACCTGAATGTGGCTGTCCCCTTTGCATAGTCACCAGGCCAACTAAGTCATGGAGGCAGATCCCACCTCTGGGGCTGAAAGCTATCAACATCCCTTTTAAACCAAGGATTCTTATAGGTATATATGACTGAGGAGCGTGAACTCCTCTTGTCAACAAACACAAATTTTATTGCATAATTTGCCCTGTAGATCTTGCTTCCCCCCTTTTATTTCTCCTGACAGGGTTTTGGTATATAGTCCATACTGGCCTAGAGCCCTTATCTTCCTTATCTTAGCTACCCACAATGGGATTACAGGCAGGTGCTACTGCCCCTAACTATCCATCATTTTCTTCAAACTCCTCCTCCTACAGTCTCCCCCTCCCCTCCCCTCCTCCTCTTCTTCTTGGTTATGTGCACCTGTGTGTTTCTTGGTGTGGGTATTTTGAGTGCAGGTACTGTCATTGTCCAGGAGAGTGAATGGGATCTTCGGGAGCTAGAGCTGCAGGTAATTGTGAGGCCTCTGGTGTGGGTGCTGGCAACCAATCCCTAACTCGGGTCTTCTGCAAGAGCCGTGTACAGTCCTAACCACTGAACCACCTTTCCACCGTCCTCTCTTTTCTTTCTTGTTTTTCTTACTTTTTCTTTTTGTAGTGCTAATGACGGAGACTAGCATCTTGAGCATGCTAACTAAGTACTCTACAACCAAGCCACATTCTAGCACCACAGCACTTCCGATAATGGGAGACAAACACACTTTGCACTCCTGTTTCCAATGGCAGTAAAATAAGTATAAGGAAATCCTTTAACAAAAACACTCTACTGGATGTCCAAGAGAGGCAGAGGCTTCAAAGTGATCGATTCTAGAAATTGATAAAGGTATCAAACTACTGCCACCACAAATAGGATGGATACTTTAGATCGCCTCTGGAATATAGCTTTGTGACAAGGCAAGTGCTATAGACTTGTTAGAGAAAATGAGTGAACTTTCTATAGTCAAGAAAAGGGACTGCTCTGTGCCCATCTGCTGTGGAATAATCCTTTTGTACATTGTGCAGATTTGTTGCTGTGATTGGTTTAATAAAGGAGCTGACTGGCCAATAGCTGAACCGGATGAAGTTAGGTGAGAGAGCCAAACTGAGAATGCTGGGAAGAAGGGCAGAGTCAGAGGAGGTGCTAGATATGCAGAGAGAAGCAAGATGAGCATGCCTTACTGAGAAAAGGTTTATCAAGCCACATGGCAGAGAGTAGATAAGAAATGTGGGTTAATTTAAATGTAAGAGTTAGCGAGTTACAAGCCTGAGCTATTGGCTGAACATTTATAATTATTATTAAGACTCTGAGTGGTTACTTGGGAGTGGCTGCTGGAACAGGAAAACTCTACTTACACCCATCTCTGGGGACCTTGGGTGATGTTGAAAATACCATTAATAGACTTAAGATGATGCCAAGCCTTGTTTTTCTTGGTCCAACAACTTTGTAGGGCATTGAATAACAGCTGTTTAATTTATGGAAAAAAGGATTTTTCTCTCCCATCAAACACTGGGTTTGAAAGGGTAGATAAAGAACCACATATCTGTAATCTGTCCATCATAGACACTGGAACAGGAAAATAGTTTTTGAGGGGGGCTAAAACTATTTACACACAAACCATTATTTTCATCAAGAAAAGCCAAATGGATCCTTTCAAACAGCAAACACAGTAATTGTTGAAAGCAAAAGGTCACAGTAGATTAGTTTTATTGGGGAAAAAAAGGGGAAGTGATAAAAAGCTCTTTCTTTTTCTAAAACTAATTAAAGCAGCAGATGAAAGAACTTTGGTGTGGCAAACACACTGTTCAGTGAAGCAAGCTTCCATTTAATTTCATGCTGGGTTTACTTAATTATTGTACAGAATACAATGGCGAGGTTAGTGGTGGTGTGAGTGCGAATCTGCGCATGAGTTTGTTCAGTGATAAAGATCTCCCAGAAAGAGCAGAGACATTTCAGTGGACATGTCACTTGGATGGACCTGACCCATGCTACCCATGTCACACCTGTAAGGACTTCTCTGCTGTTTGCATTCGCTCACATTTGCACTCGTACATTCTAGAGGAGGAGACATTTTCAGTGCCTCAGAAGGCTGGTTGTGAGGGATGAATATTTTGCTAATTGAGTGGACTATGGGAAATTAAAGTCTAGATTATTTTGCTAGCTTTCTTACTATCTCAAGTAAAAACAACTGAAATCACACTGGAGAACTGATTCGAGTCCTCATTCTCCCATCTTTGTATTCTGCTCATTCTAATTACTTCTCAAACCCCAGCCTGCCTGGGCTTTAATGATTTTCGTCTGCATTAGGCTACCTTAGTCAAGGTGCTCTGTGACTATGTTTTTGGAGGCAGATGTATTCCCAAGGTGGTGGGAATCCAGGTGGATTTATAAATCAGCTTAGATTTGGCCACAACTATGGAATAGTCCAGTGGGTGGAGGTGAGTTAAATCTCTGAAGCCCTTGAACAGAGCAGGATGCTGCACCTTGTATCTATAATCCCAGTTCTCCTACAAGATGAGAAGCAGAGAAAAGAGAATGGCTCAGAAACTGGTGAGAGGCAGAGACAAGAGTATTGCTCAGAAACTACAGGCCAGTTAGCCTGCTCTGGAGTGGCAGCAACTGTCTTGCCCACTCCACAGGAGATACTGTAAGTGTGACCAAGAAGGCAGTTGTTGGTGGTGAATGCCTGTAATCCCAGCATTGAGAAGGCAGAGGCAGGCGGATCTCCATGAGTTTGAAGCCAGTCTGGTCCCTAAAGCAAGTTCTAGGATAGCCAGAGTTGTTACGTGGAGAAATCCTATCTTGAAAAACAAAACAACAACAAAAAAAACGTGGCCATGGTTGGGAGCTCACAGGTTCCATGGGGGTGGGGGTGGGGTGGAGGAGGGATGACCCACTGCTAATATTTTGCTAAGTAGGCATACTATCAAATTGTCCTCTGAATTCCTACCTCTATACTCATAGTGTAGCCCTCAGAGATCATCAGGGGACTTTCTGCACTGGATAATGGATAATACAGAGACTCAGAACTTGTCAAGGTACAGAGAGTAGGTGTCAGTAGTGTGCTAAGCCACAAGCAGAACATTTATATCACCTGTCCTCTCCAAGCTTCAAGGACCATGTCTTAGAAGAAGGTGGAGAAAGTTGTAAGAGTCAGAGGTTGAGAAGGACTTGAACAAAGCAGTCACTTCTGACCTGTTAGGACTGTCCACGAACTCACAGCTGCTTGCACAAAACCTGTACATGGGCCTGCATACCTAACTAGGAGACATTGGACAGTTGTTGGCATTTTAGAGAGGGACAGTCGATTCTTTTTAAAAGTGTGGTCCCTGGTAGGTCAACCACAAGTACATTTCAGTTGGATGGCCCTGAGTCTATGAATATATGAAATTGGATTTGCTAGGTTATTAAAAAAAGGGGGACGTGAAATTAAGAGGGGGAAGGTACGTATACAGGAGTAGTTAGAGGGAAAGAGCTGGGAGGGAGTGAATACAATAAAAATACAGCATATGTTTACTCAGAGAATTAATAAAAATCATATACACACATGACAGGGGAGAGAGAGAGAGAGAGAGAAGAGAGAGAGAGAGAGAGAGAGAGAGGGAGAGGGAGAGAGAGAGAGAGTTGGCTATATGCAGATACAAAACTTCACATACTATATAAGGAAATATAAAACTGCAACTAATGCATCTCGCATCATGGCCCTTACTGTTTATCGTCCAGTAAGCATGCTTAGGTGAAGCACAAGGGACATACAACACCATCGGGATAGCATCATGGGGAGCCTGTTTGATAGATTTATGCTCAGCATTTGTTACTTTTCAGCAAATACACAAGGAAGGGGTCTTAAAGGCTTCATTAAAAAGCAATGCATAATTACACTTATCTTTTAGTCTTATGCCAAAAAGATATAATGACCAAATACAATGACTCTATTCACATGGCTAGAAAGTCAACAAAGTAATTCAAGTTCACTTAAGAGAGTATTTTAGCAATTCTTACCTTAATTTCTAGTACATTTTCATTGCCCATTGAGATCACCACGGGCTTTTCAAAAGGCTTAAACACAGGATTATGCACATAAGTGAGATCAAAGTGTTTGGAAAGAACCCCGTCTAACAGGAAAAAGGCTTTGGTCTTCAGGGGGAGTTGCAGACCCAGCTGTTGCAATGAAGGAGTGGTGCAGCAGATGATCTCTGAATTGGAGCGATGCTGACATGCCTACAGGAAGAAAGAGTTTCCCACTGTCAGCAGGACACAGGCAGCATCTATATGATTGGCTATGTCATAACTTCAGAATCAACCCAAACCATACCGAATGGATTGTCAAAAATGGTTTCCATTTAACTTCCTAACATTGAAGAACACATTTTAGGAAATATGGTAGGTGTAAAATTTTCCAGATACTGACTGGATTGTCAAAAAATGGTCTCCATTTAACTTCCTAACATTGAAGAACACATTTTAGGAAACATGGTAGGTTTAAAATTTTCCAAACAATTGTTTTTTTAGGAACCCAGGGTTTAACTTGCTGGGAATAAGCTATGATGATGTAGTTGCAGCTGGCCTTCCCTCCATCATGTAATTTTCCTTAGGACAATAGGCAGTTTCCTGGGGGAACAGCCTCCACATTTTGTAAAGCAGCTATGGGCAAACAGGAGCTGGGCTTTGAGAACTTAGAAGTGATTGGTTCAGATCTCACTTTGAAGTTACGAGAAGTGAGGTGAAGGCATCACTCAGAAACTCAGTTCCCCTAGTAAGTAATTAAGACTGAAATGTTCTTCACAGTGTGGGTGCTTCCTGGTTAAGGGCTTTGTAATTGCCAAGTTCCACATGGTTAGCAGCATAGCGGCCATGCTCATGGAAGCTTATTGGCTTGCTAACTGGTAAGTGTTGAATCCAAGACACTTTACAGAGATGCCTCATGTAATGTTCCTGATATTCCTGCAGGGAGGTGTCATGTTGTCCCAGTTTTAGATAAAGACATTGAGCTCAGGAAAACATACTTCATTCAGTCTGGTCACACATCTGAGGGGTAGCCTAGGGTGCTAACAACCAAGGCCCTTAACATCAGTGTTCACTATCATCACCACCAAGCCTTGCTTCTTTCTCACTCTGCAGCCTCTCTAAATAATGCTGTCCACATTACAAAGGCTCTGCTATTATTATTTTATACCCTTTCATCTCTCATTTCAAATCTTCCTCTTTGAAATTCTGATTTATGGAATTTTGGAAAATGCAGTTTCCTCTTGATTGTACTTAGACTAAAACCAGCCACACAAAGTGGTATATTTAAAGTCAAAGGGTTACGTTTCTCCCCCAAGGAAAAGACAAACAGGCAACAACATCCCTTAGATTTCCTTTTCTTTGACAAGTATAGTTGGAGATAAAACAATTACTTATGCCCACAATAGCAAAAGGCCTCAGGATATACATAAAAAGCACAGAATTTTCTGTGTTGTATTTTCTTCTTAATAATTTTAAAACTTATTCTGTATTTTAAAATCTATGTTGGAATCAGATAAAACATGAATATAACATACCACATTATTTAGTTTTATATAAAATAGAATGTCATAGTGCTAAGAGCTATTTATTCCTATCATCTTGTAAAAACAGAAATGAAAGATTTCACGGCTACCACAATAATTCTCTGTATAATAACAAGAACCTAGAAGTCACAAATTAATCTGCAGGATTCTGGGGCACAGCATGCATTAAAAAATTAATCTACATTTTTGTTAAGTTAATCATTTCTATCTTTTAAGGCTTTGAGTTTACTGGAGTTAAATCATTCTGGCTAGATATATACCTACATCAGACCTGACTGTAAGTTTTTATTTGTTAAATAATAAATGGGTTCAATTCATCACAGTCAGCTCTAAACTCTATAAGCCACAGGGAACAGAGAAAGAGCATACACCTCTCCATAAGGCAGTGTTTAGAAATGACAGTAAAGTAAGAGATAATAAAAGAGCAAATAGTAGAATGTCCCTTAAAATTTTCACTTCTATCCAATACTAATATGCACAGTTATTGTATGCTGTGTTTTTGACTCAAACAATAGAAGTTTGTATTTCCACATATGTAGTCAGGTAAGACTTGTATCTTCTGCCACTATCTGAATTTTCCTTGGGGTATGCCTCTCTTATATCTGACACCTGGAGGGCTTCCAGCAATTACAAATAAATGGCTGAAGCTGTATGTCATCTTTGGGTAAAGGAGATGAAAGCAAGCTCCCTTACTATCTTAATAATGGAGGCGTGGTCTTGAGTAAATGAATCATTTCTCAGACCCAACTTTAAAAAGTCACATGCCAACACCAAAGAGGGTAACTGTTATTTTTATTTGGTTAAAGTAAAATTGTATCTGGGTTGTGGAGAACTGATGTCTCCTAAATTAATAGTGGTATTCTAACTTTGTTTGTGGCCATGTATGGGGATTGGCTTCAAGGTCCTTAACTTCATGCTGTGACTCCCTGGAGTACCATCTCTTGGAAATATGATAAGAATCTAATAATACTTGTTAGAGGTGATGCAATGTGGATGATTGAGAGGGTCAAGAGAAATCTCATTTAGGATGACCTTATTGTTTGGTGACTTAGCTTGACATTTTTAGTCCCAAATTGCTTTTTGTAATTAAGGAACAGAGTGGCTTTAGTCCTTAAGAAATATTGGATGGTGAAATTTCAAAGAAAGTGCTATAATTCAATCTATCACTTGCCCAATTGAGACTGTATGTGAGAGAGGACACTTAGAGCCTTTACTCCAAGGTGAGTGCATATGTCCAACTAGAGGATGGTATTTCATAAAAAATTGAAACAAAATATATACCTTTCTGAGGTCTAGGTGAAAGTTACTGGTGTTGGTTTGTTTGTTTTTCTTTTTGAAATAGGGTTTTATTTTTCCCTAGTCTGGTCTTGAACTTGCTATGTATCTGAGGCCATCCTTAGACTTCTGATCCTCCTGTATCATCTTCCATTTGCTGTGACTATAGACATGTACCACGCCAGGCCTTTATATGACCTACTGAGATTGTTAGAGCAGCAAATGGATCCATCACCTTTAAGGTTAAATTATGGTTGAGTTTGCAAATAAAAAAGGAAATATAGAGAAATAAAAAAAAATCATTGAAACCTAGACTATAATATATTGTAATGCTTTTTTGTTACTTGATAAAAGACAGTGGGAAGGAGATGCAAGAGAATAGGTTTTAGATTCATAGTATAAGATGCACAGAGGAGTAGAGCAGATTTTACTAATCTACCTTTTTATCCAGAGGTATTCAATAGTTTAAAATTTCTTCCTTAATTGAAATTAGTATGTTACAAGAAATAAATATATCTATAATATATGCATACCTATAATGTTTTCTATGATTAATATAGACTTATTTGGGTTCTTAGTACAATTTAGTATGTATTGAAAGAAAAGAAAAAATATAAGCATGATTAAAACATAATATTTGTACTTCTCATTCATAAAAATGTCTATCTTATATTTCTTTCACTTGAAAAACTCATCAAAAGCAGTGTTAGTTAGATTTTCATTGCTGGGATAAAGCTCTATGACCAAAATCAACTTGGGGAGAGAGGGCCCATTTCATCTTGCAACTGTCAGATTACACTCCATCTAGGAAGTCAGGACAGGAACTCAAGGAAGGAGTATGGAAGCAGGAACTGAAGGAAAGACCATGGAAGAATTCTGCATCCTGGCTTGTGCTCCAGGCTCATGGAAAGCTACCTTTCTTCTCCCTCCCTGTACTATCTACCTAGGGAGGGCACCACTCATAGTGGGCTGCACTGTCCAACATCAATAATTAAACAAGAAAATGCCCCCATAGACTTGCCTGCAGGCCAATCTGATGGAGGCATTTTCTCAATTGTGATTCCCTCTTCCCAGACGATCCTAGCTTTCGACAAGTTTGTGTTTGTACCAACAATTTTGAAAACTGCTGTCTCAAGCTAAAGGTCTTCATTTGTATATAAACATGTGTGTTTGTGTGTGTGTGTGTGTGTGTGTGTGTGTGTGTGTGTGTGAGAGAGAGAGAGAGAGAGAGAGAGAGAGAGAGAGAGAGAGAGAGTTCATGCAAGCATGTATATGCATGCATGTGATTACAATGTCAGCTCAAGACTCTATTGTTGTATAAAAAGTACCATTGGACTTCTGCTGGAAAGATTGCTAGTTAATATTAAAGGCAAAGCCTGAATGCCCTTGTGCCCTGAAAGCCTGGTGGCAGAGCTCTGAGCAGAAGGGCCACTCCAAGGACTTACCACTGTGTAGTTCATCCCCACTTCATGCACATCAATTACCAGCTTTGGGATGCTGACCGAATTCAGGTTTTTTCCAATACCCGTTATTGTGCTTCCACCACTGACAAAATAAAATAGAAATTAGGAATACTCAGAGGTTTTCCACCAAGTATTTAGATGCTTAGTTTTACACCCACCCAATGGTAATGTTAGAGGACTAGCCAGAGTTGAATGGGAGTTCAGGGGAACATTTAAAAGAAAATTATAATTCATAAGCTGTAGAAATGTTTGTATTTTTACTGACTAAATGTGGAAAAGAAATGGTTTTCACACTCTGAAAAATACAGAGAAGAACGTACACCACTATTGTTGTTAGACGATAGAATGAGCGGCAACAGGAGAGGCTAAACTCAGCCCAACAAGATACAGCCTAAAGCAGTGTCTGGTAGGGGGCAAAGTGTGTGTAAAGGAATCCCAAAGTGTGAGGAAAGGCAAGGGGAAAGGTGAAGCTGCTGTCATGAACTGACACAGATGCGTACACGTCCTATGTGACATGGGAGAGTATACACTATGGCAGCAGGTTGGACTGTTTTTCTCTAAGTTGTTTAAAGCATAACAGCATAGGAAGAATGGTTCTTGGCATGAAGTCCCATCTATAAAGTCAAACTGTCCTTGAAACTTAAATGCAATTTCCCACTGAATTGGAAAGGTGCCTTAAAAAAGTGCATTTAAATGAGGGATGAAAACGGCAGCTTCTTGGTCATTTCTACAGCCAAATCACCTTACTCTCCTTCTACCCGTCAGAAGCTTCCACTTACCTAACAAAAGATTTGGTCGGGTGGATTTCATAGACAATAGGATCCTCCCAGTAACTGAAGCCACTTGTCTCTCGGTTAGCTAAATCAATTTTCAGTTTCACGGGAAACTCAGCAGAGATGGTTTGGGCTGGGGTATAACATTCAAGAATACTATCTGATACACTGAACAAGAAGCAAACAAACAGAAGAACAGAAAAAAATGGAAGGAAAAAATAAAAAGCAGACATTAGTTATTAGTGATCTATATAATCCAAAATTATATCTGTAAGTCAAAAAACGTGACTGTGGGGTTTCCTGAGGTGGTCTAGAAGACAAACTCTTCCCAGTGTATGTTGTTTACATCCAACTAGATCCCAGATTAGCCTTGTTGAAAGGCCAGCCTTGACTTCAAAACATTTGGCGGTTCAAGCAACCTTCAAAGTACATTTGGTAATGGAGGAAACTTAGCTGTTTCAACCCCAAGAAGGAGAAACAAAATCACCTTCCAAATCTAACCTCACCCACTTCTTCCCTCCATGTGTCTTCTTCAGCTCTGACTCTTGATAGAAATGCTTGTTTTGATGTATTGACAATAACCGGAGCCTCAAGCTCACTCACTCCACAGCTGGGATACAGTAAAGGAGCGGATGGCAAGACAAAACTCAGAAGGAGACAGAGCAATAAAAGGCAGGTTAGAAAAACCAGCAAAATGAGGCAGGTGGGTGTGGGAAGGAAGGAATTGTCAGCAGGAGAGGAAGTCATAAACAAACATCTTTACTATGCTTCGCACAAACTCAAAAGAATTGGCTCCGTTGGTTAGGAACAGATACTAATACAACAACAAAAAAGTTACAATACCTTTTTAAAGTACACGTTTTCCCACCAATTGAAATGTGTCTAGAACTCCCACTGTTTAGATACTTTCCAGTTAGAGTGAGCAAAGTGCCTCCAGCCTTAGGACCATAACTTGGAGAAATACTTGTTATTACAGGATCCTGAATGGACAGCAAAACCAAAATGTAACTGGTTAATTCCATCATTTAAGTAGATAAAATAAAAAAAAATCACACAGCCTAGGTCACAAAAAAAGAAAAACCAGTGCTTGGACTTACCACATAGGAAAATGTACTGTATTGTGTTGTCCCTCGACTGTTTGAGATGATTACAGACACATTGAAGTGCTCACTCATCGAAGGACCAACTGTGCATTTCAACCTGAAAAAAAAATCAGGGCTTAATATGTTTCAAATGCACAGGCATTTTCTGATTTTCTGATTTGGCTGCTTGTTGTGATGGGGACAGGAACCCCAGATTGTGAGCTCATGACTGCAAACAGCAAGCTCAGTTTCATGGAAGCATTAGGCCGAAAACCACATAATTCTATTTTTCTGAGTGATGATGCCAAACTTTAGATGGACCGTAGGAAACTTCAGACCTCACCAAGGCAGACTTCACCAGCTAAGAAGTGCGTGGTAACTTGCAAAATTGTATGGCACATGAGAGATAATGATTGCTAGCTATCTCAGCATCACATGACCCAGTGTGCCATCTACCAACAAGCCCGGTCTCTTCATCACCTTATGCCAATAGCTAGATTTCTATGACTATAGTTGTCACAAGTTTATTTAAGCCACTTAAAGAATAACAAAACCGTGGCGGTTTTCCCATAGAATTATTATTACTGTGCCATGTTGGGGGCAAGAGGATGCATGTGGAAGCCAGAGGTCAACCTTGGGTGCTATTTCTCAGGGGTATCTATCTGGTTTCTCACAGGGACCTGGTGATCCCAGATTGGGCTAGATGGGCTGGCCAGCAAGCCTCAGAGATCTTCCTTTCTCTGCCTTACCAGTGCTGGATTGATTACCAGTGAGCACCACCACGCCCAGCTTTTTATTATTGGGTGCTGCGTATTGAGCTCAGGTCTCCATGCTTGCCTGGAAAGCACTTTGGCAACCCAGGCATCTCCTTAGCCACCAACAGAGCCAATTTTTAATCAGTAACCTTACATAGGTTAATATATAGTAATAATATATATATATATATATATATATATATATATGTATATATATAATATGTAAAGTTGAAATAGAATTTGTTTTACTAAGTAACTTCTAAAAAGAGGGAATGAACTGTGTTTTTTTTTTCTTTATAGATCTTAATTCACATGGAAATAATTAAGAGTTTTGGAGAACCAGGGATGGTCCTAGGGTGAACTTGCTTTTGTCTTCAGGCTAGCAAGCCTGACATTAATTGGCCTTGGTTTTGTGAGAATGTATATATTAAGATCTTTTATGACCCTAGAATGAACTCTATTAGAGACATTTACTCTCTAGAACAGATTCAACCACAAAGATTCAACTGTTAAAACTTCAGTTGATGCTACTACAATATAACAAATAATTACCTGTTCACTGTGGAATTAGAGACTGTAGAAGGGATATGTAGGATACGATAGGCAAGCACAGGCCTTGATCAGAGAGCTCAACGTGACAGTGTCGGCTCCAATCTCTGGCTTAGTTTGGCTAGGCTACACCCCAGCTGTCTGAACTTTAGGTAAGAATGGGACTGACACCTCCCAGGATTTGGGGGAATGCCCAGATGGCAGAGTGACAATAAATATTACCTGAATATAAATTTAAATTCATCCAAAAGGAGTCTCAAAAATGTTATTGATGGCGTCACCACTGTTGCAAGGACTAGCAGGTAGATTGTGATAAGAGGAGAGACACCAAGCTGTTTACTGATGTCCACAAGAGGCCTTTGGAGACAATGTTTGGAGTCTGAAGAGGAAGGGCCACTCTTTCCAGTTACACAGTTTCTGCACAGGTTTTACTTTAGTCGTTTCAAAGCTCCTGGATGCTGGGCTAGTAGGACGGTTCACTAGGTAAGGTCACAAGCCTCATGACCTGACCTCACCATGCAATCCTAGCCTGCACACTACAGTGGAAGGAGGTGACCAAATTCCTGAAGCTGTCTCCTGACTTCCACATGCAATGCTATGTGTACAACTGTATGCACACGTATTTGCCAAGTACACAAAACCACAGTCACAAACACAAATATTAAACTCCAACTCCGAATAAAAATTAAATCAAGCAAACAAATCAAAAGACAACTATTGGATGCTGCATTGATTGAGGCCATGCCACCTCTCTCTCTGAGTCTCTCAAATGCTATGACAGGCCCAGACCCTTATTAACCCATGGGTGAACATGTTAAGCATCTTTTTTTTTTTCTTTTTTAGAAACTCTAATTAAACAAACAAAACAAAACAAAAACCAAGCGTGTCTTGCAAGCACAGCCCAACAAAGTCCCTGTGTTCCTTACGTATTTGTTGTGCTTTCACTTAAGGTCAAGGTACAGCTCTCATTGCCAAGCAGTACTTTGGTTTTCCTTAAATCAAATTTATTATTCTTCTTGAATCCAAAGTCCCAGCCGCATATGGTCAGCATTGTTCCTCCTTCAAGGGGTGCACTAGTGGGGAAAACCTACAGAGATAAAACAGAACTTAAAGGAAAAATCCAGCATAATGTGACTTTCTTCATATTGTGGAAACCAAGCAAACTATGTATCATATTTTAATATTTATTTTTTTTTGAAAAATGCATGTGCATGTATTTCTGTGTGTGGGTTTGCACATGTGGGCACATTGACTATGGAGGTCAGAAGAGGGCATTTGATCCCCTTGTCCTGGAGTTACAGCTGGTCAGGGGTCACCTCACCTAATGTGGGTGCGGGGAACTAAACTCAGGCCTGGCATCTCTCCAGCTCCCTGGACCTATTTTATGGGTCTCAATTTGTAGTTCTTACGTAAGGTTTTCAGTAGCCTTTAAAATATGGCTAGCATATTTTACCTAGCATACTTGAAATTATATAATACTTAATACAAAACCACATTATTTCTGCTGGGAAAAAAAATCAAAAGTGAGAGAACCTGAAATCAGTATTGTAGTAATTTTTAAAATTCTCTTTGACAGTATTTTACTTCATTTTAAAGATATTTTTCCTCATGTGCAATGTTCAGTGAGTAATAGGCTCATTTTTGGTGTGTCAAAGGTGAAGTCTGAAGGTAGTAACAAGATGGTGACGGCCATGATAAACCATTAACACGAGGCATTTGTGACGTCTGTAAGACAACAGTTCCTAGGCTAAAACTATTAGGCAAAACACACTTCCAAGTTAAAAATAAGCTTCTCCCGGGGAGCCGTGTGACAATTGAGAGAGGAAATGCTCTTTTGGGGGGTACATATTGTAAATTGTACTGTACAGTACAATGGTGGGAAAATGAAGCGTGAAGACCGCGGAGATTCGGAACCAGCCAAGGCATGTGCTGAAGCCCGTTCTGCGCAGTCTCAGTTAGGAAGAACTTTCAGAAGGGTTCAAATTCCCATCCTTCCTATGTAAATAATTACAAACCAACGTCTTAACTCTAAAGTCTTAGCTTAATGCTTTTATTTTAGCCATAAAAATCCATTACACAGTTGTGCCTTTCATGAAAATTCACCTCATCTATGTCTAGCCAAATGAGAACTGCTAGGGGAAAAAATCTGTTTATTAGGATATAAGAAATCCTGCAGAAGAGAAGAAGCATTCGCTCCTAGGTCTCTTTTCAGGCCAAGGCTGCAACACAGCTGCTGCTGCTTCTAATGAGGATTTCTCCATCTAAAACAGCTGCCCGAGCTGCTGTGGGCCTGACAGTTCTGCCTCCAGCCCTTCCCCTGCTCCAGGTCAAAACTGAAGCCTGTCACTCAGCATACTCTGCCTATGAAAAGGCAGAGACTTGGCAATCGTTGAGAAGAGACACAGAGTTGTTCAGCAGCTGCTCTAGCAAGAGACACAGCAACAACATATCCTGTGCGGCTCCCAGGGTTCGAAAGGATGGCTCTGCTTAGCATTCGCTGAGATGAACACTGTCCCAGTAGCTTATGGAGGAACTGTGCCCCTTCCAGGGGAAAAGGAAGGAAGCTGTCGTAGACCACACACCCTTGCATAGCCCCAACAATGGGCTGGCAAACTCTGAGTTATCCTGAAATGCAGAGAAACTCTCTGGGCAGGAAATGAGTGTCCCGCATAGGAACCACAGAAGCTGCGTCTCCCACCTGTCTGGCTTTCACAGGTGAAAGATCACATTACCACTGGGCCCATTCCAACAAGACTTCTGGATTATGTTAGTAAGATAAAATATGGGAAAGCATTAAAAAAATGAAAATAAAGTTTTTCTACAGAAGCCCCTTTCTAGTTTAGTGGGAAAAGCAACATCACAAACATGTGGATGGCAATGCACTACTGCCTGGTCTGCTGTTGCTCCGTATCCAGGATTCTGATCAATGATACAGTTCTATGATATCTCTGAGATCATCTTCAGTCCTACAAGGTATGAAGATCCCCCCCCTCTCCGTATCCATTCAGAATAGATTGGGAAAATGCCCCTCATTTTTGCACATTTCTCTTTGCTCTTGAAGATCAGATGACACATTTGAAACAATGGATTGGGTTTACAATCCTGAAATCACTCATATCCAAAACTGCAAAGAATCTCAGCCATTGAACACAGTGTACCTTGAGAAGCAGGTTAATGTATATGCATCAGAATGTGAAATTCTATACATCAGCTGGATTGTGCTGTGCGTATAGAGTTTAAGGCTGAAAAGAAAAGGGGACAATCTATCTTATTTTTTTGCAGTAAAACCGGCAAATGTCACGGTCTAGTATAGCATGAAATCTTCCTAACAGCTATGGACAGGGGGTGGGTTGGGTGGGGTGTTCTGGGTGGGGGGGGTTATAGACTCAGCTGTGTTACTTTCCTTCTATGATATAAACCACGTCTTGTCAACTTGTGCATGATACACTGACGCCTTTTTGAAATTAGTTTGGTCTTATTTTTATATTTTGCTTTGGGTGGTGCGCTGAAAGGGCAGAGAGCAGAAGTGAGAGGACGGGGAGATGTTTGAGCGGGAGCGAGATGAGTGATGTGAAATTCACAAAGAATCAATAAAAGGTTAAAAAATCAACTGTGGAGTGCTGGACTTCAGAAACAGGATGGGGGAGGAAGACTTGTATGAGAGACTATGTGGTTCTGGGAAAGTCTAAGTTGTTTACTGTGCTTTCAACTTTATTTATTTATTTATTTATTTATTTATTTATTTATTTATTTGGTTTTCGAGACAGGGTTTCTCTGTGTAGCTTTGGAGCCTATCCTGGCACTCACTCTGGAGACCAGGCTGGCCTCGAACTCATAGAGATCCGCCTGCCTCTGCCTCCCGAGTGCTGGGATTAAAGGTGTGCGCCACCAACGCCCGGGTCAACTATTTTTAAGAAGGCTTTCATGATTAGTAGAGGGAAGCACCGTGGCCAAGATGAAATGTTTCTTCTGGTCAGTTTATCAGTCTAAAATACTAATATGGATAGTTTTGAAAAGAAACTGTTAGGACTTGACTGTGTGTGCCTGTGCACACACATACAACACACACACACACACACACACACACACACACACACACACACACACACACACCTCACAGACCACACACACATACCACACACTACACACACCATACACAAACACCATACACATCATGAACACACACACACACACACACACACACACACACACACACACACACACCATGCACACTCAGGAAGGACAATTGTTGCAGACTCTAAAGAGTTCAAGCTTCTGGCACCTGAAATCACCAAGGCTGTTTAAACAAGTATACAGTTGCATGTGGGCTTTGAAAGAATACTGAAAAGTAAGGATTCAGTTGTTTTTTACTGCTTTGAGTGTATTCTCTGGCTGTTCAAGTCAAGGCTTGATATTTGTATCGCACCTAGCAGAAAATGGTTTTACTGAAAACCCAGTTACCCACTGTAGCTCTTGTTCAAAACCGTAACTAAATGGAAACAGTCATGCACTCCAGCCCTATTTCCACTCTGCTACTGTGTTTACTTGAGTGACCCGGCCCTTTAACTTGACTCTTTCACAAGAGGCACTTACTAAAGTCCAACTGTTCCAAAGGCAGACAGAAAAAGCTAATACTGGGTCCTTGCTGGGGAAATACTTTTCAGGCAAAATATACATGGACCAAGAGGTTTAAAAAACCCAATGTTCCCACCCAATCCTTAGAAAATAAAGCAACACTTAGAGTTGCAATGCCAATGTTGCGATGCACTGCAATGGATGGCTGCAACACCAAGGCTGCCATCTTCTCCAGGAACCAGGTTATTCAACTTGTCTCTTTTTGAACTATATGTCCAGATATACAATCGGTAAGTATTTTCAAAGTGAATTAAAGGACGATATGGCTTATAGAAGTATAGGTGTCAGTATAGCTATTCTTGTTCAAGTACATTGAGACAAGATTTAAGATACCCACAGGTGGACAGGGAACCAGCCTCTATGTGGAAGGATCATCAATCTGCATGGTTCACCTTAGGGGTCCCATGTATGCCCTGGACATAAGACCTGTCTCTGTGGAGTTACAGGTTTCTGTTTGGGTGCCTGGCCTAGAGCAGGCAATGAGGAATGACAGTGTGGGTAATTTAGGAGGGAACAGATCTGAATTGGGGAGCAATGCTCGCTCCCCCTCGATATGTACCACACATGGATCTAAGGGAGAGCAGCCACCCTAGAGAGGACCTAGGGGACACTTTAGATGCCGAATAAGGGGGTGTCCCAATGCCACCTTAGGGACAAAGCTAAGACAGAGAGGCTGTCCCCCCACCAAAATGAATAAAATGATTTTTGCATTCTTTTTTCATTATTGGAATTTGCATTTCCTAAGAAAATATGCATGCTGGCTCACAGATATTCCTACCTTATAAATGGCAGGCAGGCAGATCTCTTGAGTCCATGTGCCGCTGGAGCATTCATCAGAACGCACACATCGATTGTGGCACCAGCCACACTGCACAAAGGAAGGGGCAGAGAGACACTGACTGCAAGACTGGAAATGTCCACAGCCCAGGCCATTCAATGGGATCTTGGAGATCTGCAAACAAAAGGGACAGAAAGAGTTTCTAGAGCTTTGGGTTTGCTTAAGTAAAAACTGTATGTGTGAAAGTAACATATAAACATCACTTGATAGAATCTAATTAAGGAAACATCTATGTGAAAACTCCCACATTAATGGTTTTAACTGATCTAAAAAAGTCAAACCCCTTTTGTTTTACTGTTGGCACATACATGGTAAAAGGTTAATGCTGTTTGCTGGATATACTGAGCACCTGAGATGCTTGCTGTTTGGAAGGCCAGACAGGGCTATGAGTTCCAGGAAATGTTGGACAGCATAGCCAGAACTAATACCCTCCCTCCCAACCCCCCACCCGCATCCACAACTCCAAGAAAACACCATTTCTGTCTGGTCCATAAGCACGGTCCTATAACACTAGAAGTTCTACATTGTAGAGACGTGGTTCTGTCTGAGATGACTTTAAAATAACAAGAGAGACCAATTTAAGCTGCAGGGGAAGCACTTGAAACCCTGGAAAGTTCTATGGAAGGTCACATACCATTCTGGTATCATGACACACATCTCTCTTAGGGAGGTTATTTGGCTGGAGTCAAATTCCTGTGTGTCTCCAGGATTTATCTGCCTGCTTTGGGGTTCTGCGTTAGGACTGTAATTTGCATTTTGTGTGTTTGTTTTTTTTCACTGATAAACAGGACTGAAGGAGAATGCATATTCTAAAGAAGATATCCTCAGGCCTAGTCTCCCTTCAATAATAGATAACTTCAGGCAACCTCTGGAAGACCCCCAGAAAGAGCTAAATGGAGGAGATATGAATCTAAGACTCAGAGAAAGGTTACTAAAACAACAACACACAGGATCTATTTAAAAAGAACCATACACATGGAAATTCCCATGGAAACAGGCCTTACCTTCTTCCCTGTGACAACCAATGTGTAGCCATTTTGGTCTGATGGATGTTCCACAATAACTTCTGGAGATACAGGATGGGAATCCAGGAGGAAGTTCACATGAGGGGTGAAAGGTACGGTCCGAGAAAGCACAACCTGAGGGACAAAAGGAAACACCCACATTCCAAGGACTTGCTTTAAACTCAGCACAATAGCAAAGCACTTTAGTGTTCCAGGTAAAGACCCACAGTTCACCTTGTTGGAAATCAATGCAACATCTTTTCATCTCCTGCCCGGAAGCCAATTTATCTGAGCCCTCATGTTTTGCCCGTGGTCTGAACAGTTTCTAGGGAAAGACCTTGTGATCAACCAGCCAGCACATTCACACCAATCCTTACAAGTGTGTGAGCAACTGGAGGAGTCAAAGCTCTCCCCAGAAGGAAGCCACCACATAGGCTACACAGTTCCTGAATTATTCTCTAATCTGCCCTTTCAAATCTCCCCATGGGGCAGTTTCCCTTGACGTCATGCTAAGAGTGGAAGACAGGGAGTCTGGAAACCCAAGGCCGATTTTGCTGCTAGTTTTGCTGCTCTTAAGCTGTACTTATACATCTTGTTTTGTCATATGGTATCACTTATATTACAAACAAAGTCCTACATTTTGTCCTGTCTTTAAGAATAAGGCCTGTGGTTTTAACAATGCCTGAACAATGTGTTTGGAGAAACGGTTATTCTTGCTTTCAGGTATTCATCATTGGGGATATTCCCCAGCAAGACGATTTCCCTCCTTCGTGTATTTAGACTCCAGTGACAGCGGAAGTGCAGAGACAGATCAGCACTGCTATTTTAGCTGATGGAAGATTTTAGGATGGTTTGGGCATGCTCAGAGACTCTTGCCATCACTTTGCACACGGTGGGTACAGAACTTGGCTTCATATCTATTGTGAAACTGCCCTACATTTCCAAGAAACTTTTATAAGTTGTATTTTCAAAGTGTACTGCTTGCCATATGAAATCCTAGGACAGCTATGGGCACCCTGAAATTAGAATTAAAAAACAAACAAACAAAACAAAACAACCAGCCAAACAAAAACACTCCCTGGGCCATAGATTTCTCATTCACAAAACAGAAATGCAGATTAAAGTAGTGATTAAGAACTTTGTACTCAAATACATACAAAATATACTTGTTCTGGAGAAAAACAATTGTTTTTCTTCTTCTATAACACAATGAAGAAGCCAAGTAGCCTGAAACAATTCAGAAGATTTCCAAGTGCTTAATTTGTTCTCATGGGGTGAACTGTTAATAGAAAAACTAACCAAACACACATTGAGCCATAAAAGTTTAGCATGGTGACATTTTTTGCTCAACTCCAAACACTCAACACATTGAAAACACCTCCATTAATCGGTGTGGTTAGATTTGCACAGAAGTTTAATGATGGCTCAAAGGTCATGTGGTCATGACCTCAAAGTTATGTGGTCAGGATGGAAATTACTGTTATTTCCTACATTTAGGGCCCAGTAGGCATTTGTGACCTCTGTGGACAAAGCGAAGAAGAGTTAAATTCTCAATCCCTTATCCCACCCCTGGGCTGTTCACCAAGAGACACAGAAGATCTCAAACCTTTAGACCATATCACCTGAATTTCTCCTAAGTTTGCATTCTTAAACCCCTTTTGGTGGTTAGCTCCTCCCATTCTCTATTGTTCTCCAACCTATTGTTTCTCTTTGAATACAAAGATTTTTTTTTAAATAAAAACTCCTTTTCTTATGCAGAAGTCAAAACCAACACAAACATCAGCTTGTCTCAACACTCAGTTTTCTGTGATTTTCACTCCTTGGATGACTGTGGATCAACCCTTGGGTATTTGCATTTCTCACCCACCTTCCCGGGTTTCCTCTGCTCCCCTCAGACCTACTCTATGACAATGATCATCTCCCAGAACACTTTAGAAGGAAGTGCTGCACATTTTCTTTATGCGGCTGTCACATGATATGTCAGGACTGGAGTTGCGGAGCCTTATGGTAATTCTATATATAACCTTCTTGCTCTGTTTAGAATTTCTTGTATCTATAATAAGCAATCCAGTCTTAATTACTAGATTGTTATCTCGACTTTATCGAATATCTGATTATGTGCACTTCTCAGGAATGATTAACCTTTTCCTTTCTTTTCAGAAAGAAGCTCGACTCTTTTGCATCCTTGGGCTTGGGTTGATGGATTTGTTTTTGCCTTCTCTGTTTTTTCAGCTGGAGACACCACCATACACATGGCACTTATATCATAGGTAGCCAAGACAGACACTTTGCTAAGTGATTCTTAGGAGATCAGAGTGACTCTTCACAACTGTTCTGGAAGATACATACTGCTTTTGCTTTCAATAAAATCTAAGCAAGAATTTAGCTAGAAAGTTTCAAGAGTTGGATTTCCTATAGGCTTTACCTAATGCTTGACCCCTCCTTAAACATCCAGCTGCTTGGCTCTTGGAGTGAGTAACAATATGAAGCTTCAAGTAGGAACTCCCAAAGAGCACTGGGGAGTTGAAGTTAGAAAGCTTTCACAATGCGTTTGCTTGCCAGTTACTCCTTGTTTCAGCAACCTTGGCTGCATGAGTTAAGCGTGCCTAAGAAGGCCTCTTTGTTTTGATGACTGCTGATGGCACAGATGACACCGCGCTAGTCCAGCTAGCAAAGCTAGCGTGGATGCTGTCTGTTATGGAGATTGGTCGGCAGGAGAAAGCGGGAAGGCAATGAGAAGAGGGGGTGAATCTTTGCCTTTGCACTGCTGAGCAGAGACCTTATCACACATGCAAATACCTTTTCAGTTCATCATTAGCCTTTTCTCTGCAGGAACATCCACTGTATGGAAATGCCAAGAATGCTTTTTCTATCATTAATCCCTCCCTCGCTCTAATTGCCAGAATCCTAAATAATTGAGTAACCACTAAAATCCTCAAAATACCCCTGAAGCAATGCTTGCAAGAATTAGGAGTTGCTTTTTGTTGTCATGGAGATATTTCTAGGGACAGATCAGAATTTTGGCATGTAAGTTTAATTCTTATGATAAATCACTTGGCAATCTGAGAACAATTAGTATGAAATAGAAGACTGGCAATTATCTTTTGAGTTTCTACTGTGTCCATGACTAATCTTTAGTATTTAGACCACAAACCCTTTTTCTTTAATGGTCCTGAAAATATAGCCCTAATGCATTGTTTGAGAGGTGGGGTAGAGGGAAGAGTTCGAATTTACTTGTTCACTGTGGTTATTAGGCCACGTAAACTTTCCCAATAAGCTATCTGAGAGAGGATGTGAGGGAAAAATATATGAACAGATAATAAAGCAGTGTGGTTCCACTCAGAAAATTTATAAGTGTGAGCTAAATAATTTTATGTGAAATTCTATAATTCATAAAACCAAATTTCTCTATTATATATATATATATATATATAGTTTTATTTTCAATTAGACAGATTTACAGTTTAATTTTGTTTAAAAACAGATGAACACAATTCAACATAAAATGAATCTATGTGGCTATCTACTTGCTCAAATGTTTTTCTCTCTCTTTTGCAAAGTAGACACTTCAATAGTTTCATTGTGAGAGGGAAAGAGGAGGAGGAAGAGGAGGAGAAGGGGGGCGAGGAGGGAGTGGTGGTGGCGGCTTTACAGTCAGTAGGAATTTTGGTGGTCACTCAAGTCTCTCCAAGAATATTAAAGGCAAGGAAATGTCCTCAGTGTCCAGCAACCCCGATTAAACGCCTTGTTCGGCTGTCCTCTGGTGACTTCCAGGGGCCTCTGCTGTCCCTCGAGGAACCCATCTTCACCCATGCTGTTGTGATCTAATCACACTGCCCCTCCACCCCCTCGCCACACACCCTTCCCCATGTGATGTGCCACACAGATGTTTGGGGAGTGTGCTACATCTCCCACTGTGACGGTTTCTCCAGTGAGAATTCACTGCCGCTCCCTCCATCCCTGAAGCTTCCAGAGGCTTAGGTTTTATAGTATGTGCAAACTTGTGCAATCATTACTGCAGTCAACTTTGAAATACTTTCAGTAGCTTAAAAAACACCAACAGCCCTTAACAATTATTGTCCAGTCTCCTCTGTTTCTGATAATTACTATTCTACTCTCTCTTCTAGCTTTTCCTGTTCTAGACATTACATAGGAACGGAAGCTGACATCTGGCCTTGGTGTTGGTATTTTCGACGTTGCATATGTTTTTAAGTTTCATCAATGCTCCTTTTTTTTTTATTGCCAAACAATATTCTGCTCTAGACACAGACCACATTCTGTGCATTTATGCATTACTCGATGGGCATTTGGGTGGCTCCTACATTTTGCCTCTGAATAATGCTACGATGGATAGGTGTGAAACTTCCTATGGGAACAAATACTTTGATTTCTCATGTGTGCTGCATCTAGGGGAAGGATTTTTTGTTTTGTTTTGTTTCGTTTGTTTGAGACAGCGTTTCTCTGTGGCTTTGGAGGCTGTCCTGGAACTAGCTCTTGTAGACCTGGCTGGTCTGGAACTCACAGAGATCCTCCTGCCTCTGCCTCCTGAGTGCTGGGATTAAAGACGTGCGCCACCACCGCCCGGCAGGAGAAGGATTTTTAAACCTTATGGTATCTTTAACTTTTTAAAAGTACTGTTCAGCTATTTCCCGAAGTGTCTGCACTTTTCCACATTCCTACAAGTTAGGAATTCTACTTCTATTTTCTTTACTCCTTTTCATTTTCTTGAGACCAAGGCTCTCTACATAGCCGTGGCTGTCCTGGTTGTCCTTGAACTTGCAGAGATCCACTGGTCTTTGACTTTCAAGTGCCGGGGAAGTTCTGGGATTAAAGGCTTGAGCCACCATACCTGTCCTATTTCCCATTTTCTTAACCATGGCCAGTTTAGTGGGTGTGAAGTGGTGCATTACTGTGACTTGGGTTTGTCAGTCTTACAAATGCTTTTTGTTTGTTTGTGAGAGGAAAGTTGACTTCAAGAGAGCCACTGGAGACCCTGGCTTGTCCATGCCCGCTCAGCTCCAGTGGTCAAGGCTTTGAAGAATGCTTCCTCGAGGCCAGAGTGAGCCTCTACGGTGAGTGCAGGGTCCTAGAGAGGCTGGTAGATTCTCACTGGAGAAACAGAGGTGGAGATGAGGCGTACTCCCCATTCATCTGGGTGGCAGATCACACGGGGGAGGGGGAGGGACAGACGTGGTAGAGTGGCAGGGTGGTTAGATCACAGCAGCATGGGTTCTATGAAGAAGAGGGAACCATTGCTGCTGTCATGCCTGCACAGCTGGGATGGACTGTGTCCTCAAGAGCGAGCGAACGAAGCCTTCCTCCCTTACATTGCTTTTATCAGTATTTTTTTACAGCAATGAGAAAAGTAACTAATGTAACTTCCAATTTAGTAGTACAAACACATCGGTGGTAGGGCAATTAGTCAATGCACAGACTGGATCTGCTACTGATATTTAAAAATAATAAAAGGTTCATAAACTAATGTTGTATGTGTTTCATATTGCACATGTCTCTCTGGGTGCCCTAGGAAGCATCCATGAAAATAAATGTTAGTTTCTCTTTGTTATCTAAAACCAAAAAAAAAAAAAAAAACCCAAAAAACACCAAAGTGTTTCATATTTTCCCAGGGTTTCAAATATTTATGATGCTTTAAATTTCTATGCATGTGATAGTGAAGAAAATATATGTCCTTCTCGAGCATGTATACATTAATTTTAAGAGACTACACATGAACCCAGCTTAATTTTTAGTTATGGTCATGACCTTGAAATGCTTATTTACAGTAAGTTTTTCCTTAGCACAAAGAAGTGTCGGGACTCACCATACACATTTTCTTCAAAATAAACATACCAAATGTTAATATTCTTTATTAACAATGTTGTATATTGCATTTTCAATGATATTTTTAATGATGCCTCTGTCTGAGAATTTTGTAAGAGATGAGTAAATTAACAATCCCTAAGGAGAAATGAAGTGTCAGTTTAATCTTCATTCAGTTGCACCCCTAATACTCCCATTGCTGAACCTGGACGTGTCTACATATTAGCAAATAACAGTAATTGTAAACATGACGCCTGCTATCACCTTCCAGTGGAAAGCACTGGTGTGGTACACCAGAGTGGTGGTGTAGAAGCCCCAAGCAATCTCCTGACAGGAAGGAGGTCAGCAGATGAACTGATCTTACTGAGAGGGAGTTATTAGTCTCAACGTCACTGATTGCCAACATAATCTTGTAAGTAATGGTCATAAAGAATGACCATGACCAAATACATCTTTCATCTTTGAGTTTCTTGCTAGACCTAACTAGTCCACATAAGACTAGAAGAGAAAGTGATGGGTGTTACCAACACTGAGGGTAACAGAATAGGGAAGGGGGTGGTGGTAAAGAAATACCAGGGTGGCACCAAAGAACTTAACGGTAGTTGTGATTGTGCCCTGGCATCGGACACTGTTGGCAGACACAGTGTGGTTGCCCAGCGAATGTTTGCGTAGCTGACTTTGAAACAAGTCTTGGAAAGGCTTTGTCCCCCTCCCCCATCCCTGATCCACTCACTCTCCCCGGCCAGACAGTCATGCACAAATATTTTAATAGCAATGCTTTGCATTTAGAGATTAAAGGCCTTATACGAGTGCTGTAAAAAAAATCAAGCAAGCGTTGTTTGGATGTAGATTAGATGAGGAGCTCAGAATGGGAGACGTGGGCAATCCCTGTGATTAGTCCCTATGATCGTCATGAGAATCCATCCTTCTCCCACATGGCCCTGCACAGTGGGCTAGGTTTCCCCGTAAGGGTGCACATTCTCACTGTTTGCTTCTGCTACCTCAAATGCTAACCAGTGTTTCACTTCAAAGCATCCCAAGAGAGTGATCGTACAAGTCAAAACTGCTTCTGAATTCTATTGTTGACATCCTTCCACTGATCTAGACTTAGATACATGTACACATCAGTATATTTAGACTTAGTTGCACCTGCATGAGATAAGTTACAGAAGTTAGCAACATGTCAGAAATGTCCTCTCTGCCATGCACAGACTATTGTTAGCTAAACAATATAATTCTTTCTAATCAAATAGCCACTGTGAAATACCTGATTCACTTTGCACCCAACAGCTGGGGCTGTAGCTTGTGTTCCCAGCCTGAGCTGAACAGCAACACAATAGGAAGGGCAGAAACAGCTGCAAACTCTTGGGATAAAAAAAAATTGCTAAGCAACTCTGCCATTAAGTTTGAGGGTAGGAAGGAAGTAAAATCATTTCGCTGTGTTTTTCATATGTGGCAGCTGCTTTGGGAGGGAAAGTATGTTGATTCTATTTTGTAACAGAAACGCTATAGTATTTATTAAAACATGAGTTGCAGAAACTTGGGCTAGCCATGGATTTAGAGTTTTAGTCCAGTCAAAACACTGGCAGAACCTGGTAAAAAGTTGCTCTGGCAAAGCCAGCTGAAGGTCTACTGTCTCCTCTCCACTCTTTCCCTTTCCCCTCCACTGAATCTGATGTAAACAAACGGGATTTCAGCATGGTTGGCTGCCTGACTCAGTTGAATGGCAAATGCTTTATGTTTATTTATATAAAACTCGATGGAACACAAGTATCATAGAAGTACAGCCCCCGTGGTTCCGGCAGCTCTTTATCTGTATGCACTATTGCTGCCAGGCAAGCATTTTAATCTCCTCTATCAAAATTTTATTTCCTCAAAAGCAGGTTCTGGGTTTCCTTTGCTTCACTCACTTGCCCCGTAGAGAAAAGTCCGTAGGCTCTTAATATATGCTTGATGACTTTAAAATTACCTTTTTTTTTGCTTTGTGCTATTAATGCCAGAAGATAACATTCCCTCCCATACACACTAAGAGACAAGAATAAAGCACCAGCTACAGAATTTTAGTTATAACGAGTATATGATTTTATATATACATGATGCTATATCCCTTGGATGGTATGAACTCTTTTATTAAAGTAACTTACTTAAGAATGGGATTTCAGTATAATTTTAACATGTGAGAATAGACTATGACCCTTTTGATGCTTAAGAAAATACCTTTCTGGACAAAACAGGCCACACACACACACACACACACACACACACACACACACACACACACGCGCATTCATGCAATAAGAGTGAAAAAAAAAGAGGCCATGAATTTGAAGGAGAGCAGGAGGGGTATGTGGTAAGATTTAGAGGGAAGGAAGGGAGAAATGTTGTAATTATATTATAATCACAAAAATAAAAAAAAATCACTCAAATCTAAAGTGACTGTAAAAGGATATTAATGAAGATCTGGATTGGTGAGATAATGGGTAACTTAGAAAAAAGGAAAGAGGAAATGAAGACCAGGGGGAAGCAAGCCACTGCCACAAGCACATCTGGAATTCACTAGATGCCTACTTCTCCTTCAGATTCTTTGGTCTGTTACTGCAATTATCAGTGTAAATGAAGAATGCATATAAACACAAGCAATGTGATCCCACTTCGAAGATAACAGGTACCAGCGGTATTGGAATGGTACATAAGTATGTGGAGGGAATATGTGTCCCACCTTCACGGTTAAGAACAGAATTAAATGGCAAAGACTGGTGAGACAGTGGACAGTGTAGCAGATAGGGAGATGGGGAGAAGAGGAGTGGCCAGCAGTGAGGAAGCAGTAGTTGGGGAAACAGTGTGACAACAAACCCTCAGATCACAGCATCTTTGTCAACATTCTGTGACACTGTGACTTTGAAAAAGTCTCACTAAGCTCAAGAGCATAAGGGAAATGATTTGTAGATCTTAAACCACAGCAATGATCAAAATCCAGACTTTGTAAAGACAATGTAAAGTTTCAGAACTTTGCATTGCAAAATAATATAGATACATGAGGCCTACATGGATAAGTCAGAGGAAAAATCTCATCACCCTCAATTGGTTTACTGGATGCCATCAGGATATTAACTACATCAGACAATTAAAAAACAAGCACCATCCCTTTTAATTCCTAATATTCACAGAAGTTCCACAGATGTCATCGTCCATCTGCATTAATTGAGAATCTGCTCATGAACTCGTGGTGAAAGTACCAATAACTATTAAAGTGATAAAATGCATCCATCACGAGGGGTTGTTAATTTCTGCAAAGTGCTATGATTCTTGTAGCTAGGAAACACTTATTCCATCAAGTCTAAAATGTGAGCCTTTATTGTATGGAAATAGTGCCGCTGGCCATTAGAAGCATTTCTTAATAAAGTCTGCTTTAAAAAATTAAGTATTTGAAATTCTTTGTGTGGGACGCCACCATTTTGCAGAATGAGGAGAGCCTGAGTTACAGAGGGGTTTTGATGATAACATCCCTTCCTGAATCCTGCCAATGTCTCTCAGGGATGTGAATGTCTCTTCTCATGGACACACACAGTTCACACAATAGCTCTCCTTTGATCCACAGTTTCCCCTGAAAGAGGAAAACATTGCCTGGAAGTGCTTAATTGTTTCATTTTTACTTTCCAATCATGTGACAGAAGTTATGAATGGAAAAAAAAAGACCATTCCAGACAAGAAAATTAAAGCAACCACATTGGATTTGAAAGGTTCAAAAACTTTACGAAAACAATCTACCCACTCCATAAAAAGTGGTTCACGCTTCATTGATGGCCTTTTAGGTTTTGTTTCCAGCTTCTACTGTGATTTTCACCTTTTAGCCTGTTTGCAAATGTTTTACAGTGAAAACAAGAAGGAATCACACAAAACCGGATACTCTAAGAAATCACTTACCTGCATGAATCGACCTTCTGATGTCCCTAGATTAGCAATGGTGAGGTCACCTTTGATGAAGGTGGATATAGATGTCAAGAGCACTTGGTTGAACTGGCCCATGAATAAATCAACGCGCTGTAAAGCCGTGGTAAACTCTGTCCGATATTCATCACTGCGTACTTCACAGCCTGATGAATTCCTCAGCAGGGTCTGGAATAAAATATGACCATAAAGTTAAGGTGAGTTGAGAGGCAAACAAACTGGTAAGAAACTTTGCTGTGTGTCATTAAAGAGATTGCTCAGAATATCAAGGATAGCTGTGAAAACAGACAAACAGCCCTAACCACGTAGGAACACTGGAGTGACTGAAATGGTCCGCACTGTTGTGTGAACAGGCTCTCAAAACTGGGAGGCAAAGAGTGTTGTCTCAGTTTTACACTGTGGTTCAAGTGGGCTCTCACGAAGCTAGAATCTAGATGCTGTTGAAAGAGAAACAAAACTTTAAATATCTCATTCTTTGATGTAAGTGTAGCAGTTCCTAGCAGCAAGTCCTATGAAATGAATTTCAGGTAAACTACTACTACTACTTCTACTACCAAGTTGTTCACAGTCATGTTACGACAAAACTCAGGTATATGTGCGTGTTTTGGAGAGAAGTGGAGGGGTGTAGTGGTTATAGAGAGTTCAGGGAGAAGATTCTGAGCATACGCCAACTGCCTTCATCAAGGTCCTGAATATATGTATTGGTAGAATTCCTACCATCTTTCTGTGTTCAGAAATTGAGTTAGTCTCTGTTTTACTCTCTCCATCTGTAAAACTCTCTCCATTCATCTATAGAAAAATGTCCCCACCATTCAGATTTGTTGCAAAGTTGAAATTAACCAGCTCATATGTGTCTCTGAGAACAGAACCAGCATGCAGAACTCCTCTTTACACTCTGTCACCACTGAGAGAAAGGTTAAAAAAATGCACATCAGGTATCTTAGTAGGCAGCTTCCTTGAAAGACTGGCGATGTTCAAATTCAACAAGAGGAGAGTTAAAAAGATACTGTTCAGTAATGCAGGACAAAGACAAGCACTGAGGATCCCTGCCTCTATGTACACATTTAGACCCCTGGTTTTTCTTTTACCTCACAGATCTAAGCATCTGTGCTTTCTTGGGCAGGACTATTCATGCCTGGATATCGATGTCAGACTTCCCAAGACTGCATTCTAGAGTCACGCCTGGACCATACTCTCACGCATCATACTCTCCCTGGCAATGTATGTCTCCTGTGATATCTATTCCATTGATTTAACATTTGTAACTCCATCCACACGTCTGAGAGATCCCAGGCTTAATGTGACTCCCTGCTTCCTGACTTTATGGCATTATGCATCTCCCAGCATGGCTCTTCCATCCCTTCAGACGTTCAATTCAGCAAATGTCTTCAAGATTCCTCCTTCTGTTTCATCCCTCCCATGCAATCTACCATCAACTTCCATCAGTTTCATTTTCTAACTGTCCTGGTTTCTTTCTGTTGCTGCACTAAAACACTGACCAAAGGGTGACTTGGTGGAAAGGGTTACTTGGTTTACATGTCCAAGTCACAGTCCATTCTTGAGTGAAGGCAGGCAGGAACTCAAGCAGAGGCAGGAACCGTGGGGGAGCTCGGCTTACTGGCTGGTTTCCAGGGTCACATTCAGCTGTCTTGCTTATTCCTCCCAGGACTAGCTGCACAAGGATGACACCACCATTGTGGGCTGGGCCTTCGAGCATCAATCATCAATCAGTCAAGAAAATGCTACACAGAACTGCCTCCAAGCCATTCGGATGGAGGCGTTTCTTCACTAAGGTTTCTCTGTTCTGGAGTGATTGTACTTTGTGTTAGTTTTTATCAACAGACTATTTCCCAGACTTGCCTCTGGTCCCTATCTCCAGCACTGTGATCTTTGTCCTAGCCGCCGTAGCTCAGCTGTTCATATTGCAGTAGACATTTTTCTTTCTTTTCTTTTAATGATCAACACCTCTTCCCTCTTCCTTTCTATTTAGAACACTTAATGTATCTCTTTGCTCTTAGGTCTGCTAGAGTTCATAACATGTGGCTTCAGCCCAACTTCTGTAGCTCTGTATTCTCCATGTCTCAGTGTGCAGGCTTGCTTTCAGCTGTCCAAGGGTTGCAGGCATCTTCCCACTAATGACCCTGACTTGTGCAGTTTCCTTTTCCGGGGTGCTGGTTTTCTGTGGCTTCAATACTATATTGCTAGTGGTAGACCGAATCACTAAAATAGAGTGCTACTAAATAATAAGAGAATGACTGAGCAAACAAGGTGGAGGGGGCTTGAGTGTGGAGCCTTGAACTAGTATTTTTTAAACTATCTTTTTCGGGAATAGGGCAGCCAGGAAGTCATGAGAAGCAAGGGATGCTTGGGTCCTCATCGTCCTGATGTCAGCTGGGAATTGGTAAATCTGGGCAAGAAGAAGGGGGTGGGAGGATATACTAAGGAAAATAAAGTCTGCCTTAGATAAAAAGAAATGACAGTTCATTCTTAGACATCTTTATATACAGCTAGGAAAAAGACATGAAAGTTAGAAATCCTTTATTATTATTGTGCATTATAATAATCAGAAACTTTAAATATTTTATGGCGCTTGTGACTGAACCCAGGTCTTTGTACACTCTAGGCAAGCACTCTGTCCCCGGCCTCATCCCCTGCCCTCCAACACACTGTTTAAGAACAACAAAAAAAATTCAGCTTTATTTCTGTATCGTGACTTCATTCCTTAAGGCTGACCACCCATCACATGGGATTGTAAAGTTCTTCTATCTTTTGCCTCTATGGTTAAAAGCCACCTAAAATATTCTATTTTGTGCACCGACAATTTCTTTATTTTAAGTGGCAATCAATTAGCAAGCTGAGAGAGTCTTAGAGATGATAAACCTGTTGCATTTTGTAATTAAGCAAATGTTTTGGTCACTTATTTTGATGTATTAATGAGCAGTAGCTGCTATTTAATTAGAAGCACTTCTTCGCTAAAGTACTATAGATTATTCTGAGGCATAGCAGGTAACTGGGGTGTACCAGCAACTCAATAGAGATTGATTGATTGATAATTGAGTTTCTACTGGTGATCACTGATTCATTTTGTAGAGATAGCCAGAGCCAAGGGAGGCTGCTTAAAGTGGCAATGAACAATTTAAAATCTTAGACCATCTGAAGCACTCCATTAGAAGAGGGGCTGCTTCAGGGCCAGGTTTCTCTTATCAGGCTCTACCTTCCCACACTCTCCATCTGTGAACTTTAAGATCTCAAACTTGACCTAGGGCACAGAGTTACTTAACGCATTTTCTGGGAAAAATACAATGTATCGTGTGTGGAGCTATCATGGATCATAAACTATTGTCAGCTTTCTGTCATCAAGACATGGGAACTCTTGTATCTTTTGTCTCCAGTGCTCTCCATCACACTTAGGTGATAAGCCTTGCTGGAGAATTTGTGTATCTGTAAAGCCACCAGAGAGAAAAAGTCCTTCTCTAAGCAGCTTACTTAGTGGGGTGAACAAGGGATTGGTTCAGAGGATCTCTGGGAACTCCTTGGAATGTCTGCAAGCCTAGAGGAGCTTGCTGACTTTTGCTTCAGTAGAAAGAGGGTGCTGTGACCTGGGCTTCCACCCCTATACACCTGTTTCCACAGATGTAAAGGCTAAATATAAAGCATTGATGTAGTACTTATATTGTGAACTTCAAGGCTCTTCCTTTGGGAAATCAGTCACTAAAACTCATGTCTTCAAGGATTAGTAACAAGGAGTTATGTCTCTATCTCTCCCCAGTAAAATTCCTATGTGGAGACATTGCACAATGCTAGGACAGGAGCTACTGGACTCCTTGATCTTGTAAGATTGTGAAATTTGGAGCTAAGAAACAAACAGGGTAGAGGACATTCTAGTTTCACAATGCATGGATCCATATCTAGTTCCTTTTCATCTTGTCGCAGAGCAGAAAGCTAAAGGGGAGGAGCAAGGACAGTGGTTTCCAGAAAAAGATGATGCCCCAGCATTTGCTGCAGGAGAGGGGACTCTTCTTATCATTCTTCCTGTTGAAACTCTTGGGCAACCCAGAGACTGGGGCAGGCCCACATAGCTCCATGCTCTCTGAGCCTTAGCAATGGGATTTTAATAGTGAGCCTTGGTTTAAGCTCTCTATATTGCAAAGCAACAGGCACAGAGTTCTAACTCTCAGTCTGACACACTTTGTCCTATAAAGATATGGCTGAACTTAACATATAGACTCACAGGATTGTACAATACACACACACACACACACACACACACACACACACACACACACACACAGCTTGTTGTAAACTCCCTTCCCTAGCCTCTATCTCACATCTCATACTAGAGATAGCAAGAATTACTCTGCACTATAGACTTTGAAGCAATACCTTAATTAATTCAGTGTTTTGTTTTGTGTGTGTATGTTTTCATTATCATGAGTACTTGCTAGGTTTATTTTGTTGTTGTTGTTTTTTTTTTTTACCTGACTCAGACTTACAATTTTTTCCTTTTTATAAAAAAGGAAATTGAAGTGCTAGAAACCCCAATAGGTTTGACTCAAAATGTTTTCCCCAATTAACAGTGTGATGTATGCAGCGAGTATGCAATTACCTTTAATTCAGTGTAATTCAGGATGTGATATATTTAAAATAGTGATTCTTTTAATTGATCTATGGGACAGATTTAGCTCATCTATAGATAATTTATATCAGGCATGTAGATGATTTTTTTTAAATGTAGTTTTGTGAAACCATTCCAGCTTACTCATACCAGCTCTTACATCCTTGACCATAGCAGATTAACAGAAGCTTTTAATACAAACTTTATGCATAGTCACATTTTGCATAAGTCCTAGTAATAGCTTTGTGGGAGACTCAGCTTTCAAAGTGCAAAGTGTCCTTTCTCTCCAGTTGGCTAAACACTCGACTATGTTAGTGTCAGGAGCTCTGCCATTCCTGTGGGGATGCAGGGGAGCTGCTGAAGGCAGGTGCACAGGGCTCTGGACATGCTTCTTGCAGATGAAGTTTAACTCCCCAGTCACTTGAACAGTGATCATCCACACTAAAGCCCAGGACTTCTTGTATGGTGCAGAGGAATCAGCTCCTTGGCAGAGCAGGCTTAGTCTTTAGTGTCAAAAGCTGGTGCTGCCTGGACCTTGTCTTGTGCTAGGAAGAGAACTCAAGTCTGATGATGTTCTCAGGGCAGAGCTTGAAAGGAAGATGTTTCCTCACTGGTTCTTCCTAGATGAAGAAATTCTGAGATACGGCTTCACCTGCTCCGGGATCATGACTGCCTGAAGCCTACTCTCGCAGTCTAGTTGTGAGTCTAGCAGAAGAGCAAAGCTGGGCGCAGAGTTAAAGGCAAGCCGGTGAAGGAGATCCTTTCAGTCTGTCCAGCCACCAACATAGCACAAACAGGCCTTTGGTTGGCCAGCTGCTGGCTCAGCACTGGTGAGTCACCAGGTGACTACGCTGCAGCAGCCAGAGCCTCACTTGCCGGGCGGTGGTGACCTAATTCTACACACCCAGTGGGTTTGTACCCCTCAGGGCCAGCATGGCTCCACATCTGCCTGCAGGCTATATTTGGACAGGCCTGACTCAAATCCATCATTTTCCCTCCCCATTTGGGAGGGAAGATTCTTCTCTGCTTGAATGTAGGAATTCTATAAATCATTTAACCCCAACCCCCACCACTGCTGAAGATTGAGCCCAAAGGTCTGCAAATGCTAAGCACATACCAAGCCAAACCACCAGTCATATTTCTCATTATTGTATCAAGGAAGTATTGTGCTTTTATTATGGTTACTTGCTCAAGACCAAGTCAGTCAAAGGTTTCAGCGTAGAGAGGGGAGGGGCTCACAAAGCCCACTCTTAGCTGAGTCCTTTTATTTTGGAAAGGGACTAGAAGAGACTATAGTCATCCCTTCATGGATGACCCACACCTGTGTTCAAATATAGTAGCACTAAATGGATTCAACGGGTTATACATAAAAAAAAATAACAGGACATGAAGCTGGAAGAGTGATTTGCAGGGGAAAGGGGAATTAGAGGGTGGAAATAGGGAATGGGTATGATAGGATGTACTATATGTATTTATGAAGTTTTCAAAGAATTAAAAAGACATAATAAATATGTTAGACTTTGAAGGTCATAGGACCCCATGAGATTACTTTTTGAGTAGGTATGTAACTCTTTAAAAAGGTAAAAATCATTCTCAACTTGACACATGTGTCAAAATGGTTTTTCAACCTCTCTTCTGAAGGCACTGTGCACATAGGCAGAGAAGAGACTAAGTCATAAAAACACACAACTAATTATGTACAACAAAGAACTCAGCTGATCTGTAACTGAAAACACTGCACTGGCCTCGAGTGCTGTAAGACTAGGAAGGAGTGAGAATTAGAACAGTATGGGCTTGAACAGCTGCAAAACGTCGTAGCAGAGATGGATGCTGAGTGAGGTCTTGACAGAAGTTGGACTACAGAAGGATAAATTCTTGGAACAGATTATATTTTATGTACATACGTGTATGGCTTTCTATTTGCATGTGTACAGATACCTACATTCATACATAAATATATGTCTACTCTTGGGATTAGAACACTCAAAATTCTACAGTGGTAGGGGCTTTGGAACTGGAATTGTTAGAACTTTTGCATCTTTATCATTTCCCAAGGTGAATCAGATATAAAACAGGCTGAGCCCATGTGGTTTTGGTTAGCAGCCTTCATATTGTGCTTCAGTCTCAGCAAGGAGTGACAGTGATTCATAAAATTGTTCCAAGTATGGCAGATTTTGATGCTGTGAGGAGCTTTTCCTGTCTTTCTCTATTTAGTTAAGAGAAACCAAACTGCAATGCACCTAGTTCATAGAGATATTAGAAAACCAGATGACACAAAGCCAATCATTACACTACATTAGCCAATCAAAGGGAAGATGCTTTTCCTGACTGCAGAAAGAGCCACAGCTTCCTTGTGGGCCTAGCAGGCTCACTGTCAATAAGGAGTATCTAATGACTGTCTTAGCAGAAGATTAGAAGGGGTGAAAGATGGATGAAACAAAGGTGTTCAATCATGCCCTGGTATATTGTTGAAGTCTGTGACTATATTCTAGCCTGTCATTAATCTATCTGTCAATAGCTCTTATCCCTCTTTTCCACCTTAGCACTAACAAGTGACACCCATTTCGTGTTTTCTCATCTGGTTTTAGACTTGAACTACTTATCAGAAGCTTCATGAGTGGGCAAAGAGTCCCAACCCAATTCTCTCATTTCAAATGGGCTTTTCCAGTCCAGGAGAGAGTTTCTCTGCCTAGCATGTATTTCATGACTATGAAATGGTGCCAAGTGAGGGGGAATCTTGTGGCCATAAAGGGTGATACTGATAAAGGCATTTATTCTTTTCATTATCCATGCATCATTTTAAATGTGAAACCGTGATCAGTGTCTAGCAGAGAAAGCCTGTGGGCTGCAAAGGCAAATGTCAAGGAAGGCTACCACTGTGACTGTCACTATATGAGCAATACCCCATAGATGACCAAAGTTCCTTTCCCCAGCAGTATCACTCAGTTCTGGGAATGTTCCAGAAGATCAGAAGGAGCAGAGATGTCCTCCTTCTGAAGCATCTTAATGGATTTAACTCTTTTCTGGTTTCAGTTAACTACCAAATCCAGTGATTTCTATCTGGCCACCTTCCTTCTCTCTTTTTATCTCCTTTCATTTTTTCCCTCTTGGAATCACCATCTTCCCAAAGTGGATGGGGTGCACCTGTGCATTTGCAATGTTTAGGGGTGTAAGGAGGAAACATAGTGAAAAGTTTCTGCACCCCAATAGGCCTCTCCACTGATGCAGCAATCCAGACTAGACCAAACCAAACTGAATTAGAAAAAGCCCACGTTTAATGGATACAGCACTCCCAGATGGCCTTCCAATCCCCAGACCGGAGATTGGAAAGAGGGACCAGCAAACTACAAGTCTGTTTTCTGAGGGGCAGTTTAAATACCCTGTGGGAATGGTCTTGAGCATCTCTGGGGGAAGGGTCTTCATTTGTCAGGCTTTCTGAGATGCAGCAGGGTTTTGAGGGAGATGGGGAGATGGGGGGGGGGTTGGGGGGACCCCCTTTAAATACCCTGTGGGAATGGTCTTGAGCATCTCTGGGGGAAGGGTCTTCATTTGTCAGGCTTTCTGAGATGCAGCAGGGATTTGAGGGAGAGGGGGAGATGGGGGGGGGGTTGGGTGGAACCTCCACCATAACATCCCAGACTCTTTGGGTATATGGATGCCAGGGGCTGGGGTGGAGCTTCCACCTTAAGACATAAGCTGGAAGAAATAGAACTTTTTAGTTTCTCCTCACTGTTAATTTAAATCTTCAAAAACCACTACTCTATAAATTAGTTTTTAGAGATTTGAGGGGAAGAACAAGAGGTAGTTTACAGGAAATGGTATTTTTACTAATAAACATTTTAGTAAAATGTTTGAAATTTATGGATCATTTATTTGAAATACGGATCTGTGTTATAATGACTTGTTTGATAAATTTGTGTTTTGTTCAAACTGTTGTTTAAGTACCAGGTATATGGAGCTAGAATGTGTCATCCATATCAGGGGATAACAATATGAGTGGAAAATACATCACACTGCATGTGCTAAGAGATGTGTTGAAATGGGTAATGAATGTCACTATAAAATCAGAAGACTTTATAGACAGGGGTGTGGCGGGAGGGGAGCTAGAGACTAGGAGAATTAAAAAGGAATGGAGAAGAAAACTGAGGTTGACAAAATGAGTGATGGAGGAAATCGAGGCAGACCATGGAACCGGTATTAGAAGGCCGGGATGTGATGGAGACCCACAGACCCAATCAGCTACAGCAGTGACAGGCTGGGTACAGGGCAGAGTTCAGCAATGCACTTGAGCCACTTTGTACCAGTTCACAGAGCCACTGGTGCAATTCCCCTCCTTGTTTTTACTCAATGACAAAACCTGTTTCAGTGGTAACTTGGCATAGGTGTGATGGGATACTAAAATGCCAGAAAGTGGCCAGCAGTGCAAGCCACGGGCTTCTATTATCTTCTACCACGAGTCAGTTCTTGGTTGGCATTCTACTACATGTGAAGGAAATGAGGGCCCAAGTCAGGGACTCCTTGAATAGTATCCTAATGAGTGTGGACTTTATTCTCCACCACTGGGGCCTCCCCTGATTTTTCCTATGGTTGTAGCTGTAAAAACACAAAAGATTACCACATCATTGAGACTCTGGAGACAGACTCAGTAGAGATGAGGACAGATCTAGGGTGATCTAATTTTATCTTATTGGCATCATTTTTAACACACTAACAAAAAAAAGAAAAAACCTGATAGAAGCAATAACATTTTCTATTTCTGGTTTCTAAATACGTGGAAAGAGAGAAATTAAAGGTTTTTAAACTACACATTTACTGGGAATGAATCCAGATTTTATTTTGAAGATGGAATAGGAGGCTGTTCATGAAGAAGGCTGAGGCAGGCCAAATGATTCCTTGGAAATATTAAATTTCCTGATTAAATAGGTGTTGTTTGCATCGACCCTAAAAGCTGGATAAGGCGCTTAAGGAATCCCTAAGCAAGGCAGGCCTGCAGGAGGAGAATGTCAACATGGGTTAATGAATGAGAGAGGTTGTGTAAACGATTACTTAATCCCAGTGGAGGGTTTCCTGAGCCACTGGGGAACTGGGTTGAGGTTGATAGACAAGAATAGGCTAGAAGGAAACAGAGCATTAAGCAAACAATAGTTCAATTTATTTTGTGATTTGCCTGTAGCTCGGGGTATAACATAAAAGCCACACTAAAGCAAAAAAAAAAAAAAAAAAAAAAAAAGTAAAGGAAGCGATCCAGCTATCATTGTTGAAGTAGCTATCCACCCATTCACTGGAATGGAATGGAGAGTTTATTATATATTCACAGACAAAATAGAAACTGAACTGTTTCTTGACTATTTCTTGAACCGTTAACCTACAGAGAAATAAAGTTCCGGGAGTTATATCAGATGCTTCCTAGAGCCCAAAATGCAGGGAAAGCTCTAATACAAAAGCAGCATTTATTTATGAAAATGTCAGTGTTCACTTTCCCAACAGTCCCCAACCCTTCTCTTCGTGAGCCCCTGTGCACTCAATCCAATGGCTGTCATCTGACCAGAGTCTCAAGCTGCCTGACAGCAACGGCCTTCACCTTTGTTACCCTAGAGTTTATGGAAATAGGCAGGCTTCTCATTTTTCAACAAGGAACTTTCTTTCTAGTAGGTGAGAAAATGGTCACAATTTACCATAACGTGACACCATCTGTAAGGTCGGATTATGTTTAAGTTCTCTTTGTATATGTCACCAACTTAAATCTTAAACATTGGACTTTTCAACCTCAACTACAAGTTTCACCTACTATCATTAACTACCACTTACATATCGTAATTTTTAAATCCCACTGGGTATTCCTAGCATTGGGACAATGATAAGATTGAAATTGTATGTTATATGCCTAGTTATACCTCGAGTGACTGACCACTTTTATAGTAATTATACTTAAAGAAGTCTGAGCTTAGTTGAGAGTAAGAAACAGTGCTATTTTTTTTCCCACAGTGTCTCCAGATAAATCCAATGTAATGGGCTCATTTTCAAAGTAAAAATATTCTCAATCACCTGTACTAACGTGGTTACTACTTTTTGTTTACCATGACAATGGAGTCACAAATTAGTTTCTACATAATAAATTATCAGATGTATCCCATCCCATTGTGAACTCCCCATAATAATTCAAGTTACTAAGTACTGGGATTACCTATGTGACCCAAGGTTCACCTCTATTATTGCACTTTGGGGCATTTCTAGAGACTTAGACTGTCTCGTGTTGTTGAAAATATGAAGAAAATAGTTTCACTTTCCTATTTTCTTTTCCCAAACTGTGTATATTTCTTCCATCCACTTGCTCTTATAAACAGTGCATTACACTCAAGATTTTGGTCACTTTACTGGAAACTAGATAGCCCTCTGCCTGTAATTACGAGCTGCAGGAAGGGGCAAGCCAGTGACCTGCCTGACTTGTAGGCACAGGACCAAGCTCCGAAGATTAAATGCATCCTATCCCCTTGGCAAACACCCTTTCTTTGTTGGCCAAACAAAAGCGAACAAACAAGCACAGAGAAAGGTGTTTCTTACACCTTTTATACTTCAAACCTTCACAGCTTGTGCAGATGATGAAAAGAACACCGTTTACGATTTATTCATAGAAATCCGTGTGCAAATTTATCCAAGAGCATATACTCCCATGATTCCCATGTTCTTTATTGTTTAAATGTATAGATTTAGTTGGAGACTTCTGAGTTCAAATGAGCAGTATTTGTTGTCATGATCTGCAATGTAGATGCTTGGTAGGAAAGCATGGCAAAGCCCTCCCTACTGAGACCTTTCCCCGTGTAGATATCTGCATAATTAAATACATATCAACAGATGAAGATGATTAGCGTGATAGAGAAAGGCTTTATGTGTGTGCAGCAAAGATGAAGGAATTGCCAACACAAAGATGGCCCTGGCTGGAGAGCACACACTGGGACATTCAGGAGGTGCTCATGAGACGGGCATGGGTCCTGGGAGCACTTGGCTCCCGCTTGGCCTCACAGCCACATGACGCTCATGAGCAGGAAGCACACTAAAAAGGGACGTAATTGTGAAGGGTACACTCTGCAGACACAGCACAATGTGACTTGGGCCACCTCAGCATCGTATCTCCTCACATTCTATTAACGTCTATAATACTGTGGCTTTCAAAAGGACTTATTTTTGTGTTCTCTGAGTTGCATGATTCTTCGTCATAGGACTCATGAGTAATAGGAGAACCCTTTCCATCTGCAGAAGAAATGTCTCCACAAATACTGAGTGTTGACACAAAAGAGAGGCAGAGAGCCAAGGAAGAAATAATCCATCCCAGCAGAGAACCTATCTACTTCCAAAGAAGCTGATGGGGTGCTAGGCTATGAAAGGCAGTGAGTGAGCACAGCTCAAACAGTACCTATAGCTTCTAGCCATGCATATATAACCTACTTCACAGTAAGCTTTACTAAAACACACTGATAATTTTGCATAATGAAATATATTTTTAAAAGTTAAACTCTCAGCAGGACACTACACCTTCTGATATCTTTGTTAAGTATAAAATAATGCACTTTCATGGCCCGGCCCACTTTAAAAAGTTAGTTAAATGTAGCAATTTATGCTTCAGACATAAGGCTATGAAATAGGTCATGCTTATTAGTGTATTAGACATGGTATATGTTTGCCCAATATATTATAAATATATTAAAGATATAGTGCTTTTCCTACAGTTTTAAGCTTCATGTAAAAGTTAACATTTATCACCCCGGAACAGTCTTTTAAGATTAAACCATAAAACTTAGATATTGCCTTTCATTTATATTCACAGATTATGTCATGAATTTAGGACATCTTGTCTACTTGAGTGACTTGGTCACTCACTGCCGTCTGTACTAATCCATTGCTGCATGGAAGCAAGTGTCATGTATGGCTGGTTTCCCACTCCACTGCCCTACTGCCAGTTAGCACTCAGTCACTATTGGGCTTCCTATTGAATCCTGGTTGCATAATAAATCCTTTTTCCTCTTGCTGAAAATAGTGTTCACAAGTATCTGCTCATTTTATGCCCTAAATAAAACAGTTAGGCTCTGGCACTTAGCTTAAACTAATAAGATGGAAGAACAAGGTTGCAATGCAATTAGCTGAAAATAAATGGAAAATATTGCACATTCTATTGTCAAGATAATTTTTAGAGACATTCATTTTTGCTATTGACTGCCACCGCATTAGTGCTTGTAACCTGTTTAGTGCATTAGCACTAAACACTATTGATTCACTCAGAGCCCGTGGGCCAGTTCTGCTTTGTCCCCAAATCCTGAGTGCCTCTTCACCTTCAGTGCTAGCGGGCTGCCTGTGAGATGCTAAGTGTTAATCAGATATTTTAAATGTAAACTATTGGCAGAAAACTGAGCATTCAAATTCGAATTCTCCTGGTACACAGACCTACATTCTAGGCCACCATGAATCATCTATGCATTTTGTGATGACAACACAACAAACTGAATTTCCATAAAGTCAGCTCTATATCAGAATGCCTTCCAAACCCCAAATGACCTTAATTCACCCTTTTTACCTACAGCGCAATCTGAAGTGTCATCTGCCATTTAATGTTCTCTGATTGATGAACATTTCGGCAATATACCCAAATAACGTAAGTGAAGTATAACATTAGATGCATCTTTTTATCTAATTTATAAACCATCTTTCCCACATGTGAGCATGGACAATAGTTAAAACCAAGTTTCATTCTATGTTAGCATGCACTGGTTAGACATTTCCCTTTCCTTTTCCTTCTGAAAGATGGACAAATCTTCCTGAAGCATCTTTGTACACACACTTCGTCTGTTCGCACATTAGCCTAGGTCTCAGGTAAGTGCAGAAAATTGCTTCTCCAAGGTAGAGCCTGGCTTTTAGAATAGGAAGTCAATATTGCCCAGCTGATGAGTCATATGCAAATGAACCCTCCTGGAGCATTTTAGTTTGAAAAATATATAATTAGCAGACTGGAATGTATCCAGGATCCTCGAATCACTTACCACATCCATGATTTAAAAAAAAAAAGTCAAGGTAGTTTTATTGACTTCAAGAGTAGTTAAGCCTTTGGTTTCATTTGCCCGATACTTCCGAGCCCTCCATGGGCATTTGGGATGTGACTTACAGCACATACCTGGGCAAATGGTCATTCTGAACCCACTGTGTCAGTATTTGTACCAATCCACAAATAAGTACCAGCGGAAATTCCTGGTGAGTCTTCTCTAAGCTCTGGCAGATCCTTGTTTTTCTTGTTTGAAAGAGGAGATAAGAATACAGAGAGGGATGGCCACAGTTAAGACAGAAGTCTGGAGGAAGGGTGCAACATTACAGTATGTTAAAAAAGTCTATTATTACGCAATAGGTTATTATCCTTATCAACATGTGGGGTTCCGCATGCTTCCAGTTATCTCTAACTGTGGAATGTGGGAATGGAAACATCACATATTGGTACCGTGGTTTCAGAATGTTACCTTTTTCAAGTTACCTTCAAAATCCATTTCTTTTCCTGTTGGACTTCTTGTCCAATACAGGCAATACAGCAATTTCCCTAAATGAATCACCATGTAGGGATCAGCAACTTAACACAGTCATGCCCTGCTTTAAAAGACACTGAAGAACAAAATGCACTCTTAAACTGCAAGGGGCGTGGCTAACCTCAGCTGTCCCACATGTGGGAGAGACTGTTACTCACATCCGGAGTGAATACCATCCCCAGGTAAAGGCTACCTGCACTGTTGGTCAGAGTGCCAACTTGAACTCTGTCCTTTTGCTTTTGGTTTATGAAAGCATTGTCCTGTGACATTTTTAGATCATTCCTGGGATGGGCTTGGGAACAGACATGTGATGGTTTAAGGGGGTTACAAGGAAATGGGGAAAAGTCAGGAGGCACTAACGGCTAATTTGCTGCTTTGTAAAAATAGCCCCAGGGTGTGCCCAATGAAATCAGAGAATATTATGAAATTCTGGAAGGAAATTAATTTCAAGTTTCTCTTAAATAAAAAAAAATGCACTGTGCCATTTTGTATGCAATGGATAGCAGGGAGAATTCAAATAAGCCAGGAAGTAGCAACTTGCTGAGTCTGGAAGAGAAGAGAGCCAACAGCTATGGAAAAGAATCCAGTGAAAAATTACTACAGTTTTAGCTAGATTTTTTTTTTAAAGTAAAGTACACTGAATCCTTGAACCTCAAGGATTTTCTTTCTTAAAAGATTTGCCTTGGTAGCAATTACATTTGGTATACAGCCAAGATATTTATGTTTAAGTTTGGAGCAATGTCTAATATCAAGAATGAAGAATCCTCAGTAACAGTACAAAGGGTAACAGGCCCTCATTCCTGAATACAGGAACACACACACACACACACACACACACACACACACACACACACACACACACACACACACGCCCTTTGTAATCTGACTTTACATATTTCACTCCTTATACAAAACACATTCTCTTGAGAGCACTACATAGTCTAAATGAGCAATGGCAAACCAAGCAAATGACATGGATGTTATTTCTAATGCTGACTGCACATCTACAGCTTGAGTAGTGTGGGAGAGTATAGATACATGGCCTAGAGAGACTTATAAATCTCTGTTTATTTTATTAAATATTACAAGACATGCCCCGAGGAGGACAGATCAATAATGGACCTTGTGGTTTCCTGATGGAATGCTGCAATTATTTTCTTCCATTACAACTTAAATGTAACTCAATTTTACCCATCTATCATCTTTATGATAGTGATAAGAAACATCACTGAATGTTTGTTTTGCTGCTTATGCTTAATTCCTTGTTTGCATCTTTTTTATTTTGATTTTTATTGAAAACTGTTGTAATTGCTTTCCTTTCTCCCTCTGACTGCTTGGAGTGGTGACCCTTTAACCCTGGCACTCAAGAACGGAGATGGAAAATTACTACCTTTAGTTTCCTTTATTTTGGGAAGCAGTTGGCTACCCTTTGAATTGGAGTACAAGTGATATTTGAGAAACAAGGAAGCTCAATAAAAACAACCTACATGGTTGACTTTTTCTGGAGCTATACTGTCTAATTCTTAATGCAAAGTTTGACTTGAAATACATAACCAGGATATCTTTCTGTGCCAGGGCTAGTTTAAAATTTAAGTCAGGGAATGAAACCGATTTTCTTAAGTGTAATTCAATTGGATTCAGTTGCCGCCCTTGGTGTTAGCCCATTTAGACATTAACTAATTAAGTTGTACGGAATTTTGTCACTCATAATATAAAGAGAGGGCAGTGAAGACTCTCAGGAAAAACAGAACCACAATATACCCCCTTTCTTTAAAGAAACCAACTGATCATTTGAAATAGCCTCCCTTTACATAAGAATTTTATAGTAATAGCTATCATTTAATATGAGTATGGGACCAAGCCAGGACCGTTGGGTATTATTGTACTTTTCCATATAATAGGTTCCACAGGAGGCCAGAATGCCTAGAGAATGTAAATAAAGTTCTCAAGGTCAGCAGTAGAAAAGAGTGGGGTGCAGGCCTGAACCCATATCTTGGACCTAAGTCTTCTTTCATTTAGACTGTACTGATTCCCAAGGAGCTAATTTTGTAGTCATTCTACTATGCCAGGTGGATTACAGAATCACTGCACACGTTGTGAGCACCTGTGAAGGAGGGTATGTTAGTTCCATGTTGCCGATGAAACCCAGCCTGCAAGAAGTTAAGCAGCAGGGCAGAAGTCACAGAAGTGTTCTGTAAACCAGGCCTTTCACCCTTGAGTGCCTGGTACCAAGTATCATTGTTTCCCCAACAGTTGATCCACTATTCATTATTAAGATGACCACTATGTCACTGAGTATATCAACCACATTCAGGAAGGCCCCCGTGCTGCCAATACAAAACAGGCTCTCTCTCTCTCTCTCTCTCTCTCTCTCTCTCTCTCTCTCTCTCTCTCTCTCTCTTCCTTCCTTTCTTTCCTTGTGTGTGTTATTTTTATTTGATTCTGGTATATTTTATCTACCTTTTTTTATTTTTCTTTTTTGTTTTTCTTTTTTTTTTCCTGAGGAAGAGAGAGCTGGCATAGAGAACATGAGGTTAGTTGAGTAGGGAGGTGGAGAGGATCTGGGAGGAGTTGGGGGAGGGGAAAGAATATGATCAAATACACTGTATGAAAACAATTTTAATAAAAAAACTAAAAAAAGATGACTAAGATGTTGGAGAAATATTTACTACAAGTTTACTTTTTCAAGTGTTTACACAGTAGAATGAAACTTTGTTAATGGAACTCTAGAGAAAAGAGTGCAATACATTAACAATATTTTATATAAAGAACCTTTCCTATCTCAACATCCAGTAAAAAGCTTTTCTAAAATATAGTATTTCAAATCTCCAAGTAAAATACGTAGTATACTTACAGAATAGGATTGCTGCTGATTTTGGGATTTTTAAATAGCTCTCCTATTCAACACTGATTTGCATTTGCAATAATTATCTCAGTGTTCATAAACTATTTTTTCTGGACTTTCAAGTTAATAAATTCCTTATGTAAGATTGGAGGAGATTCTAGTAATTTGAAGTGGGCTAAAGGATTTATAATGCTATGTATCTCCAAATAAGAGGAGTTTTTTTCTAAATCCTCCTAAAGTTGGGTTATAACAAAGCTTCCATATTATAGGGGCATTTTCTCAATGATTTTATTTTGCCTAATAACAGCTAATGGAATACGTATTAGCCTAAAATAGCAGGAATCCATACTAAATTGAGATGTTTATAAAGTTTCACCAATGAATGGGTTAAAAAAAGACAGAAAAATATTTTAAATGAATTTGAAATTATTGTGGATGTGCATACTAGTAAAATACACAGTTAGATGTCACTCTAAGTGAGTCCTTTAAGAGCCACATTCAAGCTCAACAGAAAAAAAAATGTGTATATCGTGAGAATCAAGACCATATTCTTAGCTCCGGCTGTCTTGGAATTCACTCTATAGACCAGGCTGGCCTCTAACTCAGACAACTGTCTGCCTCTGCCTGTGGGGTGATGGGATTAAAGGCATACACCACCACCATCTGGCCTAAGATTATATTCTTAGAGAAGGTCTATTAGAACAAAAAACACTAGTATTCCATGGATGAGCATCTACGGCTTGGGATAAGCTCCCAGAAATGGAATTATATGTAGAGACAAGGTCTGAAGCACAAATAAGACACGGGTGAAAATGATGTGCTCTCAGAATCATCGGATGACTCAAAGGGGCTTTCCTGTTGCAGTTGTGAGAAGACGCCTGTAGACCGTGAGGGGAGAGAAAGCAACGTAACTTGACCATCAGTAAGCAAGTTAGGCCCGAAACACCTGCTGTATCCCTGAACAGAAGATGGTTTTTCATGGTACCTAGTTCTTGGTCCTGCAGTAGAAATACTTTTTATATATGGTAGGGAGAAGGGAGGGCAAAAAGCCCCTCTGATGAATCACTAGAACTGCTCATGAGCCTAAGTAGAAAGGTACAAGCATCTTTCAGCTTGTCCAAAGAACACTCAAGTCTGTCCATGAAAAAAAGATATTAATATCAAAAGTACTCAATGTGTGTCTAGTCGTGAAATTTCATGCTAAAAATAAAGACTCGATTCCAAGATATCATTAGATGGGTCACCTGATATCTGGCCAAGTTAATCAGCCAAGACAAAAACAAAGTCATCTTATTTCTCAGAGGCTTCCCAACAGCTCAAGTCCTGTAAATCATTTTGTTCTTGCTGCCATCGTTTTACGACAAAGCTGGGAAATGACTATATGCTGATTATTGGAACTTTCTGTGGCCCAGGTATGCGAAAGCAGAGTGTGTGTAGTCTCGGTTTCAGAAGAATTTCAGCCATTACTAAGTGGAGAAGATAAACAGGCAACTAAAGAACGGAGCTTTGCAGGTTATTTGTCTTTATGGAATTTGGCCACTGCAAAACTTGGCTTCCCTTGCAAGGAGACTGTTGGCAAGTTACATCTTGTTTCCCACAAGAATTTTTGAGATGGGAGTGACAATGGTTTCAGGTGTGGCTTTTGGGGCATTTTTTCCTGCGTGATAAAACTGGTCTGCATTTTATTGGATAATCCTGCCTCTTTGTTCCCCCTGGAACACTAAAAAAACGTCAAAGAGGGTAAGATAAAGTTCAGAAGGTTTTGAGACTTTCTAAAATGAGTAAGGACATTTACAACCAGGAGGCTGAAATGTAAGAAATAAAACGAGATAAGATACCAGTATGGCCCTGCAAAGTCAACTGTCTTTTTAACTTTCACAGGACAAAATCCAAGGATCAAGGTCATATGCCCTGGGAGGAACTCCCAATAGGCTCTTTAAACTCCTGTTGCTCAGCTAGCTTGCTGGATGCAGGGCAAGTGTTTTCTCCAAGATGCTCTGCACACCACACTTGCACTTTTGAATCCCAGGTTTCTGAAAGCCCTCCCGTTTTCTTCTATCCGTTTGTAGTATTTTCCACTGAAGAAAAGGGCAGCCTGTTGAAGGATCCCATTGTGTCTTACAGAGTTTACAAAGTATATTAAACATGCGACTGGGCAATATGTCTTAGTCAGGACTGGTGTGTGTGTGTGTGTGTGTGTGTGTGTGTGTGTGTGTGTGTGTGCATTTATTTTTTTGTGTAGGCACATGGAGGCCAGAACTGAGCCTTGGGTGTCACTCCCCAGTACCTGTTTGTTTTTATTCATTTATTTGAGAGAAGGTCCTTCTTGGCGGCCTAGAGACTGCCAATTAGGCTAAAATGACTGACTGACTGGTGAGCCCAAGGCATTTCTGTTATTAGTACTGGGGTTAGAAGCATGCACCACCACACCTGTTTTCTTCACATGCATTCTTGGAATGGAACTCAACTCCCCATGATTACACAATAAACATTTCACCGACTGAGCTACCACCCTAGCTCCACATTAATTTCATAAGATATTATTTTAATCATTAATGAAACCCAATTTCCTAATTTTCCTACAAAGAATTTGTAAATATCTTGAATACAAATCATTGACTAACCACAGAAAAGCCTTGATATCCTTGTCTTTAGACTGTCATCTATTCTGCTTTATACCCAATTTTAAGTGGTATGTGACTTACCCTATTGAAACAGTGCTCATGGTTGGGTCCATAAAAATGCTGGAGACATCTCACGTTGTTTTTGTTGACTATCTTGTTGAAGAATTCATTGACATATTTGATAGGGAATGCACAGACTGCCGATCGATTCATGGGTTCAGCAGAGTCTGGCTTGCTTTGTGCGAACACACCGTAGAGTATGTCATCATTTGGGCTGGCTCCTATTTGCTTAGCGAGATTGGCTCCTGGTTTACTGACATAAGCAGCTTGGAGGATATTAAACACCTCTTCCCTTGTGGATCTCTTCCTTCTTTTTTCTGTGAGAATACACTCCAGAGGCATTTCCATGTAGGAGTGCAACCCAGAGTCTACAGAACAGAACCTGATTATTCTTGTATGAAAAGTCTGAGCATCTAGGGTTTCCTTTTGGACAGTCAAAAAGTAAATAAAATGGTTGCTTTCAAAGGCATGTATGTACTTTATGGGGTAAGAATCTCGGAATTCAGGTAAGACATCAATATAGGACTGGTCTGTCAAAAACTTAAAGCCATCTTGTGTTTCCTTCAGGCGTCTCACCGATATCGAATGCAATGAATGATCAGGAAAGTAGGTAGAATTTATTGTATTCCCCACGAAGAAATTGATAAACCGGTCCTTTTCAGACAGGAGGACTTTGGCTCCCAGGGCACTCACTACGCAGTCAGGACACTGGCCTGATTCTTCATCCACATGTGGGGAGAACATGCAGTGAACCTCGGACTGTATGTCAGCAGTATTGTCGGGAGGAAGGACATGCCGCTGGCAGGTCCCTCTGTTGACACTGCCACAGCTAATGAGTTGATCGTCATAGTATGTGTCAACAAGCAGAGCCATGTTGATATTGTCTTTCCAGACACCTCCTGATGAATTGGCTTTGCTGCTGCAGTCCTGACACGGAAAACAATCTGGGTGCTCCAACACGGGCCCAGTCTTGTACTCGGACACCTTCTGAAGGTCTTTGTCACTTAAAACGTAAATGTAGTTTGTGGCTCCGAGGTAAATATGATGCCCGTGTAGAACGACATTCTGGATTGGGGTTTCTGAGGTAAAGTTGGGAAGCTGGTACTTCATATTCATGTTCATCTCGGACTTCACTAGGGCCTCCTTGCACTCCCCATGGCTCCTATGCAGCAAGGTCAGCAGCAGCACCAGAATGCCAGGTGACAGCACGGTGGGAGCCTTCATTGTGACAAGTTGATCTGCCAAGACACAGTCAGGCAAGAGCTGTTGAGTCGTCATTAGAAGCAAAGAGGAGAAATGGAAGCGCTACTCCAGCCTCACTAGCAGAAATAACATTTCCTAATTGGAATTTTTACATAGCATGAAAACAAAAACTGCTAGCCGGCTTCACATAAAGATGCATTGTAGGGCTGGACATGACTCCACATAGTTTAATTTTAGAAGTCAAGCCACAAACGAGTAATTTTCAAGGCCCATTATGTGATGCAAACAATGTTCTGTGTTGAGGCCCATGCAGCAACTGAGAGACGTTCAACCCCTGAATAAGAAACATTGCACATTCTTTCTTAACCCCTTGCTGGTTGCTTAATGTGGTTTCATATCTGTGGCTAATGACTAGGTTGATACTTAAACTTTCTTGGTTAGTCAAGTAAAGGAACTGTGGTTCAGATTCATTTATTCTAGAAATCACAGCAGGCATTGTTTCCTTGGGAGCATGTAGAATTACTCCGCTAAATTTAGCTTCCTTTTGGAAGAAAACAATCATAAATCCTAGAAGCCAGCGATCACATGCTGTTTATAGGATTTTGTGTGCAAGGAAAAGGTATGGTTATAATTTGGCTATTGTCAACCTATTGTTTCAGACAGACAAGTGCCTAACGCAAGATCACCAGGACTTCAAAAATCAGCAGGCTGAAATGTGTAAAGTGAAATTTAATCTTCAGAACTAAAGTTTTAGAGCTATTTCCCAGGGGAAATAAAAACAACATATTGTTCATTATCAAGTCAAAAAAGCTCTTTAGTACCAAGAACATTATCTCACCATGGACCAGTGTTTCTCCCAGGAAGCATAACTGCTTTGCTATTCCATTTTTAAAAGTATGTGAATTCTACCATTAATAGATATCAGCAGCGGTAGGGTATTGTTTTCCAATAGAGAGGATCTAGAGGATCTAGAAAGAAACTAAATACCTATCACTTGTGTTTTCTCAGGGAGCTAAAGGATGTTTAAACCATATTCGGCATTACAGCTATGGCAAAGACTAACTTTGGATCTATGAAACTATACTCAACATCACCAAGCAACTAATATGTGCATGGTTCTGTGCTTACACTATGGAAAATGGGGCATCGTCCAATCGTTCCTGCCTTTCAGTGAATCTAAAACTGGCTAATAAGTAACACAGAGAGACTCATGACTATTTTACCTATCATTATGACAACCCACCCAGCACAAAGCCCAAAACTACAAGTATCAAGAAAGGGAGCGATGGCCTCTGTATAGAATCATGATATGAAAAATAGTTACAAATTCGTTATGTTGTAAGGTCCATTAGGAGGACAGCATATATCTGACTCATCACTGTATTTCAAGAATTGGGTACAGGGGAGCGTGGAACACAGCTGGCATCAAACAAATATATATTAAATCTGTGTGTAAATAAAGATAAACAGTAGATTCAAAAATAAGAACTTGAGTCAACATATTTGTTGACTTTGGTTCTATTAAATTTCTAAGAATTGGAAGCTTTAAAGAAATGGTTGGGTGGCAACTCTGATAGCCTAGAATGAAGCAAAAGAGGGCCAGAAGCAACATGGTGGCTCCAAGAACAGAAAGAGGCAATGAGAGGCACAGTTAAGTAAGTCAGATTTGACACCTGGCTGGACAGAAGAAAGGGGAGGTAAAGATGAGTGGGAGTCATTTGGGCAGAAGTAGAATGGGTTACAACAGCATGGCAGGCAGCATAGGAAGTTAGCTAAAAGACATAGTTTTTAAGCACACTGAGTTTAATTAAGTCATGGGAACTGAGTAAATGTTCTACTATAGGAATGGCTGGAAGGGTTCACATTATTCATCAGGAAGCAGGTGCTTGGAATACATGACGAATGAAATTTCTGAGCAGATGGAACATCTATGCCAAATAACAGAGGTGAATAATGAACTGTTTCTGAGGAAAATTGCCCTTATGGATGAGAGGCATGACTGGACCAGGGGAGACACATCTGCTTAAAGTAACACAGAGGCAAGTGGAATCAGGAAGAAATGCAAGTCCAAACTTGGGGTACTTGTTACTTCACTTAGAATAATAGAAATAAATTTCTACCCAGGTATATCTGTAGTAGTGATAGTTAAAACCTAGGTTGGCATGCTTATGGTAGGACTAGAAGAATAAGGGATGGCCAATGAATTAAATCTGGGCAAATACCTACACTAAAACAACTAAGTGAAGAGTCAAGAAGGAATTGTGACACCAAGAACCAGCATTGTTTTCGTGTTATAGAAGCTAGGTGATGATCTCAAGAAGAACATAGTCTATATAGGAAAGAACTACTTGTTGACCTTCAAAAGAGTGGTTTCAATAGATTTAACAGTAGTTTTCAATGCTGTTAAGTGCAAGAGAATATGTGTTTTGAGGAAGTAGAGTGTTTATTCAAGCAAGAACAAGCAGAAGGCAATAGTAGTTGGTTGGAGTTCACTGTTAAATTAGAAAGACATATGCTTATTTGCAAGGACTTTCTCTTCTACTAACACTGATTTGGTGCCTACAAGGACACAGTGTTCTTCTCTGCAAAGTGCATAGTTCGTTGGTAGAGGCAACAAGTTAACAGAGAGCTATGTGAGTAGAAAGGAAACCAGACTGCAAATGAGGCTAGAATTCAGTCCTCAAGGAGAACAGGGAATGAAGATTCCTCACAGACACACTGGTTTCGTGCAAAGCAGAGAACCAGTGGAGAACGCATGGTGTGGGCAGGATAGTGGCAATTACTAGAGTCTGAGAAGTGGGGTGACAGGCACAAGTGAGAGACAAAGCTGATGATGCAATATTCCAAACAGGTATTTCTAAGATTCCCGGAACGTAAGAGAGGTCAGGCAGAGAGAAGTCACATGACAGTACAGGAACAGTGAGAGGTTTAGAACATGACATCTCTATGTTCTAACAGGAACAGAGAGAGGTTCAGAACATGACATCTTTATGTTCTAAAAGTAAATCAGAGTGCACAGAAATGTGCTTCAAGTAATGGATACAGAGAGACTAGGAACCTTCAGCTGGATGAAGAGGTTCAAAATAGCCAAAGCCGAGCCTGCAAATGGAGATCTGAAAGAAATGAATGAAAGAACAGCTCTAAGGGTTTCATTGAGCCCCAGGGCTCCTTTAATGTAAGACACAATCAACATTCTGGGACCACCTCTTCACATTCACAAAAGAGAAGAAACTTGGCGCAGACAGTTGGGGACACAGTAGTCTCCAGGGTCCACATGAAGGGATCTGGTTGAAGAGCTAGGCTTTGAGGTGATTTGTAGCAAAGCTAGAAAATCACGGTTGTACCAGAGAGCAAAAGAAAGCTTCAGTAAGATAGATTGCTGGAAGAGGTATAAGCCATATGATAATAAAACAACAGTAACATGCATTGTGTGCTTACCACATGCTGGGCATTCTGCTAAACCGTCTGATTTCTCTCCACACACATCCTGTGAAGAAGGAAGTATGGTTAGCCTCCCCTTCTGGATGAGCATGCATGTCAGGAGTCACCCAGTGTGACGAGCCCACCCTCAGAGGCTTCCTTAACACTGAAGTGGTTCCCTAAACGGATGTCACAGAAGCTTCATCATCACAACTGTGACCCCAGCCCTTCCATCCACCTCTGTGGCCACAGTCCAATACTCTCATGTGATTGTCCTTAAGGATCAAAAAGAGGGGATATTTTGAAGACATATGACCATTTTAGAATACACACACACACACACACACACACACACACACACACACACACGCACGCACGCACACACACACACACACACACACACACACACACACACACACACACACACACACTGGGCATTGAACTTGATATTTTAATGTATGATTCTCATTGTTTTGAAATATATTTGAACATTTTTTGTACCAATGAGAGAAACAAGAAGGAATGAAAAGAAAGGACTGGGGGCAAATTGTCTTATCAGTCCAGATTATATATTATATGAAAAACTGAATGTTTTCTCAACGTGACATATATTAGTATATCTTCCAAGATTGGGAACACTATTTCTGTATTTTCTCCAAAAATATGACATGAGGGAAATAAATGATTGCATATTTCCCAAAGGAAGGTCAAACAGCATTATAATTAATTTGCATCCAAGTTGATGTCCATCAAAACAGTACTGAGAGTATGCATGGGTTTTGTTTTTCTCTTGTGAAAGAAGTTTCAGAATGATATTTTATTTTTACAATCTGAGGGATTACATAGAGTCTTAAAAATAAGAATCATGTTCTAAGGCTGATAAAGATATTACTCACTGTACCAGTGCTTAACTGACTAGAATTCAGCAAATGTACAAAGCAGCTTTTTGTTATCTCACTCGTTGGGACAGCAAAGCAAAAGAAAACCAGTAGAGAGGAAGGATGCAATTAATCATTTAATGCATGCCATCTTCTTAGACATTCCATCTAATTAAGACTAGTCTCAGCCTGGCGTTGGTGGCACACGCCTTTAATCCCAGCACTCGGGAGGCAGAGGTAGGCGGATCTCTGTGAGTTCGAGGCCAGTCTGGTCTCCAGAGCGAGTGCCAGGATAGGCTCCAAAGCTACACAGAGAAACCCTGTCTCAACAAACCAAAAAAAAAAAAAAAAAAAAAGACTAGTCTCTGTTTACAAAGGTGTGTGTTGATGAGGCCAGAGTGTCAAGCCCAGACTCTGGTGCCAAGTGTACAACCATATACTCTGGTCAGGAACTCACCTCATTTGTGAGGATTGCTCTGTAAATTCAATGATGAATGCATGTTAGTGTAGTTCCTGGCCATGGTAGGTCAATGAATGTTCTCTATTATCATTGTTTGTTCAAAAATCCCAGAAAACATAGACAGGCATCTATAACATGCCAGATATCAAGAGGAGGGCTGAAGATTCAAAGATGATTAAATGACTTTCCAACTGTCAGTGAGAACAGACACTAGTAGGAGAGACAGACAACTGCACAACAGTTTAAATTCAAGGCAAGAAGTTCAAAGAAGGGAAATGCAGCTTGGCCATGCAGTTTAAACGGGCTTAGCAATCCTCATTATGCATTCATAATTTTGAGAAGCAGAACCTATCTTTAGTTGTGTCAATGAAGCTAAGTTATATGACCCAAACAAGTCACTCAATATTTTTTTTTTTGGCTTCAGCAACTTTCTAGTTTATAAAGTGAGTTTTGAGCCAGTAGCATGCTAGGGTCCTTTGGTATTGGCTTAGACATCTATTTTGTGCATCTCTTCCTAGCTTATATTTCAGTGAACTTATCTTCATAATACAAAATCAGCATGATGGGGGTGTTACAGCATATGAATTGGCAAATACTGCAAACTAGAGTTTTGTCCTCCCTCTCAGGAATGGTTATTAAATATTTACTGCCATTCCTGAACTGAACCAATGAACTCCAAAGTATGTTCTGACTGGAACAATTCTGATCTCAGTAACAACTTTTCTACAATTACCTGTCACACCAGTGTCACCAACTTGCATACATTACTCTTGCTTCTCAGCTCCATGCCAGAACTGACTATGCCAGAAGTTTTAATGTTTATAATGGTAGTGACTTGAGAAATACTCACTTCCATATATTTTTGTCTTGATACATTTATTCCTGTGATGTGTCTGAATCAGCCTTTCAACACATAATATCTTTTTTTTTTTTTTACCACTGCTCCCTTTTTTTTTGAAATAGTGCTAGCCATTTAACTGATTTTTTTTTTTTTTACTAAGTGGAGCATATAAAGACGATTCAAACAGACTGACTAATTCATTCTCTTGAAGTGTGCACATAGCAGATGAAACTGAATCACCTATAAAACATTTCTTTATTTCTCTGCAGTTGGTAGCGAGTATACTGTCACTGAACAAACATTTCCTGCAAATGAACACCTCCATGCTCTCTTGATTATTAAACTTGTGGCATTTAGGAGTCTTTTCATTAGAGATAGCCTCTTAACTATGAATTCAGGCTCAGCCTAACCTTCCAATCTGCCACTCAACTCTTGTCTGATACCTATCTACTTCAAGGTTTTTCATTAAAATATCTTGCATTGGTCATATCATCCCGTCCAAATCTAGCAATACTGTGGGTATTTGTTGAGTCGCATTTGTGCCACTTTAAATTGTACCAACTTTAAAAACATAGTGCTGTACTCAAAGACTGATTCCTCAGAAGAAATCACAGCAGGTGTAATTTGAGAGTAAGCTGAACTGGCTAGGGCATGGCTCAGGATAATAAACATGGGTGTTACATTTATTAGATGTCTATTATTTATTACATTTATTTATTAGATGCTTTGTAAACTTGTACACAATTAACTTTGCTTCAGGAACTACTTCTTCTCACAAGTAACAACGATATACAACTACGTTGAAAGCACTTTCTAGTTTACAAGATCTACTCAGTTATATCATCTTCTCTAATTATAATCATACTGTAAACATTATTCTCATCTTTTTATATGACATGTGTTCAAAGAGATAAAATGTTAGCTAAACGTACACAAGAAATCAAGGTCTCTTCAGTATTTCTAATTTTTAAAATATACGATGCTTCTTTGAACTGTTTTTAATTAGTTGCATTTCTAGGGGAAAGGTTTTCTTCAGAAGGCACAGTACTTAAATGAACATTTATTTGTACCTGCTCAGCACCCATTGTTTCTTCCTCTAGCAGCTAGTTTGAAAACTCTCTCTGCCCCATCTACTGAGATTGCCTATCAATCATGCTGCCCACACCTCACTGCAGGGAGAGTATGCTTACCAGTCTGGCCTTTCAATGAGCTCTAGTCTTCTGAGCCAGTGCTCAGTCAGGGTGAGCACATGACCAAAGCAAGGACAACTGTATGCATGCTGGCAGAGATCCACTCATGTTTAGAGATTCCAAGCATACAGATGATACCACCTTGGGGGTAATGAGGGCCATCTTTGCTACTATGTGGGTAGAACCAGCCAGAGTTAAAGCTGATGCCACTGGCAGAAGAGCTCAGACATGGAGAGAGGGAGGTTCTCACCATCATTTGACTATCTGAATCCCAGCATATTTTAAGCTTATAGGAGTCAATGAAACTGTTTCTTTCCTTCTTCCTTTTGGTCAGCAGTTTCATAGTGCTTCCTTAACTCCTTGCAAATCACAAACAAATAATATCCAGGAAAAATATGAACTTGTGAGTTCATACACAAAGTCAAGTGCATAAAAACAACTTTACATCAAATAGAGATCAGGCACGTTCAGGGTGCTATGGCCCTACCATAAACTATGACTCTATGGAAGACTACATAAAATATTCAAATAAGTGAAGGCCTTAATAAATCATGGGATACACTGGCATTCATTTACACAGCACACACTGACATCTAATAAATGTAACACCCATGTTTATTATCCTGAGCCATGCCCTAGCTAGTTGGGCTTGCTCTCAACAGAAATGAGGAAGTTGGCCACAGCTGTGGGAAAGACCACTCCGAATACCTGCCCAGTGTTTCATTCCTCTACTTCTCTCTACAGTTTAAATAAAGCTATTTGTTATTTCCCCACCCTTGGCCATCTCGTGGTTTTCCTCTAACTCAGTTTCAAGTTCCTGAAACCCTTAAAGTCTTTCCAAGACAGAGGCCACAGTAAGTGCCAAACAGGAACCACTAGTTTAAAGAGTAAGCCCATATCCCCACAGAGATTTAAGAAGTAAAGGTGTCGGAGACTTAGTTAAATTTGAATTTCAAATACTGGATTCTTTTTTAGTGTAAGTATGTCCCGTGAATGTATTTAAATGGCAATTCTAGTTGTAAATGTGCAGAGAAAAATAAAGGAGTGACCACCTTTGGAAACAAATGTAACTTGGAATGAAAAGACTTTGATGGAATCTATTTACCTTGGGAGTCAAACCATTTTCTGTCTTTTACTTGCCTGCTTCCCAGTTTTCCTTCCTTCCTTCCTTCCTTCCTTCCTTCCTTCCTTCCTTCCTCCCTCCCTCCCTCCCTCCCTCCCTCCCTCCTCCCTCCCTCCCTCCCTCCTTCCTTCCTGTTCGATTATTTATTTAGTAGTGCTAGGATTTTAAACCAAATGCCTTGCTTGTGAGGTAAGTGCTGTACTATGTAGTGATACCCTCAACCTTTATTTGTTTCAAGACAGCCCTGCTGCATTGCCCATGTTGTCTTTGAACTTTCCATGGTGCAGGCATACCTTAAACTTGAAATCTTTCTATCCCAGCTTCCCCAGTAGCTAGGACCAAAACATGTACCACCCAGGTTTGACTCAATTTTTAAAGAGTGTTTCCCTAACATATAATCTTTGCAAATTGTGCATGATTTCTTATTTTTATTTTGGTTTTGCTGCTGTTTCTAAAACATATTGTTTTAAATGTGATCAACACAGTAATTGAGCTCAACAAGTGATTTTAAATATCATATGACGATATAACTGACAAAGGGCATAAACATTCTCTTGTTTAAAGAAAAAAGTTATAATGAAAATAACAACTTATACATTACATGGAATTTCATAAAAAGATCTAGATCTGCATGTTTATTAAAGATTCATATATAGATAGCATTAGAAGAAAACATGTTAAACTTGGTACTAGAATAATATCCACATGTTATAATGAGTGGAACTAGGAACGGCTCTTAGCACTTTATTGGGCATTACACAAGTGTTTCTTTAAAGAGAGATAGTGCTTTCATTCTTATTTTTATGAGGTTATCTCAGCCCTTCTCTTGGTCATCATTTTAGAAGCTGAAAATGACAGACTTTTAGCCCAAGAAAAAGCCAATTGTGCATTTTCTACTTTCAATATATGATTAAGATCTTTGTCCAAGCCTGATATGGCCAGGGTAAAGAGGAAAAAAATAGAATGCATTCTATCCTCCAGATTTTTGTCTCATAAATTCATAATCTGGTAGCAAACATCTTTGTTCTTTTAAGAATGGCTGAAAACATCCAACTTTTGGGAAAAAAGAATAAATGGACACTTGTTTTACTATTGTGTATATTGAAAAAAAATACCATTTAGGGCATTCAGTGAACTGCCAAAGTCCTGATTGATGGATGGGCATTTACCCCATTAATAAATGGTAGCTCATACAAGAACATTTCGTTGTCCTTGGAAATGTGGAGGTTGGACTTCCCCATTGTTCAGCACATGCTAAAAGGCTTGAAACCAAAAGCAGTTTCTTTCTTTTTTTTTATATTTTAGTCTAATAGATGAATGGGAGTTTGTAATTCAGATTGTGTAGACACTCTACCAGATTTTGTTCAATTAAAGCCAGGAACACTGAATAAAATAAATTCACAGATTACATTCTTCTACATATGTAAGTTAAAATAAACTAAGCTTAGCAACCCTTTCCTGCTACATTCATATGCCGTTTGGAAAGGATGAACCTGACTGGGCAGTCAGAATGTGAACCAAGAGGGAGACACATCTAGAGGAAAGGAAGCTGATACATTGCTCACTAGTGAATCAGACATCCCCTCCTGTCTGGGGGTGGGGGTGGAAAATGTCCTGGCATAAGGCGTGTTCTAGTTCCAAATAGGAGATCTGTGCTCAAGAGTGGCTTAATCCATTTCTTTCCTTCCTTCCTTCTTCCCTCCCTCCCTTCCTCCCCTTCATTATCTTCTGAGTGAGACAAGATCTTGTATGTTGTTGAGGCTAGTCTCAAACTGGCCTTACCCCCCCTTCCCCCCCCCCCCCCGCCATGCTTCCTAGTACTAGGATTAAAGGCAGGCAATGCTATTGGATGATCCATTTCCCCTGGGTTTGCACATGACAAAAATTAAACAGCTGCACAGAGAAACAGGCAGTAGATCCATTTTTGTCATGATGGCTGTGCCATAATGGAAAGAAACCATTATCTATTAAGAAAGGGGACAGGGGTGGAGACCAGGTGTTACATCAGGTGGACCTTTCTTTCCAGGACTCCTTTCACTGAGTTCTCAACTTTACTTTGCTCACATCTGAGGACATTTCTTGGGAAGTTAACACTAGCAAGCAGAGTGAAACTGAATGAATTAGGTCTTGGTTTTGAAGCTAAATTATGCAATAGTTTCTTTTCTATGTAAAGTAGAAATGGTGATACTGCTCTGAATGAATGGAATTACCAGACTTGACTGTTTTTCTCTACAGGTTAGGATTTTCATAGGTGAAAAATAATGCAATTATGTTGGAAGAAAAATCAACAGCATATAAACATGTTGTGATCAATATATCATCAGAAAATAAAGAACTAAGCACATTTTCTGCAAAATAAAAAATAAATACCTTTAAATGAACAGAGAATGCCAAGAAAACCAATCCCTATAAAAATCGGACAGGGCAGAAAAGTAAATATGGGACCCCATGTCTAACATTCAGTAAACACCCTGGATGCTTGAAAAAAAAAAGTCAATAAATCTAAAGGTTAGGACAACTTAAAAACAACTGTGCTCAGCATTGCATTTATACAACTGATCAATTGAAGGGAAAATAACACAGCCCCCCCCATCTCCCCCCCCCCGTGTGTGTGTGTGTGTGTGTGTGTGTGTGTGTGTGTGTGTGTATGTTTGTGTACATGCACACATGCTCCTGCTTTTGTGTAAGATGTATGTTTGAGGAAGAGGAAGAGCAAGAAGAGGGAACAGTCTTTTAAATGACCTTTTACACCTAAAGAGTCACTGCCAAGAAGACCTCTTTGTCCTATCCTCCTCCCCACCCCTAGCGGCACTGTCAAAGGAGGAGCACAAAGAGAGGAAAGCTAAAGGCATCCCAGAAAGCAGAGGTTGCTTAAGCTGTAATGACTTCGAGGTAATGACTTGCTCAGAACAGACACTTTGGCAAGTAAGAACTCACACCCAGGCTCCTTGAGGACAGGTAGAGTAGTAGAGAGGCTGTGTGTGAGAGACTGGCATGGTTGAAACTGTCAAATCACATATTCTGTTGAAGTCTCTGCATTCTATCCGTAGGTGGGAGCCAATGGATGTAAAAATTAGTATATATATCCCATTTTGTAGTAGACCTAAGTGGGAAGGAGCCAAAGGCTGTAAGACAGTGAAGAGGGTTATCCAACTATCTAGGCACAATGTTGTGGGATATTTGTACACTGTGTAAAGATGTATTTGCTATGATTGGTGTAATAAAAAAGCTGAATGGCCAATAGCTAGGCAGGTGGTATAGGTGTGATTGAGAGAGAGAGAGAGAGAGAGAGAGAGAGAGAGAGAGAGAGAGAGAGAGAGGAAGTGGGAGATGATTCTAGGCTCAAGAGAGACATGAGGAGACAGGGAGGAAGCAGGATTGGTGGATTGTGACAGAAGGTAGATTGTTAAAAAATGAGTTAATTTAAAGTATGAGAGCTAGTTAAAAACAAGCTTAATCTAAGGCCAAGCTTTCATAATTAATGAGTCTCTGTGTTGTTATTTGCAGGCTGGTGGTCCTAATGAGAAAGCTTGCTATAGCACAAGGATGAGGATCAAGGAGAATAAGGCGGGGACTCCTTAGATCTTCTTACTTTCATCAGCAGGGGTTATAAAGATCTACCTCTCTGCATTAGTTTTGTCTACCCAACAACTACTTAGATTGAATTCAGTACATGTTTATTGAGGCCCTACTATATGCTTGGCATACATCAATAAACAGACAAACACTCCAGTACGTATGGGAATGACTTACTGGCAGAGTCATTCAGGCAACAATACATGTAAGTAAGCTGGAGGTAGTGTATTAGAAGTTGAGAGTGTCTAGAAATCTGGACTGTCTCAAGGGAGGGCACAGGGAGAAGCTGGTGGCTTTGAAAATCTGTGTGGGTGACTTTTGATAAAAAGGTTGAGGGAGGGAGAACTCAGTCAAATGATATGTGAAGAGAGATTTCTGAGGAGACACAAGAAGAATGAACAAGGGACTTATTTGGTGGGTTTGTGCCTGAGCCTTGGCCACCAAGAAATGAGGCCAAGAAAGACAAAGAATCAGAGTTGTTGGGCCCTTGTAAGCAACTGTGAGATTCTGGCTTTTGCTGGAAGGAAATGAAGAACCAATACAAGGTGTGGCTTGAGGGAGTGCTTGGGTTTGAATGGAATCACATTGAGTGTGTGAAGGAAGATGGCTGGTAACAGGGAATAGTTAAGGCATAAGGGTGAGACAATGAAGCCAGTGGCAGACTACTGAAGCAGTCCCGCCGGGATGGACTGGCCTGGGCTAGAAGGAAACAATGAGTTTCCTTTTGGCTGAAGTGGCTGAATTGTGATTATAGTTTGACAACAAAGAGAATGGAATTAAAATATCAGATGTGTAATTAAAAAGGAAAAAAGAAATATACATTTTATAAAAGGAGAATGTTTTTCCCAGTTGCGGTCATAGAGATGCAGGGGGTTTGAACAACCAGTGGGGTTTAAGAAGACCAGGATTTTAATGGGGATGTGAAGAAACCAGTTTAGTTGTGTTCCCAGTTGAAGTACTGTCTAAAGTTGTTGGGCATGTGATGGAGTGTTTGAGTCTCAGTATGAAGAATAAAGATCTAGGCTAAAGACTTAAAGTAAGCAGCTATCAGCATGTGGATGGTGTGAAAAGATAGACAGTTGGGTGAGACCACCATGATGGTTAATCTTCAGGGTCAGTTCGTTTGGGTTTGGAATCACCTAGTAGATGCACCTCTGGTTATGTGTGGGAGCTTGTTTCCAGAAAGGTGTAACTGGGGAGGAAAGACCTACCCCCAATGAGTCACAGATTAGATAGAAAGGGAAAAGGGAGAAAGCAAGGCATGCAATAGCATTCACTGCTTTCTGCTTCTCGACTGTGGACACATGTTCTCCCACCATGCTTTCTCCAGCATGATGAGCCGTATTGCTGCAAACCACCAACCACCAACCAAAACAGTCCCCTTCTCCCTGAAGTTGCTTCTTGATATGCATTTTGTGACAAGAAATAAAGAATGAATACAATCTAAAAGGAAAAGAACATAGATGATGCGGGTGCAGAAGTGAGGACGGGGGCCAACAAAGCTCACAGACTGGAAGAACAGGACGAGTAAGTCAAGCCAGAAGAGCAGCTGGAGAGTTTTGTGGAACCTGTACTCTCTCTCACAACACCTGCTCTCTCGCTCGGTATCATATCTGTGTCTCTCATCTCTCCCGTTTTCAGGTCGTCATCCTGGACTCCCCTTGCAGATATGGCAGATAAGCCTGCCTGTCCTATTGTTCAGTGTCCCCTCTTACCTGAATTGCTGGTTTTCCCTCTCCACTCTTGTCTTGGTGATCTGTTCCCCAATGTACAGAGGTATTTTTATTTTCTGAATGGAAAAACTGATCACGCTGTTTCTCTACTGAACAAAAAGTCACCACCTTAGAAAATCTTGAAAGTCTCATGTGATCTCTCCATCTCTCTCTATTGTGATTGCGGCACTAAAGGTTCAGTTCTCCGGTTTTTAGAGCAAGCTATGTGATCTCCCACTTTGGGTGTCGGCGTGTGTAGATTTTCTTATGGAACACTTTTCCATTGCTTCACCTGGATAACTCTCACTCTGTTTTAAGGCCTTGCCCTAGGAGACTCATCTGGGAAGTCATCTTGACTCCTCTATTGCCTTCCAGAGGGACACAGGAGCTCTCTCTGGGGCCTTTTCCTGCTCTCACCTTCATCACATTGCATTTTATTGTGTATTTCCTACTAGCCTGTGACCTTTAGTGTCAGCTACTAAATTATTGTCATTACATGGCACTTAGTAAGCATGTATGTAAAAAATAAATAACTACTAAATTAATATATGAAAGAGGGATCCTGAACAAAGAATTTGTAAATTTCAATAGACTAGGGAGATGTTAGAAAGAGACCATTTAATGTGCTAATGGTTCAGCATAGATGCTGATCATAAGAGAGACTGAGATGTCAAGACACTTTAATTAACAGTTCCTAGGCACCAGCTGATCATTCAGATGGAAGTGTCTTCCAACCTGAGGATGGTAGTCTAAGGAAAAGAAGGTGTCAGGAGTCAAAGAAAGAAATATGTGCTCCATTGGTCCATCTGAACTTTAAATGCTGTGGTCTTCACTGTCACAGAGCAATGCATTTGAAGCTTATTCAGGAAAATATCCATAATCTAAAAATCAAGACTGTAAAGACCTCTAAAGTCTGCCATCTTTTGAGTGCCTACACACTTGAAAAGTTTTGCATTTTGGAGCATTTTTTTTTATTTTGGATATTTATTAGGGCCACTCACCTAGCAAAGTTCATGCAGCTATTCTAGACTCTGAAAGAAATCTCAAAACTTTGAAACATTTCTGATCCCTAGCACTTCAGATAAGTGACAGCACTGCCTTTATTCCAAAGGTACAAAGAAAAGTTGCAAACAAAGGAAACACGGAGCCATAAGGCAGAGTTTGGATGACTTTCAAAGCTCAAGCAAAGCTTTCTAGAAGGAGGGAAGAAATTAGACATACATCATGGAGTATAGTGTATTCGACAGTGGGAGAGGGTAGGAATAAAACAAATGTCCGTTAGTTTTGGCAACAAGGAGGCTTTCTTGGCATATGGAAGAGACTACTTGAATCAGATGAGTTAGGCAACGAATAGAAATAAGAAAGTAGAAAAAAACAGGTTAGACATATATTTTCAAGAACTCTTACTCAAGAGATAAGACAGATCACAGCCACTACTTAGGCAACTGTGTATTCAAGATCCTATCAACACTTCTTACATCTGTGTTCTATTTCTTTCTGGAAGCAGCAGCTGGTTGCATATGGACTGAATGAAAAATGGTTAAGGAGACTTTAAAGATGGGATGGGAGGGCCAAAAGGAGGGCAGGGCAGGCAGAGCAAGGTGATCAAACATTTGGGGGAGCCTGGGATCAGGATCATAGGTTGAAAAGACCACTTCACTCTCTGAGACATACTCAAGGAGGTAATGAGTGACACAGAGACCAAATGGGCTTATGTTACTCTCCAAATATGAAAGGAGATCTTATACCGAGAATAAGGAAAGCCAAAGACAACTGAGAACTTGAGAGAATGGTGAGGGTTTGCAGTCATTGCAGTGGGTCTGGATAAGATGGGATATATACCTGTAGGTAAAGAACTCATTGTAGACTGGCCAATGATGGAAGGACCAAGAACAAAACTCTGTTTCACGATGCTCCCATCTTAAAGCACTTAGTGCCTGGTCCCACTGAGCTTCTATAGAGTGAGCAGGTTGAGTTGAGGAGCAGATGGCTACATTATTTTGACCTCTGTAGCAAATATCTCATAGTGTTTACACAATTCATCAGGTCCGTGGGCCTTTACTAGGAGGAAATGACAGGCTCTGATTATTATTATTTCAGAACGAGATTTATTGAAATCTGGAAGAAATAACTTCTGGGGAAAAAAAACACATCAAAATAGATACTCTCTTCTCTTTTCAACAAAGCCAATGACCTAAAGATGTTGAAGAAATAAGTCAGATATAGTGATCATCTAACTCTGAAAAGTAAAAGACATTTGGAAACTGTGAGGGAACCTTGATCCTGAATTCCAGTCTAGTTATTCACTTAGAATGCATAATAGCAGATGGAAAATAATTCAACTTATGACATAGATTCAAGGGCTGTCACCTTTCAGTGCCATTAGTGAAACTGCCTGGGATTTTATCAGTACTTTCCTGGTGATTTAAAGAGCATTTTTAGAAAGCTCCTTAAGGACCAAAAGAGTGCTTAAAAGTCATTGAGCCTTGACATACAGATTTCAAAGGGACAATCTAAATACATGCTAGCCAGACTGAAATAAAATCGACAAGTCTCTTCATTTTGACATGGCAGAAAAGCCGTTTTGAGAAGTCCAAGATGTATGTTCATTTCTGCTTGAAGTTCTTTGCCCATCAACCAGCAATAGCTAATGAATGTTTAAACCTAAAGATAGCAAACAAGTATATATCACTTATAGCTCTTTTTGGACAGTGTGGCCTCCACCTGGATGTGGAGAGAGAGGTATGTGCCCAAATATAAAGCCAGGGTCAGATGATAGCTTACCATTTTACAATCTCAGATGAACACAAATCCAGAAAGTAAAGACAAGCCAGGTGGTGATGGTGCACACCTTTAATCAGCACTTGGGAAGCAGAGGTAGGCAGACCTCTGTGAGTTCGAGACCAGCCTGGTCTACAAGAGCTAGTTCCAGGACAGCCTTGAAAGCCACAGAGAAACCTTGTCTCAAAACAAAACAAAACAAAACAAAAACAAAAACAAAAAAAGGAGGTAAAGACATAAAGAGAGGAAGTAGTGTGAGCTTTCCTCAAATATTTAGATCACTGTTTATTCCAAATACGAACTTTTCACTCCTGATACACTCTAGCATGGGCCCTGTCATAGTGAACACCCTAAAAAAGGCTTCAAAGGAACCAAATCCACATCCACAACAGATGCCTTTTCAGTGGAAAATAACCACAGATATGGTTCTAAGACCATAACTTTTGTTCATAATAATAATTCATACATTATAGTGATTATATAGGATAAAAAATTCCTGTGAAAATTGTGTGAAAAATTTACAAACTTGTTGGGTTTACTGTCACGACTGTCTCTAAAAAGACGAACTTGACACACAGTGTATAAGAGTTGACTGCAGAGGGCTTAGCACATGCCACTGGTAATAAAAGCTGTGTTTCTGTCTTACATCCCTGTTATTCTGACTAGCAGACAAAGATAGGATAAACTTAGAGGCCAGTTTACATCTGGGGAATGATGTTAGTAAGCTTTGCAATGAAAAATGTGAGGCAGAGGATTTATTGAGAAAAGGTTTTCTTGGCTCATAGCTTTGGAGCCTTGGGCATGGAGCAGTGTTGGTGAGGATTTCAAGGTGAACAACAGATGGCAATGGCTGGAGTACGTGATGCTGGGTGCTCACATCTGGAGCCAGGGGTGTCCCATAGGGCTCCAGTAAACCTCATATTTCCTACTGCTACCAACCTTTTAGAGATCTACACCACTTCTACCCACATACACCTTCAGGAATGAGTTCCTTATTCGTGGACTTGTTGGGTGACACAACACCATTCAAACAATAATATAGATGGTAGTCTACCTTCTATAAGAATTAGAGCATGAGTGACAGAAGAGAAGGGAAACATAGATGCTGCCAACTCCCTGACTTGTGTGTGTGTGTGGTGTGTGTGTGTGTGGTGTGTGTGTGTGTGTGTGTGTGTGTGTGTGTGTGTGTGTGTACGCGCGCACACGTGTGCAGTGCGCAGACACCCTCACCTTCCATTGTTGGTTTCCCACTTTGTCTTGCCTCTTTCCCATTTAGAATGAAGGCAACCATTAAAAAGTGGACTATGGAACCAGTTTCCAGAAGAAGAAACACAATGACTAAGAAATATTTTGATAAGTTTTCGCCGTTTTTAGCCATCAGACACAAGCACATTAAGATTACTTTGAGATTTCATCGTACCCCAGTCAGGATGGCTAAGGAAAGAAAACATAACAAATGCTGGCAAGAATGTGGGAAAGGAGAACACTCATGCTCTGTTGATGGGAGAGAAAACTGATGAAACAACTGTGGACATTAGTGCGAGAGCAACTCTACAATTACACCCAACTGGATCACGTCTGGGCATATAGCAGAAGGACTCTACTTCCGACTACGGAGATACTTGCTCATCCACATCCATGGTTGCTTCGGTCACAATATCTGTAACATGAAAGCAGCCTAAATGTCTACCATCTGAAGAATGAATAATGAAAACATGACACCTATATTTCAAATGGAATTTTATTTAGCTATGAAGGAAAATAAAATTATGAAATTTGCAGATAAATGCATGGAGCTGGAAGACATAATGCTGAAGGAGGTAACCTGGAAAGACAAATGCTGCATGTTTTCACTGGCATGTGGATTCTAGTGTGAAATCTTCAGACGTTTTGTGTTTAATTAGGAGTATCTAGGGAGTCAGGAAACTAGAAAGGGACCATTGATGGGAAGGGCAAAGGAAGATCCCAAGGGAGGAGGGCTAAAGAACAGAGGCCATAGGAGGGGGGAAGGGGGGGTAATGGGGAGCAAGGCTTAAGTGAAGAGAGGGACAGAAGGGTAGGGCAGAGGAGGGAGCTGGGGTGGGACAACTAACACTGGGGATGTTTGAGAAAGCCATGTAGAAGTCTATGTTGTAAGATATCTATCTATCTATCTATCTATCTATCTATCTATCTATCTATCTATCTATCTGTCTATCTATTATATAGTTCCCCTCCTGTGAACCCTGTGAAGTTCAATAGTAACTATAACTACACACACACCACACACACACACACACACACACACACACACACACCACACACACACACACACACACACACACCACACACACATATATATATATATATATATATATATATATATATATATAACACGCCTTTAATCCAGCACTTGGGAGGCAGAGGCAGGTGGATCTCTGAGATTTCCAGGCCAGCCTGGTATACAGAGCGAGTTCCAGGACAGGCTCCAAAATAATACAGAGAAACCCTGTCTCGAAAAACCAATGTATCTATGTATGTATGCATATATGCATGTATGTATGTATGTATGTATGTATGTATGTATGTATGTATGTATGTATGTATTCATATAATAAGGTTTTGTGGAAGCTACTGTACACAGTAGATCATGTTCACCCTAGAAGACACAGGTTTGCCAAATAGAAAGCTCAGTGCCAGGTATGAGATATCTCTCCTTGAGTTGTTGGTCAGAGATGTCCCAAAGACCCCCAAATAATTTAGTTGGGGGAGAAAAAAGTCATCAGAGTTCCCCTCATGTGAACCCTGTGAAGTTCAATAGTAACTATCAAGATATGGATGGCCATGAGGGCAACAAATGTTGCGGGGGTAAACAATCGCTTTCTGATTGCATTTAAGCCTCATCCTGTAGGAGGAAACACAGGCTATTAACTGCAAATCTGACCAAGAGCCCATGGCTGTGGAGCCTTCACTGCGTGAAGCCCCAAATGGTGAACCTACTGCTGTCATTTTTGCTAAATGGGCATAGTACCAACTTTCCCCCTAAATTTGTATCTCTCTACCTAAGTATTAGTGCAGTTCTCTGGCCTCATCAGAGAAGTTTCTTCATGCAGTAGCTGATGGCTAATAACGTAACACAATCATTGAAAATGCCTGTGACATGCCCAGCCACAAATGGGACATCTATATGACACCCTTACCTTAAGGCGCAGGACTAACAGTGGAAGAAGCAGGTGAAATATTCTAAGGGCCAGAGGTTGGGAACACCAGAACAAAACAGTCTCCTCTGGACATGATGGGACACTTGACTCAGGAACTCAGAACAGTTATGATTGCCCCCACAAAACCTACAGAAGATCAAGCCAGTAATTCCAGATGGAGAGGGAAGGTTGGCCCATGTATTCCCATTCCAAGCTGAAGGGTTATGGCCAGTTGACAGGTTCTGGGGTTGGTTTTCTTTAAGGGTCTGGCTTCTAGTAGGTCAACACTACACACCAGAATTGATGATTGTGTGGGCTATTAATTTAAATAAAAATATGTAAAGAAAGGACATGAAGGAAGGTATAGGGAGTCAGGAGTGGATTTGTAGAGAGTTCAGGGGAGGAACTGGGGATGAACATATTTATAATACATTGAAATTATTAAGAATAAAAATACTTAAAAAAACAAATGGCAAGCAAGCAGGAAGCCTGGTTCCTCATTGGACAGTGACTTACAGTGCACCTTGACCCTTCACGTGTTTTCCTATCATTCACTTCTGTTTTCTCACTGATCCAATACCCATCAAAAACTCCAGGTATAACTGATTTTCTGTATCTGTGGCATAAAAGGTATCACAAAAGTGTCCTCAATGGAACAATTTTACATAGTCTCTTGAATATATAAAAAGGTATTTCCTTCATTTATCAAGCTGTAAGATCTTTTAACTGGAGTTTTAAAGTACTTACAGCAAAGTTGTGTAAAAAACAACAAAAATAAAAAGTGCATCATTAGAATTAATGATTAAGCCAGGCACGAGAACAAAACCAGACTAGGCTAAGCTATATAAGTAAGTTACTCCTTCTACACAGTTATCTGTAATGAAATGTCAAAACAAGCTTTACTGATGATGTACACATGCAGTAAACCTTCAGAGTCAACTAAAAGAAATCTATAGCTGTAATGATGTAATTTCCCCCTTCTCTCCCATCTCACAAAATAAAAGAAATGACCAAATTCTGCCACCTCACATGTTTGATGCTCTGAGTGAGGAAAGGTTTCAGGGGATAATATATGATGGGCAATTAGAAATCTAAGCCTGGCATCAAAACAGATCTCACTCCCATTCCAGTCCTGTGACTCCTCTCTCTCTCTGCAAAGCAGCCACACATTTTATCCATGAGCATTTCAACTACATTCAACTCTTGTTGAGTCCAGTTGGGGAGTACAGTTACCAGAAATCACACAAAAACAGGAAATCTAGCCAAGGCAAGAAGGTGTTTTCTTCACACAATGGAGTCCAAAAATGTGTCATCCACATTATTTGGAGCAAAACTCAACAGCACCATTACCAATGAGCTCCCCCCCATACATGATCATAGTTTATAACTACAGTATATGTTTTCTAAGCCTATTTGAACTCACTGTGCTTCCTATGCATACATATGCCTTCCCTCTCCTGTGCATGGCTTTCAATCAGGAAGCATGTCAAGGTGGGTGGAAGGATGACAGGAATAGTAGTAGTGAAAGAGGGAAAATCAATTTTCGGAAAGCATATGGTAACAACAGAATATTTAATCAAATTAGCCTAGAAATTCCTTCCTATTTTCGGCACTCTTTGCAAGGCAGTTGCTTCACGGTGCAAAATGAATTTCAATAAATGTCATATATTTAGTTAGATGGCTTATTTTTGAAATTTGCCGAAACAGGTCAATGCACTCAGAATAGATCTTGTTCTAAGACATGACAGATAGATATTGGTATTGAATACAAAGGTTGGCATTAGGTAAGAGGTTCCGGGCTAAAGACAGTCATTCATTTAACACACAACCTAGTATTTACTGAATACCTACTATGTGACAAAAGAAAAAAAGATGAATATTTGATGTGTGTGTGCACGCATGTGCACGCATGTGTGTGCATATGTGTGTTAGAAAGATGAGGGATGTCAAAACTATTTCCTTGGCATTGGTAATGACGTCAATCGAGTACCATGGGAAGCAGTCTCTGAAGCTACTAACAGTTTTCACATTGTGTTAGTACCATTCAATAAGCTATGTTGATAGCTTACACCGATCCCAGATTTTTAAAAGATGCCATTTACTAGCCCTTAGCAGAAACAACTTCATATTTTTCTTGAAAAACAGTGGGTACTTCCATGGTTTCAAAGATTTCGTAGGCATCAAAGAGCTCGGAGGGACATTTAGTTTATGGGTAATGGTTCAAGGTTTAGTGAATCAAAAACACATGGATTAAATTTCCCTTAAAAGACCCCTAGGTTTAAAACTCAAAGAGAGAAAATACTCTGGCCTCAAGCTCAGCCAAAACTTATTTTTAAAAGTCAGTTTGAGTTGTCTTATGGACCCCAACCCTTGGCTGGGCTTTTCTTTCCCACATGAGCAGGCCTCAGAGGAGATGACCTAGTACTCCTAACTCTTCTACACAAATTTACTCCACCCCTCTCTTGGAGTTTGGATGACTAACTATGTCAGTGGTCAGCAGTTGGTGTCATTTTTGGATCCCCAAGCCATTACAACAGAATATACAACTTCAAAACCAGACCTCAGATCCTAGATGCTCTCAGATCCTAGATTTCCAACCAGTGGGCAACGGAGCATCATTACAAAACAGGAAAGGGGCTGTACTCATAATGTATGCACTGCTTTATGGTGTCTGATTATGTTTGTATTTAAAGTAGTAGGAAAACATACAGTACATAATCTTCCTTTCTTACACAATGGTCTTCCGGAAGGCTGCCAGAATGGGCACTTTTAGGATTAAAGGAAACGGGTTCGTACATAACCTATGAGCCTTTATTCCTTTGGAAAAGTAGATTGCAACATTGAGCTCTGAAAGGGCATGCAAAGCCAGCAAGGCAGTGCACGTTTTGAGTTTCAATAGCAGGGAAAAATCAAAGGGTGGGGGGAGGCCCAATCAGATCCAAAATAAAGAGTCAATATTCCAAGAGGGGAGCTGAGTCTGAAAGGGAGAACTTGGAAATGAAGTTCACATCCAAAGTTATGATGGATTCAGGTTGCAGAAATTGAATGCCCCAGTGTAAGAACGAAATAACTGGGTTATCCCGTTGCTTAGGTATGTCCATACCCTGATGCAAAGCATGTGGACTGGCCAGTTTAGAGAAATATGTTCTAATAGGTGATGGATGATAAAACAGCCTTTTCCTTTTTGGCTTAACTTTCCACAGTAGGATTTTTCGTTTTTGAGAATTCTGGAAAACCTTAAGTGCTTTGTTTAGGAGGTAGTCTAAGATGTACAGGCTGTGTGTGCTGCTCCAGTGGACAGTGCCCGAAGGAGCCACACCGTGGGACAGGGCACAGACTGTGAAGGCCACATGGGGCTGAATCTAGCCAACAGACTTTCTGCCCCTCTCGATGTGCAGTGCTTTAAAGATACCAAGTTGACCTTTTAAAACTGAGAGCTGTGTGGATCTCTTGAAATTTATAAGATAACCACCATGTTGGTCCATGGCACACTGAGAGGCCATATGACAGCTCCAATGCTGGATGCCAAGTGGTGACTGTCACCTCTAGGGCAGAACTTTTGTCAGTACCTAGGAAGAAGGGTTAGTTTCATTCATTTAAGCTACCTGTTTACAAATATTCATACAGGATATAGGCAAAACAGAGGGAAGAAGAAAAGAGGAGGGTGATCCAGTGTAGTGCCTTCACACAGAAGTCACAAGGGCACAGAGAGAAGGCACACAGGCTTCACACCATCAGCAACTGGCTTACTTGCTGGCACCCACCTATCGCCATGGAAAGGACCAGCAGTGACAACATGGGTTTTACTGCCCTTAAATTCCACTAGGCTCAAGGCAGGAAGTAAGAAGTCTTCTTAACCTAATGGGCCAATATCTCTGATACTGGGCCCGATGAATGTAGGTAACTGCTGCGAACCATTTTCCATGTTATAAACAAAAGGTCCAGGCCACCTTTGTACCTTTGTCTTTGAGGCTGGAGCTATCCACAGAAGGCATTACAAAAAACAAAACAAAACAAAACAAAACAAAACAAAACAAAACCCCAGCTTCTAAATGAGACACTCTGTGGACAGCTAGGCAGATATCAGTGAGTTCCAGGACAGCCAGTACTGTTACACAGAGAAAAAAAGAAAAGAAAAGCATAAGAACACAAGGGTACTTATGGAGGTGACTCTTGGTGTTTGCACACTATCTCTTTAAGGTTCTGGCTAAGGTCATCCTTGATGGGAGGCCCTTCCCTCATCTCACTGCTGGGTTTCCATCACCATTTCCATCCTTCTTACCTCTGACATTGTCCTTTACCACTAACATCCAAACAACATGCATTTTATTTACAAATTTTATTTACAAACAGAACAGGGTGTCATGAGGTCACAGTTTTGCGGTACTTTATGCCTTACAGAAACATCACACATTAGAACTATGCTTAGGAGATGCTCAGTGAAGTATGCTATACCCCCAGTCCCATTTTTAAGAGAACAGGAACTTGGCTTTCATGAGCACCTGTGGTCTTCTGGCCACATCTCACAACTGCTTTCCCTCAATGTCTCAGAAGTACACTGTCAAGCTTTTGTCCTTATGAAATAATTTATATGAACCATAGTTATTTTTTTCTTTTTTCAGAATTGCTCTATGGCCCTGTAGCTACATAATTCGATGCAAATTAAAAAGGAGAATAATCTGTATAAACATTCTTGCACACATCTACACAGGCACAGAAAGAAATACATATGCCTGGGTCCGTGATCACAAAGTTGATTGCTCCTCATTTCACAGTGCTCACACCTCCTGTTACAAATACCACACGTGTGATTCTCCTCTCAATTATGTTTTATAGCTTATAAAAACACTTTCTTCATTTTGTCCCTTGAAAAGCAAAGGAGTCTGATTTTACTGGGTGTTTTTATTAAAACAAAAAGCCCAAGGGAATATAAATGTTAAACAATTTAACACAGCTGAAGAAATATCTGAGGATGGGCTTTCTGATGGATGGACAGATTACAGAATCGCTTACAGCTCTTAATCTGATAATGGGCAGAAGACCCCACACATATGAAGAAAGGCTTTTTTCTAATGTTAAGAGAAAAGTAAAAAAGGAAATTGAGAGGGAGAGGGGCGGGGAGGGGGATGGGGACTGGGTGTGTTACCAGGGCTTAGCAATCTTATACTCATCTTGGTCTCTAACCAGTGTCTCGGTAGAAAGTTTGCAGGCACTAACCTCTGCTGGCTGGGAATGGGCTGAGAAGCACAGAGTGAGGCTCCAGCCAGGTCCCTAGTTTATAAGGTGGCACTGTGAAGACCTTAAAATGAGCCACGCTCACCTTGGAGGACATGAAGAAGGAAGTAACCAGAGGCAACGTGGGCATCTTAAGGTCTTTATGTTCCAGTCTTTAGCAAGGGAGATGACTGGGTGTCTTTTTCATGTAAATGTTCCCTCAATAATTATGGCTTCTAGCTCCATTTTGTATGTGTGATGTCTAGCTCCACAATTAGATTGCGCATTTCTCAGGGGCAGAAGCATTTTATTTCCTTCCTCCACTTTTCCATATTCTTCTAGAACTAGCACAGATAATGATCACAGTAAACTTCTTGGCTATTTTTGGTGAGAAAAATGTGAGTTCAGTTGTGAATCCATAAGTGTTAAGAACTCATAATAAAAATGATTCCAAGCTGACACTGGCCACGGTGCCTACTGCATATTACTGAGAGTTTGCTGTTATTTTGCACCCAGAAACCCTGTCCTGAGGGCCCTGTATCAGACAAGAGTTGCAACATACACTGGTCAGGAAAAGGACTTCCTGCACTTGAGTTTTTCTGCATTCACTTGTCCCTCAGGGAGAATGATAAGGACTTTAGGTGCCCCAGGCACAAACACAGTAGGCCAAAGGGTATCACAGGGAGGCTGAAGAAATGGCTCAGCACTTAAGAGCAGTGACTGCTGCTCCATTACAGGGTGCTCACACCAGGCACATGCATGGTGCACAGATATGCACACAGGCAAAACACCTGTACACATTTTCCCCCAGTGGTAGGGAAAAGAAGTAAGATGACTTTGGTTATGATCACTAAGCCTAATGCCAGTGAAGAAGAAACCAGAAAACTTCGTGACATGGTGGTGAAGCCAAGAGACAGAGATGAGAAGCAGAGGGGCACAGAAACGAGAGGGGATCTGGACACGTGATGAGCCGTGCCTGGCCATGGATGTGAACCAGAGAGTGATGCTTAGACAACACACAGGGTCAGCCCTTCTGACTTATTCTCTTTGTTCTAGAAAACCACGTCCAAGAAAACCTTGACTTGTGGATATTACATAGACTTGCCAAAGAAAATCCAAAAAACTCTACTGTAAACTATTTATTCTATCAACAGCATTATAAATTGACTTTTTAAATGCATTTCTAAGTACAGTCCTCATTAAAACATTTTTTTAAAGTTCAAGACGAACATAAATTGCAGGTATTTACCTTGCTGAGAAAATTGTTATTTCCTCCTCATTATAGACTTAAAAGTAACACAACATTAAACTTTCATATTAATTGCCTGGCGCTAGTTTTACTTTTATATTTTATGGATAAAGCTTGCCCTCAGGTTCTCAAAGCCTCCCTAGTGCATCCCTAGTGTAAACTCCCTGTTTATAGATGACCAAGAACAAAGCAGTCTGGGAAAAGGCAGCAGTTGCCTGATCATCCTCGACATGCTATAAATCCATCTTGTTTACAGCAGAATATGGCTAAGTTCATAACTATTGACTAATGCACTGTTGAGTTTGAAAACTGACCACAAAATGTAAAGCACCTATCACACTTCATAGGAACACATATTGAGTGCTATAAAATTTCTTATTAAAGATGTACATCTTGCTCGTGTTAATTTGTCTGTCCAAATGAAATAAACATTGGCTATATCACAACCTGCAATGGCTGAGACCACAGCACCTCATTTCTGTTCCACAAGGGAAGTTTACACTTGAGAACAAAGCCGAGTAGCTTCCAGCTGGAGAGGAACGCTATATACCTGTAAATAATCCAGGCAACATTAACAGTGTTCCCATAAAAGCACAATTTATGTCCCAGTAGCATAGGGAAACACCATGTACATCATTTTTGGATCATCTTCATGCAGAAAAATTCATTAGTCAGCTATAATAGTTGAGCCGTAAAGGAAAATAATGTTCTTCTGAATCCATTTGCATGGCAATGTGTGTGTGTGTGGCTGGCTGTTGGAAGCAACAGAATAAACCTCCACCCAAGGCTACAGAATGCGAACAGTCTTCTTAAAATTCCGTCTATATTCGCTCCAGCCACAGCTTTTACAATCTCCTCATATTCACGGGCCATTTTCACTCGGCAATTAGAGACTCCTGATTCTCTTGCCTAAGAAAGTTGACAATATTTCATTCTGCCCCAGAGCTGCTTTGAACACAAGCCCGTGATAAGGCAAAACCCACTGGACAAGCATTCATGCGTGAGCCCCTGGAACCCTTGCCAACTGCCAAATTAGCAAATGGCTCTTCTAAAACATAAAAGGTAGGAAATGGGAAACCACAATTTGGAATAAATTCTGCATTGCATTTTCATTGGCGTTTTAATAATTATACTGGTTCTAGCCAGACCGCCTGACCTCTGTTATAATGTATTTCACCTCCACAGAGTCCCAGCAAAAAGATCAAGCAGGATCAAAAATGATGGATCACACACTCGACGTTGTTTGCCAGGAATAAAAAATTCAGACTATCCCAGAAACACCTGCCCTTTGGAAAGGGCCCCCACACAAGGCAGATAAAGCAGGGCTGGGAACAAGGAAATAGCTCAACTCAAACCTTGCAGACTACACCACTCTGGACAGAGTGACCCGATCCCTTTTGTAAGGGCTGAGTCAGATCACAACCATAAAACTTGCAGAGCCGCAGCAGCTCTAGAGCACCCACTGCTCCCGGCGGCGCCCTGAGTCACACAGGTGGCCGTCAACAGCACTACCCTAAGGCGACAAGCTCAATTCTAGTTTGCACCATCCCCCGGACCCCGAATCCCTTCAGTTCCCGGAGCCCCGGAGCTCGCACCCACCTCGGTGATCTTGCCCTGCGGAGCGGCAGCCAGTTCCCTTTAGTGGAACAAAGAGAGCGGAGGTGCTGGGAGAGGCTGGGTGCGGGATCGACGCGGCTGGAGTTTGTACCTTGCGGTGCCCGGGAGCGCCAAGTCAGCGAGCAGGGACCACCCGCGCGCTCCGCCCTTCTCCAGCAACTAAGCGGTCGCCCCATCTGGCTCGGCACCAGGTCACTCTGGATCGGGAGCTGCGGACGCCGAGGCTGTCCGGGTCACCTGCGGCCCGGCCGAACCCCGCCGAGCGCCCTCGGACTGCTCCGCCCCTTCCCACACGCGCCCTGCCCGGCCCGTGACTCAGCCGGGCATTGGCGGCGCCCCGGCGCGTCCGGGCTGCAGGCGATGAGACCCAGGCACCCGCCCCAGCACGTGTCTGTCCGTCCCTGTCGCTCTCGGGCTGTCCCACCGGTCCCTCGAGGGGCCGAGGTGGGGACTGGCACCACCCTCGGGGTGGGTGGGTGGGTGGGTGGGGGGAACGGTCTCCGCCCTTCCCGCCGTCCCAGCGCCTGGCCCTGGGGAAGGGGGGGGTCGCGCTTCCTCAAGCCCCGCCCCACCCCACCCCCGCCCTCGACAAGGTGAAACTTTCTAGGTGGCCAAGTTTCCCTCGCCCAGGCTACATGCTTTTTCCTGCTTCCTAAGCTCCCGAGTCAGAAGCGAGCACAGCGGGAGATGAGCGGCCCCGAGTCTCCCCCTCCTGGTGCTCCGGCAGCTAGTGTCACCCGCACTGAGAGCACGCACCCCAGGCGCACCCGGGCCATGTAGCCTTTCCCACGTGGCCGTCCCGCACTCAACCGCGTGGACAGAGATCTGGGCACCGCTGAAACAAGGGGCTCATTGTCACAGACGCTGGTGGGAGTGCATGGGCGGATTGTCCCAATGATTTCATTTTGCAACCATTATCCCCTACTAAAATAACTCTAGATTTCTAGAGGAAGAACCCCAGGAGTTTGACCCAGCAGAGGCTTCCGTTTAACTTTCACTTTTTCTCATAGGGTGATTAATTAAATAGACAATTAGCAATGAACAAAATCAACATGGAAGTTCAAGTCTCGAATACTAATACCTCAGATTTTTGAGAAGGGTTTGGGGCAATAGTTAACTTAATGAAGATTCACATTTCCCTACCAGAATACAATAAGCTGAAAGGGTCTAAGGAATCCACACCAGTTCTTTTCCAACTGTCCTAAGAGCTGGTTTACTAATGGAAACAGATAAGGATTTGCTAGTTACCTAGGGTCACTCGACTGACAGCTACTACGCAGGTGCTGGTGGCACCTACTACACACAGAATGAAGACTAGGAAAGTAACATGTCTTTGTTTCACACATTTCCTATTACTGCACTATGAGCCCCGTATGTTACCAGACACTAGACAGAGCTATTTCCATCCCCAGAGCTGTTTACCTCACTGCTCCTCAGTTTGATGGAAAAGGAAAGTTCCTATTACATTTTTGGAGTCCTGCACGGAATCATTTTGCAGATGAATAAAACAGTTCCCACAAGTTCCTAGCAAGGCCACACAACTTAAGAAACCCAGAGTTAGAACGGAACTCAGTCCTCTGATCTACTTCAAGGGTCTACACACTAGGTCCAGTGCCTCCAGCCTGGCAAGCTTAATTCAACACAATCCTCTAAATACCGTAGGTCATTAGAGAAGACTAGAACTCATTCTAAAACTCTGGTGTTACTGGTGATAGGACACTGGCCCTTTAAAACACCATCTTGATTAGCTTTAAAGTTTACAACATCTTTCAATAGAAGGTGAGTAGATGAATTTTACACACACACACACACACACACACACACACACACACACAAGCCATAGTTGTCTAAATGAATGATTAGAGTGCTGTTTCTATTTCCTGGTTTCCATAGCAATATGTTAACTGGATTTTTTACATCACATGTAGTTGCCTTAACAGGTTTTCTGAGTTTGAGTGCTATGATAAAAATAGAAAAACAGAACAACAATAACAAAAACAATTAAAGTTGTATAAAGACCCAGAGAAGGCAGTACAAACAAACTGAAAAGTAGATTACACATGCAAGCAGTCTATTATGTTTTTTAAGGTTGAATTTTCCTTGTTTCTACTCAAAACAAATTTCAGTTCAGCTTTTAAACTGGATTGAAATGATTATTTTAATATATTAATAATAATTCAGGAGATAATAATCTGTAAAGGGAGCTAAGATAACATCGCTAAACAAATGACTGTGAGCATTGTGTAACTTACACACTACCTGGACTGGCCTAGTAAGAAAATTATTTTATATCTTTAGAATGATGGGAGCAGATACTTTCTAAAGATTGTGGGACTTCCACAATTCCATTGTTTTGCAGCAAACATCAATTGCTCCCTGACTTTTTCAGGGTCTGTGGCATGAATGACACACTGTATGATGAAGCTCTACTGGTATTTTCCTAACCAGACCAAACCACTGTGGCCAATATTGTTGGCTGTCTAAGCCAGCACCTGTTCCGAGAGCAGATTTCCCTTCCTAGAATTGGCTCCTCAGGCTTGAGAAAAAAGTTCCCAGAATCCCTTGTAGTTAGCTATGGCCTTGAGATGTCTGTCACTCTGGCAAGGAGGTACAAGAGAAATCTGATGCTGCCTTTGGAAAGCGGCTTAGTGTCTTGCTTAAAGGGGAGGAATAAGCTGGTGCCACTCTTTCCCTTGCTCTCTTGAGTTCAGAAGCAGTGTCTTAATGAGAACTAGCCATTCTGTCACCGTGAAAGAAGCTGATGCTGACACTGATAAACACATGCTTGCTCACAGATTTCATGTTTGTGGGAGAAGCCCTTCACCCAGACACTAATAGCCAGGTTTTCTGTCACCTACAGTCTTCAAAGAACTCAAAATGGATATACCCTTGAAATGGGGAACAAGGTGTCCCCTAAGCTGTTTGCATAGTAGTCAGAAGTCGGGAATTTAGTCCCTTCTCTGCTTCTTGCTCGTGAACTGTGGACTAAGAGAGGGATCTTGTGAGGATTAAACATGGAATTGGAAGTGAAGCCTGTCCCAGCATCTGGCAAGACCTTAGTAGACAAAAGGCCTGAACTATCTTTGTCTGTGTGCTTGTAGATAACACACAGAGCCAAGCTGTTAAAATCTTATATAGGAATCCGGAGTTGGGCCTAATGGTAACTTTGGCCAAGGGAGACTGTGATAGCCATCTCTTGCTCTAACTATGCTACATCCTTTCTGCCCTCTTTTCACATACCAAAATTTGGATCTTTAAAGATACCCTGGAGCTCATTGTTACATGGTATGCCTTTTGAAATAAAAATGGAAATAATTTCCTTAAGACAAGGACTTATTGCTTGCAAGTTATGAATGGAGCTCATAGACACGTAGGCTTAAAGAAAGTTACTGGTTTTTTTTTTTTTTCAACATAAATCATGGTAGGCAAACTATAGGCTCTTCAGCCTGTCACCAACCTTTTATCATCTCCTGTACTGCGTGCAGACTTCGGCAATTGACATCATGCCCTGGTGCTGACAGTGGCATCTATGACTGGCCTCCATGTGTTTATTCCTGCATTCCTGCTCCTTGCGCTCCACACCTCCCCTGCCTTATTGTTTCTGCTGCTGTGTTTAAAATACATTTACACCAAAACCAATAGAGCAAATACAATTCAGGTATGTAGGGTTCTGTTTATCTTTTGGAACACATACTTTGCACATTAGAATAGTAAAAGTACTGAAAATTCATGTGAGAAAAGAGAACAAAAACACAGAGAAAAATCCTTCCGAGCTTCACTTCCCCCACTATCTTCCAAACTTAGTTTGCTGTAGATTGCTTCCTCTACTCTTAATCTCCTCAAAGGCAATTTCCTATTAAAATTAGCTCACTAGATAACATATTTTGGGAAATCTGACTTTAAAAAAAAGGCAATGCCAGGTAAGCAGAGGGATGGCCATGCCTTCAGTTGTGGACGGCAGTTAGATCTGAGCCCTTTTGATACGAAATGCTTTGGAGGGGCTCGCATTGGCCATTTACTCAAGCCGGCCTCTCTAAAGATATTCTCTGCTAAGTCATCTAAGGATATGACAGAGTGCATTTAATATCGATGACAAAAAGACTGCTTGGTGACAAGCTGCATGTGCCATCGTTTTAACCAGAAGACCGAGCAAACTGTAGGTAGGAAAATTCAAAGTGAGAATTTCCAGTAGGGTGCTCAGGTTTTGTTACTGGCTTGATTTATTCATTTCAACATAATGATTCTGTCTGTGTCAAGCAGAGGTTTCATTTCCCAATAGTCATCAATGTGTCTGTCACATACTTGGATTTTTTCTTGTGTCCTCACGATAAACCCCAGACCATGTATCATCCTTGCGTTACACTTAGGAAATCAAGCCTCAGAGAGCGCCTGTAGCCTATCCAAGGTTACACAATGGGCCCAAGGCTGCTATTGCCATGACTGTGCTTCCCACTGTAATGAATAGAAACTGGGAGGGTGTTGGTGAATAATGCAGCCATTTTACTCCGAGCAGCAGCGCCTACTGTTTCTTCTTAATTTCCTTTCTTCTCTGGCCACAAAGTCAGCTGCAACCGAGGACAAGACCGACCCTCTTCCACTTGCTCGATCCTACCCAGCTGAGGTTAGAGTGAGGGACAAAGGTGCTGGTTCCTCCATGCTGGGCATCTGAGCAACACATCACAGGCCAGAGCAAAGGTCCTGGGCTTTCAGGATAGGGCCAGGGACGACTTGGATGTGAAAAAGAAGAGGACTGTTTTTCTCCCACGATTTTGTTTCTACAACTTCTGAGTTCTCTTTTGGGGGCTGTCTTAGTACATTTTCTGTTGCTATGTCAGAACATCTGAGGCTTCCTACCCTATAAAGACAAGAGCTTTGCTTTTTAACAAAGGGTAGGAAGCTAAAACTTCAAGACTGGATGGTCTCAACTGTTGGGCGTCTTGAAAAAGCCCCTTAGACTGTGAATAACAACATGCCAGAGAAATTCACAGGGATCAGACATCATGTAAAAAGTGCATTGAATAGGTGGTATGACCTGATTTATAACAACCCACTCTCAAGAGAATTAAGTCACTCTGTAACTCAGGCATCAATCCCTTCTGGAACATGTGTTCCAGTAAATAAGCACCTTCAAGAGGCCATGCTTCCCAAAGGTTGCACAGTGTAGCGCAACCACCCTGTGACCAAGTTTCTAATTTGTAGATCTCTGAGTGACAAACTACATCTAAAGCAGGAACACAAGGAATGTGGGAGAGGAAAGAAAGCACCAAATAGCAGAGGAGAGTCCTTACTAAGGGAATCTTTGGAGATCCTGCCCTCTACAAGACCAAAAATCAATGTCAAGACTTACTTGGAAAAAACCCTGGAAAGAGGCTCCCATGATTCTTTCTTCTGTCAGTTCCTCCCACCTTAAAACCATAGTCACTTCTTTTCTTTTACTTTGTGGTAAATTGGTGAAAGTGTTTTTGGGAAAGACTGTTTTCATGTTTATCCAATGCAGCACTATTGAATGGTCATTTCCTAACTAGCCCCCATTGCTCATCAGTTGATTTAAAACTCTGAACTCATGAATGCTCATGTCTGATACTATAAATTTGACCAAGAACCTATGCCTGGGAGTTCATAGTCTCTAGGGAAGAAGCTACTACTACTATCTTGCTAGCATAGCATCAAACTGCTTTCTAAATACTAATTAATCTTTATACCCAAGGAGTGGTAGAGTTCTCAGACCTCATCATTGAAGCTCTCTCTCTCTCTCTCTCTCTCTCTCTCTCTCTCTCTCTCTCTCTCTCTCTCTCTCTCTCTCCTCCCCCCCAGTGGATGATGGTTAAAACAGAGATACAGAGATTCATAACTGGTCAAAGTACAGAGAATAATCGTCCATGGAGCATTCAGCAACGAATCCCACGTTATACATCCCATCACCCCAAGGCTCAGGGAACATCATGGAAGAAGAGTACAGAAAGATTGTAAGAGACAGAAGTTAGGGAGCTCTGCTGAAAAATGGCATATTCTGGACATGATACAGTTGTTGAACTCAGGAACTCCTGGTTGCTGAGGTTACTGTCACAAGACCCACACAAGATCAAGCCAGTCAACATTCCAGCAGCAATATGAGAGGATTCATGTTGTCCCTTCCCGAGCTAAGAGGCTATGGCAAGTTGATGGCCACTGGAGTGAGGGAGAGAGCATGGGGAGTCAGTTTTCTTCAGTTATGTAGCTCCTGGTTGCCAATGCTCTAGTCAGTGGCCTTACAGCCATGCGCACATAGGAAGCACTACTGGGATTTGTGGGTTACTTTTTTAAAAAGTGAAAAGAACATGGAATTGGGCCAGTGATAAGGGGGAATTGGGAGGAGTTGGAGGTGGGGAGTAGAGGAAGGTATTAAAATACATTGTACGTACAAGATTCCCAGGCATTTTTTTCAAAAGGAAATGACCTTTTAAAACCTCAGTACTTATATAAGGGGTTTAGTTGGAGAAAATAATGTATCAATAAAAATAAATATGATGTCTGGAAAGATAGTGAAGTCTTTCTATGCAGCTGGGAGGACCTGAGTTTAGACCAATGTAAAAGGCTGGGCGTGACAGCACACACTTATATTCCTACCACTGGGAAGTTGAAGAGAGGAGGATGCTTGGCTTGCTGGCCACTCAATCTAAATGAATAAGTGAACTTGAAATTCAGTGGGAACTTCTGCCTCAAGAAAAATGTGAAACAATTGGGGCAGAAATCTGGAATCAACCCCGGCCCCTATGCACAGTCCACCCCTCCACACAAATATATGTTTCACTTATGGATCAGCATTTATTTATAGTTTAGTCTATGTGTCTTTGCATAATTACTGCAGTTCTAGATTGTATTGCTAACACAATGAGTAATTGGGCAGTTAAATCCTCAAGGATCCGTTTCTTTAGCTGTACACATGGTCTGAAAGCCTGATGACAATGATTTAAAATACTAAGTTCCAACCACAATGTTATAGAAACCACTTCATCTGGAGCAACAGACCAACTCACGTAGAATTCTATTGAGTAGAATGAGGACTTCTATGAGAAATAAAGTACTTCAATGTGTGGTTCTTATTAACTACTGCCCAGTCCAAATATTATAAAATTCCCTTTTTCTTCCAATATAAATAATTAAATAATCTACTTAGGGATAGTATATTTGATGAGTCCAAAAGCAAATTAGGCAATTAAAAATGGCTACAAAATAGAACAGTTTAAGGAGAATTATGTAAGTCTTATGGAATTAAAAAATGATAGAATGTTTGAAGGGTTTGGTTAGGAGTACTGAAACTATTAGACATGATTGATACGTTGTGAAATATAATAAATGTGGTTGTATTAAAAAGACTTTCCAACACTTTTATGTTGGCAAGAATTTGGCCTTTTATTTAACAACCTTACAGTGTAAACATAATTACTATTAACATATACTCAAACATACAAGAGAAATGGCAATACCTCTGGATTAACCTTGGGTCACCCATGATGAATTAAAGAAATAAGCAAACAGCAAGTGTCGGGAGCAGAAAGTTGGCAGTGACACAGTACGCCCGGTTCACTAGCCTGTTGTAAACATCCTTGCCGTTCCGACAGAAACCAGTAGAACCCAACCAAACTACACGTGAGAGGCAATGGCAAAGTAGCCTCTAGACAAAGCTGTCAGCTCTGATCAAAATCATCTGCAAACTTTTAAGCTTATGCTGAAGGAACTTTCAAGGAGTGTGTAACCTGAATTAGCAAAGACATCTTGTTAAAGCGTTCTCTATGTGTCGGGTCCATCTGCTTTGGTCTGAGCTCCCCACGCGAGAGCTGTTATCAAGGACTGTCAGCTTTTTCTCTGCTACTGGCAACAAATGGATTTGTCAATCTAAAGTTAAAAAAAAACACATTTTCTTTGTTGTTATACATCCTAAAAACTTTTTGTAAACACATGTTTGTGAGTGTGCGCCATGGTTTGTGTAAGGGTCAGAATACAGCTTGTAGGAGTTCTCTCCTTCCATTCTGCAGGTCCTGGGGATTGAACTTGGGTCATTAGGCTTGGCATCTTTATCTACAGAGCCATCTGGAGAGCCATATTGTCCTATATATTGATGACAGATCAAAGGTGTAAATAGCACCAGTGAAATTGATATTTAGAAATAATCTTATTAATCTGATCAGTGAAATCATGTGATTTATATTGACTTTCAATACTTGTTCATTTGCTTTCATTGAGTTACCCCCCCATCAATCAATCAATTTTTGTAATATAAACCTGTATTTTATGGGAATCAGAGCTCTTATTAAGCAGCTGTAAATATGCAATCAAATATTTAAACATATCAAATCTTGAAATACATCAAGTAGGTTTTCATCCAAATGTTTATTGAGCCCTGTCCATGTGCCAGGGAAATTTGTTAGTGCCTGGGGCTACAAAGATGAATCAGTTGTGGTCCTTAACATTGAGAAACTTAACAGTCTGGCAGGAAGACAGACATGTAAATCAGTGTACATGACACAACCTGGCAAACACACCTCACTGTTAGGAGAATTTTGTGGCCATGTGCCCTGGAAGACACCGGAAGGGAGACCATGCATATCCAAATTGTAGAGAGTGAACAGTATTTTGCCAGGTGACTGTATTTACAAGAGGAAGAAGGTGAGGGAATTAAATCTTAGAAGAGGGGGTAGACACACGGACTTTGGCTGATTGTATAGTCTGTGTACCAATTGTTTATGTGACATTTATATTATATTAGGTACTACAAGCAACCTGAGGTGAATTCAAATATTAACCTTAGCTAGGTTATATGTAAATACCATTCTGCTTTGTAACAAAGAAGTGATGTGAGTACCTTTGGATTTGGGATGACAGGAGAGGTGCAGGAACCCGTTCTCCCGTGATATTCAGGGCTTTGGTGCTGGAATGCTACCTTTCAGAGGAACATTCCATTTTGATGGAACATTTGGAACAAGGCGAGGTTGTGGCAGTTTCCTGGAGACAAGGATTATTATTATTATTATTATTATTATTATTATTATTATTATTATTTAATACAAAGCAACAGTGGTGAGAGCACATGCTAAGGTAGTGATTGCTGGGACACGGGGATGGGGGAACATTGGCTTAGGGTGTGGAACGCACAGAACCACATAGAGGGGACAGAAACTGAGCAGAAAGGCTCTTTATCAAACTTCATATTGTAAACTATAGATAGATATGATTTTATGTATCAATTATACTTTTAAAATCTGAGGGTTTGACGTCCATTGTTGTATCATTTTCTTTTGCAATAAAGTGGAATATAAGCCTGCATGTATCAGGACTGGCTCAGTTTGAGGAGGAACACTTACTTGCCCTGACATAACGGCATACTGGAAGTCTCAGCATTAAGGCAACCAGTGCAGCTACTATCTACTTGGTTATATTCAGAGGTATAGCTGTCAGACAGTCTGCTTTCATGTAGTTCCAGATTGGAGTTGATCAAAAGGGAAGATGCATGCTTCTGGGAGGTGGGGTAGAAGCAACTGTCATACTTTTGGAAGATTCCTGTCACCTATATGTGGCAAGAGACGACGTGGAATATGATGTCAACAGATTCCAGTTTAGCTGTGCTCTGTCCTCATGGTGGTCATGGCCCTGCAAAATGCCACTGCGCTATGCCAGTTGCTTTGCTGAGAACACACAGGAGTGGTGAACATGAGGAGCCACTCTCCTTCCAGAGGCTTTGAGGTCCCATCCCACAGCAGGGAGGGCAAAGCTCTCAGAAGCCCTGCCCGGTCTTAACCTTTTGTGACTCTTCTTTGTTTCCTCTCCTCCATTTGGAAGATCCAAACCTTCTGTGCTTTCCCCACCGTGGTGTAGAAGTTCAATGACCATAATGACTTTTTTGTTTGTTGACATTTATTTATTTAGCGTGAATGTGTGTGCGTGTGCATGTGCACATGTGTGCCACTGCACAGGTGTAAAGGTCAGAAGATGACTTGGGAGAGTTGGTTCTCCCCTTCTAACATGTAAGCTGCAGGGATTGAACTCAGCTCATCAGGGCTTGGCAGCAAGCTCCTTTATTCACTGAACCATTTCCATAGCCCATTTAACACAATCTAATTTCTGTATCACTCAGGATGGTGTGCTTCCATGACTGAATTCTTTTTTAAAGCTATAACTTAGGTTCATAAACTGCCACATTTTACAGTCACGGTGCCTACAACTTGAAACCCTTTAGATTTTGAGTCAGTTCCTAGGTCTCTGACAGGGCTATCAGAAAAATCATGATCTTAGTGTGTTCATAGGGGAGATTTTGTCAGGCTAGTTGAGAAATGGAAGCTCAACATTAAGTTCTTTCTTCTTTTTCTTTTCTTTTTTTTTTTTTTTGAGACAGGGTTTCTCTGTGTAGCTTTGGAGCCTATCCTGGCACTTGCTCTGGAGACCAGGCTGGCCTCAAACTCACAGAGATCCGCCTGCCTCTGCCTCCCGAGTGCTGGGATTAAAGGTGTGCGTCACCAACGCCCGGCAAACATTAAGTTCTTACATTGTTGAAAAAAGATTTTTATAGTGTATGTTTATATTTTGATATAATCTAGTGCTCCAGAACTTTCAAGGCCATGGAGAAAAAGTCATCAAAAATCTTTGACAGTTTAGAGATGGGCAGTGGGAAATGAAAGAGCAGACTGGCGTAGAAGACATTTTCCTCCCGTGGGAACATGGAGCCATTAAATTAGGGTGCTTATTTCAGAGTACTGATGATGTCCCTCATGAACACAGAACACAGAATGAACAGGAGATACTGCCCAGATTCCAGGATAAGTAGGAAGGCTGCTTAGTAGAATGGCTTTGGGCACCACAAAGGCCCACATGGGAAAGGTTTAGGTTCCCAGATTGGATGCTATTGGCAAAAGATGGAAACCTTCAGAGATGGAGCCTAGAGGAGGTCATAGGTCACTTTGGGTATGCACTTAAGACAGACGGTAGGGTCCTAGGATCACTGTTTTTTTTCTCTTAGTATATGTGGTGGTTTGAATGAAAATGGCCCCCATAGATTTATAGGGACTGGCATTATTAGGAGGTGTGCCCTTGTTGGAATAAGTGTGCAACTGGGGGTTTCAGATTCTTAAGCCAGGCCCAGTGTCATGCTGCCTGCAGAATGGAATGTAGAACTCCCAGCTCTTTCTCCAGCATAATGTAGGCTTGCATTCCACCATGCTTCCTACCATGAAGATAATGGACTAAGCCTCTGAACTGTAAGCCAGCCCCAATTAAATGTTTTCCTTGATAAGAGTTGTACAAGAGAAGAAGAGAAGAGGAGGGGGAGAAGAACATGAGGGATCAGGAAGACTGAGATGGGGGAAGAATAGAGGAGAGCAAGATAAGAGATATCTTAATAGAGGGAGTCATTATAGGTTTAATGAGAAGTCTGACACTAGGGAAATGTCCAGAGATCCACAAGGATGACCCCAACTAACAATCTAAGCAATAGTGGAGAGGCTCCCTTAAATGCCCTTCCCCTATAATGAGATTGATGACTACCTTAAATGCCATCCTAGAGCCTTCATTCAGTAGCTGATGGAAGCAGAAGCAGAGACCCACAGCTAAACACTGAGCTGAACTCCTAGAATCCAATTGTAGAGAGAAAGGAGGGATGAGCAAAGGGGTCAAGACTGTGCTGGATAAACCCACAGAAACAGCTGTCAAGTGAGGGCACACAGACCCCAGTCGTAAAGCTGGGGAACCAGCATTGGACCGAACCAAGCCCTCTGAATGTGCCAGTTAGGAGGTCTGGGCAGACTATGGGAACTCTGACAGTGGAACCAATATTTATTCCTAGGGCATAAATAGACTTTGGGAGCCCATTCCCCATAGAGAGATACACTCTCAGCCCAGATACATGGAGGAGGGACTAGGCCCTCCCCCAAATGATGTGATAGACTTCAATGATCCCCAATGGAAGGCCTCACTCTCCCTGGGGAATGGATGGGGGTGGGAGGGGGCGTTGGTGGGGGCCATGGGAGGATGGAAGGGAGAGAGAACTGGGACTGATATGCAAAATAAGATTATTTCTAAATTAAATTAAAAAAGAGTTGCTGTGGTCATGGTGTCTCTTCACAGCAATAAAAACCTAACTAAGACAAATCTCTGAACTGTGTGGTAAGCTGAGCAACTTTGTTCTACTACTAAGTCCTCACTATAATGTGCTATCCCAACGGGGTAGCCAATGGATCTTGGACTGAAATATCTCAAACTGTGAATGAAAACAAACATTTCTCTTTATAAGATGACTTCTCAGACATCCTTTTTAACAACGGATAGCTAATATATCCAGCTTATAATGACCCTGCTCTGGGGTGAGGGTGAAGTTTAAATTCAAGGCTGGTAACAGAAAAGTCATCCGACTTGTGAGAACTGCAAAGTGAAGGTTGTCCTTGAATGTTGTACTTGCTCTTGCTTTTTGCTTGCCTTCTTTGCAAAGTCTTCAAAGGAGACCATGGGATCTCTTCCCTCAAGAAAGGATGCTGTGTACCACCTGCATTTCTATAGTATCTGTCTTGCTTGTTACCATCTCTGGGAATGATTTTTCTTATTGTATTCACATGGTAATTCCTGTGCACTCTTCAAAGTCCAAACCTAATATTGGAAGGCTTCTTTGACTGGCCCTTTCCCTGGGCAAGCTGACAGGTGGCTTCATCTATTTTTCATTGGCATTTCATACTCCTAATTTAGCATATCTCACACTGTATGACAATTAGCTCAGTTTTTTGTGACAGAATAACCCAATGATATATTAATTTATGTGGTGTTCTATAACTTTTATTTTGTGGATCAGAGAATGCTAAGTCAAAGAAAATGAGAAAAGCTGTCAGTAGGGTTAAGGGCAAATAGATCCTATATCTTTTAATAGTGTTGTATAGCCAATGTATAGCCTTGTTGCAAATACAGGCAGACCCAGCTCTATATTTGCTTGGTTAGGAAGGGACCAGAAATAACACTGTCCATAAGAATTCTTGAAATCCTCCATCTCTATGTACATATAAAATGTTGAAATTCACTAACAATTCTGGAAATTGGGTTGTGTCCCCTAAGTTACACTAGTAGACAAATCAGAGTTAGAGACCATGTTCTGAGAACAAAGCCAGCATGTGCAGGGTATGTATAGGTCTGTCCAGCTTCCAACTAGTTCATGTCCTGAGGGAGTCTTGGGTAAATGGCCTTTATGGGCCTGATGACCCCTTGACCTACAGTGGGTAATTAATAATCTTCCCCTTCTCCTGGGAGACAAATGGGATTAACAAACTGTGACAGTGTCTATTATTCTTAAGGAAGTCACATTGAGATTGGTATCTCCTTTCCAAAGGACATGTACACATTACACAAAGGGAGAGACATACAATGTGTGCAGAATTCTTGTGATAAATTTGTCTTTGTTAAGATAACATGAATGCTGATATGGTTTGTTGGATAGGCAAAAAGTAGTTTGTACTTAGTGCCTCATATGAGGTGAGAAACTGAGATTTGTTGAGTTCATTAAACTTGTCAAAGTGAGCTATGTTACAGAAAACTCATTTCATGGGTCTTAAGCAAAAGGGTTGTGTCTAATGTCACCCTAATCTTCACATACTGCTCTCTTTGGAAGCATTTGTTGATCATTCTCATGGCCCTTAGCTGAAGGTGGGAAGGAAACCTCTGGCTTTCCTGAGATTAAGTTGGCCATGGTTAGAGCTCTTGGATGCTCAGGCAGATAGGACTTTATGCCTGCCTGTTTGACTCTCAAGGTTCTGTAATTTCTTTCACATGACAACCGACACAAATGAAATAAAACCTGATCTAGGAAGAATGTCTAACTTAGGCAAAATTCTAAAACATATAGCAAGGTTTCCATTGTTGAAAGGGTAGCTTAATCATTGTGGAAGGTGTTCATTTACAATTCTACAGTTATGTGGCATGAATCAGATTTCAAAGGTCTAGGCTAAAGTAATTCTAATAGAGGTTTACCCAAAGAACTTTGGGGTCTGACTGTGGGTTCAGAGTGGCCCTACAGCTCAAGACAGTTGACATGGAAACCTCACTGACTTAGCCACAATGATAGAAGCAACCTAGAGACTTTGAATTTAGATTGAGGGAACAGAAAGGTCATGATGAACAAGGATAACTTTGTGCTGGGGTTGGGGGATGAGTGAAATGTGGGAATTAAGAGGTAAGAAGTGAGATGGCTTGGGGCTGGACAGATGACTCAGTTAAGAAGACTTTGACCTTTAACAGTTTAAAACAATAACCCACCTAGTCTAATTTGTGCTGACCATATACTAAAGAGTGTGGGGAAATCCACTGGAGCATGGCCAGCCTATCAGGGACCACGCCCTTCAAGAAAATTCTCCATCCCTCAGAAGTCATCAGCTTTCAGTAGCTCCTCAGCTGGAGATGGGGGCTTGTGAGCCCTTTCACCTTCATTGACTGGCTTGATGGTTTTGTGCAGGTCTTGTGAAGGCAATAATGCACTGGTTCTGTGAGATTGTGAGCACAGTGGGCCTGTCATATCCAGAATACATCGTTTCACTCCAGTCCTTACTGACCTCTGATTCTTACAATCTTTCCACCCTTTCTTCCAGGATGGTCCTTGAGACTTGGGGGAGAAGGTGGGATATGCTATGGATGTCTCATTCATGAGTAAGCATTCCACAAACATTTATTTAAACTTTGACCGGTTATGACTTTCTATTCGAACCATGGTTGGCTGCACAAAGAGACCTCTCTGAAGAGGTCTGAGAACTTGACTAAGCTATTAGAATAGAATTTAGAGAGCAGTCTGATGCTGTGTATATTTAGCAGAGTAATAGCAGCAGGTTCATCAGTGAGCCCTGTTAGTGCTCTAGCTATGGGTCCTTAGCCAAATTTACAGCATCATGTATATATTTTTTTTCAGTGAAGTGAGCCTTAAATCCAATAAAAAAAAGACTTGATTACTCACAAACATTCAGGCCACCACTACACCCACAGGCGTATCGTCCTCTGCTTGTCATCATTATAACTCTCGGTGTTCCCAGCTGGGTTAGAATGTTGTGGATTTTTTTCCCCTAGCAGCCTGCACAGCACCTTCTAGTACTATGGAAATTGGTCGGTATGAGGGAAGCTGTATTATTTGGGGGGTCTTTGTGACATAGCCAACCAACAATTAGAGAGATGTATCCCATACCTGGCACTGGGATTTTTATCTGGCATCTTGTGGCTTCTTGGAGGAGCATCATCCCCACATCGGACAACTCCAATTTAGCTCTATATATGAACAAACACAGACACAGACACAGACACACAGACACAGACACAGACACACAGACACAGACACAGACGCACACACACACACGCACACGCACACGAACACACACACACACACACACACGAACACACACACACACACACACACACACACACACACACACACACAAAAAAAATCATAAACAGCAGGTTTCCATATGGATTTTTTTAAACATCATTAGTGTTAGTTGTTCCTCCCTAGTCCCTTCTTTTTCCCCACTCTCCAATCTCTCTTTTAAGTACCACCCTACCCATTACTCTCTCTTTCTCCTTCATACTACCTATGTTTGACTGTCTCCCTTCCCTTAAGATGTTTCTTCCTCCTTCCACCAATGGCCCCCTTCTAGTTTCCTGGATTCTATAGATACTTTAACTCAAACACATAAATCTAAATAGTTGACGCTAAAACACACCTGTGAGCGAGGGCATGCTACTTTTGGTCTTTCTGTGTCTGGGTTTCCTTACATAGTACAATGCTTTCCCTTTTTACTCACTGACCTAAAATGTCATAATTTTATCTTCTTTAATTCAGAATAAAATTTACAGCATCGAATCTTCATTATCCATTTATCAGTTGATGGACATGGAAGCGGTTTCCATGTCCTGTCTATTGAGAACAGAGCAGCCATGAACATGGATGAGCATGTGTCTCTGTAGCACAAAATAGTCCTTTGGGTATATGCCCAGGAGTGGTATAGCAGGGTCGTATGGTAGATCTATTTCTAGTTTTTTCGAAGAACTGCTTTACGCAGTGCTGCACCAGCTTTTGCTCCCACTAAAAGTGCATGAGGGACCCCATTCCCCACATCCTTACCAGCGTTTGTTCTCTTTTATGTCACTAATCTTAGCCACTAATCTTAGGGTAAGATAAATCTCAAAGTAGTTTTCATTTGTTTTTCCCTGATAGCTAAAGATAGTGAACACCCTTAAAAATATTTCTTAACCATTTGTATTTCTTCTCCTGAGAGGGAATTAATTCATGCTCTTACTCACTAAGCCATCTTTCCAGCAGGGTATTTTGACTTAGTAAATTACTGTGCTGACTTTGTCTGTGACTCAAGAGAAGTAAGTTGAAGAAATAATTTTGGCTCACAATTTCAGAGCTTTTAGCTCATCATGTTAAGGAAGGGATATTGGAGCCACACAGCTCATGTCATGGAAGTCAGAAAGGCATCTTTCTGTCTTGTGCCCACAGAATTTCTGGTTTCCCCATCTATTTATTGTGTCCTGCTGAGAAACACAGCATTCTATCTTGCTATCTGGTTATGAGCTCCTTAACCTCAGGATCTGTCAGTTGTTCAGATGTTTACTTATTACACGTCTTATTACACATCTGAATGCTGTCAATGATTTGTTAAATTTTACATAACAAATCTGTAGGCACAAGTTTGTAAGTTTCATTTAGAAAACCTTCCTTCGTATATATAGCAAAGCATGTATATGGGTTCTTCTTAATAAGAGTTCAGTCCCTGAAAGATGAAACTCCCAAATGAAAGAGCTTCATTCATAGGAGATAAAGCTATCTCCTAAGCTATCATACTGATCATCATCTTTTCTGTTCCTCTCTCTTCTTTGGGAAGAGACTTCCCATGGTTTTTAGGTTTTGATGACCATTAAAGTTTTTTTTTTTTTTTTTAAAGTTAAGTCATTAAAGGTAAAATTTTCCTTTGCTCTACCCACTGCAGCCAAACAACATAGTCTACACAGTTAGGACTTTTAGCTTGGAAATGGCCTTGATGAGTGACTGGTTTTAAAAGCTTGCTAGTGTTTTGAGCATGCCAATCCATAGGAAAGGATAAATCAGGTGGAAGGGAATAACAGCCCCACTCTACTAACTAGCCTAGTCAGGATAGGTGTGCTCCGAGAAATGTCCAATGTTTATCCTGTTCTTGTGATGTGAAAAACCAGCACCTCCGAAGGAAATTTAGGGCATTGCCCCCTTTTGAGGGTCATGAAAAAAGTCTATTGAAGGAGGTTATGTAAAAGGTTTCCAATGAGACTGTTAATTTTCCATTCCATCAACTCATGCTGGCTATTATCCGATGTCCTAGACTAGACACTTGCTCATTTCTATAAATGTAACTTGCTTTTTCTACCATGTTTGAGGGGCAAGCTGAGGCATAGACTTCAGGCTTTTAGACATACACCAGATGGTTAGAAATAAGCCCAATATTTAAACATTCACTTAGTGACTGAAATAGGATTATAAGCCCCATAAGGGCCCATGGTTATAACAATTGTGTATTAAAAAAAATCCTTTAAACACATGACATGCCTACAAACCTTGGGATTTTAAATATTGTCATACCAAAGACAGTGAATGAATAATACTAATGTATTCCACTATCATTTTTATTATTTATTCAACACAAATATCTAAAGTTCAGAAAAATATAATGTATACTCATACATGGTTTATTATTTCATTCAAATAAATCAGATATCCTCTATCCCTTTCTGACACTGAATTGAATAACTCATATTTAGCAGTTGCCTTTTCAAATTTAATCTGCAGACAAATTGCAAGCTTAGTGCTAAAAATCTCCTTGATGAAAATCTTTCCAATTTTATTATTATCCTTTGATTTATACACAGATTACGTGTTGGTTTCTCTTAAACTGGAGTTGCATTTAAAAATAAAGGTTTCCTGTTTTTCTTTGTTTTAGTGGCATGGTAGCCTAGAGGTAACTATGAAGGCCATTATCAGATTGCCATCGAGTCTCGGCGCTGCTTGTTTGATATCCTTCCATGGCGGAAACCAAGTCAGCTCATATTGCTTCATTGTAATGTTCTTCTGGCTTCCTGCCATGTAAATGGATGTATTAATATACAGTTCTCAAGTGTGTTGTGAAGTTTAGTTAATTGATGCTTATAAAAGCTTCTTGAGATTGTCTACTGAAAGATATTGCATGAGTTAAAATTGTGTAAAGAGCAAACATGGAAGCACTCTAGAAATTGTTGCCTAAGGGGGATAAGGTACCCTATTAGCCATGTCTGAGTCAATGACTTCTGCTTTCTTTAATTTATTGAGGTATTTTATGGCTGGTGAATAAAGATGACTTAAAGGTGCATCATCTCTTTTCATAGTGCAGAAGTCTTTATGAAATTGTGGTCGGAGAGGTTTACATAAAGCATTTGTCTGCTGTTCGCCCAGGCAGAACATTCAAATTACAGATCTCATAAAAAGTAAAATGTTGGTTGGAAGATTAATTCTTATTCCTGACTGAGTACAGTGTGTGGCAGGCACACTATCCATCTATCCATTTTTCTCTTATAGCAATAGAAAGCCATTTTTTTTTTTGTTGAGTACATGGCCATCCCGAATGAAGTTCTGCCTTGTTTGTGCTTCTGTAGCTAGGTGTGGTCTACAGTAATTAACTTCTAGCTAATAGGATGAGAACATAATTCATTTGTGGAGCAAACATGTTCTACCTTTAAAGGGAAGGTGTATACCCCTTCTTTTTTTCTGCTTGAAATGTAGATTTAACAAGCTGCATTATACAGGTGAGTGATGAAAACAACCTTAAAAATGAAGGAGACACCAGACAAGAGTCTTATAGCTCACAGCAATGAGCTATCATGCTAGCCTTGCATGGTCCCACTATGAATGCATTTAAAACACTGTTACTTTGAGCCTTGGTTATTATCAGTTCTCTCTATGTTAACTTACACTTGTTTCTACAGGAAAGAGGCAGTGTTATGACATCTGCCTCTTAAATAAATTAGCTGCTCCTAGACCAGGGATCCTTTGGAAACCCACTGTAACTCATTCATTTGCTAGGCACATTAAAACCTTTTGCTCTGAGAGCATGATTAATCTCCCTAAAATGGATACAGAAATTTTCTTTAGTTGTCCCTTTAGAGAGTGGTTAGACCTCTGATTGAAACAACCTTTTCTTCTGGAAACCTTCAAAATTTGAAAATACTAAAACTGAGGGAAACTATTTAAATTAAAATGATTAAATTCTAGTATATAAGACATAATCATAACCTACCCTTGTTTCACAACCTGCTTTAACTTATTCTTATGCAGTTTATACTGTTTACTGACAGTAGCTCATTTCTCTAAATGGTAGAATTCACCAGAGCCAACTGTATTTTGATTCAGATTTTAGAGTTGATCTAGGTTCTGCATTCTTTAAGCATACAGTAATATTTTAGAGCTCAGAAAGGTGCTAATACTGTAATAATTGCTTATCAGGTTTGATTGCTAGTTGATTCTGAAATATTTTTCTTATATGTTAGTGGGGGAATATATACTCCATAAACTTGTTCAAATATCTGGGCTTATGGATCTCCAAATAAGGCTAGGAATACTACAAATATGGATGTTTGGATATTATATTAACTAAGGAAACATGAAACAGTCAAAATGATGTTTAGATTCATTATATTTTTAAGACATTATCTCAGGTAACCCAGACTGGCCTCATACTCACTACCCATCTGAGAATGACCTTGAACCTGAACCTCCTGCATCCCTCATTAAGAGTGCTACAATTACAGGCATGCACTACCAAGCCCAGTTTATGAAGTACTGAGGATCAAATTCAGGGCTTCTTGCATGTTAGGCAAGCACTCTATCAGCTGAACTACATTCCCAGTCATTACAATTTTTGATTGTGAGAAACTCATCTTGTTTTTACACTGCATTGATATAATTAATTTCTTCTATTGAAAGCAATTGTTTTTGTTATCTATTGCTATGATACGAACTACCTCGGCTGTTAATGGTTTTACAGCTATAACAATTATTTATTTTGCTCTCAAGTCTGAAGTTTGGTCATTGTTCATAGGGAACAACTCTTTGGGCATCATCTCTGCTTCGTAAGGTGACTAGGACAATCCAGCCAAGGCCAGAGGCTCTGCTTCTGAAGTGATATTCATTATCAGCTCTGCTCTGAGATGTAAGAAAATGCTGTAAGCTGGGGCTTTGGTGACTTTCTATTATGCTTTGATTCTGGAATATACCCCACAAGCACATGCCTTGAACTCAACTGGTGATGCTGTCTTGGGAGATTTTTGAAAACTCTAGAAGACAGGCTCTGACAGGAGAAGTAGGCCCCCAAGGGTTCTGTTCTGCTAGCAGCCTATCATGCAGTGAAATATCTCAAATCAAGAGCCCAAATCAGTTCTTCTTCCTGAAAATTGTTCTTTTTTTTTTATACCCCAGCTATGCAAAGGAATCTAATAGCTGTCTTATTTGTCCCCCTTACATACTAGTTGAACTTCTTTTCAACATGGTAGCTAATTTCCAAGAGTGTGCATTAGAAAGGACACAAAAAGAAAGCTCCCAGTTTCTTGATCTGGCTCTGAGAACTGGCATAGCATGTCTAGAAGATTCTATTAGTCAACCAATTACAAAACTCATCAAGACAAAAGAAACAAGAAAGAACAAAAAATTCACCTCTGGGTTGGATCAGTATAAAACATTTGGGGCTATCTTCACTTTAGTACTAAATACTTTACCACTAATATTGTTTGGTTTTGTTATTATTGTGCATGAGATACATATGAGTGTACATGTTTATATGTGGGTACATTTTCATACATGCGCATTTGGAAGCCAGAAGTCTATGTTGGTTATATTTCCTTATTACTCATAACCTTATTTTTTGAATCAAAGTCTCTCACTGAGCCTGGAACTCACTGAATTATCTAGACTGGGCAACAGCAAGCTCCAAGGATCCATTGATCTCCACCTCCTCCAGTACCAAGATCCCACGACACATTTCACCTCATCTGGCTGTTAGGTGGATGATGAGGATGGGAATTCAGGCCCTCATGCTTGTAGGCAGGCGTGTTTACCAACTAAGCCACCTCTCCAACCTATTCAACAAACAGTAAAACACAGCCATGGAAAAAAATGTAGTTTAAAAAATAAGCCACAACAGTAAGAAAAAGTGATACAACACTGTTTTCTTTCCAAAGGAGGTAATAAGTTGAGTTACTGAGATGTTTAGACAGGAGTCTTCATCCTTAGAGGAGGCAGGACAATAAAACGTTCAAGGTCATCCTTGACTTTGCAGCAAGTTCAAGGCCTTGTCTCAAACAACAACAACAATAATGAAACAAAATGTCAAATGTCAGGAATCCTTTATTTTAGTAGTTTGGAGTTTTGGAGGTTCACAGTACAGTGTAATAGAATTTTTATTGACAGTACATGCTAGACATTGATGGTCCTCTATTCAGTATTCATTCTACTTGTTTTTCCTTACTCACAGATGTCTGAATTTATTCGTATCAGAGGTACACCCGTGTAAAAATGCTAAAAGTCCCTTGGTTCCTTTGTCCAGGGTAACAGTTCTGGCCAGCGCATTTTTTTTTTTTAGCTTTCTTTTATTTATTCTTTGTGTCTTTTACATCATGCATCTCAATCCTATTCATTTTCCTGTCCCTTTGTATCTGCCCTCTGCCTTTGCAACCTTCCCTATCAAAATAAAATAAAAGAAAATTTAAGAGAAAAAACGGAAAAATCAATCTCATCATGGAATCTGTAGTATGACACAGTGAGTCCCACAGTAAACCCTTTTAAACACACATATTTACTTTCAAGTGATCATTGCAGAGAGTCATTGGTCTGGTTCCAGGTCTCTGATTTCTGCTACACTATCGATGTTTAGCCCTCACTGGAACTCCTCTGGGCTATTATTCTGTTGTTGCCCTGAGCCATGAAGACACTGCAGCTTTGGGTCTGCAGGACTGGCCCCTTCATGTGCTCCAGCAGATCGTAGGTGGGGTGGACGTTGGGGTTGGCCAACATTGCTGCATTGTCAAGCCAGCCAGCTCTCCCCTGTCCTCAGCACCAGAGTGAGCTCTGCTGCATTGCCCTCGATAGCTCACCCCTTGCAGGGCTGGATGAGGATGAGCAAGGAGCAAGGCCTGCTCTCCTGTTTTCATGCCGTTAGGCTTGGCTCTACTGTATTACCTAGGCAAGGTTCAGTGGCCCTTTCCTAAGTGATGCAACTGACGAGGGGGAGGGTCAGCTTGCTGGTCTGTCACAGTGGTGAGGAATAAGGGGGGCATCTCTCCCTGACCCGTGCCACTGCAAGACAGACTAGTAGTGAGTGAGGCAGCTTTCCCATGCTCACAGCTTTGGGGCTGGCACCCACTCTTCCACCAACATGATCGGCTCTACCGTGTTGCTCAGGCGAGGTACAGGGCCCATTCTCCCTAGTGCTGCTGCTGATAAGGGACAGGGGCAGCTCTCCTGCTCTTACAATGGTCAATTTACAATTAACAGAATTCATTGGATTTATAATTTTAGGAAGATGCTTTCAGAGGGTGTGCTTCCCTCCTTTCCTACACAGACTATGATGATACCCTCTATGGTGTAGCAACTTTTGTCAGAAGTGAGCACACGGAGGGAAGCTTCACGTCTAAGTGGAGAAACATCAGGCTGTCTTCTTAATCATATGGTGTTACCATGGCAGCCTTATATTACCCATCCTGGACTTCCTAAAACATGATACAAATAATCCTCCATGTAGTACAGCTGCAGAAATCGAGTTTATGTCCCATAAAGTCCATTTTAGTTCTTAACTGAATTAATTAGTACAGGAGAAAAGTCAGCAATAGTTATAATCACTAGAGATTAAGAATGTGTCATAGCATTTAAAAAACATCAGCAGATTTCCTCTCTGCTCACAGTATTCCTAAAAAAATAGAGGTGGCACCAATCTGACTGCCCCTTCCTTTTCTTATATTTATCACGCCAAATTTTGGCATATTCAAATGCCCTTACTTGCAGCAAAACAAAAACAAAAGCAAAACAACCCCCACCCCAACTTCTTACTTTTACTTGAAGTATATTGAACCCTTTCCTGTCCTGGCCAACACAATCCATTCTGTTCAGTATTTCATTTAATACACAATTGGTTACTGGGAAAACAAAAATAGGACAGTTCATCGATGGAGTACTTGTAGCAAATTGGTGATGTAACCATTGTTGTAACATTAATTTGAGCTAAGTTTGGAGAAGATTTTATACTGCATAATTTAAAATGACCCAAAGGACTATACCAAAAGAGTAGAGTCAACTCAACATATGGGTGTATCCTCTAAGTAGGTGGTATAGACTTGGCTATTTTATTAGAGACCACACAACAATAGCTTACACATGATACAGAGCTTATTTTTCTCTTTTGTGAAAGTCAGAGTTGGGAAATGGTCAGGATTGATGTGAGGTGATTGGTTACAGCTAGATAGCTGTGTTTACTAAGAAATTCAGCATCCTTCTGTGCCATTGCTAGGTCATTGCGGGGACTGTAGCGTCGTCTTTAACCTCACCACCAAAGCTGGCTTACTTCCATTGTATCTCTGTCCCAAGACTTCAGAAGTGTGAAAATTATGCAAGGATAATAACCTCTTATAAGGATGTGGTCCAGGAGTTGTTCATATCCTTTTGGTTCAGATCTCACCAGTCATGTCAATAAACCACACACAATAAATGACAGTTAGAAACTGCCTCTAGATGGGATCAAGTGTGCCAAACTGATGCTAAGGGGTCTATCATTCAAACGAAGAAGAAACTTGATAGTGGGTGACAAATGGCTATTTCTTTTATGAGTATCTTGTCTATCTTCAGAGGATAAATCATCTTTTGTGCTGGTGATAATGGGATTCTTAGAGTCTTAAAAAAGGATGTCAGAGTGGACATTCGTTCCTGTGGCCCTGAAGCATATGGGTCAGGGCTCAGTAGCAGTCACTGTAGCTAGGCAGTTCTTCTTTACACCAGATGGACTCAATTGCCTGACTTCCTTTTTGTTGTCTTCTGGTTCTCATGTTCTGTTATCCTCTCCTGCTTAATATATATATATATATATATATATATGTGTGTGTGTGTGTGTGTGTGTGTGTGTGTGTGTGTGTGTGTGTGTGTGTTCACGTGCCCATGTGCACACATGGGAAGACAACAGTAGCTTTCATCCTCAGTAACTCATTCCTTTGAGATAAGGTCCCTCCATGACCTGGGGGCAACCAATTATGCTAGTCTGGCTGGCCAGTGAGCCCTCAGGGTCCAGCTTGTCTGTCTCCCCAGAGCTAGGATTCTAATCATTTACATCATGCCTGGCATTTTCACTAGGATTCTAGGGATTGAAGTCTGATCCTTCTGCTTGCAAGACAAGTGCCTTACCAACTGAGCCATTCCTGAATCCCCATCATCTCATCGTATTGCCATCTTGACTGATAGTCCTTAGCTTTTGATATGCATATTGAAATACCAAAAGCAACCATGTGATTCAACTGTACGGAAGATCGAGGTTGGTAGGAGGTTACAAGAGACCCCTTCTCCCTGGATTTGCTTCCCTAGTATCTCCATCTCACATCGACTCTTCACCCACTCATAACCAAGTTACCCCTTGGTCTTCCAGCTTGTTTTTCCTCTATTTGGTCAAACCACACTCTTGTTCTTAAGCTTTTGCAGCCCCATCAGACCCATAGAGAGTTGAGCTTTTGTCCTAAGTTGTTTACCTCCTAGAAGGGACTCCATTGCCAACTGCTGAAATAATAAATGTCCTCACCTCATTAGAAAATGAAATCAACTCTTGCATTTGTTATAAAAATGTCATTGAGGACACTGCCCATTACATCACCCAGTTTCCTCTCTAGAAAGCTTCACATCAGAGAGTTCTTTCAAATTTCAGTGCCAGGAAAACCCTTGCTTCTCCTACAGCAAGCTTCCTCCCTTCTGATAACGAGAGGTTTACAGTGTCTCGTGTTTTCTGAACCATGTAACGCAAAGCTGGTTTTTGCAGCTCAGTCATTGCAATTACCGTAAACACACGGTTACTGTATATATAGTATTTTTCTCCATTTGAGTTTGGTCATTTCTAATGTCCATCATATTGACTTGGATTTTTGTTATACGCTACTTAAAATCTTTTTGTTAAAGAGAGGTAAGGTAGCATGATGCATGCGACCTCACAGGCAATGGTGCAGCTTGTATTCCCAGCCACTCAGAAGGAGGATTGTGTGAGCCCAGGCATTCAAGGACAGCCTATCTCAAAAAGAAAAAAAAAACATGCAAAATAAATCAATATGCTGTATTTCAGAGTCCCACCATTTATTTAGATAAGGCAAAAGGCTGACCACCCACTCTAAATAATCCCACTTTCTGAGGAGAAGAACAATGCAGAAAACTGGCATTTTAAATTTTATTTCTTAATTGTTTTCTGGTTGTAGAAATTGATTTCAGGGCCTAAGAGTTAGTGCTAGGCAAGTTCTCTGTCACTGAGCTGTGCCCCTAACCTTGAACTGCTGCTTTTAGGTTAAGATTGAAAACTTTAAAAAAATTGACTCTCACCTGTTCATTCATGTGTTGTCACATCAATAAGAATCTTTGGTCACTTGTTTCATTCTAGCTATCACTATGACTGAACTGATGTGGGCTCCAACAGATTTCAAGGAAGTACCACATAACAGCACCCTTCTTCATGGTGGGCATTTGCTGCTTACCTTGGAGCTTCTCTGTGATGAAGAGGTTGGAGGTTTTAGGAGATGGACTGATCCACCACTGCAGCAAAGATTGTCCTTCAGACCCTGGGAGACTCTGAGGCTGGAATTTGGGTAATTCACGTAATTTAGCTTTTCTTTTGTTCTGCTGCTGGGGCTCAAACTAAAGGCCTTGTCCTTGCTGGGCTAACATGGTACTTAATCGATACCTCCAACACACCATGTTAATTTTCTAATAACATGAGTTAATGATGAGTGTTTGAAAACTATTCCTGAATTGCCTAAAGTCCCAAGAGGTCCTGAAAAGGCAGACAGCTCCTGGACAACATTCTCACTAGCATTTTTCTGGGAAGCAACTCTACCCTGGAGTTTGGAATGACAGTAGGATTACAAATATGAAATGGATTAGTTAAGGCAAGATTAAGAATGAACCTTGTGGCAATGACTGGAATTAAGAAATAACAGAAATTTGGGTGGAGAACACAGCAGACACACGCTGTGGTGAAGCCTAGCAGTCAGGACCAGGAAGCTTTTAGAAGGTAGGCAGTGTTTGGACGCCTACAGTGCACAGCAAGACAGACTTTTTTTGATGGTACTGGTCAAACTTAGGCTAACAATAAAGGCTTACTCTAGGACAGCCGGAAATTGAGGAACAATTGTCTAGGATAGGTCAAGCCTCTGTTTGTGCTTTCTGCATCTCTATAGACTTCCAAGAAATTAGTGGTTTGTACTCCACTTAAAGATAAGAAGAACAACAATTCCTCCCTCTTGGATAGCTGGGAATGTTCACGGTAAAGGATTCTAATACATTCTGGAAAAATCTGTCATTGTTTAGTAATTTCCTTTGATTTGAAATATTCTTTCCAGAATTAAGGGTTCAGAGGAGATCATGTGATTCAGGGATTAAACAAACTTCACAAGTCTGGGAAATCTAAAACTTACAAGATTCATAAGGACCCTTCTCTCAGGTTACAGAAGCAGCAAACACAGCAGGGAGGCAACTGGCTAGCTGAACAGCCAAGAGGAGACTCTCTGACCTACCCGGCTGCCTATGAGGTGTTCAGAGTGATCTAGGGATTGGGCTTCCGTGAGCATTCACCTGTGTTGGGTGAACTTTCCAGTGAAGCGGCTGCATTTATTGTCCCAGCTATAAGTTAGCATAACTAAAACTTAGTAGTTCCCAAAGCTGGACTTTGGTAGAATCATTACTTAGGATTGTCATGTGTTCCTCCTCTGGTATGATTAGACAAGTTTGTGTTGTGTCTTTCTGGAAAAGGCTCACAGAGCACCTGTAAAGGAGAAGCTAATGTAAAGTCAGAGAAGACCGGAACTCTTCTGAGGCTTCCTTCTTTGGAGGGAAACTTTGGGATTTGTATTTTACTTCTGCTGTTTTGAGGCCGAGATACCTTTCTGAAGAGCCACACATGGTGCAGACAACTGCTCAGTACTTTGTTGATGAACACAAACTAATAGAAGATGAGACTAAAGAATGCCTTTTCCTCTTGCTTTATATTACAAGCCATCCCCATCTGACCTTGACAACTGTTGCTAGGAAGGAACTTGCCAGAATAAATAAATAAATAGGAAGCAACTCACTGTTTTAGAAGATAGACTGATGGCATATAGTGAATCCATTTGTAATTCTTGTCAGAACCAAAGGGTATGGACTCCCTTAGACCTTAGGTGACAAATGAACTGATTACCATGCAGATACAAAGTTTCCTTTAATTTTAAGAGCTCATAATTATTGTCCCCATTTGACAGATATGGAAAAGATCTGTCAAATAGCCAAACAGCTCAGAGTTAGTTAAGTATGTATTTCAAGCAGGCCTGCATAGTCCTACTACCTGAGCTGTCCCATATTATCAAATTCCTTGATTATTTTTGTGGGCTATTGACTCGAAGCTGACCAGAGCACCTCTGTGGGATTATCTTTTGGAAAACTGCTATTATCACCATTACAAAATGAATAGATGCTTCATTTAGAAATTCAGAAAACATTGAAAAATTAAATTGTCTGCATAAGTGTTTTAAATTGTTTGGTACCAGCACCATGAAGGCTGCTTGTCTGTATAAAGGAGAAAATAGACAAAGCCCCTTTAAATGAATTTGATTTTGACAGAAAGTTACATTAAGAAATGCAAAGTCTAGCTAAAGAAATGTCTTTTTATATAGTGGGAACATTCATTAGAATAAGATAAAGACTAGGATATGTGTCAAACTGACGGGAAGAATCATGAAATCTTGACAACTAGTGGCCTGAAAATCCTGAGACTGCACCTTGGCTGCAAGCAACTTAATTTAACCACAAACTGGCACTCCCACCAACAAAACTATGTTCATAATAGTGTCTCATAACAAACTACCCTTGAAGGGGAGGCTAAGTCAGTCTCCAAACCTCCTAAGCAAATCTAATCCTACTTTAATATTAGAAATGTCCCAGTGAAGAGCAAAGCCTATCTAAATACTTTTTGCAGCATTCTTTCTGGTCCATTAATGCCATGGTCTGCAAATATATTATAGTTAGTCTATCATAGCACAAGAGCAAATTATATTAATGCTTTCCAATTCAGAGATCCTGGGAATTAGAATAGTTAGGTGGCTGAATTTTAATGAGGTTAGGCATAACAGGTGCCTCATTAATTACTCATATGCAGAAAACATTCTCCTTTCTATATCTTTAAAGGTGAAAGAGGCCTCTATTTTTAGCATGGAACTTGCCTCACAGTTTCATTGTATCAAATCCTATCTCTGCCATCACAAGTTGTATGTAGAAATACTTAACACCACACACAGCAACTGTAATAAAGATAAAAGGATTTATATAATATCAGAAATAGTTTAGTTTAGTTGTAATCATAGAAAATGTTCCAAGAAATTTTCACTAAAGTTTCTCTGGGGTGACTTTTTAAAAAGGCGTCTTTGTTATGAAGTTATTTAGGGGATTTCTACTTAAAATACCCCAGAAGTGAGAAAGCTAAAAATCAATAGAACATGCAAGTAAGTAAAGATTTTCGAGACCTTTAGGGGAGAGTTAGAATGTGAGTTATTCAATGTGGTTTTCTTTTCTTCTCCCCAGCCAAATGATCACATCAACAAGACCACCTCCACACTGAGATTTATGTATATTCCTCTTTGTTTTGTACAATTCCAAATAAAGGCTTTGTTTTTCGAGAGTACCTATTCTGATGCTGGTCACAATATTTTTAAAAAGTCAACTTAAAGATTGCATTATTGATTTTAACCACATCAGAAGATAATATTTACTGCAAGTTTCCATGAGGTGAATTCAATTTACAGTTGGCTTTTAAAACACCCCTGGGAACCAAATCCAGACAACTGAAAAATTTCATCACATGACTCTGTTCCTCAATAGAGATCTCATCCGGAGTAGCCCCATCTTACAGAAATACTTGGGTAATAGTCTAGACTTTGGTTTAATTGCTCTTTTTTCTCTCCTTTATCCTAAGAGAAAACATTTCATTTCCAATGCTTACTGAAAATCTTTAAAAAATGTATTCAGAGTCTTGCCTGTCACAATAAATACAAAGAGTCCATTAATCTTTCTTTGGCCAATGAAAATTTCCAGTGCCTGAGGGATTGATCTTTCTGAATGTCAATAATCACCGTGCGCTCAGAGATTGGGATGAATGTGTGTGACTTCAGCACATAATGAGGGAATTGATTATCTGAGTAAATCCTGACAGAAGCTTCCCTTCCTCGTGTGCTTCTTTTTTTCTTCTCCTCAAAATAGAGTTCCAGCAAGGGTGTGGGGTTTCAAAATGTTTATTCAGAACTCTTAGTTAGGTTTAAGACATGATCTTGTTCTATTCTTATGTGATTTTTAGTGAGTTCAGGCAAGAGACTGCTGAGGCTAGACCGATCGCCTTGAGAACTTCATTTTACACAGTGTTGCTCATAGTTCAGGAATATTTAGAAGGGCATCAGCCAGAGGGAGAGATGGCCGGGAGTAAGGCCAGTCTGTTTAGCATCTCAACACAGTCACAGTGTAGCTTGAATCAGGAAGCTGGGGTATATGATAGTTACCTTTTAATGATTGTCAACTTGACAACTTAGAATGATCAGGAATGAGAGTTTCAATGAAGGATTGTCTACATTGGATTGGCTTGTAAGCATGACTGTGAGGAGCAGTCTTAATTAAGTCAGTTGATGTGCAAAGACTCAGACCATTGTACGTGGTGTTATTCCCTAGACCACGACCTGAGTTGTATTAAGAGTAGAGAAAGAGAGCTGTAAAAACACATAAAAGTAAATAAGTGAGCAAGTGATGCATCCATTTCTCTTTGTTATTGTCTATGGATGCAATGGGACTTCGACCTAAAATGGTTAGCTTGAAATAAGCTCCTTTTCCCCAAATAGCTTTTGGTTGAGGTATTTTACAGGGTAGAATTATGGCAGGGTTGTGAGAGTCAAGGACCCATTAGGTAGACAGTGGTTGTTTGGATTTGGAATAAACACAGAGCTGCATTTGTTTGGGGCATCCAGCCTGAAGGAAGCAGGCTATAAAGGAACAGTGGGGCTCATGATTACTGGCTTCATTCCAAGTAGAGAAGGGGAGCTACATAGAAATCTCAAGAAACATATAAACTACATGGTAGAACCAAGGCAGAAACTTCTGTCGGCATGGTCAACAGAGATGGTTGGAGAAACATTGATCTCTTCTACAATATATAAGCACTGGAAAGTGCATTCAATTTTAAAATAGATAGCAAGATTGAAAGGAGGATAATAAAAGCCCCTGCCCCTTCAAATCAAGAAGGAATGTGAAACTAGCATGGGAGAAGCCATGGAGCCTAGTTGGGTTACCAGCAAGATAGAGATTGGGGAGCAGGACCACAGACAGGACACGAAACCCCAGAACATTGTGAAGCAGATGCTGGGATAGTCTGGCACATAAGCAGGAGTTTTGTGTGAAATAGCATTACAGAAACTCTAGCCTCCGGGGCAGGCCCGACGTGGATCGGCTGAAGAAATCTGTAAGGAACTGGAAACCTAAGTTGGCATGGAGCAGGTGTGAGTCCTGAATTGACACCACTCCTGGGGTGCAGGAAGCCACACTGAGAAATTAACACCAATACTGTACTGGGACTCATGAACCTCCCAGGCTTCTGGAAGAAACAAGAGTGAAACAGCTATGAAATGATTGTTCCAAGCACAGAGCACAATAGAATAAAAATAAATAAATAGAAAACCACTTAGAAAACAAAACTCCACGTGGGAGGGAAAGCAGCTGCAACAACCGGGAGAAATTATACCCAGAGGTTTGGAGATTATAGAATAATCTGAAATGTAAGCGCATTAAATCTTAACAAGATAAAGTAAAAGCATAGTAAAACGAAGAGTGTAGTGAAAAAAGAAAAGGCACAGTCATATGTATATTATCTATCTATCATCTATCTATCTATCTCTACAATAAGTGAAGTAAAAATTCAAAGAATGTTAAATGCCCAGTGCAAGAGAGGATAAGTGATTTTGGAACTGTTGTGAAAAATAGTAATCAAAATACAACATACAGGGAACTGTTAAAGTGGCTCAGTGAGTGAAGGCACTTGCCCCTAAGCCTGGCGACCTGGGTTCTTCCTCCAGGAACCATGAAGAGGAGGGACAAAACCAATTACTGCATGTTGTCCTCTGATCAACACACACACACACACACACACACACACACACACACACACACACACACACACACACAATCATAAGCTTTCTATACTTGAAGAAAGACATGAGTCTTTAGTGGGTTGGTGAGATGGTTCAGCTAAGATGTCCTCTGTTTTCTACATGCACACTGTGGCATGTACACACACACACACACACACACACACACACACACACACACACACACACACACACACACACACACACGCACACACGCACAGAGACAAAGAGAGAAAGAGAGAGAGAATGTAAAAAGAAATAAAAAACAAACTTTAGTTTGATAGCATATACTACAATCTGGGTATCTGGGTAAGATAAATAGAAACAATTCCAAATCCAAACTCTTCAAAAACAAACAGAACATCTCATCTGTCAGAGAGAAATGGATTAGTGAAAGAAAATGACAGATAGATTGAGTGCAATTTTCTTTCAGAAAGGCTAGATATCAAGAAATGATGGGATGTATTTTCAAATGTTGAAGTAAAATATCAATCAATTTAAATTTCTGTAGCCAAATAATTGTGGTTCAAGAAAAGTTGTTAAAAGAGTGGATTTTAAATGTTTTCACAACAACAAATGATATGTATGCAGGGCAATAGATTTGTTTACTAGCCCAATTACAGCATTATACATTGTAAACATATATTAAAACACATCACATCCTGTTTTAGTTACTTGTGTGTCCCTGTGATCAAACACCTGGGAGAATAACTTAAAGGAAGAAATATTATTTGCCTGGCTCCTGGTTTCAGTCTACGGTTTTTTGGCCCCATGTGTTGACCAGAACACCATGGCTGGCAGGAGCATACAACAGAGGAGCTTCTTTACTTCATGGTGGGCAAAGAAACAAGAAGTGACAGAGGGACCGGGGCCAGTAACACACTGAGAGGCATGCCCCAGTAATCTTCTTCTTTTTGATTGTTTTCCAGAAAATGTCTCACTGTGTAGCTCTATTGTCCTAGAACTCACTATGTAGACTAGGCTGACCTCAAACTCACAAAGATCTACCTGCTTCTGTCTCCCAAGTGCTGGGATTAAAGGGGTGCACCACTACACGCAGCTTCCAGTGGCCTTTTTTTTTTTTTTGAAAGATAAACATTGTGTCTTAATAAGGGTGGGGAAATATTTTCCAAGGAAATAGAAACAAAAAGCATGTTGGTGTAGCCATTCTTTTTTTTTTTTTTCAGGGTTTCTCTGTGTAGTTTTAGAGCCTATCCTGGCACTTTCTCTGGAGACCAGGCTGGCCTCAAACTCATAGAGATCCTCCTGCCAGTAGCCTTCTTTAAACTAGACCTTCTATTTAAGAGTTGCCAGCACCTCCCAAAATGGCACAACTAGCTGAGAACCAAGTGATCAACACATTAGAATATGAGGTTTAAAATTCATAGTCAAATGATAACACACACCATGATTATGTGTAGTTATCCAATTGAATACAGGATTAAACATTTATAATAAAGATAACACAAATAAGAGAAATTGAATTGTTACTCCCCAAAACTCTACCTCCCTTGAGAGAGCGACAAAGTTAGATGCAATATCTCCACAATAGAGGTGATGTGTATTTCTCTGCCTGGTGATTGTGGATTCAGTCATGTGCCTTCCTCTAGACCATTAAATGAGGTAGCAATGACAATTTGCTAATTTTAAACCCAGGAACTGATTGGGAGCTTTTTCTTGTTTTTAGTGTATTGATACAGAGGCACAAATGACTGGATGTACTGCCTTAATTTTCAGCTCTACATAACCTAGGGTCATTGAGAGGAAACCTCCATTGAGGAATGGCCTACATCAGAATGGCCAGTTGAGAATTGTCTTGATTGTTAATAGATGCAAAAGGGCCCAGGTCAGCATCAGCTCTAGGCTGGTGGTCCTAGGCCATATAAAAAGCTAGCTAAGCATAAACCAGCGAGAAAGCAAACATGCAGCATCCCTCTGTGGTTCCTTCTTCAAACACCTGCTTGAGTTCTGTAATGATGGATTACAATCTGAAGTATAAACCAAACAAATCACTTCCTCCCCATGTTGCTTTTGGTCTGAGTATTTAATCCCTGGAACAGGAATGAAACTAGAACACAAGGCTACTTCACTGGTCCCAGAAGTTTGGTGAGAGTTACTATTAATACTACTATATTATATTTTTATTTTCAATTCCTTGAATTTGGGCTGGATTATGATTTTGTTTTCTACTAACCATAGAATAAGTCACTGGAGATTTAGTGATTTTTAACACCAACATATTCTCTTAGAGTCTTGGAGACTAGAAGTCGGAAATCAGTCAGAGGCTGAAACCTGGGCATCAGTAGAGAGTTTATTCCTGGGACTACAGGACAAGATTTATTCCTTTGATGTCCTAACTGGGTACAGGCTACATTCTTTGACTAAAGAATTCTTCTTCCCATCACTCAAATGTTTTGCTTTCATTTTCAAGTTTGTCTGTACTCACATCTCTCTGTCTACTTCCCTCTTGAAGTGTAACTTGTGAATAGATTTGGGAACTATCTCTGTAGTTCAGGGTACTCTTTATACCTCAATGCTTTAGCTTATTCGTGTCTTCAGAATTCCTTTTCCATGTGAAGGAAACATGCAAGGTTCTAGAGATTGAGGTGTGGCTGTTCTGGGAAGGGGCACAATTTAGCTCATCATAATTAATAGACAAGAATTTCTGTATTTAAGAAAAATTGTAGCAAGTTAACGTCTAGGAGACTTACTGGGCACATATCAATATTGCAAAGAATATGAAATGATACAGCTAACGCATGACATTAATACGGTAATTAAGTGCATAGTTTTTTTCATCTTGATGTACTTGGCTTAAGTATATGTTCTGGTCTTTCTATGTGGCATTGATCAAAACACTTATCTTTTTGTGACTTGTTTCCTTATACGTAACATAGATGTAGTCATGACAGCATATATCACATGTGCTTTGTATGGGTTAATGTCAGCTAAATTGTTAGAACATTGATAAGGCACAAGTTAAGGCTTGTTATAAACAATACCATCTATTTTATTTCATTTTAAATGTTTATATATTTGTTTATGTCTTGTCTCATTTTAATATATTTATGTGTTTACTATAAATAATAAAATAAAAGGAAACAATCTGGGATAAAAATAGGATAAATGAATTATTTCACTCTTAACTTCTCAGGAAAATTTAATATATTTGACAGGAGCTGAAATTTGCTGGGAAATTGTGACTCTTATACAATGGATAGAGTTGTGTGAATGATACTAACTTCTAAAAAAATTGGAAATTTTTTATTAGTTGAAGATAATCCTACTCCTCCCTATGTACCTAGTGGTCTCAAACACCTGGAGGGGAAATCCACATGCAATAAAAGTCACATAACAATGGCACTGTCTTGGGTCAAGTTCCTGAGGATTAGAGCCCTTAGCCAAGACTATGGTGTGTGCCATAAAGTAAATATGTGCTGTTCACGGTATGGAAGTGGCAGCTAGGGATATGAATTCATGTAAAAAACAAATGTAGTTCGAAGTTAGTTCCCGAGGGACTTTGAGATAAAAATTACATAGGGGTAATTCTTCCCATAACACAAGGGCAATTTTTATATGCTGCACTAGTTGGTCACTCAGAGACAGTTATAAGTGATCTGGGCATAAACTTGTGATGGTGAGGGACTCACCAGAGTAAGGTAGCTCTTGTCAGCTGAGGGCAATGGAAGGAGCAGGTGTAAGGTATAAGATTCCAACACTCAACATGGCTGCTGGTAGTTATGCTGTCTGAGTAAAAGAGATTGCAAAGGGGTACTCCAACTCTCCTAAAATATATAAAACAACACAGCCTCAGTGTTTATCAGTAGAATACAGGGTTTAAAATGGAGGCATGTGGATATAATGAGATTATACATAGTTAATATGAATTAACTACATGTTAATTCTACATGTGTTGTATAGATAAAAATTGAAGAAATGTATATATACATGCTTTCACTTGTGCATATTAATAACAACAAAAGAATAGTATATGTTTTAAATGGTTGTGTAGTATACAATTAAGATGTCAAAATGTTGCTGGGCGTTGGTGGTGCATGCCTTTAATCCCAGCACTCAGGAGGCAGAGGCAGGCGGATCTCTGTGAGTTTGAGGTCAGCCTGGTCTCCAGAGCGAGTGCCAAGACAGGCTCCAAAGCTACACAGAGAAACCCTGTCTCAAAAAACCAAAAAAAAAAAAAAATGTCAAAAGGTGGGTTCTAGCTTCATCAGTGGAGTGGCTATTTTAAGAACTGATGGATAGGAATAGAATTAGGAAGGATACAAATAAAGCTTCAGGTATATCTGTAAAGTTTTGCTCAATACAGCAAAAATGTTAACATTCATTAAAATGTTGTTAGTAAATGTAGTCCATTTTTAAAAAATCATTAAGTTTTCTGAAATATTTGAAATTCCTTATGTAAAAGAAGGTATTATTTGATGAAACAGAACAAAGTGATACTTTTACCAAAGACCAACTTTGTTAACCAAGGAGTGCAGGGTCTTAGCCCAACCACGAAAGGCTGAGCTGGGTCTGAGGAAAGGTAAGTGCACCTCTCTGCTCACCTGTTCCCCAGCCTCAAAAGATCTGGAGATAATCAGATGCAGCAGGGAGTCTAGTCAAGCAGGAACTTGTTTATTGCCCCACAGCAATCATCTTTTGAAGCAAAAAACCCACAGAGCAGGAAAACAGCCAGCAAATGATTTTAAAGGTCAGCCTATCATGTGCCTAGCCAACCTACGCTTTACCTAGTGAACATGAGCAGTTCATGCAGTGACCTCATCTGGCTTGATCTTGGCAACCAATGACCCTTTCTTTGTAAACATCTCAGGACTCACCCTCCTGACTTCCCCTCGGCACCATCTTTAACTGGCTCATGTGCCCTTCAAAGGAGTTTACTAGAGTTACTTTTAAGAGCATGGATGACTCAAAGGCAAGTACATCACCAAAAATCTCCCATGAAATGGGCAATGACTCAGGAAAACTGCATTCCTGAAGCTCTTTGTACTTACTGCTTGCCAGCAGTCATTGTTACTGCCTATAAAACCTTAGCTAAGAGCCTAGTGAATCTTCTAAGTTTCAGGAACTTCTTTGGTCTTGCTAGTTTTGTTTCTTATTGAACCCTGTAAATTTTATTTAATTCTTGAGTCCTAAGGTATCTTCTCTAGAGGAGGAAATATTTCAATTTAGAAGAAATATTAACTATGCAACAGAAAGAAGGAAAATTCAAGGTAGAGGACCATATTTCTGGGATGGACCAATGTAGAAGGAAATAGAAAGGCTTGATGTCCTCATTTGGCTCCTAGAACTATGATCTGGCTGTCTTTCAAGAACATTATGAGTAACTAGCAGTTTTATTTGTTGTTCCAATCATATTTTGGTTATGAGAATATTGAATTAGAAAATAGAACAGTCTAGACTCTAGACTTAAATGACCAATTAGTAAATTTAGCATGAAGGAGATGCACAAGGGCAAAATAGGGGAGAAGACAGGAACTTAGTAAGAAAATCTTGGAGAATTTTAGCAAATATTTATTTATCCCTTCATATGCACCACACAGTTGCTTGGAAGTAAATTGCTTGATATATATTAAGCAGTACACTAGGCTGAGGAGTCAAATGAGTGACATTGTCCCTGTCTTTGAATTTCTGAGCACCAAGTGGAAATTGGTGAGAGAAGAGTGTCTGAAGAACTTGGAGGCATCTCAGCACAGAAACCAACAAGTGTATTTATGGAAAGAATTCCTTGTTTCTGATTCAAATGATTTCTGTGGAACTCAAGGCTTCCAAGATATTCTGTGAACAAGGGATTTTATATCAAACATGCTAGGAAATGCTGTGTGCCATATTCCATTCTTGGAGATTCACAGGCGATTAACATATGAAGACTACCAAGGTGATTTAGAGAAAGGAAAGCTATATGGAAGCTTTGCATCTTTCTAAATTATTTGAAAACCAAAAGAATTTAGGAGGAAATGGAATAATACCAATGAAGCAACATGAATGTTTTATGGAATTTGTTTTATCTGTGGTTTATTTTTTATTTATTCTTTAGCTGTGATTTATTTACAGTGTGTTTCCCCCATGCCTTCAAATTAGCCTATTTCTACAAGGTTTTGGTATATATTTTTTAAAAATTGCATCTTCATCCCAGTGTTTCTTAACCAGTACTGTGCTTACAATGTGCTTACAACCAGAGGTACAGTCATTTTTATTTTGTGGGAAAATAAATATGTGGTTCCAGCATGTCCTGTAGCTCTTCAAAATAGTAGCAAGGCGGTGCTTTTGTGACATGTTCGGCATTGTGCTGTTTGTAATCCTATTTTATGGCACTCTCACACTTTTTTAATGTATCACATAATGCTCAGTCTTCAGGCTTTTGAGTCAAGATGTCAGTGGCTTTAAATCAAATGACCATGTTAAAATATATGACTGTGCCACAACCATTTGCAGCCATCCATTTAATTGCATCCTATAAAATGAACCAGGAGGTATAAGTTTACAAACATAACATCTGAGGTGGTGGTAAGATTAGAGCTAAATAACACATGTAGTTTAAACTCTTGATGTGAAGTCCTGAAGGGCTGTACCTTTAATAGGCAAGGGGCATCTAAGCATCAACGTGCATTCCGCATAAATACTCTGCAGCATTGAAGGACACTGTAGCCCAAGCCTTATAGACAAGGCTCATTCTTCAACACACTTTTTGTTTTCATTTCAATGGAACATTGTAATATTCAAGTAGTATTGTCTTCATTTAAGAAAACAATGAAAGTGTTTTACTTTCTTGGAGAGCTTTCAATATAAAATTGTTGTTACATGACTACTTACTGCATGGTTCAAGTTTCCGTGGGTGGCTTGCTCCATATTCATCTTATATATCCAAGCAGAGTAAATATATTGGAAGGTTAGTGAAACACAAAGCCAATTTTCTTGTAATGAAATGCATAGCTATTTATTTGTTCAGGCTCACAATGACCTATTTTCATAGGTCTTTTAAGTTGTACATTTCTCCTTTGTACATGACTTAGGATCTGCTGTTGATAAACTGGCTATCTTTAACAAGGCGTTTATTATTTTAACCATTCAATGTCTCTGCTTCCTTATCTATAAACAGAACTGTTGATTTAGCTGTTGTGGGCTGTTAAACTCATGGATATAAACTGTTTAGAATATATTGAAGTGCATGACTTAAAGAGGCATTATATAACTAAGAGGCATTATGTAACTATTATTATTATTAACTATTATTATCATTATTTAACTGCATCCTGGAAGAGACTATAAATGATTAGCAATACATAATTTCATTGATAAAAGTCTGAGACTCAATTAAGCAAGATTAGCATATTAACCTACTACCCTAACACAAAAACAAGTATTCCAGGTTAGTTCTTATTCATAGTGTCTTAGTTGGTTGTTGTTGTTTTTTTATAAGAAAGTTTATATAATAAAACTTGATTGTGTTTAAGTTTGGAGGAGAGGGAGAGAGGGAGAGATGGGGGAGTTATAAATGGTGATAAATGCTCCTATCTTTAGTCTACTTGAAAGTTATGTGCTATTTTTCAGGCAATATGAAGAGATTAAGGTCCCACTGGCTTATACTCTCCTCATTTGTCTACCTTAATATCTAGACCCTATGTCCATCTATCCTTGACAACCACTCTGATTCATCTTTATGCTCTGATGGCAGAGAGACCAGCAGGTAGAATCAACAAACACTGGGAGGTGCATCAAGGCATAATACAGACATGTGTGGCAGGAGGGCTATGCTGAACCAGGAACGGATCTGGGGGAGCGGGGAGATGGCTTTTTTCCTATATCATGATTTAATCTCTGTACTTATCAAATATTTACTTATATTTATTTTTGTGATCATAAATATATACAGTTCTTCATTTAGTTTACTCTTAGTAAAAAGGCAGAGAAGTTACTTGTCAAAAAATGTGTTTTACTAATTTTGAAGGACAATTAACAAAACAAGGCTATCATTCAAAAAATAGCAGTAAGAAAACACTAGGATTTGTGTGTGTGTGTGTGTGTGTGTGTGTGTGTGTGTGTGTGTGTGTGTGTGTGTAGGCTAGAGGTCATTGATGAGTGTCTTCCTTAATTGTTCTCCAAATTATATTTGAAATTGGATCTCTTATATAGCCTGGGACTCATCAGTTTGGATAGCTGGCCACCAAGTCCTAGGGAGCTTCGGTTATCTGAGTTCTCAGTACTGGAAGTATAAGCACGGCCTGGCTTCTTCTCACTGTGTGGCTCTGGATAGCCTGTAACTCACCATGTAGACCAAGGTTGCCATTAACACCAGAGAAATGCCTTACCCTGCTTCCCAAGTGCATATTAAAGATATGCACCAACCTGCCAGGCCAGGACCTGGTTTCTTACATGGACACAGGGATCTGAACTCAGGTTCTCAGCTTCTGCAGCAAGCACTTTATCCAAGAATAATCCAACTCCCTAGCCCCTTTTTTTCAAGTGTAGAAAACCTCTTGGATTAGAAAATGAGTTTTAGTGTCCAAAAATATCAATGAAACCATAAAAGCATTTCTTACATATATTAGAACATATGCTCTTTAAGTTTGGAAAGACAAGATAAATGCTAGCAGATTCCCACAATAGTACGTACTTGGGTATGGGATATATCAAATTGTGTCTAAACAGTCATAAATATGTGTATACTGACATGGTAACTTCAGTTCACGGCTCAAGGCAATATGGGCATATGGGGAAAGAGGTTGGGACAAGAGTTAAAGAGACGGAAAAGATAGACTGTTCTAATTCTTATGTTTTCTTCTCAACTTTCATTTTAAACAGATGGAGGCAACAAGAGCAGGGGAGGAAGTACAGTCATCCCTCTGTATCCATGGAGAATTGGTTGTAGTTCCCTAAGGATACCAATCCGAAGATGTTCTCATTCTTTATATAGAGTAGCATAGATCACCTTGTAACCTATGCTCATCCTCCCTAACTAGGATGCTTAACAATACCTATTACAAGAGAAACACTGTGGGAATAGTTGTGACATTGTACTTTTAAAGAATTAAGAAAAAATCTGCCTGTGTTCAGTACAAATATTTTCTTCCTCACTATTTGTTGACTCCATGTCTGCAGAACCTACAGAAATGGAAGGACTTATAACTGCCTATTAGAAGGCAGAAAGTCAACCTGGGATTCAGATGACTCAGCCTCAAATTATTCCATAAGACAAAATATATTAAGATATTTGAACTATTTAATATTTCACCAATTGACTGTTGTATTGACGTAAGTCTTCAGTTTTGAGGTTAAGATGGGGGCTATTTATGTGTGTATATATAATACATGCATAATATGTATTATGCATTATATATATTAGTAGATACATGTGTTTTTGATAAGGGGGAAGTATATCTCAGCAAAAAAAAAGTGTCATAGAGGAATATGCATGCAATAGGATAACTATGCTGTGTGACCAACACGAAAAATACTGACGTGCATTTGGTCTTCATAACTAAATTTTTTAGAAGAACACCATGACCTTTTTAGGGTCAATGGAAACTTAGGTCAATGGAACTTAGAGTGGCTTCAGGGAGACATTAGAAAAAGCAGTATTTTCTCCTTAAATCACAAACTAAGATTCAAAACTGAAAAACCGACAGTCAACTTGCTATTTACAACCATGGGCTTTTTTAATAATTCGCTGTACACTGAAGCAATGACTTTACAAAGAAGACATGGCTGGCAGAGAGCACAGGTCCAAATCTGCTCTCTGAAACCCCGAGAAGCTAATTTCCATGTCCAAGCTAGTGTTTCAAAGAGATTTCTTTTCATGTGTTTTCCTAGGAGGGCAAGATTTCAAAGAGGAAACTAAGCAAAGCAAGGTAACCCCCGTGCTGCCGGCTGGGGTTTTCAATTAGCATTTCTGACTAATACTTTGGCAAAATTACTCACAAATATTTCCAGAGTTGAGAAATCATCTCGTGGTACTTGTTTGCTCATATTCTCAGCACAGCAGGTTTGCAAGTTTCTGCTGCGGGAAGTGTGGACCTTCTGTTTTTACTATCATGTTTATTTGTGCATGTTGCTTCTATGTCAAACAATGTGTTTAGAACTGGGAGAGGAAATGATTGGCACCGAACTCTGTGAGTCAATTATGGACCTGCATGCATATGCATGTATATGTGCGCATATAAAAATAGACATCTTAAACCAAGAAGTATTTTAAAAGAACACTTTTGGTATTAATTAAAATATTAACCAGTTGACATAGTTAAAAAAAAAAAAAAGAAGTTTTGTAAGGCCTGGTTATAAAATTGGAAAGGCCTCAGAGACCATCTGTCCCAATCGCATCATTTTACAAAAGGAAATCTGAGGACCAGGGCAACAAAACAGCTTCCCTGGGGTCACATGCAAAGTCAACAGCAGAGCTGGGACAGTGCTCAGGTCCCCTAACCTCCATGCTGTGCTAATTCACAGAGAGTGTTTCAAAGGGTGTTTATGACACACAGCCATCCATGGCTTTTCTTTTGGTAACACTACATTGACTTACATTTTTTCTGGGTTCAAAACAGTCTTCGTCAATGGGATTTGTCTAAGGTGAAACAGATATGAACAGAAATGGCAAAGCTTTTACTACTCATTCTTCATACTTATACGTAGTAATGCATGTGTGTGTGTATGCGTGCATATGTGTATATGTGTGTGTGTGTGTGTGTGTGTGTGTGTGTGTGTGTGTGTGTGTGTGTGATATTCAAGATGAAGAGGGTGGAAGGAGAAGAAAGGAGTGAGTAAGAGAGAGAGGGAGAGGAAGAGACAAAGGGGGGAGGGAGAGGGAGAGAGAACAAGAACATATACACAATCTCTTTGTTCACTGTTTTGAAATCCTTCAATTGTTTTCTTTCCATAGAGCCTTGATGAAATCCACGGGAGGGAAAACTGGTGTGAACTGATGTGAAGGCATCAAAAGGTTTCAAGTGTGATCCCTTGCATTTTATTTTAGAAATGGCAATATGTCTAATGATAGGTGCTCCTTCAGACACTGGAGGTGACACACTGTGTTCTGTGACTAAGAGAAGAAAAATGTTGACTCCAAAGAGATGGTGTTGGAACTGGATTCTTTCTGACTTTCTGCTCTCTGTCTCTTATTCCTCAACTTCCCCAATGACAGACCATGAAAATTATAAACTCACTTCCCCAGGGCAGGTCATAGAAGCCAGAACACGTTTTCCCTAAAACAGTCATAAAAACTCAAAACATCTTTTACTCTTCTGCCCTAATTTGTTTGATTATAAGTCAAAAAACTCCCACCCAGAAAAAATACCAAGCAACCTGAAGAATGTGTAGAGACAGGCCCTCATGGGTTTGTGACTCTACCTCTTTTAGCTCCTGTCGTTGGCTTCTGTTCACATGTCTACACAGCTGTATGTTGGGGGGGGGGCGGCGCGGGTACCAACCAGCTCCCAGATCAAGACTTGGCTGTGTATTATTAGCTTTAAATGCTTGGTCTTATCTTATGCTTGTTCCATTAGTTCTTACAACGTAATTTAACCTGCTCCTCTTCATATATGTTTTGCCTTTTTTTTTTTTTTTTTTTTTTTTTTTTTTTTTTTTTACCTTTCTTTCATTCTGTGTATCCTACTCCATATTAGCTGACGAGTGGCTGCCCAGGTGGCTGGCTCCTGGAGTCTACCTTTCTTTCTCCCTCATTTTCTCTTCTCTCATTCTCCATCAAGCCTAGATTCCTCTCTTACTTATTTTCTCTGCTCTCCAGCCCTGCCTATCCCTCCACTGCCTTTTATTAAAACACTCACCCTTATTGGCCACTCACCCTTTTATTAAAACAATTATGTGCCTTAGGCAAGATGAGACAGTAACGCATCTTTACATAGTTAAACAAATGCAGCAGAAACAAATGTAACACACCTTTACATAGTTAAAGTAATATTCCACAATAGTCTGAGCTTCATGGAACTAGAGCCTAGTGCATAGTTCACCCTGAATCCCTAGATTTTCAACCTGAAAGATTTCCTGCCATGTAAAATTCTAAGTAAGCTTACAGTGCTTTTCTTTTGCTAACCAGTCTTGGGTTAACCCTGGGACACCTGCAGGGGTGTCAGCTGTGACTCCTTATGATGTCACCCACTTTCCACTGATATAAAGATTAGATACATGACATAACGCCCTTATAACTGATCACATAGTCATTCTCAATTTTGTTCCTAATGGTTATGGATAAGTGATTTGGTACCTTTAATTTATTCCTAAAATAATTTTATTACATTAGAATGTTTTGGCTTAGAACCATGCAGTTCAGATAACCTTTTTACATGTATGTTTCTCCTTAGTTCAGAATATGTAAACCAAAGAGAATTAGATGCAGTAAGCAGAGGACTACCTATGAAATGTAAGCTTAGTTTCTTTACCATCATTTGTGGTTCAGGAACTGGAGGTATAGTCTATGCTGTGTTTTGGCAGCTGCCTATCCCAAGTTTCACATTAAATCACCTCCTTTCCCTTATTTCTCACCTATTTGTAATTTTCTTTTTATAGTCTTAATTAAAAAAAATATGGTGTGTGTGTGTGTGTGTGTGTGTGTGTGTGTGTGTGTGTGTGTGTAGAGAGAGGGCACTGGATCCATGGAACTAGGGTAATAAGCAGTTGTGAGCCTCCTGGCATGGGTGTTGGAAACCAAACTGTTACTTTATAAGAGTAGCAAGCTCTTTTAATGATTGAGCCATTTCTCCAGTTCCTATGGCCTTCTTTTATATATTTATTATAAGCTAGATCAAGTGTTGGCACATATGTGGGAACCAAATTGAAGAATTTCCAACCTAAGACACCTAATCACTCCATATTTCAGTGTAGTCAGTATCTGTAATGGTTTGAATAAGAAATACCCACCATAGGCTCAGGTATTTGGACACTTGGTTCCCTGCTTTGGGGTGCTGTTTGGGGAGGTGGAGCCTTGTTGGAGGGAGTGTGTCATGGGGTGTGGCTTTGAGAGTGCAAAAACCTCACCCTATATCTTGTTTGTTCAGGTTTGTGTTTGTTGTTGAAGATGTGATCTCTTGACTTCCTGCTCCTGCCACCGTGCTTGCCACTTGCTGCTATGTCCCTGGCCATTATGGACTCTTCTGGAACTGTAATCCCAAATAAAATATTTTCTCTACAGATGGCTTCTGTCATGGTGTTTTATCACAGCAATGGAAAATAATTAACACAACGATAACGAATTGGAGAGTAATCTGTCAAATGTTTGTAGTCTGGGACGAGTTTGGTGAGAAGGTTAGCATGTATTGTCGAATTATGTTTACTGTAAGTCTAAGTGTGCTCAAGGTTCTGAAAAGTCTGTGGTCAGACTTGAGATTAGTTCAGTCCCAGGCAGAATTCAGCTTTTCTCAGTGGCATATGGGGAGGAAGCGTAGCCATCAGGGAAAACTCACAACGCCAATCCTTTTGTTGTTGATAGCAAATATCCCCAACTGAAAAATTTGACTTATCATATAGTATTAGAATAATTACATGCTCACAAGTGAGTAGAGCTGGATATCTTAGTTTTTCTTTGTCTTTACCCAAATAAAATTTATAGATTAAAAAGTTAGTGTTTGGCATGCATTAAGCCTGTCCTCACTTTGGCTGTCCCTAACCACATAGTGACAGCCAAGTTAAATCAAAGATTCCTGCTTATTTCTCTGTACATGTTGATTTCAGCAGAGGAGGCTGCTCCATCCTTTTGTTAAGAGGGCCTGTAATGTACACTTGCTTGGATTGTATTGTGTAAGGACTCAAGCTTGATGTACTCCAATACTCTCTTAAGATATCCTAGGCCAAAAAAGAAGGCAGCATTGGCATCCAATTGAAAGAGACAGAAATGACGTCCCTCCTGAAACTTGACTTGGCCTTGGACAAGCCTTCTGTCTCTCTGTACTCCAGTTTTCCCTTCTGTGGGACATAGAAGAAAGGTGTGTTGAAAGATTGTAAGAATCAGAGTTTGTGGAAGACTGCACTGAAATTGTCTTCATGACATAGCAGGGCATTGGCACACATATCACATTAGCTGTGGTTGTCTGCACAAGACTTGCACAAGATCAAGCCAGTCAACATCTCAGCACAGGTAGGGATGGGATCAAGATTACCACACACAATTGAGGCACTATGAACAGTTGATAGATTCCAGGGGAGGAAAACTGATTTTCTTTAAGTTGTGGCCCCTGGTAGGTTGGCCGTGTTCCCATAGCTTAACCCAAACCCATAAGTACATGGGCAGCACAAATTGGACTTTGTGGGTTATAAACAAAGGGAAGAGTGCTCAAGAGATGACAGTGGTTAGGAGGTCTAATTCCTAATTGCCACATCAGATGGCTGGCAACTGTCTTAAGAGTCCAGCTCTAGGGGATCAAATGTACTCTTCTGGTTTTTGTGGACATTGCCCTTAGACACACACAACATTGATCAACAGAGCTATCACTTTGGTTTAACATTGATCTCAGGGGGTTGGGCAGTTTGGCTTTAGTCTTATTGGAAAAATCTATAATCAATGCTCACCAGGCCTGGGATTTTCTGCAACTTTCTTTTCTTTTTTTTTTTTTTTTCTTTTTTTCTTTTTTTTTTTTTTCGAGACAGGGTTTCTCTGTGGCTTTGGAGGCTGTCCTGGAACTAGCTCTTGTAGATCAGGCTGGTCTCGAACTCACAGAGATCCGCCTGCCTCTGCCTCCCGAGTGCTGGGATTAAAGGCGTGTGCCACCACCGCCCGGCCCAAAGCAACTTTCTTAACTGTGTTGACTTTTTCTTTTCTCAGGGACATGCTTGAAGTCACACTGGTTTTCAATAGCCTAATTCAGTAATTTAGAATCTCAGGGAAGGGGGCTAAACACTAAACACTTCCTTCTAGATTTTCTGCTCTCAGGCTTTGTCCCTTTGTGGCCCTCTTTGCTGCCTGCTTTCTTCCTCAGGATAGCTATGTGCATTCCAGAGTGCACACAGGCAGGAATAGCACTCGGCTCTCATGCAAACCTTCAACTTCCTTCACCACACTCACAGTCCAGGCTGGAGGTGACTGTATGTCCATGTGAGTCTTCTTTCCAGGCTGCATCTAGGCAGGCAATTGCCTGGCTACACTATTCTCATGCATTCCGTTCATGTCTCGGTATGTTTACAGTAAGCTCCTTTGTACAGATTTTATAGTAAAGCCATGACATGTTGTATAGGTTAGCTCACCCCATCTCTAATATGAACTTCCTCTACTGTTGCTGTCTGCCGGGTGCCATGGATATTGAAAACCCAAATCTTAAACTTTCCGAGTCATCTGGTTGTGGGAATCAATCTTAGCTAAAATTATGCCTCAGAGGCCCTAAAGGATTTATTTCTTCTCTCTTTAAATGATTAATTTAATGATTATTTTTTACTTTTCAACTGTATATGTGTGTATGGTAGGTGTGCCTGTGAGTATGTGTGCTCCCAAGTGTATGAAAGTCTAATACTGATGTCACGAGTCTCCCTCAATCCTCTCTACTCTCTATGTTGGAGTAGGCTAGAACAACTGAAGCACAGTTGGTGTAAGGTCTCTTAAAAGAGGGGAGGAAGTTCTCAGCCATGTGGGGTTCCTGAGGTTTGAGGTCATACATTAGTCAGCAGTAATGTGGCAATAATGGGCTAATACACCAAGTAGCAAGGACGTCCCTTAAGTGATTTCACGAACTCACTTCCTTTGGTTGAGTGAAACCATAGGTGTCCTTTGGGGAAAACAGGTTTTTGACACGTTAATGGGACTTAAGCAACTTTAGGAAGATTTAACTTCCTCAGCTATTGTTGACTTCAATATGTTGGTCACACTGGAAAACTAAAAAAATAGTGCTCAATTACTAAGCATACATTATTTTTTCATCTTTTAATTTCTGTTCAACAAGCTCAGTTCATTTCCAAAGCAAACAGGGACCTCTGACCAAACTAAACTGAAGTAGAAATGACATTGTGAAATGTAGACATGTTCTTATATTTCTATATTTCTGTCACAAACTGACATGTGAAATATAGAAACATAAATATACTAGAGGAAAACTTGTGAATGGTGCTTTCCTATACTTTTTTATTCTTCTGTGGCATTAATAAAACCTTTCTCAGTCAAACTATGATCTTCAGGCCAAATCTGGTCATCAGCCTTTGTATGCTCCTTGATCCAAAAGTCTTTTTTACAAATAAATATTTGTAATTAACTTGATGATAGGTAATTCAAACTCTGAGCCCCCAGTTCAAAGAATTGTTATTTATCTGTAAACAATTTTATGATTCTTATTAGTAATCTATATTTTTAAGTTGTACTCAGTTATCACTTTTATTACATTTTGCATTGTGCCAATAAAATTCTGGAAATAATGTATGAGAGAAGGATAAAATAAAAAATAATAAAAGTACTTAGCAAATCTGGAAATGTGTTTTCTCTCTTGTTGTAAAAATACCTAGTATTCACTTTAGTTCTGTGTCTTAATTCTCAAAGGAGCAAATGGATCCTTAAACAGAAGACGGACTCTACCCTAGGAAATGCCTGGCGACACTTCTATGGGCAACACCATGACGTGTAATCTTAGGAACTGTACTGTCCAGGGAGCAGAGGCCATGCATGCTGCCTTCTGTTGCCCACAGGGGACAGTCTTTGTTTCCAGAGACATTTCTGAGAAGCACAATGCCAAACAGTTTTCATAAACTTCTGTGTACTGTTTCTTTTCTCACACCAAGTTCCTTTAAAACCCTCTAATCAGGACAGTAAGACATTTAGTGGATGGGCATTCACACTGTATGCCCAGGTTAATACAGGGAAATAAATGCAGACAGCCCAGTCAGCCATGATTCATACTGCTCTAGTATAAATAGCTTCAGGATCATTCCAGCTAATTTGCAAGTGACTTCACTCTTTTACTTGTATCACTCACGATCTTAGCGTATAACTTTAGGCAAGGGCTTTTAAGGGCGCGTTTTTTTTTTTTTTTTTTTTTTTTTTTTTTTTTTTTTGCTTTCTGATTATTACTAAGATTTTTTGTTTGTTTGTTTCAGTTACCAGTGATAATCGCTAGGTGTGTTCTATTTTGGTTTTTTTAAGTAACTCATCTTTTTTCTTAGGATTCCAAACAGTGAAATGTGTTTCGTTTCTTCTTTTCACACCCTGCACAAAATAATTGCATATATGGACTAGTCGTTAACTGTGGTAATGATTGGCTACAATTCAGATGAAAATTATTACGTTTTTGCATTGGGAGGGATTATTTAGTATACTGCCAGGGGCAGAGGACCAACTTTAAGGACACTTCATGAACTGTGCGTATGCCTTTTAAATACCGCCAGGATTGTCTTATATGGTTGTCTTGATTGCATACATGACTATATGATTGCTTCATGTCCAGAATTTTAAGATTTTTTTATTTAGTTAATGTCATAGAAAGCTGTCCCTATTTTCCCCTACAGATATCTTTAAAGGACACTTGTGAGTTTCTGGCACTTGTATTTTGTCTGTTTAATTAGACTTATAGATAGCAGGGCAGTCACTCCAGAGTTCCCGAGGCTCAGAAGCAGCCTATGAATGACAGCTGCGATGCTGAGAAGTCTGTGAAGAGGAGGGAGCTGCAGACACAGTTGTTATATATACCTTGATTACCCAGAACCTTTGCAAGTTCTGTGCTCCAACCTGCATAGATTGTTTCTGCTCTGGGGAGAAAGTTGATTGAACTCCCTGTGATCACATCTTCAGTGCTAATTATTCCTCAGGAATGCTTCCTATCCTCTCACTGGTTTTCAGAGCCAGTACATATTTTGTTACCAAGCATTCTTTCTTAGATGCTGGCCATTTTTCAAAAGCTCCCTAAGCAGGCTGCATCAGGGCAGATGGTGCATGAGAAGAGAGGGGCGTGGAGCCTGACACATAGATGATAATTGTTTTGTGAGTTCGTTGGATTTTGCTTGCAACCTGTGTGCACTTTCATAGAGATTCTTTGGAACCCCTTTTGTAGTGAAATTCAAAAGTCTTGTTGTAAAACTGAAGGACTCTGGTAGCAAAATGCTTCACTTTGCACAACACTTAACTAGGTAATCCATTGATTACCCTAAGCGGAAATGAGAATTGTTTAAATAACTTATTTCAAGTCCTTTGTGGAGATAGACTTGCCTTATTCCTCCTATAAGATAAGTAGATTATTTTCTCAAAGCTATCTGATGAGAATACTAGTTTGTTCATCCTAGAGTCTCACTTTGAAGTGTTATTGTTTTATTGTGCTGTGTGGATAAATATTTAATTTTAAGAGATTTTTCTGATATTCCTGAAGGTTGAATAGAAAAGTCTAGAACTTTTTATTTTATTTTTTTATTTTTATGCTTTTTTTGATTAGTGTACGAGTGACAGTATATGTGGTTTATGCGTGTGTTCATATTGTGTGTGTGTGTGTGTGTGTGTGTGTGTGTGTGTGTGTGTGTGTATACTGGCCCATGCAGATGATGTTAGATGTTGACGTCTGACAACATCTTTGAGCGATGGCTTTTCCTTCTCATGTTTTGGAGGCAGAGTCTCTCCCTGAACCCAAAGGTTGGCATTTTGGCTAGACTGGCTGGCCTGCAGTCCTCTGGGATTATCCTGCTTCTGAATCCCAGTTCTCAGGCTACACGCTTCCTGTCACACACGGTTTTTACATAGGCTCTGGGGTTCTCACTTCTGGCCCTCATGTTTGTGCAGCAAGTACTTCACTCACTGAGCCTTTTCTGCAACCCCTGGGCCTTTTGGATGCAATAGAAACTTTCCTTAAACATTTGCCCTCTATCCTAATGTTGGGACTAGAATCTCAGAAACCTCCCCCAATCTCATTCTGTTTGTTTCTGGGAGCATGCATTCATATGATCTTTTGTCAATGTACTAGACAGTTATATAATTTCTAAAATAAAAACATAATTAAATTAAACCACAATTTTAAAAAGTGTATCCAGATTAATAAAATTACTCAGCTAATGAATTACAAGTTGAAACAAAAATTTACTTCTGAATAGTGTAGTGTTTGATGGTCTCATTATTCATTTTGTGGTCTCCCATGTCTCAGCAGATCAAACCCAAAGAATATTTGTTAAATTAGCCTACCTTGATGAGTGATTGCCTTTCCCACTAGTGTGACATAAGGTGAAGCATGGCTGAGTTTGAGTCCAGGGAGCATCCAGCAAGCAGTCTTCAGCAAGAACACTTAACAGGATCAGTCTTGTCTAAGTTCACAGGAAGGCAGTCCTCTACCAATCAAGACAACAATTTATATGAAGTGAAGGGCAAGGTGAGAGGAGCTACAGACATCCCAGGGAGACAAAATTGGAAATTCTCTGAGCTAAGGTTCCTATTAGCCCAATAATGGTCCCATTTACTAGAACAAATAGTTCTCCATTTCCCTTTGACTACTAGTTAACTCATGTAAGAATAACTAAAAAATGAGTGGTTTAGCACACATGGCCATCATACTACTGAATGAAAACTTGCTCAAGTTTCATGAATTCTGTGAAATTATCAAATTGTGTTGCACTGGGTAGCAGTTCTTATCACTGAAGCTAACATAGGACATAGTTTAGACATTTCATAAACAATTATTTTAAAAATTGCTGTGTATCAGGTACTCAGTAGGTTAGGAATGTAGATTAAGTACAACCAAATCCTCACATCCAAGGAGTTTATGGCTTACTGACTGTGTAGACAGCTTGGGATGCATTAAATGGTAAGAATGAGGAGGTACGGGTGTCCCATGTCACACCTGTAATTGGAAAAACAACGTCCTTCCCTTGTTGATGACAGAATCCCAGTGTCAGATGTCTGGGTTGCCTAGTTTTCCTAGTTATGACTCTGAGTATAGGATGACCACAGTGTTCCCAAGACTTTGGCAACAAAAAGGCAGAAGTGACTGCAACTGGCAAAAGAGAAAATATAGAAGTGTTTAAATGCTACCATCACATTGGAGAAGGGTTGGGTGGGGTGGGGTGTGGGCACCCAAGGGTGCTGACTTAGCCTCCTAGTTCATATTTAGAAAGTGTGGCTGGCAGTTGGAAGAATTATTTAGAGAGGAGGCTGGTGAACTTTCTTAACCTTGGGTCTTTCACAGGAAGAGGGGGAGAGAGAGCATGGAAAACAGGCAAGGGAGAGGAAACTAAAGTTCCCTCTTGGATAATTAGATGGGGATAGGGATGGGGAACAGGAAGAGACCCAAGATGCTGATACCTCAGACAGCAACTCTCAGATTTGGACAGGGATATTTTAAGGCCTGATTTCTGAAAAGTGCCAAGCCTCTTTTGGGAGACTCACATCTCTTTCGAGGGTTCTCCCAAGTCAGGATGAATTGCGTTGTCACGTGGGAAGGTTAGTGGCCTCCTTTATCTGTTACTAGGAAATCTAAAGAATCCCTTTGTGGTTTCCTGATTATCCTGGCAAAATTGGGGGACTCTCTTGGAGAGTCTCTTAGTCTCATTAATAAGAATTTAAGGATGGCCTCAAGTGAAGCTTGAAGATAATTTTTAATATCCCAGAACAGACAAGCTATAATCTCATCAGCTGCTTGGAAGAGGAGACTGGAGAGGAGAAGAAAACACCATGGAAGTCAGCCACATGGTAGCAGGCAGCCACACAATGAGAGGAACTTTGGAAAGAGTGAAGTCCAAAACACTAGGGAAAGCACGCTCAGAAAAGAGTCAGGAGAAAAAGGAAAGTTACACTTCTTAGAGTAATTCATAAAAGTCCATATCCTTATAAAGCAGCCCTTCTGCTCTCTGTGGGAGATGGATCCAGGATCTGTGAACCCTGAGAAGTAAACACACAGCATCTCATTAAAGGGTTATTGTTCTGCCTATCTCAAGAGCATTGCTTGATATGAGCCTGCCTTCTGAGGGGTGGTCCTACCTTATGGGTGATCCCTTGGCCAGGTGATTGACTAGTTCAGCTGGGATGCTAAGTTCCCACCCAGGCCAGCGATTGCATTCTCTGAACCAGAAAGAATGTGTTATATCTTAATGGGCTTTCACTGCTTCTTTGACAGATCAGGCTTCAAAATCTAGGAGGTCAGAGAGACAAGAGTCCATAAAGACATTGTTCCAAACAGGAATAAGGATTTAACATCAACTATGTCTAAACCTTGCTGATCCAGTAAAATTAGACTCTGAACGACCACCATGGGTTTATGTGTCTCTCTTCTCTACCTTCCTTGAAAGCATTTCTTAAGACCTTGCAATATTTTTTTAATGAGGTTCTGTAAAGTTACTACCCATTAAGAGGTTATTAAAGCTTTTTAGAGAGAGTATATAAAATGAGCAAGCCGAAGAGGAAGAAACCTTAAAGCTGAAAGGGAGAAACTCAAAATGCTGAGAAAACTACCATACAGTTAAGACAGTGTGCATGACTGCAGGCCATGGATCAGTTGTGTCCTGTGAATAGAGACTTCCGGTGATGTGTAAGCACAATAGGAAATGTACATCAGGGCAGATCTTGGTAGTCCCAAAGTCTTCATAGCCCTCTCGGCCCCTTTAGGGTTTAGGTGACCTACGTTGCTCTATATTTGAATACTGGTGAAAATACTGTTCATGAAATGGACTCACTCATGACTGTTCAGTCTTTATTCCTTGAATTGTGTTTTTTATGTTGCCATCATTTCTTCCTCAGGCTCTTGTGAAGGCCATAATATGTCATAGGACACTGCATTGTGGGTACTGATATAAAATCTTTCAAGGAAAGGTGAACCCCTCTTCCTTCCTCCCTTCCCTCAGGACTTGACTTGGCCTTGCAGAGGTCAGCAAACCTTTTGTCTAGTTTCTTTGTCTGGGCAGGCTACAGAGAAGTGGCTTTAGTTCCTGGACAACTGTTCAAGTCCTGTGCATACTTAACAGTCAGCACACAGTTTCTGATCACATTATTGATAATGGCAACAATAGTAATAGTCACAGTAACTCACTTCATGCTTCATTGAACTATCGTCTAAGCCTGTGATAGGAGAGCTTTAATGCACACATCATTTTAGTAATGTGTCCACCTAGCAGAATAATAGCAGTAGTTTCTCCACTGTGGATATGGCCTCTATTTTACAGATAAGAAGACTGAGGTACTGGGGTGGGGGTGGTGTAAAGTAATTTGCCGAAATTGCACAGCCAGAAAGTGGTTGAGCCAAGTTTTGAACCTGGTCAAACTGTTGTTTAGCAAAAATATGAAAGCAGTTTGCATAATAAAAACAAAAAATATTCTACCACATGCAAGATGGGGTACCCTTGGATAACCCCACTTTTTAATAACCAAGCATTGAATCCTTTACCATATTCTTGCCACATGCTGAGTTGACTTAACAGTTGTAGTTGTTGCTATTACTTCTTCTCGTGCAATGTATATTTTCTACACTAACATTTTATGAATTGCGAGCTTTTTGTTTTTTTGGCCCTTAAGAATACAACTTACTTTGCTAATCCAGATGGCACCTTTGAGACTGCCAAAGTACATAAAAACCGTAATAATATTAACATCCCATAATAAAGGGAAAAAAGTACCCCTCCATTCTGAATGTTCAACCATTCAAATTTTGGGAGCTTAAGCTGGTGTTTAGGAACTTCACCTATTGGTCACCAGAGAAGCAGAATCTCTTGGAAGTATTCCAAAACACACACCTGATTCCGGAAAACATGGAGAATGAGAATTCCTTTCTTTTCTATGCTCTGAAGGCTGCAAAGAGCATATCCCAGCAGGTGTTATCAGTAGCAATTAAATGGTGAAGTAATTAAATGGTCTTCCTGCATAGCTGAAGCTGCAGATGAGTTCAGAGCATCCCCAAGAGGGTGGGAACACCTGCTAACTCAGTGCTGGCACCTCATGCAACAACAGGGCCCTCCTGTCATCACTGTTATTTGTAGCCACTCGAAGGAATTCATCAAGTATTTCCAATAATCATGAGGAGACTCAAGAGCAATCTGTGGTGCCTAGCTCTAGATATCGAGACAGGAGATGGTGTCACTGTGCACTGGAATAATTCATAACCCAAAAGAGGATGGCAAAATGTAGCAAGAAATCCTAGGTGCTATGGCTGCAGCATGTGTAGCTGGCGAGGGCAAACGGACAGGGTGATTGACCATAGGACATGCTTGCAGGTTTCCTGGCAGAGTATTTGAATTGAGCTGAGTTTTGAAAGATGCATCTAGCTATTTTCAATGTGGAACGTTTTAGTAACAAGTGGTGTTCATAGAAAGGAAAGTGACACCGGGGAATGGTAAGTTCTTAGATGTGCCTGGAGCAGAGTGGCTGTTTTATCTTTTATCTCCATTTAAATGCTGCTGGCCTGCCCCGGCTTGCCAAATTCAGATGGCCAGACCCGTGCTTGCTGCTTTGGAATCATAGGAAGAAAAGAGAGTAAGCAAAGTCTGAGCGACTGTGTCTCTGAAGCCTTACCTGCTTTATGGAGAGCTTTACAAGGTTGGTGGAGAACACAAAAGGAGTTCAGGAGACCGCGATCCATATTCAACATGGATTGTCAGGGAGATAAACAGTTGAAGATTCTGCCAGACTACAAAGATTCTGGCCCCGTGTGAGAGAGTAGTGTCTCTGTATTTTTCTCCCTCTGCTTCCTCACTTCCCGAGGGTGGCCAGAAATTTACATTTCTTTTCCAGGGGGTGTTTTAGATTGTTATGTCTGAGGCACCATTGCCAGAGAACCCAATTTTATTTGGAAGACAACTTGGCTTGTTAAAGGAGCAGGAGGGAGGCCAGGGAGATTCGAGCCTGAGAAGGAGTGGAAGCGTGCCGATCAAGTGGAGATACTACCCCCATTCCTGTTTGATGTGTTAGAAGGCTGGCGCAGGTGAAAGGACTGAGGCAATGTGCCCACAGACATCTGGACACATACACTCTCCTAGAGCCCCAAACCTCAGCCCATTGCTATACTGATGAAGAGCTAGCTGTGCCACCATCTCCAAGGGATTGTATTTAAGACCCTGGGGCTCTGCAAATCCTGGAGTTGGAGAGTTGAGGAGATGAGAGCAAAGTTAATAATAACTGAATATAAGATTTCTCATTCTGAGTTATATTTAAATCAGTGGTCCAAAAATTATTAGATATTACTTCCACACTTGTTAATGTACTCAAATTTATAGCCATGTGCATCGTGGAATGATTTCTTTGATGCTTTAAGAAACAGATACCAAGAAATACTTAAGCTAGAAGTAAGAAACTAAGAGGCCAACACTCAAAAGCAAGCTAAGAATGACAAGGCTCTAGAGTCAAGCAGGTTCCCGGGACTGGAGGGAAGTGATGGGTCTAGGAGACACACAGGAGGTGAGATGGGGAGAAGCAGTAGGGCCTAGTTAGGAAACAGGGCTCATGCAAGAGTTTGAACATGGAAACAATACAGAATTATAAACCAGGAACTCTGGTAGGACGCCGCCAAAGAGCAGGTAGAAGACGCAAGACAGAGCACCCAAGGAAGGGACACATTTTGGAAAGCTCCTATTCTCCAGGGCTGAGTTGGATGGAGCTCAATGGAGAGTTTGTGGCTTTAGTTCCTGTGTGGTAAAGTCTGCTGAGGTGTCATAGCCGGAGGCTAGCAAACAGAACAACCTGCTAGACAATATTGCCACAGGACTAGCCCCTACGGGTTGGTGGAATTTGTTGGGACAGAATCTAGGGGAATGTTGCAGAACTTGCTCGAGGTCCGATCACAGTGCGCCTCAGTAGGAAGCCAGTTGTGCTACACAGTGGAACTCATTAGAAAGTTGCTTGTGGGGAGAGGGTTCAGTGCCTTTCAAGATGAGCACCTTTCCATGTTTTCTATGATGGGCAGTTATCATAAAAGCCAGGAGAAAGAACAGAAAATGGGCAGAAGAGAAGCCCTTGCCTCCTCCATAGCTCCCCCAAGCCCACCCCCTTCCCACACAGCCTCACACCATGCTGGCTGGCTGCCAAAAGAGGAATGTTTCTCGCATCCACCCACAGGATCACAAGCGGGGCAGTGAAAGGTGGATTTGGAGCTTGGCGACTACAGGTTGATAATCAGGGTGAGGTTAGGGGGACTTCTGAGACAACAGCTATGCTCTGAGTGTGTATGCCCTTCCAGTCATACATTGGAATCCTAACCTCACAGTAACGGTATTGAGCAGATGGTGAGGGTCAAATTCTCATCACTAGGATTATTTTCCTTATCAATGGTCTTAGAGAGTTCTTCTGCTATTGTCTACATGAAGACACACAAGAATGCACTGTCCGCAAAGCAGGTCTTTGGCCTTCACCACTTTGCCAGCCTCTAGAATAGTGAAAAATAAATTTCTTTCATAGCTTGGAGTCTACTCATCTTGTGGTGTTTATCATAGACAGAAAAACTAAGACTGTGACTTGCAGGGTGGTTTTCCTTTTTTTCTTTGTGTTTGTGTTGGGTTTTTTCTTCAACAAAGACATACATCAAATTGGAGAGAAGAGTTGTATTCATAATTAGAAAGGGTCATGACTATCCTGAAGCCTGGGCATACCAATGCTTTCAAGGGGTAAGAGGTCTTCTGAAAGAAATCAAGAGCAGAAGGCTATAGAGGTATACACAGGATAAAGCAGTGTTATAGATGGCAAGAAATGAGAGACTTACTTACATAAAGAATGGAGTGATGAAGAGTAGATGAGCTACAGAGAGACAAAGGGAAAAAAATAGAATCTGTCTATAGGATGTAGGAGCTGAGAGAGCTGGTATAGAACCTAAGTATTGACTATGAAAGTCTCCAAAGTGGATAAAGGACTGAAGAGGATGGAAAGGAGTTAAATCATTGTTCTAAGTGTAGAAAATGCCATGACTATTTTGGAACCAGTTTTGAAATGGAATAAAGCATATGTGATGGTAAGTCTTGATTGTAAAACTTGATGGGACTTAGAATCACTTTGGAGACAAACCTCTGGGAGTGTCTGTAAGGATGCTTCTAGAGAGGTTTAAGAAGACCCACCCTGTTGATAGAGGTATGGAGAGAGGTCTGGCAGAGGGGAAATGTTAGGGGATCCACAGGGATGACCCCAAATAGGAATCCAAGTAGTGGTGGAGAAAATGCCGTTGATACCCTTCCCCTATAATGAAACTGGTGTCTACCTTGGTTACCATTCCTAGAGCCTTCATCCAGTAGCTGTTCGAAGCAGAAACAGGCACCCACAGCTAAGCACTGAACCATACTCCTGGAATCCAGTTGTGGAGAGGGAGAAGGGATGATCAAAGTAATCAAGATGGTGCTGCAGAAACCCACAGAAACAGTTGACTTGATCTACTAAGAGCATGGAGACCCTAGTCATAAAGCTGGGGAAACAGGATTGGACTGACCCAAGCCCTCTGAATGTGGGTGCCAGCTAGGAGGCCAAGACAGTTTATGGGACCTCTAACAGTGGAGCCAGTCTTTATCCCTAGAGCACAAATGGACTTTGGGAGCCCATTCCCTATGGAGGGATACTATTGCAGCCCAGATACAGCAAGGAGGTCCTAGGCCCTTGCCCAAATGATATGACAGACTTTGAAGGTCCCTGGTGGAGGGCCTCACTATCCCTGGGGAGGAGTTGGGGGATGGTTTGGGCGGGCTGGTGGGGAACACGGGAGGATGGGAGAGCCAGGGAATGGGGGGATGGATATGTAAATATGAGTAGTAATTAAAGAACTCAAATAAAAAATAAAAAATAAAAAATAACCATCTCAGAAAAAAAAAGAAGACCCACCCTGAATGTGAGTGGTACCATCCTGTGGGCTGGGGTCCTGAAGTAAATAAACAGCAGAAATTCAAAAAAGCATCAGCATCAACCTCTCCGCACATTCTGTAGGTACAAAGTGAATGGCTGCTTCATGTTCCTGCCACCACTGCTGGAGCTTCCTTTCCTGCCATGATGAATTGTGCCATGATGAACTGTGAGCCAAAATAAGCCCTTTTGTTCTGAAGTTACTTTTGTCAGGTGCTTTGTTATTACAATAACAACAACAAACAAAACAAGACAAAACAAAACCAAGAAAAGTAACCAAGGCAGTGTTGCTATATTCATTCATTCATTTGGAGTCAGGGTCTCCAGGAAATCACTATTTAGTTTTTCTTGGCTGGCCTAGAACTCACTATGTAGACCAGGCTGCCTTACAATTTAGAGAAATCTGTCTTGCAAATTCTGAGATTAAAGGAGTGGGCCAGGATACCTACCTACTGATATGTGGCAGAGCAAGGTTATAAAGTCAGACTTTACTTTCTCTAGACACAGGTTTTTAACTATTACTTAATTCTGTCCTTGTGTATATGTCTTCTCTACTCATCAGCTAATTTGTAATTCCTGGTGACCAACAACCATTCTGTGTACTATGCGATATGTCTCAAATCACTAACTACAAGGAGCTGGAGTTGTTGAATGTCCATATTTACTATATAAATATACACTTGGGCTTATGAAACTCCAGCTGATTAATTTATCTGATTTGAGCATGATACATACCAGTGTGGTCAAGGTCAGAGATACAATTCCCTGAGGGCCAGTTCGCTGAGCTGTTTTCACGATCTCAATCTGAAACACATTTACAGACAACCACTTAAACATTCATTGGGTCCCAAGAAAACCAACAGAAAAATGGGGTGAAGGAATGTCAATTTATCAGTACTGGGGGACAAACAACTACTTCTGGTGGGTTCTTTATGAACTCTTTATAATTACAGTGTATCCTGATTGAAATTTTTATGCCAAAATCCACATTAAGATATCTACTCTATGGAACCAGTATTTATCCCTAGTTCATGAATGGACTTTGGGAGCCCACTCCCCATGGCGGGATACTCTCTCAACCTAGATACATGAATGAGGGCCTACGCCCTGCCAAAATGATGTGACAGACTCTGATGATTCCCCCATGGAAGGCCTCACCCTCCCTGGGGAGTGGAAGGGGAATGGGATGGGGTGGATGGTGCCGGGGCATGGGAGGATGGGAAGGAGAAGGAACTGGAATTGGTATGTAAAATAAAATTGTTTCTAATTTAAATAAACATTTATAAATAAAAAAGATATCTACTTTATGTATAAGGATAGTTAATCATTTAAATAAAAAATTAAAATCATTTCTCAAAAACATTAAAGCATTTATTTAAAGTAAACAACCTAGGTTATGTTTTGTGAATGAGTTTGAATTATTCATAATTCATAATTCATTCTAGATTTACAGGGATGCATTTAATAAACTAAGTGATATGCTTCCTGGCCATTGTCATATAGGAAATTTGCTTTTGGAAGACAAGAGGAAAAGAGGGAAAAGAACTAGAATAAGGTATCATGGTAGAAGGTAATGCTGCCTTCTCAGGACAGATGATCCTGCGTTCAAACCCTAAATTTGAAGCTTGTTTTATGTAAGACCTCTCTATCTCTCTCTTCCTCTCCCTTGCTCCCTTGCTCCCTCCCTCCCCACTACCTCCCTTCCTCTTTCCTTTTCCTTCTCTTCCACCCCTTTCTGTCTCCCTTTTCCACCATGTGAGGTCCAGGATCAAACTCAGACCCCCAGGCTTGGCAGTAAGACCACTTATTGTAGCCTACAGTATTTCCTTTCCTTTTTTTATGTGATAAATTATTCTAATCAAGTGTAATTTTGGAATTAAGACAGCATGTGAACACAATGAGGTAAGCAAACAGGGACTTTCCAAGGTTTCCCAGCTAGCCCAGTCCATAGAGCAGGAGATGTTTCTTTTCTTTCTAAAATATCTGGTCACAGAAACTCAAGGTCCTCTCCCCATCCCAGGTGGTTCTGAGAATCTTGTTAAGTGACACATGTGAAGCCTTCATGTACTGAAGGTCTTTTAAAAGAAGTCATGTCTCCTCCTTCTTTCTTTATTCTCAAAATATCCCAAGTATATTATTCTGGATTGTGACATGCATCATTAGATAAATTATTGTGGGAAAAAACCCTACCATTCAAAAAGACCCAATGTTTTTATACTAGCAAGATAGAAACACTTTTAAGTCATTTACTAATTTTTTCCAAACCAATTTTCATCTTAGATAATTCAAGTTCTCTATGTGAACAATATCTTAGAAACAAGGGAGAAGGAGGCTGGTGAGGTGGCCCAGCAGCTATCCACCAAGGCTGAAAAATTTGAGTTTGGTCTCCAGGAGATTAAAAAAGAAACTGACTTCCCAAAGCTGGATATAGGAATAAATGCTTTGCATTGGTATAGATTTTCATTTATTGATACAACTTTAAGGTCAATTTTGTGATATGTATATGTCTCCTCTTATTTAGGTATTGTGTTTATTATATATATCTTTTACCTATAATAGTCAGAATTTATAATTAGGTTAGTTAGGTTTTCTAGATTTACAGAGATGTATTTGAGATGGTTAGGTATTCTTCAAACCTTTCAAAGACCTACAGAAATATGGCATTTAAATGGTTTAGGGTTTTTCTTGGCAATGAGACACAACTGCTCCTGGCACACCAATTCGTCAGAAAGGAGAATGGGCATCGAAGAAACTCGTTATGGAGTTTACTTTCAATATGGCAAGATTAGCCATTTGGGCAAGAAACTGCTCTTGTCTGGACTGTTTGTTACAGTATAAGCTGGACATACAGGACCCACAAGAAAGTGACTGCTGAACTTACAAAACAAGACAGTACTGAAGGGTTCCTGTTAAAATGGAGAAGTGCGCCAGACACACTGTGGCCTATAGGCTGAAGATGGATGCCCCAACGTTACAGAGGAACTTTGGGTGACTGTCCAGGGGGCGGATGTCTCTGTCAATTCTAGAGTTTATATATTATCCTTCTATGGTCTTTGATAGAGTTAAAGACAGATAGTTATGGTTATAGTTTTCTTCAGTTATTATAAAAGATAAGTTATCCTTTTATTTAGACAGAAAAGAGGAGATGATGGGCCAAGTACTTCTGTGTATGTTTATCTTATTGGTTGTTGAATAAAATACTGTTTGGTCAATGAGACAGCAAGTAGATGGGACTAGGAGTCAAAGAGGATTCTGGGAAATGTAGTAGAGAAGTGGTGATCCAGGCAGGAAGTGACATAGCAAGGAGACTCATATTTAAGCGAAGGAGAAACAGGAAGGGCTCCCTTTTCCCCTCCGCTCCTGCTCCAGCAGCACGATGTGATCCACCAGCAAGGAGGGACACCACTAAGGCATCTGGTAAGATAAGTCTTATAAAATATATAGATGTATGATAGTTAAGACTGAGCTAGCAGATGAGGAATCCTAGTCATTGGCCAAGCAGCTTTGAACCTAATACAAGTTTCTGTGTATTCATTTGGGCCTAAGTGGGGTGGGTGGCTGGCATAAAGCACACATGTGGCGGTGGGGCTCAGGCGGCTTTTGGTGGAAAGATTTATCATAACAGTCCTCTGATAACCACATGAGTACCAGAGAGCTATGGTGGCCGGTAACTGGGACTATAGACCATCACTGCAATGATGACCTGTAACTGGGACTGTGAGCTGAAATAAACCCTTTATCTCCTAAGTCTGGGCATTTTTGTCACAGTGTCTGGAAAGGAAACTAAGACACCACGTCTAAAGAACAGATCAGAGCCAAGCATCACACATTGGCTGGGGTCAGTCATCCTCATCATACCCCTGTATCTCCGTCCTTGATGAACAAGTCAGCATCCAGAAAAAAAATAGATTAATGGCAAACACTAATGAAAAATATATTGACTATTGTAAAATAAAATTCTTGCCAAATAAGATATTTGGAAAGATACATAGAGAAGAAATCAGCCATGTGTGTCACCTCGAAGACCATCTCTCTCTCTTTCTCTCTCTCTCTCTCTCTCTCTCTCTCTCTCTCTCTCTCTCTCTCTCTCTCTAATATGCTTCCATTCTTCATCATGAAATACCACTGACTCTGAGTGGTATCTATTAATCTCTGTTACTCACATTCTCATTTTTCTGACTGATGTTTCTCTGTCTAAAAACATCTAGTAGAAGAAAGAAAGAAAATGTAGTCTGTGGGGGAGTGATGGTCAAATGCATAAAATAGATGGAAGAATCAGAAAAAAAACACCAGAGGGAATCATTAAGATGAAGAATTTATGTGGCACACTTTGTCATGCATTGGACTGGCCAATAAAGAAAATGAAAAGTTTGTAGATTAATATCTTAAACTCATAGCCTGAATTAGAAACTGGCAAGTCTATGCCAGGAGCCAGCAACTATAATCAGTAATTACTAGGGAGAATAAAGAAGTGAGTTAGTTAATCAGCTTCAGAATGTACCTTGGTTCAATTTCGCATTCTGACCAAACAGTTTCAAACTGGTTGTCATTTACTTTTAAATTGCTGGTATAGGGAGTTCGCTGTAAATAGAAGTACTAATTGTGCAGCCTGGAGCCAAGCACACACTCCCCATGCGATGTATATTTGTCTCGTGCTGTACAGTTCTGCCAACCAACCTGCTCCTGCTGTTCCTATCCCTTCCTTTCTTGGACACAGCATGCCATTTACTGAGCTCTCAGTGTGTAGGTAGGTGTAGGTGTGTGTGTGTGTGTGTGTGTGTGTGTGTGTGTGTGTGTGTGTGTGTGTGTGTGTGTGTGTGTGTACGCATGCTCGGGCATGTGTGTGCATGCATGTTTGCATGAGCATGATGCACAAAGAGAGTCTTATAAATGAATAGTAACATGAATATTCGCAGTTCCCTTTCATTTGTTTCTGGGCCTTCAAATCCCATTGCCTCAGTCAAGCTGACTTCGAGAGCCTAATGAGCCACTTATGTCCTATTTTATTATTTTATAGATAGCTTTTGTTTCTCTTCAGTTTCATGATTTCCCATAAAAACTATAAATGGATTAGTCATCACACTGCTCTCTAGTTCCACCTCTCCCAAGCTGCTCCTCATCTCTGAATCACTGAGCTATAACCAAGAGAAGCCTTTATGCTAATTTGATGGAATTGATGATAACCCAGGTCTGGCACGTCAGACACCAGGTTGGGGCAAGACTGAAAGCCGTGCAGAGCCTGAAAGAGCAGTATTGTCAGCTACTGCTTGAGCATTTCTAGGAAACTCTTGGGTTGTGAGCTGAGCTAAGGGAGGAATTATGAGGACATGGCTCACACAAACACACTGTGGACTAGTTTGTAAGAGGCCACGCAGCTCTCTCTTCTCTTTAACTCCAGCTTCCTAAAGGTGATTGTGTAACAAGAATGATGCGCAGCCATGAAGAACGGGAAGGCAATGGGCGCAGTAACACCACGCCATGCCTGGGTGAAGGGGAGGGAGAGCATCTCTGGCATATTTCTCTGCCAGGGCAAAGGCTAAACTCACAAAGTCAATGCATTTAATCTCTATTACTCCCGAAGGTCTTCATTTTGTTATGATTGGAAGCATCCATTACATAGACAGTCAGCTTTTGAAGAGGGCTGAGCTGATAAAAAAAAAAAAAAAAAAAAAAAAAAAGAACTCAGAACAAAGCTTACAAGTCTCAGATGTCAGCCATTTGACTAGCGAGTTGTGTGGATCCCAGACACCAGGGAACATGACGTCACAGAGATCTCCTTTACTTTTGAAAACAGTATTTTATGTGTACAGATGTTTTGCCTGTATGTATGTCTGTGCATGCCTGGGGCCCCCAGAGACCAGAAGAAGGCGTTGGATCCCTGAAATTGGAATTACAGATGGTCATGAACTGCTACTTGAGTGCTGGGATTTAAGGCTAGCTCCCCGGAAGAGCAGCAAGTGCTCTTTAACAGAGTCATCTCACCAGCATCAAGAGATTCCCTTTTCAGATCTTATGTGTTCTCCCTCGCATGCACTGGTTCCAGAGTAAACATTTGTCTGTTGTTCATAAACTCAAGTCTCTGACATTACCTTTGTCATGTAGGTGATTTTTTTCCCCTTGTCAACTCTGAGATCAGGTAGAAACTCCTAACAAAGGAATGTGTGTCTGAGCACAAAGGAATACTTGGGGTTGGAAGATGCTGTGTTGCTGCTCTGTTCCCTGTCGCTGTTAGTGAGTGACTTCTTGCTAGAGAATAGGAGTGCATCATTTCCCTGCTCATTTGTTAGCGCCTAGCAAGGAAGGATTCTAATACTGCCACTTGCCCGTCAGACCTGGATAATGTGATCCCTCCTGCCAGATGTTTAGGCAAGTGCACCATGGCCTTATACAGTTTTCCCTTTTAGGTGGGACATCTCAAATTGCTGTTTTCCATATTGTTGTGTCTATCATAAATAAAGAGAATCGGGAGCATGGGAAGAAGAAAAGTAGGACTGGAAATACCCTACCCAAGCTCATACCTTGGGTGTGACTCAGTCCCTGGACACAGAAGGGACAGATGGCACCTCATTGGACGCATTACCAATTATTGACAATATTCTAATAATGATTTCAGTTGACTTGAGCAGTTTGAAAGTACCAAAGTTGCATAGAAGTTGCAGTTTTTTCTTTTCAAAAGGACAGTTAGGGATATTGTGTAACTCTGAAATTAAATATTAATTTTAGAAGATATTTCTTTCTCCCGGCCCTCACACTGCTCTGATCAGTGTGTACAGTTCCATCAGGACACTGTTGCTAGAGAAGTGCATTCAGAGGACTGTCTTTCTCAGGCCCTTCCATTTCAGAGCATTGTTTTTACATAGATGCTCTTAAATTTATATAATGCTTCAAGTAATAGCCTATATTTTAAGAAGTCAAAAACAGTTAATTTTATACTTTTTTACTCCCCTTCAAAGATTATAAATACTGTAATTTCCTACTACATTTAACAATCCACACTTCACATGCTTAGCTGAATGTAGTTCCCCAATGACTGTCCATCAGCTTTGTGTGTGTAATAAATACATCTTTTGGTCCACACAATGTCCTTATGTGTAGAAAATAAGAATGGGTTTTTTTCTTCTTGCTCAGGCAACACTCATCAGAGCAACACACCCCTTCCCTGATCATTTAACTACTCTCTTTTGGCTCCTTCCCTTTTTCTTCCCTTTTGCCCATATCCAGTGCAGATGTAGGCACTAGAATCAAAGCAACAGAGCCTCATGCATGCTTTCCCCATGGTAGGGTGATATTACCTAGATGCTTGAGAGATTAGACATCTGATAATATCAGAATGTGGCCAAAAGACATTGTTTGAAACTCTCAGAGAACTCAAGAAGAAGAAACGAGAAAGAAATCTGATGCTATGGGCTTCCAAAATCAATTGTGCAATCTTTACCCCTATGGTAAATTGCATCACAATGAGACGATTATAAACCAGATTAAATTAAACTGCTGTGAGTTTAGGAAGAGCCAAGAGAGTCTGGATATTCCTGTCTTCTGGTCAATGCATTTCCTTTTGGAGATAAAGTTTAGGGAAGGCAAGCTGTGATGGTAGCAGATTGCAGAGTGAGCATCAGATAGGAAAACAGGGAAAATGAGGAGCAGATTATGCACTGATCTTTATAGGCAGTGAGGAAGACTATTCTGCCACTGGTATGGAGAGGAGGAGTCCCCTGTTCTTTTACTCCTTGGGTTGCACTTGCTTGGTTGAGCACTGCCACCATTTGCTCTTTTATCGCTGTCCGTTCCCGGACTGCCACCGTACCAACCACTTAGGTATCTTCACACCTTGGTCATGTCCACACACCCTCACTGTTCCTTATGAATGGTTTTCCAGGAGGAAATAATTGTTATCTGAACAGATATGGAAATCCTTCTTGCCTCTGAGTTATGAGCAGCAGATTGCATGAAAGTTAATTAGTTTAATTTATGGAAGTCTGTTTTGCATTCTTAAACCTGTGATTTCAAAGGAAATAATACTTGCCATAAGATGGCCCCCGTTTTTCTTTGTGCTGTCCTGCACATGACATTGTCATATTGTTAAAGGACCTTTAATGCTAACATTTGAGGGGTAGATCACCACCTCAGTAGCTATAAGGTCTTAGACAAATTATTCACACCTATTAGGTTTGAGGTGTTTCATTAATAAGATAGATAATAAGATTTTAAGTTGAATTAGCAACACAGCTTATTGCCAAGTTCTCATCTGTAGCCCTCTTTGTTCTCTCTTATCGCTTGTTTACTTCGAGAACCGTAACTGATCTCCTACTAGCAATTTGAAAGCCAACTTTTTGTGTGTGTGTGTGGTATTTGTGTGCATGTTAGCAGTGCATATTCGTGTTGTGTGAGTTCATTCCTGTGCTTGCTTGTGTGCAAAAAAGTGTATGTGGAGTCCAGAGGACTTTGTCCAGTGCCCTGATCTATTACTGTGCTTTAATTTCTTGGACTAGGAGTTAAACTGGCAGTCATTAAGCCCCTGAGACCCTCTTCGTTAAATGGCACACTGCTGGGGTTACAGGCATGATAGTACCAGCTGTCTTCTTATGTAGGTGATGGGCATTTGGATTCAGTTCTGATGTTAGCTCTGTAAGTACTCTTACCCATCAAGCCATCATCTCAGCCCCTCTCAGTATGTTCTGAAAAGCTATCTTATCTTCTTACAATGTCAGGTTTCTTCTCCATGATAGGGCAGTGTTAGACGTTGAGTGGGGTTATTTAAACATTGCAACTAAGGCTCATAGCAGCTACTGGTCTCTATTCTAAGTGCACAGGGCTCACTGATAGGAGCAGGGGAAAACAAATGAGGAGAGCAGATATTCAGGGATGCTATGGGCTCTCAGGGAAGGGACTGACTCTACATCTCTCAGTGGAAATTCTTCTGTCTCAGATTTCGTGTGTGTGTGTGTGTGTGTGTGTGTGTGTGTGTGTGTATGTGTGTGTGTGTGTGTGTGTGTGTGTGTTAGAGACTGAGAGAGAGAGAGGGAGATTGAGGGAGAGACATGTATGTATGTACATATCGGTGTGGGCATGTGCAAATGTGCTATCCACTCTTGCGATCGTATAACCATGTGTGGAACTGGAGGATCATGCTGTCAACTTTAATTGTTTTTCATCTTATTTTTGACACAGGGTTTCCACTGAACTGGGTGGTCATAGATTTGGCTGGGCTGACTGGTCAGTGAGCAGAGCTCCACCTGCCTCAACTTCACTAGTTTCTAGATGCAGCCACTGGATCTGGCTTCATTATTGTTACATATGGGTGCTGAAATCCATACATGGTCCTCATGATTTCGTGGCAGACTCTTTATTAGTGGATCTCTCTTCAGCATTCCTGTCTTAATGATCCAGACTTCGAGTTAACTATTTAGAGAGATCTATGGAAAAACTTCAGATGAATTTATATAGCTATGAATTCTTAAGTTTGATCTGTGTTCAATTATACTACATCCTGAATGAAATTTCACTTTGGTCAATTACTGATAACTTACAGTACAAATCATAAAAGTTATTAACAAGTAGAACTGTAAATGCCTTACAATGGAAGTTGTATTCATATAAATAAAAGCAAAGTATAAAACTAAGAGATAGTTTTTTAAACTGCAAGTATTGGGCTATTTTTAATTGAAATGCTATTTGTATTTATGAACTTGAATTTCAGCCATAATTTATTATATATGTGGCATTTGGAAATCATTCTCCTTCATTTTTCCATTATAAGGTTATTGTGAGTAGATTGAACATCTGCTTTTCTCTCTTAGGAGATGGTTGTGTCACAGTGAAACCACATAATCTAGAGATTCTGGAAACCATGTCAGTCCACGGTTTGAACTTTTTCAATCAAGCAATTAAGAATTTCAAATAAAGACTGAACACAATTACTTGGGCTAATCTTCTCTTCCATCCTTCACCCAAACCCACGTGAGAGATCAAATGTAGGGAAATGACTCAACTGAAGACGAAGAAAGAGGACTCCAGAAAAGCATCTGGGACTTTGATTTTCATGGTTTAGTCCCCATGAGCTGACTGTGTTTAGACTCTATCAGTTGTGAGCTTAAAATTAAGCCCCAGAGATTGTCCACTTGCTTCTAGAAATCAGTGTAAACTGTGCTGTAGTTTTACAGTGAATTTGACAGTGTGTCAAAGGTTTTTGTTTTGGTGTATAGGAAACCTTTCTGAGTGGTTTCTGGACATCAGGTGTTTCATTTAGAGAAGAAACCACAACCCGCCCAGCTTTCATTATGCCCTTTGATGAAGAATAAACATTATTGAAGCCTTCGGCAGGTAGTTTTACACAGACATCGCCCCCCACCACTTCCATTTTATAGGCCAGCTATAAGTCAAGCTATTTCAGCTAATGAAATTTACTTTGATCAGTGGCGGCCAATCATCCTTCAAAGCTTTGTTGTGTTGTGAAACGCAAGCAAGTGCTTAATGAATTGAGGGTACTGTAGCAACAGCAGATCAAAATAGAGCTGATGTTTCATTGGATCCCATTAATAACTGACACACAGTGACTACAAACAGTGGGGAAGCCCAGGTTCATGTGGGCAGTGTAGGGAAGGTGGGCTTTTTCCTCTTTTCTCTCCACTTGCCTCCATGCCTTTAAAGACCCTCCCCATCTTTTTTTCCCTTCCTATCTCTGTCATCCACTTCTTACTTTTGCCAAAGAATTGAGACCCACAAGCAATGATTTCAAGGATTTATCAGGGCATTTATGTTACTAAACATTTCTGGGGGGTTATAGGACAACAGTGAATAGAACATTTAAAAAAGAAATATAACCCCTACCGTAAATGTGTGTTAACTATTTGTGTATATATGTATTTTAATTGAAGAATTTTCCAATAAGTTTTGCATAAAGATGCACCTTGTGGAAAATTTCATAAATAAATCATAATAAATAAATCGTAAGTCAATAAATCAGGCAACTTCTCATTCCTGTATAGGAAAATTATAACATGCCTATTTAATTACACATATTGCCTCTGAGCGTGATTTACTCAATTAATTAGCCATTACTTAATTAAGTAGAGCTCTTCATTTATTCCCCCACCACATAATTCTCCAATTCTCTGACATTAACAGGGCATCCACCAATTAAGTTTTGGCTTTTTAGGATTAACACAAACATTGAAAGTTAAGAACTCAAACCCACAAAACCACCTTAGCTTCAGGCAGTAGCTGCAAATGGAGTCCCCAGGCTGCTCTTTATTCTGCCTGGCTGACTACACATTTGGCTGCTCTCACAGTTCTACCTCCCTCAGGTATAATAATTTGCTAGGACAACCCAGAGCTCAGGAAAGTTCTGTGCTAGTGATTGCAAACGTATTACAAAGGCGGCAACTTGCAAATGAAATGGATGTGGTATTAGTCACCTCTTCGCTGCTCTGGCCAGATACCTGACAAGAGACAGCTTCAAGGAAGGAAGGTTTACTTTGGCTCATGACCCTGGGGAGACAGTCCATATGGTTGCGAAGGCGTGGCTCCTGGGGACGGCTTGCTCACATCCCAGATGAGGAAACAGAGAAAAGAATCTGTCAGAGCTCCATTGGACTTTTTCTTTCCTCCCTTTTATTCTGGGTAGCACCCCAGTTCCTGGGATGGGGCTACACCCACATTCACAACAAGTCTTTACCACCCTTAACCCTCAGGAAATACCTTCACGGACACACCCAAAGGCATATACACCCAGTTCCCTGGGCATTTCTTTTGTTTTTCTTTTTTGAATGTGTGTTTGTTTGTATATGTGCAGTTGCATATATGTGTACGTGTGTTGGGACCAGAGGGCCATTTCAGGTGTCATGCTCAGGAACACCACCTACCCCTTTTGAGTCAGAATCTCTTACTGGCCCAAGGTTCACCAATTAGACTAGACTTGCTGGCCATTGTGCTCCAACGGTCTTTGGTCTCTGCCTTCCTATCACTGGAATTTCAAGTGAATACCACCAAGCATGATATCCTTATATGGGTTTGGGGTTGAACACAGGTCCTCATGCTTTCCGGGCAAGCACTTTACCTGCTGAACCTTCTTCCTAGCCCCTTAAGAGGTATTTATTATTTCAATGAAGTTGACAGTCACATTTGGTCACCCCAAGTACATCCTTGTCAACTTAATGCCCCAAAATGTAATTTTAACCATAACATTCCAATGAATTCCTAAAATCTCTTAGTCTGCCTTTCAAATTTCCCCAAATATTAAGAATTCTAACATTGTTCATAAGCCCAAATTCAAAGTCTGCTGTGAGACTCAGTGTAATTTCTTAACTGTAAGTCTCTGTTTGGGGAAAAAAAAAAAAAAACAACAGATGCACAAACCAGGGGTAGATGGTAGTGGTGATAGAATTGCTTCCACATTCTCCTTCAATTTTGTCATCTCCTAATCCATTCATCTGCTCTCCAGGCTGGATACTCCCTGAATCTTTTTGAGATTTTAATTTACATATCCTTATGAAACATGACTGATTAAACTGTTGGTCCTTGGTGACTGAACTGGATCTCCAGTCATCCCTCTTCCTGGAGATACCAAACATTCTAACCTGTAATCATATAGGTTAGTACTTGCTATTTCTGGTGACAATTCCTCACCCATTGTTCATTAACGTAAACTCAAGTGTTGTAGGAAGGGCTTGGCCATGAGTAATCAAGCACTTTCATATCACTTATGAACTTTTAAAGAATTTTAGGGTTCTGGGTCAGGAACCAAAGATAAAGGAAACACACACACACACACACACACACACACACACACACACACACACACACGCTGGGGAGATGTAGACAAATGTCTGTATACCCCAAATGGGATACCAACTACAGAACAAAAGACTACTGGACCTGAGTCTAGTTTAGTGAACCACTGAGTTGACTGGAGTTACTTGGAGGAGCATAAGTGAGGAGTCAGTTATTCATAGGATGATGGTTGACTCAAAGGCTGTGTCAACCAAAAGTTCACCACAGTGTGAATGATGACTCAAACAAGCTTGTTGTATCCTTGGGGTTCTCTGCACAATTGCAGGGAGCTCAGCTTTGGCCCCAGTCTACTCTCTTCGGCACAGAAATTGCTTACTGCTTTTACACTGCTGTGGAAGGGCCTTGTGAATCTTGAAAGATTTAGGAGCTTCCTGAGCCTTGCAAGTTTTGTTTACTTTTAGCATCTTCTGAGTCTCTCTTCCTCCTTTAGGTGTGAATGCTTCAGTTTAGCCCAAATAGCGAGACTATCTATCTATCCATCCATTTATCATCTATTGTGTAAGGGTGTGTGTGTGTGTGTGTGTGTGTGTGTGTGTGTGTGTGTGTGTGTGTGTGTGTGTGTAAAAAGTATGTAGAAGTCAGAGCACAATTTGTAGCCAGTTTTTCTCCTTTCACCATGGAAGCCCTGGGCATTGAACTCCTGGCCTAAGGTCTTGCCAGTAAGTCCCTTTACCCTCTGAGCCATCTTGCTGGCTCCTGTCGTTATTTTACATTGTGGACCCAAGTGTGTAGTCCCTTAGTTAGCACCTCTGTAGATCACCTATATGTGATTAAAGGAACTGAGGCCTAGATAAATCTCTCCAAGTATCCAAGGCCCTGTGAGGCAAGGAGTTGAGCCAGTTTTTGCTTTATGAAGCTATCCTGAGGATTAGTGTGTTTCCTGCCAATTACTCAGAACAGAGCCTGATGAGCTGATCATAGCCTTTGCTGTCATCATCCTCATTCTCATCCTTTGCTGTCATCATCCTCATTCTCATTTTGCTTTTTATTGTGTGCAGGACAAAGTCTCAAAGATGTGAAGTGAGTTAGGCATAAGCTCTTACAAGCAGTAATGGTAGAAGTTTACTTTCTAGGTAGGAGTTGCTGGTGGCAGTGTTAAGACCTGAATTTGCTTTGGAAGCCTTGCCTCAGTCATATCCTCGGCAGCCGCAGAAGCCCACGTTGCAGAGCACTTATTAGGTGCCACATGCAGAGAGCTGTTTAATAAATACCTCTTGCTGATAATCGTGATGGAGTTTTATGGCTGCTCTCAACCTACACGATGCATTCAAGTAGCGCAATCTGTAATGGAACAAGAATTTCCCGGGATTGCCTATTAGACTCTCATAGTGAAAGCCAGTAACTTGGGCCACGATGGAAATGAGTCTGTGATGATAACCATTTAGCAAGACAGTTAGTGTGGAAGCCAAGTTTCCTTTCAGCTGCCTTAAATTTTACCTTCATTGTTTTAATGCTTTTTGTATCTGAGCTTGGCAGTTAATGGTCTCTGCAATAAATTCGAAGTCAAGTTGAGCCAGGGTGGTATTTTCAATTCTGTGTGTCTATTCGGGACCCTCATGCCATTTAGGTCCCTCCCTGGTCATTTTTACCAAGTTGATTGTTTTATCTTTCTGTCCCAGTAGCTAATAATTTACTAACTGGAATTTGGATTGAGTGCTGATAGCAGGGAGTAGTCTGCACTCATGAACTCGCAGCCTCTTAGCTGTCCTCTGTGTTGCTGCTAACCTCTTACAAACGGCTAAAACATCCAGCAACACATATTCAAATAACTTAAAAACCATGGGAGCTAAGGAGGTACCCTGGGTGTGGTTTTAGTGCATGATTAGGAGTGGTTTTTGTTAAGTCAAAACTCTTTATTTAGAGGTTTGGGGAAAGGCTGTCAAGGTCCATGCTGTTTGTTGTCCTCCACAGGGCAGATCTTAGAGCTCTACCTGTTGCTAAGAATGATTAGGAGTGTTTTAAACTACTATTGTGCTCAAGAATAGTAAGTTTTTATAAAGATTTTATTTATTTATTATGTATACAGTCTTGTGCCTGCATGCCAGCAGAGGGCACCAGATCTCATTCAGGTGGTTGTGAGCCACCATGTGGTTGCTGGGAATTGAACTCAGGACCTCTGGAAGAACAGTCAATGCTCTTACCACTGAGCCATCTCTCCAGCCCAAGAAGAAAAATTTTACAGAGGTCTTTATTACTAATGTTATAAATATCATATCTCAACTGCGTTCAGCCTGCAAGCCTTTAGCAACCCTTCATCAGATTTCTTTCATGCATAGCCATTGGGAATGAAAAATGAAGCACCAAGGCTCCTTCAGGCTGCTTTGATCCTGTGGCTTTTGACCTAACCAAACACTAATAGCTTAAAACGTCCCTCCTGGTTTCTTTACTTTTCCCCACTCTCTTCATCCTCTCCCTGTCAGTCAGGGAAATAGGCACATATGGGCCAGTTTCTTTTTATCTTTCCCACAAAGGTCAATAAACTGCTTGTTCCAATTAAAGAAAAACAGTGTGATTTTCTGGAAACAAGGGGGACTCCAGCACATTTTTCAGATTACCATTAACTGTCTATGGAACGATCATAGTAATTTTTTTTATCTTTATTGGAATTCTGCTTTTTCAAAAAAATATCATCTTCCAAGTATAAAATGACATGATCAAAACATTATGTTTGTTGGTATGAAGATATTGGATAAATCAAACTGGTCACTACTATTGAAGTTAATGTTATTCTGTGGTTGACAGGTGGTCAAGCTCCTGGAGGTGACATGAAACCTTCGATACCTTCAGGGACCATCTATAGCCAACATCTGCAGCTCTTAAAAGTATGGCCATGATGAGATAGAAATGAATACTTTGCATTAGTATGGATTTTGGTTTATTGATTCAAATTTAAGGTCAATTTTGTTATATGTATACTTCTTCTCTTGTTTAGGTATTGTGTTTATACAGCTCATTTAAAAATGTAATGTATACTTAAATACAGATTATATATAGTCACCTATAATAGTCAAAACTTATAGTTAGGTTAGTTAGGTTTTCTAGATATACAAAGATATATTTGAGATGGATAGATAATCTTGAAACCTTTCAAAGAGCCACAGAATGTGGCATTTAAAATGGTTTAGGGTTTTCATGACAGTGAGACACAATTGCTTCTGGCAATACCAATTACGTCAGAGAGGAAAATGGGCATCAAAGAAACTCGTTATGGAGTTTGCCTTCGACATGGCAAGACTAGCTATCTGGGAAAGAAACTGCTCTTGCCTGCACTGTTTGACTATATGCTGTGTAAACTGGACATTCAGGACCCACAGGAAAGTGACTGCTGAACTTGCAAAAGATGGGACAGTCTCAGGGTTCCTGCTTCATGGAGTCTGCCAGACATTCTGCAGGACACAGAGAAAAAAGGCTGATAAACTGCCAATACAAGTGATACAGTTTCAAATTTCTGCTTTGCTGAGAAATCTTCCAGACACACTATGGTCTATGGGCTGAAGATGGAAGCCCCAACATTATAGAGGAACTTTGGATGACTGTCCAGGCAATGAGATGTCTCTGTCAGTTCTAGAGTTTTTATATTATCCTTTTGAGGTCTTTGATGGAATTGAAGACAGATAGTTATAGTTATGGTTTTCCTTAGTTATGATAAAAGATAAGTTACATATAAGACTTTAGACTCACAAAGATAGGATAGATGATAGAATATTTTCTTTGAATTTTGCCAAATGTTAGTGAACTAAATAATGTTAACTATAGTTACTTGATAACTGTTTTGTTACATAACATTTCACTGTTAAATTTGAAACCCTTCTTTTTATTTAGACAGAAAAGAGATGTACATATGTTTCTCTTATTGATTGATGAATAAAACACTGCTTGGTGAATAGGGAAAAAAAGATAGGTGGGGCAAGGAGATGAGGAGACTTCTGGGAAAGGTAGGCAGAGGAGCCCTCCAAAAGCAGACACCATTGAGACCACAAAGGAGTAACAGGTCCCAGCATTCTCCGGTAAGCCAAGACCACATGGAAATACATAGATTAACAGAAATGGGTTAATAATTAAGACAGAGCTAGCCAATAAGAAGCCCTCACCATCAGCCAACAATTTCATAATTAATATAGCATCTGTGTTTATTTGGGTCTGAGAAGGGCAGCGGGACCTGGTTGGAAGAATCTCCACAAAATCGAGAGTGACATGAGGGAGTGTAAAACATAGTCTTGGGCCAGGCCGTTGTGACACTCACCTTTAATCCCAGCACTCAGGAGGCAGAGGAAGGCAGATTCCTGTGAGTTTAAGACCAGCATGGTCTACAAGAGCTAGTTCTAGGACAGCCTCCAAAGCCACAGAGAAACCTTGTCTCGAAAAACCAAACCAAACCAAATCAAAACAAAACAAAAACATAGTCTTGGTTCTAAAGGAGAGACACAGGTAAGATTAAGTTAGAAAGTGTAAATCAAGCAAAATGAACATGAGGATGCCTAAAATGTTCTGGATTGATATATGATTTACCAGGGGCAGGCAGAGACTAGGGACTATCTTAAGCAAAAGACTGCAGAGAGGACACAAATTTCAAAAGTTACAGCCTTCCCAGAAGTCCTGACACACAGTTGAAAGCATTTGTCTTCAGTTCACATGAACGGAAATGAGTACTGGCCTGATGTTTGGGTGGAGAGAAGTACACACTGGGAAATTTCAGTTGTGCTTTTGTGATGCTTATTTGTGTGGTTGAACTGCACCCTTTATCACTGGGGCTATCATTCTGTCAATATTTGAGGAGTGGAAGCATCATCTAATAGAACAACACAGGACTAGAGGCTTGAAAATGAGAGGAATATGGGAATTTGGAGGCTTATATAAGAAAGAGGTTTATTAGGGTTTTCCAAGGCAATAGAGCCAATAAAATAGTAACTGTGTGTAACTCATCTATCTGTATATCTATGAATCTATCACAGAGAATTGACTCATGATTTTAAAGGCTAGCAATTTTAAAATCTGTAGTGTGGGGAGGCTAGAGCTCCAGGGAAGAATGTCTGTTGCAGCTTGAATGTGGTTATCTGCCTCCTGGAAGAGTTCTTTCTAACATTAATCTTTTCCTATTAAGGCCTTCAACTGAGAACAAAGCCTGGTCCATCTGCTTACAGAATGTGGTCTGTTTTATTATAACCTAGAAGCTTACACTAATCTCACTTAAAAATAGCTTCATAAAAGAATACTTGAACAAATATCCGGATATCTTGGATGAGTCAGGTTGATACAGTTAATCATAAGAGACAGCAATATCATCTTTGTTGGCATAGCCTGGTTCACCTACCATCGTCAAGACCTGCAAGGAATCTGTGCGCCAGAAATTAAAGTTTCAATGGGCTGCATCTTAAACAGGCCCACTTCTGTCTATAGCCTGGTGAGTGGAGAGAGGCTCTTCCTTTGATTTCTATGGTTGTAGACAGGTAGTGACTTCCTTAAAGACTTCCTTTGGATGGGAAAATGGGATACTCAGTGGAAGAAATAAAGGAAGGGTTCTGGATATCAGTAGAACAAGTATCAGCTCTCCTTACCTTCTGTGTAACCCATGTTTCAAAAGTGCCTTGTGCCTACTATGCAGTCTTCAGAGGCTATCCATCTTGTTTTGTTGTTGTTGTTTTTTTCAGTTTCATTATTCCTCTTTAAGCAGAGATGAAATGATCAAGGTTGTACTTTTCTTTTTGTCATGGCTGTTGTGTGCAGTACTCAGAACTATTTTGGAGACATACAAATGTTCTGTCTACATTTTCTTAGTGAATACATATAGGCTGCATGTTTGGTCATGACACCACACATTTTGAAAATGGATAACTTTTTATATATCTGACTTTCGATGCTTGCTACTAAGATAGAAAAATAATGTTGAAAATAGGACTGGGAATTTAATTCTTAAGTTTTAACTCCATAAAACCAAGAGCTTTAGCAGTGGGGTTCATTCATAGACAGAAAGATAGACAGACAGAAACACAAACAGAAAGACAGACAGACAGTTACACAGACAAACACACTACCTATGACATATTATATACTATAGATATTTTTAAAACATTTTTCTGAGTTTTTTTTTAAATAACTGTCTAAAGTGAAAGCTGATACTGTCTTTATGAGCCTTCGTCTTACAGTTTATGGATTTATCTAAAGTTTTCCACCATCTGAACAGTTTTTCCTCTCTTATGCACTGTTATCTGCATTTGGGGAACTATTTACTAAAGTTCTGAGAGTAAGCCAGATGTAAGACAAAACCACTTTTTGCCTCCTAAGAAAAGACACAGACAAAGGAAGACATTGATCAGGCTTTTCCAGATGATCGGTGCTTTTTACCAGAGAAAGATGTTTAACATTTTCCACAGCACAGAATTCCACATTCAAAGTCCCACTGTTGCCAGTAAAGTCTTTCCCAGCCTCACAAGAACAATACTTAGCTAATGATAACCGTTCAGTGTGGATACTGGGGACGTTGCATAGAGATGCCTTATATGATGGAATGTACTTGGTAGCATTTTGATGCAGTATGCCTAGGATGATCACAAACCTTGCCTTTCAGAGTCTTTGGTTTTATGTCTTTCTGGATGAATCTTTCTGAATGAATCTGGATGAACAATAACCAGGTTATTGTTGGTGTATATCAAGTCACAAAAAACTCATGGGTAGTAAGAAGTGGCCATTAACTGTGTTTACTGGTTCTCTGGATCAGGAGCTCAGGCAGCCAGGAGCATATGTGGCTTTTCTAGGACCTCAGCTGGGAAAATGCAATTAAGTGAGAGTAGGTGGAATGACTAGTAGCTGGAATCACCTGCCCAGTCCATGTCTGAGGCCTGGATTCATATGTTGGACCTCTATGGAGCCCGAGAGAATGGCTTTAACTGGGGCTATCATCTATGATGATAACTGTGACTTCTCTGTGTGGCTTGACATTCACATGGTATGGTTTCCCAGGCAAACACTGTAAGGATGATGTTTCATATTTAGAATCTCAGAAAATCTTCAAGGCACATGGCATAGGTCATTTATGTTGGTTTGAAGCTGTTCCATTGACTAGCTAAAAGGACTTGGCTATCTCTTTTCTCCCTTTTCTCATTTGGTCAATAATTTATTTGAATTTCATCATTTTGCATCCATGTAAAGATATTCTGGCAAAAGAGAAGACAAACTTTTATTTCCTGCTGTGAGATGATCTGGTCATCCTTCAGTATCTGTTTTGGGGATTGGTGCCAGGACCCCTGAGGGCACTAAATCTGTAGATGCACAAGTTTCTTAAGTAAAATGCTGTGTTTTCATACACCAGTGCACATCCTACTTTATACTTTCAATAATCTCTAAGCTACTTACAATACCTAACTTAATTCAAATGTGGTATAAATACTTATTATGCTGTATTGTTTAGAAAATAATGACAAGGAAATAAATCTGTGTATGTTTAGTAGAGACACAATCAAATTTTGTTTCTATCCATATTTAGTTGATGAGAACCTACAGACAAAGGGGTGTTCTGTGTTGGATATTTGGAAATATACTAGGTAATTTTTAAAATTTTGCATAAAGGATCCAGAAGACTTTTGGGAGAGATGGGATACAAAACTATCCACCACTTCCAGAAAGTCCAGTCTTCCTGTTATGATGAGTAAGTAAACTTAATGAAGTAGTCTTGTTAAGTTTGAGAAATACCCAGAGACTGTAGACATGATATGACACAAAAGTAAAATAATGATGTGTGTAGGGAGGACCAGTGGGTCACAACATTGCCTGGAGAAGCAAATGAGGCACACTTTTACCCCAGGGTTTTTACCACTGAAAAAGGCAACCAAGATGAAGCTTGGGATTCTTGGTCTTGGTGTTCCTTCTGCTGAACTTTGTAGAATAAGAGGAGGAAGAGAAGAGGAAGAGGAAGAGGAGGAGGAAGAGAAGAGAAGGGGGAGAGAAGAGGAGGGGGAAGAGAGGGAGGAGGTGGAGGAGGAGTAAGAAGAGGAGGAGACAGACACCATCTGTTTTTAACAGAGCATGGGGCTGTGAGCTGGGTGATTTCAAAAAGGCAAATGTGATGAGCAGGGCTAATGCCCCTGGGCTCTAGAGGAGAAACTCTCCAGGCCACTCACTGTGATAAATGAGTGGTCTCTTACTCTTGAAGCATCAGGGGGAGAACAGGTTGGCTCTAGACTGGGGTGACTCTGGTGTCAACTATGGGATGGATGCCTCTGCCGTGAATCATACTTCTGAACTGTAGCTCCAAAATATCAGTAAGTCTGGCTCTTTGAATATTTTAATCACCAGCAGAAAACCTGAGCAGATTAAGGAGGGGTGTGGTCACGGTAGAAAGTGACAGGTGGAGTTCTGCTCTGGGACCCTTGGGCTTTCATAAGAGACTGGGTACAGGATAAAGCAGAGCAGAGGGGCCAATTTCGTCTGTTATAAGGAGTAATTAATAAGTGTGGATCACAGAGCTGGGCTCACACCGGGAACCCCATGCAATACTCACTGACATTTCTCAGCTCCCTCTTCCACCTCACTGTGGTAATCACAATCTTTGGGGCAGACAGATTGGGCTTTTTCAACCTGGCTTCCTTTATTTGCTGTTACCTGGGACCAGTCAGTGTCTTCACCTTTCTGAGACCCAGCTCTGCCCCTGATGAGCCGGTCTATGAAGAATCATTTTACTAGTTTAGTAACTTGAAGTATGGAAACAGAATAAAATATTTCCAACTCCTTTCTAAATGCCCCCCCCCCCGTTTTTTTTTTTTTTTAACTGAAATCCATGTCCATTTTGAAGCTCCAACTTCCAGGGGAATTTCAAAGGCATTCTTCTCTACTTTCCCTGATTGGCTGTAGCCTTAACAAACCCTTCTTTTGGGCCACCCGTGTTTCCGAACCTGAAAGTCCCCAAATATCCTTATTTAGTTATCCCAAGGGCCATAGTTGCTTCCTTTTTTTTTTTTTTTAATCCAGGAACAAGGTATCCTACTGTCTAAGTTTGGAATGTGTCCATAAGAGCCCACACTGCTTTAATATTCATTGCCACCTGAAGCTGTGGAGTTAAATTTGAGATCCTCCATCTTCGTGGTGAAGGTGTATCACCTTCAGAACACGAAAGCAAATAGTTTCCACAGGGAACATCTACATTCGAATTGGAGCCACAGTCACATGGGTGACCAGAAGCTGAAAGGTTCCCGGTCATAGTGGTTAAAAGGAAGGGCTCTGATGAGTTTCTGTTTTGCTGGCATCAATTCCTAAGCTGAGGAAATTCCTTGAACTGAGAGCTACTCCATTCCAGAAGCACTGCCCCAGCGTGTAGAAAATCTCCCCAGACTTCTAAATTCTTTGGTGGGTACTTTTAGGAGTTTCCAGAGCTACCTACAACTGAATCAGATCCTACTGTGTATGCACAATCAGTGCTGATGGCAATCAAACTCTCCCCTTCTTTTGAACTCCTACCCAAATGCAACACCCCACCCCCACCCCAGGAGCTGCAAATTACCTTTTAGGCAAGTTGCTCCTGTCTTATTGTTTGTTGCTGGCTTTAGAGTTTTCTAAAAGATCAAATGAAGAGCTGTGGCACTTACAAGTTATTAACATGACAGTGGTGTGTCAGACCCTGTCTTATAATGTCAGTAGATAATTTCATTATCTGAATTTCTCTTGTAACTAAAGAAGAATAGTACACACCCCACATACCTTGCACCCTCACCCACACAGGACGAAACCAAACTCCTTTCCCAACCTTCCTTTTTTTTTTTTTTTTGAAATAAAGACACATGTTATAAGGGCAATCTCCTTTACAGGTTTCTCTGGAGCTCATATAGTAGTAATCACGACCCCCGAGGGCCATGAGACTGAGAAACATGAGATCCAAATCCTGCTGGTGACTGGCTAGTTCCCAGGAGAGAGTTTTCAGGAGATGGTGTCCTTTGCCTGGATGTCAAGAAAACAAATAAGGAACCTGTGGGTGGGACAATGAGTAATCAAGAAGGAACCAATAGGTAGGCATATGAGGGAAACCTCACCAGATTAGAGGTGATGGTGCTTAGTAGCCATGCTTGCATTTGGGTTGGCAACTGCATTGGCCAGACACTCAACGGCAGTGGCAAGCATGAAATGCATTGCATTGTGGCAGCCATCTAGGAAGTAATTAAGCAGGTGACTGTGATATTCATCACTAAGCTTGAAAGCAGAAGGACTAGCGTGTCAAAGCAAGCTGAGAAGAGGGTGACTGGAATGCTATGGGCTTGGTGTCGTATAAGTACAGTCAAGGAAGGTAAGGTTGCCCCAGTGCCATGTTGTTTAGCTTTTGTCAACATGACAATCTATTGTCACTTCAGTAGAAGAAACTTCTATTGAGGAGATGTCTCTATCAGATTGGCCTGTGGGCATGTCTAAGGTTGCATTTTTGTAATTAGCAGTTGATGTGGGAGGGCCCAGCCAACTGTGGCCCTGGGCTGCATAGAAAGCTAGCTGCGCAAGCCTGGCAGAGAAAGCCAGTCAGCATCATTCCTCTCTGGTCTTTGCTTTGGTTCTTGCTTTTAAGCCCTATCTTAACATCCCTTGATGCTAGGCTGTTACGTGGAAGCCTAAGGTGAAGTACTTTGCTACACGGTTTGGTGATGCCCGTGTTTTGCCACAGCAGCTGAGAAGCCAGCTAGAACAACCAGGAAAGAGAAGACATGGGTGCATGTTAGCAGCTCACAAAGGCTGAGAGAATTCACTTCCCAACTCTGCATTCAAAGACTTGCTGGCAGTCTGGAATTGGTCACGGTGAGTAGGAGTATTAACACCATGAGAAGTGGCAGACATGAAATGGCAAGCCATGTTTTGCATACCCTTTAGAGAGCCAGTTGGTAACATTTGTTGGTAAAAAACCCATTTTAAGAAACATATGCCTTTCCGTGGTCAGAAGTATAGCTGGCAAAAAAAAAAATTTTCCCATTCTGTAGGCTGCCACTTCAGTTGACTGACACTTTGCTTTGCAGTATGGAAACTAAATGGTTATAATTTCAAACTGCCCTCTAAATCTGTACCTCTCTATCCATGGATTAGTGCAGCCCTTGGAACCCTGAGAGATGAATTTGTGCAGCGGATGGTGCTTAGCAAAGAAGCTCACAGCTGGCCAAAGAGCAAACAATGCTTGGAGTGCTCAGTCTCAAATGGGACAACTGCTCTGGTCCCCAGTCCCCTGCTCAGATGATGAAGTGGGAAGATTTTAAAAACCAGAGGGCAGGGAGGAGGGCCAGAGTGAAACTGTGTCTTCTGGACATGACAGGACCCCCATGTATTGGTGATCACACTGTAGCTGTTGTTGCCCACACAGGATCTACATAAGAGCAAGCCAGTTGCTATTCAAATTGGAGCAGGAGGGTTTTGAAAGCTCCCATCTCTAACTGAGGAGTTCCTGAGAGTTGACGGTTTCTGGGAGAGGGAGAGCGATTTTTCTTTAAGAGTGTAGCTCCTAGTAAGTCAACCACACTCCAGTGTGTGGCCCCATACCCTGAGGGTACAGGCACATAGATTGGACTTGTGGAGTTAGTTAAGGGGGGTGGGGGAGGATGCAACATTGGAAGGTAGGGGTGAATCTGGGAGGAGTTAGAGGGAAGTGGGGGTAAATATGATCAAAATACAAGGCATAGAATGCCTTGGTGCAAAAATATTCAGCACACAATAATCATTCTTGCTGAATAATTTCCCCCCTCTCCCCCAGAAATCCACAGCATTGTGTGTTACTGATAAGAATTGTGGACATTAATCCAAATCATCATTTCCTTCTTGAAGATTTCAGGAAAGTTAGGGAGGGAATCGTGAAGAAATCAGTGGGGAAAGAAGACAAGGAGAAAGAGATGAGCAGAGGAGGGAGGGGAAGATGGAGAGGTGAAGAAAGGGAGGAGCACTGAGAGACAGTGACCCCCTTTCTCTCTCTGCACACTGAGTAGAGACCACATGGCTAAAGTGACCATTTCACATGCAAGGTGACAAAAACAGCTGGACTTCCCAGTACCTAAACCATGTTGTTTAATGCAAAGATATGAAGAAAAAAACATCCTCTTACCTGAACGCCAATGTATATTTCAGATAAAGAAAGAGTGAGGCTGGAGGAAGGGGTTCTATAATGCTCTCAGGTTTCCCCTTGTCATCACTATCCTTCCACTATAAAAGGGTCTCAGGCACCTCTCTGGCACTCCATACTGCCACGGGGATTAAAATCCTTTGGCAAAATAATCCTTCCGTTCATACTATTACTGTATTCCTTCAACCACTGCTTCCCCTTTCCCAGATTTAGGAATGGGCATAAAGCAGCAGGGTTTCTCTGACTTTTATGAGGTTGTTTTCAAGTGGAAAGCAGCAGAGACCAGTCTGAGAACACTGGAAACCCGAGTCTTATAAAGACAAGAAGAAATGTGCTAAGGAAACTGGGAGTGTCCTCCCTGTCCAATGTTCTTAACAGAAGTGTGATCTTTTCTCTTGTTGAGTTTCAAAGTCAGCCCTATGCATGGTCATTAAATTCGCATGTCATGCATAACTTTATCCCAAATTCTCCCACTAACATGTTACCTCGTCCTCTTCTTTTTCATTCTGACCACTTGATTCCTGGGAGGACAAGATTTGATGAAATGCTGCCTGTGGAGGGCAAGAGCCTTGGGGTAAAGGCTTGGGTGACTGTTAGACTTTAGGATAGGCACTTACAAGGTGGAACACCTTGAAAAGGATTGTCACATGGAGACACTTTGTTTACTTGTGTTTTGGTGCTCCAATGAGACTGGGGGCTCACAGAGGCTGGCCCACAGCTGTAGCAGAAGCACAGACATCTGGCATGAAAGGCTTGAGTGGATTCTCATGTCTCCAGTGGATACAAGACAGAGGGTAAGGAAGAGAAACAGCATGGCTACAGCAAAAACAACTCAGACAGCCTCATCACTAGATGTGCAGTGACTTTCCCAAAAGTTAAATGATTTCGAATGCATATTCTGTATTTTGAATATTTTCACCAGGGGCCTTTTTGTGCTTTGAACTTTGATTTCTTTTAATCCAACTCTCCCCTTTTCCCAAGAATTGCAGCAGGTCCCTCGCATTTCAAGGTCTTCTAATTCTAGCACCTCTTTCCTCACCCGGTCCCCTGATTTCCCTTCAGTAGAGTTCTCATCTTCAGAGGGAGGGGCAGAGTCATGGCTGGCTAGATTGTAGCCCTTATCTTCACCCACACTCCTTCCTGTTCCCTTCCCCTGCCAAGCTTCATTCTTCACTCTGCCCTTCAGCCTCTGAGCTGGCTTTGAATGCAGAGCCTTCTGCCATATGCCCTGTGTGTCTGAACCCATCTCCCAAACAACAGTGCCCATGAATGCTTTTCCTCTGACAGATTCCTTCCCCGTCTCTCTACTACCCAACCGACTATATTGCTATATTCCTGCTGGGGTTAAACATTTATTCCCTGTGTTTGTGTGTTTTCTTTTAAATTACCTAAAGCGAAGACAATCTCTGTATGCACTGGAGCTAGGCCACCTTATAGATAGATATTGACAAACATCACAAGATATAAGTATAATTCCACGTTGCTCTCTTTATAGTAAAGAGGCAGTAAATTCAATACATTGAATTTATCTTGTTGATGTATTTGTTGCCTGTATACATTGTATAGAGTTATTATACTTATTGTATATATTTTCTTATATTATTTATAACATTTATTATTTTAGACATAAAGGGGAAATATGATATCTTATTTGTACTCTAACAAATAAAGCTTACCTGAAGATCAGAGGATAGAGCTAGCTACTAGTTAACCACAGAGGTCTGGAGGTCTGTACAGATAGACAGGAAGCGATATGTCTGGGCAGAGAGAAGGATATAAGGCAGGAGACAGGAGCTCTGTGGTGATATATTTTTTATGATTGATTAAAGCTTGCCTGAGCATTCAGAAAGCTAGCCACAAGCCATAAATGTCAGGCAACGGTGACACACACTTTTAATCCCAGCAGCCATACTAGCAAACCATGAAGTTAGATAGTGGTGGCACACACCTTTAATCCCAGAACTCAGGAGACAGGCAGATAGATCACTCTGAGCTCAAGGTCACCCTGCTTTACATAAGAGTGAAGAGTAACAGAGGTCATGCCTTTGATCCAGCACTTGGAATCACACGCCTTTAATTCCAGCACTAGGGAGGTGGAGACAGGAGTGATGCTGGGTGGAGAAAGGAATAAAAGGCATGAGGAGACAGGAACTCAGAGCTTTTGCTTCTGAGGATTCATGGAGACAGGATTGCCATTTCGTTTGGGTAGAGGTGATGTCTAGTGGCTTGGCTGCTTTGCTTCTCTGACCTTCAGCTTGTGAACTCCAATATCTGTCTCTGGGTTTTTATTATTCGTGTTATAGAGCTTGGCCTCTTTTCAGTCTGAGGATTTCATACAGCTAAGAGCTCTAGTGGCTGGCTGCTCTGCTTCTCTGATCTTTCAGCTTTTACCCCCTAATACCTGACTCTGGGTGAAAGGTTCAGGCATTATGCTGGCCTGCCCCTGTTACCTGGTGGAATCCACTCAGGCAATACCCTGGTCAGCCCAAGGTTCCATGGGAAAGAAGTCTGTACGCAGGTGCAGAGGACCCCTTTAAAAGATAGGCCCCTGCCCTCTCTCTCTCTCTCTCTCCCCCTGTTCCTGCTCTCTGTCCCCTCTCTCTGTTTCCCCGCTGTCTCTCTATGGCGACCGGCCATGGCGGTCAGCCATTTACCCCTGTTCCTCTTCTTAGTCTACCCATTCTGCCTTATAATAAACTTATAGTCAATATGTCCATCTCAATATTTCTCTTTTCTTCTTTTTAAACAAAAGAATAACACTGGGTTTTTATTATTAAGACCAATTAGAACTCGTGCTACATCAGGCACCCCATGTGGGGGCAAGAATTTCCACATAAAACCTGAGAAAGCTAAAAAAAAGAAAAAAAAAAAAGGGTTATAGATACCCAAAACAGAACTAAAAACAGCTTCCTGGTTGTGCCTCTCACACAGAACAAAGATGCCATGCTTGAGCACAGCATGGCAGATTCCGTACACAGAAACATCTCCAAGTTGCACAGCATTCTGTGTGGCGGGATTTAGCTTTTACTCATACAGACAAAAATGTCTGTGGTCTGGCTGCATGCTACCTGATAGCATCATGTTGAAAAGCCGAGCAGGAGCAGGATGGAACCAACAGCCAAAGTGGCTGCTCTGTCCTAGCCATGCCCGCTTAACAGTTTGAAGCAGTTAAACTGTTTAGATCAGAAAATGATTACAGATGCACAACAAAGACATATTCAGACAAAAAGAAACCTCTAAATTGGTCTCAGTTGTTTGAAAAAAAATGTACGTAGACTTGGGAGAGAGAGGAAAAGGAGTATAGGCAGTTATAAAAATAGTTTAAAAATAAAGTCTTCAAAGAAACAGTAAAAGTAATATAAAAGAAGAAAAGCCACATGAAGATGGAAAATACACAGGGAGTCTGGATCCTGTAGTATTCTGTTGGGGAAGCTATAGCCACGCCTACTTCGGGACTGGCTACAGGTGTGTCTGACCACCCCTGGGAGGGCGTGGGCAGGGAGACATAGAGTGAGAGGTTCAGGTAGCTGGGTTTCGCTTTCGGTTTCACCTTTCCGGCTTGTTGGACAGACTGCTGCCACGACGGCTGGCTAGGTCGCTCTGTAAGTAAGGCCTTTACCCTTATATTTCTACCTGACTCCGTATTGGTAATGTTGATTTTGAATTTTTTGGTTGATGAAAAGCAAAGGACAGCAGCTGAAAGATACGGTATTGAAAGGGAGACCTAAATATTTTAAAAATTCCTTAACTTCAAAACAAGTAAAAAATATATTTGTAAAATGGAACTTAAAAGATGCATTGCTTTGGAGAAGGTTTTACTTTCGTTTACACAGGAAACAAGAGGCTATGGATTCGTTTCAGGCTAAGAAAGATCAGCTTTGATCAAGGGAGTCTTCCTGAAACTTGACAGGTGATACCTATCAATGAAGGTTACCACTGGTCTCCCAGGACTTGGACATTTTCTCAAAACTTATTAGGGCCCCTAAAGATACTTTGTCCACAGACAGCAGGAAGCAGTTTGAAAAAAAATGACATTCACATTCCCAAGAGTTGGTGGTGGTATGGATGGCCTTTGGTTATTTGTTAGGTTATGGATGTTTGTTATATTTAGGGGAATATAGGAAATAGGATAAAAAACAACTATTAATCTGAGATAATTTACATTAGCATGGATTTATGTATAATGATACAACTTTAAAGTTAATTTTGTTACATGGTATATATGTTTCTATTCTTGTTTAAAGGATATTTGTATATTGATGCAAATTGAAAGTCAGTTTTGTTATACTACATTTATATTTCTGTTCTTGTTTAAGCTATTGTGTTTATGCAGCTCATTTAAAAATGTATAGTTAAGAAATACAAATTAATAGTCATCTATAATTGTCAAACTTATGTTTATTAGATTTACATGTTTGTTAGATTTTCTAGATATGCAGAGATATATTTCAGATAGATAGGTAATCTTCAAATACTTCAAACAACTACAGAATATGGCATTTAAAATGTTTTAAGAACTTAGACTTTTCTCAACAGTGAGACAGGTCTGTTCCTGGAAGCACCAATTACTTCAAGAGGATGGTGGGCATCAAAGAAGCTCCTTATGGAGTTTGCTTTCAATGAGGCAAGGCTAACCATTTGGGCAAGAAACTAATCTTGTCCGGACTGTTTAACTGTATGCTGTATAAACTGGACATGCAGAACCCACAGAAAAGTGACTGCTGACCTTGCCAAAACAAGATGGGACAGTCCTTCAGTATTCCTTCTTCATGTAAGAGTCTTCCAGACATTCTGCAGGATATAGAGAAAAATGACTGACAAAATGCCAATATAGGCAGGACAGTTTCTAATTTCCTGCTTCATTGAGAAGCCTGCCAGACACTCTAGTCCTATTGGCTGAAGATGGCTGCCCCAACATTACAGAAGAACTTTTGGTGACTGCCCAGGCAGCTAGATGTCTCTGTCATTTCTAGAGTTTTAGAAATTGCTTACAATTCACTTCCTATTTACTTGGGTAATATATCCTTCTGGGGTCTTTGATGGAGTTGAAGAGTAGATAGTTATATTTATAGTTTTTCTTAGTTATGATAAAAGATAAATCAGATATAACACTTTTGACTCACAAAGATAGGATAGATGATAGAGTATTTTCTTTAATTTTGTCAAATACAAATAGATCATTGTAACTAATTCTTGTTTGATAACTGTTTTGCTATATGTAATTTTACTATGTCTTTCTGTATGCTATGAATGTGTTTTTATCACCATTGGATAATAAAGAAACTGATTTAGCAAATAGCCAGGCAGAGTAGAGCCAGGCAGGAAATCTAAACAGAGATACAGGGAGAAGAAGGGTGGAGTCAGGAAGACACCAGCAACTGCTGAGAAAGCAAGGCAAGGAGAAATGAGATAACACCACAGCAATGTGATGATACACAGTTGAGTGGAAATGGGTTAATTTAAATGTAAGAGCTAGCCAATAATGAGCCTGAACCATCAGCAAAACAATTATAATTAATATTAAGCCTCTGAGTGACTATATTTTAAGTGGCTGTGGGGTAGGGTGAGGCATATAAAAGCCTCCGACTACACAACCTGCTACATTGTCATATTCCTGGTGGGGTTAAACATTTATTCCTTGCCCTATGTTTGTATATTTTCTTTTAAATTACCTAAAGCAAAGACATTCTCCATATGCACTGGAGCTAGGCCATCTTACAGATAGATATTAGACAAGCATCACAAGATAGAAGTATAATTCCACTTTGGTCTCTTTATAGTCAAGAAGTAGTAAATTCAGTTTCTTCCTAAACACAAATAAAAATGATAAAAATGTTCCTAAATAATGAACAAAACTTAATGAAGGTTTATAGAAAGTAAATATATTCTCTTTCTTCTTTTATATTTACAATGACATTTTATTTAGACATATATAGTAACATAGACCACACAGGCTTTCTTGTTTTACTTAACTGATAAATGTAGGGACTAGTCTTTAGTTGTTTGTTTGCTGTATTGTAACATAGCTTTTGTACTGATATAAGATATAAACTTTCCTCTTTTAATCTTCTCTCATGGGGTTTAGAAAACAATCATTTTTTGTTCCTAGAAAAAAAGAGGCCTGCCAGGCAGTGGTGGCTCACGCCTTTAATCCCAGCATTGGGGAGGCAGAGGCAGCAGGATCTCCGTTAGTTCGAGAACAGCCTGGTCTACAAAAGCTAGTTCCAAGACACCCTCCAAAGCCACAGAGAAACCCTGACTCAAAAAAGAAAGAAAGAAAGAAAGAAAGAAAGAAAGAAAGAAAGAACGAAAAGAAGCTAACCCATTTAAAATGTGTCTTCCAGTGTCAAAATTCAGGGGTACAAGTTCATTTCTTGCTTTTCTACTAGCTGTATAATGTTGAGCAAAGGTTTTAACCACACTAAGGCCCACCACATTGATCTATAAAATGACATACTGTTAGTATATGCTTAGGGGGTTATGAAGGATAAAATGAAATGAAAGGTAGTCAGTGTGAGATTGCAGGAGCTCTCAGTATGTTCACTATGAGGTAGGCACAGACTAGACTTTTGATAGAGTAATAACTAACCTATTCCATCATTTCTCTTTTCACCAGGTGTGGTAGTTTAGAGTGTGTGTGAGTGTTTGAATGTATTTATGTGTATTTGAATGTATATCTCTGTGTTTGTGTTTATATATGTGCTGATCTTTGTATATTTATGTATGAGTATGTATTAGTTACTTCTCTTTCTAATCAGAGATCAGAAGAAAGGACCTGGTAAATTATGTCACTGCCACCCACAGGGACAAGTAAAACGGGTATAGTTTATCATGTTGTGACATTTTGCAATATCCTGAAGAAATGGATCATTTCTTGTTGAATGCATACAATCTTTGGATCTATCAAGTTTAGCTTTTCAAATTTGATGCCCTGACATCTAGTGTTAATTTCCAGTACTGTCAAATTTTCACATAGGAACTTTCTGTATTAAAACCTCCATTTTATTTTTTTTTAATTCTGTTGAGTTTCTTAACTTGTGAGATTTATTTTGGCTACGGTATGTGCTCAGTATAGATTTAGCTGACTTCGTGGTGTTCAAAAGGAACAATGGGACTTGCAGCAGGAAGCTGGATTGTACCCTCGTTGTTCCTTTAAGTCACCCGTGACCTTGTGTGAATTATTTTCTTCTTATTGTCTGGAGTCCTCAGTAGTAACGAAGTGCATGTTACTAACTGCATGTGACATTGGAGAGAGCTTCCTTGCATTGCTGCATGTTATAATACGGAGTGCAAATGGGACTTGGGAGGATTGGAGCAACGTCTATTAGATCCTCTACTGTGATGAAAAGATTCCAAGCTGAAATGTACCTGGGGACACTGAAGGACTAAAATTTAGTTGTATTTAATGTGCAGTAAATTGAAATATAAATAACCATGTGTGGATAGTGGCTTCCATTTTAGAAAGTATAGTGTTTGTTTGTTACTCAGTGTAGGATGGTGAGGTGTTCTCGATCAATTTGGGATTTACTTGCTAATATACTATGTTCACTCTCCAAACGGATTGGTTTTGACTCTGTAATTTCCGATTCATCACATTTTGGTGGGAATTCACCATACAAGTGTGCTGGGTTCACTCTATAGTTGTGTTCTTTCTCATGGTCAGCTGTGAGATCTGATTCAACTTTTCCTACTTCACTAACAGGATCGAAGTTGCAAAAACAAACAAACAAACAAAACCCATTGGAAACTGCTGTCAATCTATGTGGAGGTAAATTTCAAAGCCCAATTTCTAGTTGTTTTTTTAAGGTGATATCCTGAGGTTAAGAGATCAGGTTTTTGAAAGGTTATTATCCATGCAATGATATAAAATTATATTATTTTTATTTGTTATGATACACAATATAGATTTCTATTGGTTTTTATTTACCAAGTAACCCATAGAAGATAAAAATACCTGAATAGTTTTATTAGATTTTATGAATCACTCTTACAATCCAGGCTTTTTATCTGGCCAGAGTACAAGACACACTTGAGAACAATTACCCTATGAAGAATATACATAGCTAAAAAAATTGATGAAAAGTCTATATGGACAACGCTAAGGGACTTTGAATATGAACATCATCTTTTTCATTCATTCCTTATTATTTATCACTAGATTATTTTATTTTGTGTTCTTGTGGCTGAAATGAAACCTACCCATCTAAATCTTTTCTTAGTATGTAATCTGTTATGATTTCTTTTGTTGGCTTCACCAAAGAGAATTAGACCATTGTCATTTTTCTAACATATATACATGTAAATTCACACACACACACACACACACACACACACACACACACACACACACACACTCCTCTAAGATCTGAGGTTCCTGGGAGTGACACTTTACACAAGTGTGTAAAGTGTCTCTCTAAGCAAGATGCCTGTTCATTTTATTGAAATAAGCAAATAAAATGTAATTTATTAAGGCTGGTTATAATCTGTAATTAATATCATCTCTTCTACAGCTAGGCCTTCAAACTTCTACCTTATTATAAAATTATTGTAGGTCCCAAAAAGAATGGCAGGTCTATATGTGTCCCTAGCTACTTTGTACACTTTGGTGTGAAATCTTTGTGATTTCCCTTCTATTCAAATGACCACCCTGTGTTATCTAGAGGAACAGTGGGTGGAAAGCTCAGCTCGTGACAGTTTTGATAGTAATATTACAAATAATAATTTAAAAAATGGCCACAAGGTGTTGCAAAACCTGACAGTAGCTTCTGAAGTAAAGACGGGTGTTTATTAGTAATCCAGTGTGTGACTGAGCCTAAGTCCTTAGAGAGTACTAAGTTCTCTTTACTGGGCAGAATGGTCCCCAGGCTTAGCATGTACACCTTCATAACATGGTGATTAAAGAGAATACCGTTCTGTTCTTATTCTGGGGAAGGGAACATTCCTCATATCTGTTTTTGATATGTCACTAGAAGTTCTGAGTCGTCTCTGCTCCCTGGGTGTATCAAGGAATCACAATTTGAAAATCATTTTATTGTCATAACTCCAGTGACTCTGTACAAACATTGAAAGTAGAAATGTACACTCTTTTGCAAATAATCATTTCAAACTGGACCATTGTTGTGCCTACATGCTCCTGTCTGTTCCACTGATGTATTCATAATTTTGCCTTTTTGCCTTTGTTGCTCAAGGTCCTAGGGCGACTCAGCAGTTTGTTTTCTGGTTGTCCAGTAGATGGCAGTCTACGCACTGGTTTTTCATTGACCGTCTTCCATGCAGGATTCAGCCTTAACCATGAAATGAAACACGCTCTTGTTATTTTGTGTCATTATTTTTGAAAAACATTTTAATAAAATAAAGTAAATAAAATATTTACTTCAAATATCCACAAATATTGAAATAGTAAATGCAACAAGCAACCCCCCAGTAAGTTTTCTTGATTTTAGGTGCCTTTAAACATGAGTATGACTTGTTAGATGATTCTTTGTCCTACTGGAAGCTTTTCTTTTACACTGAAAGCTCAACTTAGGGGCAGATATGAAGTATGCTCCCAAATTTTCCAGTTTGGGACTTGGTCTCCAGCTTGGCACTGTTGGGGGCAGTGGGGTAGTGGAACCTTTAATAGGGAGGGTGTAGCAGCGGACTTTCAAATCAAGAGAGTGCCTAAGAAGGGCACTGGGCTCTTTTGAGAGTGGTTTTGCACTCTGTGTCTTGTGTTTCTGTCACATCGTGCTGTGGCAAGCCCAAAGCAAGGGATCATCAGATCGCCCACTGAAATCTCTAAAACTGTGAGATTATTATTATTATTATTATTATTATTATTATTATTATTATTATGAAATACTAAGAGGTGGCTCTTAAAAGGCATCTAGAGTGATTTGTCAAGTAAAACATTTGGGAAAAGAAAGAGAGAGAGGGAGAGAAAGAGGAAAGAAGAGAGGAAAAGAGACTTAGAGAGACAGAGAGAAAGAGACACAGACACACATGGACAAAGAGACAGGGAGAGGGGGGCAGATTGGAAGTGTTTCCCTATGGAAGAGGAGGTTTTTAGATTTTCACCTTCATGATGGAGCTCGTGTTTCTCAAAAGATTGCACACTGATATATAAAAGCAGAACTCTTTCTTCACTGAAGGACTAAGGAGTTGCCAGGCAACATCTCTGGCTGTTGAAGATAAACATGTGTTCAGGGTAGAAAAGCCTATAGTATTAAAACAGGGGAGGTGAGACCAGATTAACGGAACACTTCTTCACATATTCAACTCTGAATGCTCTTTGCCTCGGCACTTTTCACAAGGCCATTATCTTGTCGGGCTGTAGGTCTCAGGCTCATAGAAAATATTTCTTTAATAGATAAATGAGTGCCTGATAATGCAGGAAAATATTTCAAGCTTAAGAATTTTCAGATACAGAGGAGGTGGCATCTACAATGACAGAGATAAAAGAGGGGAAAAATCTTTTCTGCCGGAAGGTCGGTGAGCACTCTCACTCTGAAAAGTGCCGAAGAGTCAAGGCTGCTCAGGAGAAGCCAAAGACGTCAGGAGGGAAGACTATGAGGAAGTTACTACACTGGGCTCGCTGTGCGCCCAAGAGAACTGATAGATATCAGCACATTTGTGCTTCCATGTTCAAAGCAGCACTACTTTTTATTGAAGAAAATTGTTTACCAATTATTTTGAACATGTTTCCCCTCTCCAAGTTCTTCCCAGGGTCTCCCACTTCCCTACCCACCCAACTTCATGTTTTTTTTTTTTTTTTTTTTTTTTTTTTTTTTTTTTTTAATCTCTTTCCAAAAACAAGATCTCCTGAGCTAATTGGGAGCATGGGGGAGGGGAGAGGGAGTTAGGAGAAAGAGAAGGGGAGAAGAGGAGAGAGGAAGACATGAGAGAGAAGGAAGATGGAGTCAGGGGAGGAATAGAGGAGAGCAAGAAAAGAGACACCATAATAGAGGGAGACACTATAGGTTTAAAGAGAGTTCAGACACTAGGGAAAGGTCCAGAGATCTACAAGGGTGACCCCAACTAACAATCTTCCTTAAATGCCCCTCTCTGATATTGAGATTGATGACTACCTTATATGCCATCCTAGAGCCTTCATCCAGGAGCTGATGGAAGCAGAAGCAGATACCCACAGCTAAACACTGAACTGAACTCTGGAATCCAATTGCAGAGAAGGAGGGGTGATGAGTAAAGGGATCAAGACAAGGCTGGTGAAACCCACAGAAACAGCTGACCTGAACAAGGGGGAGCTCATTGAACCCATACTGATAGCTGGGAAACCAGCATAGGACCAACCCAGACCCCTTGATTGTGGGTGCCAGTTTGGAAGTCTGGTTAATCTATGGGGCCTCTGATAGTGGATCAGTATTTATCCCTAGTACATGAATGGACTTTGGGAGCACACTCCATATAGAGGGATATTCTGTCAGCCTAGACACACAGGGAGGTTCTAGGCCCTGCTCCAAATGATATGACAGACTTTTAAGATCCCCCATGGAAGGCCTCACCCTCCCTGGGGAGCAGAAAGGGTACAGGGATAGGTAGGGTGTTAGTGGAGGACAGGGGAGGAGAGGAGGGAGAGGGAACTGGGATTGACATGTAAAACAAGCTTGGATCTAATTTAAATAGAACAAAAGAAAGGAAAAAAAAAACAAGAAACAAAACCCCCAAGAAACACAACCCCACACAAAAAATACAAAAATGAAAAACAAAACAAACAAAAAAGACCAACAAGACAGAAAGTGCCAAAACACAGCAGGATAGAAGAGAAGTCCACAAAAATATCTTTGAGCTTGTTTTGGACCTGTTAACTGCTCCTGATCATGGGGCTGTCCCTGAGGTGTGGTTGATGTATGTAGATGACTTCTTGGTTTGGGGTGGGACTCCAAGTTCAGTGCCCACCTCTCAGTACTGTTACCCTGTCTAGCTTGTGCAGGTTTTGTGTGACTCATAGTAACATTCTTGGTAATAGCTGAAAGTAGCCCAAATGATACGAGTGGGAAGATGGATGGATGGACAGACAGACAGAGGGATAAGTAAGAGGATCTATGGTAAACAATATGTACAAATGAAGCAATGTTCAGCCTTAGGAAAGGACATTCTGGCTGGGTGGTGTGGTGCACACCTTTAATCCCAGGACTCTGGAGGCAGAGGCAGCTGGATCTCTGTGAGTTCCAGGCCAGCCTGGTTTACAGAGTGGTTCTCCAGGACAGCCAGGGCTGTTATACAGAGAAACCCTTTCTTGGAAAATCAAAAAGGGGGGCGTTCTGGCATTATAACTTTGAAGATGCAATGCTTGGTGAATAAACCATTCTCAAGAGAATAAAAACCATGTGATTTCACTTCCATGAAGTGCCTAAGTAGAAAACCTACAGAAACAGAGAGCAGAATGGTGGTTCTCAAAAGAGTAAATACCATGGTTCCTCTGCCATTAAGTACATAAAGAGACAAACCTACAGAGGTAGAGAGCTGAACAGTGGCTGTTCAGGGTTGGTTGGGCAGAAATTGAACTGTCTAATGAAGAGAGAGCTTCAGTTCTGCAAGGTAGGAAGATTCTGAAGATCAATTATTCAACAGTATGGATGTACTCACCACTCTAGAATGGAGAATATGTTTAACACTACCAACTATATACAGAAAATGATGTAGACAATAAAATTATGTTATGTGTATTTTACTTCTATTAGAAAGTAGTAAAAATGAAGGGGAAAGAAGTTGAATGGATTATGGTGTGGATACTTTGGCTGGCATCCAGATCTTTCTTTCCCTTTGATCTGAGAGCGTCACCTGTAGTTCAGCTTTGTTTAGATCCAAGGGAAATGTTTAGTTTTAGTCATACTTACCAGTGCTAGCTGGGTCTAGAACTTATGACATTGCTGTCTTCCATCCCCATTTTGTTAAGGGCAGGTGACAGGTGTCTGTGAAGAGTCCTATATCCCATAACAGGCACTGACCTGATGCTCTGAGACTGGGGTCCTGATCTGCTGTCCCAATCTCTTCTCTCAGAACATATTTTGCCTCTGACCAGGGCCTAATCCAGGACTTGGGATCCCCAAACTAAAGCTTGGGCTTCTAATTGGTACTGATTCCATCTGCTATGGAGGTGAAGACAGGCATACTGAAGGATGGTAGGGCCTAAATGCAAGGATGGAAATAATGAAAATATCTCTTCTGATGTTCATTGTTCAAAAGGCTCTTGCTTCCTACAAACTACTGTCCATTAGAGACAGGCAGAGTTGACCAGGATTTGGTCATTGGTCCATTTACTTTTTTTTTTTTTGACATCTTTCCCAGTATCAAGTCTTACACTCACATTTGAGATTGGGTATGCCTGTTTCTGTACTTGTCCTTTGCTAGATCAGAATCAAGTGTTGGCCACTTTCAGAATCCCTACCTTATAAAAGTCATTTTTTTTAAGAATAGAACAGAACAAAGCAAAGCAGCCCAAACAAAACAGGAACCCCCCTTTTCTTTTTCATCTAACTCTATGCTTTTTGCCTTGTAAAGAGCCAGGGTGATGATCTTGATGTTTAGATTTTATGTGTTGTAGTGAGGGTGTCCCATCTTCTTGGGGGGAAATAAATATTTTATATATTATATATATATGGATGAGTTATTTTTTAAGTCTGTATACCATCAGCAGGTAGGCTATTCCTTTTGTATTTTCTCAAAGAGCAACCATATACGATGAAAGTAAGATGTCCACATTTGGGTGGGTCACTCAACATTTAGAGAAGAGTTAGTGGGGAGAACAGGCTTCCAGGAGAGAATTCACTCAGAGCTCTGGGTTTCAGTGCTTCCTGGGACACCAATCTCCTATCATGTCCCTGGAACCAGATCAACCTATAGTCAAGGAAACCTGGCTTTACAGTAGCCTAATTTTCGCTAATTTGACTAAGACTCCTAGTCCTACAAATGCAGGCGCTTCTCTCCTGCTTTGTGCTCAGCTGAAAAGAATTTACTGTTTGCATATTTCTGCTAACTATTCTCTATTATGAAGTGACAACTTGAGTTGGTAGTTTCTTGGTGCTGGAAGACATAAAGAAATTGGCTGATCTCCTCGTACATGCTTAGCTGGTCAGGAGAGGGATTATTTGAGAGATTGTTTGTGGATGTGAAGTGGATGCAGCTTGGCCACAGGACTGGGTGGAGCCCAGCATCACTTGTGTTGCTCCTTTCCCACCACTAAGTCAAGGACCAAAAGAATCATGGGCACAGGCTATGCTGACTACCTGAATCATCCCCATGAAGGAATTTTGTTACACAGCGATTCCCACTTATTCACCCGTTGTCTCTGGCTGATTTGGGACTAAGATGACAACATTTAGAAACTGTGACAAAAGATCCTATGCCCTTTATAACTCCCAAAGACTATCTGGCTCTGAAACCTCCCTAAGCTTGAATAAAGTTATTTATAGAATTAGGACAGAATTGGTTGGAAATTAGCCAAACTCTGTTGTGTGAATCCATGAGAGTCTTATTCTCAAGAATTTATTTAGCTACAAATAGGGTACACACTCACTATTATGGAACAGTTTAGATGCTGTCAGTGACCCAGATGTGAAGCCAGGAGTGAAGAGTTCCAGCCTGCTCTGCTCTGACCATCCATGAGAGTGCGAGAGCAAGAGGGCTAGAGACCCTACCCTTCAGCTTATAAGTTGTCACGTAGACAGACAAAGACCATGTCCTGGGGTTTGTTGCCCCAAAAGTCATTGACTAAATGAATAAAAATCACACAACATGTATCTAGACTAAAGTCAAACTTGGCTTGCATGGGGTCTTCTATAATTCCACCTCAGCTCTACAGAGACTGTTGCAAATGAGACACTGAGCTGGTCTTTGGTCAGCACTGAAGAGTTTCTCATTTTTCAAACACTCAGTAAAAACAAACAACAACAAACCCTGCAAGCTTGCAATTTATATAACTCAATGGAGATTACAAAGTTGGATTGGGTGCCATCTGGGCTTGTGCACTAGGAAAAGAGAGCTCGCTGGAGGCCTCCTAAGAAACTTTTCCAGGACTTTCGTCTTTTTATTCAGCCTGCAGGAATGCTCGCTGCCTTACCCCCACCTCTTTCTTTTAATATTTTTTTTTTGGGAACTCTGCTATCCCCTTGAGTCTTATTGTTCCCATGTTTCTTTTTCTTTTCTTTTTTTTAAGTTAATGAGTCAGAGCTCTGCTACAATGAGAAAAACGTTTGGCCTCACAGGGCTTGCCAAGGCTGGTGACATGCCAAGGAGCAGAGTTGGTACTGCCCAACTGTTAGTATAATACTGCTGTACTAACTGCAGGCCCGGTGGAGCACTTACTTCAGGCCTAGACATTTCTCTATAGGGAGGCTTTCAATGCCTCATGAGCCTCCTTCTCCTCATTTTCTCTCTCTCTCTGCCCTGTGTGCTTTACACTGTTCTGAGGAATCAATCACCCTGGGTAGGGCTGATGAAGCATTCCTGAATTCCCCAAGGGTAAGGCAAGCTAAACTCTTTTCTGGAGAAACCAAGGGTCTCCATGACACCTTACTACGGTGTCTTTCCCTTTTCCAGGTCTTAAAGTCATTTGCTATGGACCTGGGTGGCAGCAGCTTCGATGCTAAGTGCTAATTCCACAGGAAAGGGCTTACCAATTTAATTCTGTGTAGACGTAAGTTGGGCAACATGGCTTAGAGACTAAATCGTGACAATGTGCATTTCCGATGACATGAAAATAATGATGGCATAAAGACATCTGGACAAAAGATGGAAACAATGCTATATTTAAACCAAAAGAAGACTACCCAGCTGCTTTTAAGTTTCCCCACTTGCCAGAAACTTCTGTGATTTGCCTTCCCAATGGTTCCATCAGAAGGTAGGAACCCTTGCTCTGGTCTATTCTTATTATTCATCTTTCCACTATAACTCCACTAGTGGACAGAGATCCCCACCCCGAAGGAGGACAGATGCCCCAGTAGAGGAAGGAAAAAAAAACCCAAACGCTGGCTTAGCAGTGACTCATTGTGTGACCATGGAAAATTCTAGTTATAAAGCATGGAAAAGTTGGACTTTCCCTGGAGAAGCATCTCTTGACAGTTCCTCCCACTCATCTGCTCACCCTATATGTCCAGAACTGCCTCCGCAGGAAGGAAAGCAGGGACATCCATGACTGTGGTGGGGAGAGGCAAGCTGCAAACAGCTGGGGTAATCGACTTGGGCATTGCCAACATTGCCCTTGTTATGGATGACAATTCAATAATGTAAGGCCAGCTGCTGTGACAGATAAACCCTGAAATTTTGTGGACCAGTTTAGTGGAAATTCTTACTCATAGAAGAGACATTAGTGCTGTGTGGAGATAGATGGGCATGGCATAGGCCTCTATGCAGTCTTTTGACAGCCTGAGCTAAAGCAGGCTTTGCTATTTTAGCACTGAAGTTTCACAGAATCTCTTGACTGAGACCTCCAGCCAATATCCAGAGATGACTGGTAGGTCCAAGATGAAAGTGCTGTAGTTCAAGTCTAGAAAGACAATACACAATTTCTGCTTAAGTTCTAGTACCAGATCTGAGGTACATGGCCAATAGAAGGAATGCTGGCACAGGGAGGCTATTGTGTGACCAGAAAGAGAAGCAGATCTTCATGCAGGGGCTAGTTAGCCAGCTTCTGCCATAATGGCCAAAGTCCATTGCCCAGCTTTGCAGATGTTTATTAACCCATCATAGATGCTGATCCTCAAGCAGTGGAGAGTCCTGAAGTCTGGAAATAACTCGGGAGGACCAGAGAGTGATGCAAAGTAGGAAGGTCAGAGCCAAAGGATCGGAGTCTAAACAGGGGAAAGGCTTAATGGTCTCGAGAACAATGTGGTGGAAGCTCAGCTGAATTTTTAGTACTTGACCAACCCAACCACTTGAAGGAACTGTAAGCTGATGGAAGGGGTTGCTGTGCTCTGTGAGACTCCATACACTTAGCTGGGGAGCAGAGTAAGGTGTGAGTCTCTAGCCCTTTCAACTGGCCAAAGTTGAGAAGTACAGCATTACCTACACTTCCCTCCTCCACGCAATCCAGGAAGCACAGGCCTGTCTAAGTGTTTGTGTCCATTCCAAATTCACATGTTGAAATTTTGACCCAATGGCATTAGGGGATGAGGACTTTGGGGCTGATCAGGTTGTACCAACAGAACTCTCATGGATGCCATATTAGTAGTTACTTTTCTGAGGCTCTGATGAAATCCCATGACCAAAAGCAATTTATTGAAGAGAAAGTTTGTTTTATCTTACAATTCTAGAGGGACAGATACCACGTGGCAAGAAAAATTTAAACCACCCAGTGGGTCAGAGGGAGAGCTCTTTAGCAGTTCTTGAAGGAAAGCAGATCATTATACTATCTATAAACTATGTTATAATCTTAAAGTTCTAACAGAGGGGTGTGTGGTGGGGGCTTGTCATGGTAGCGGTGGTGGTGATGGCAATGGTGTGCATGTGTGTGTGTGTGTGTGTGTGTGTGTGTGTGTGTGTGTGTGTTGTGTGTTACAGAACAGCTTAGTGATGGACAGTTAATTCGTGATTCAAGAATCATGATTCAGAAATTCATGATTCAAAAATCTTCAGCCAGTGTTAAAAAGACCCTAACCAACTGACCGTCCTGTTATAGTGTTATTTCCATCAAGCACAGTAAAGTCTGCTAAGTAACACGAGGAAAACTAGTAATTAACACCAGCTAATGGAGTGAATGGCAATCAAGTTATGTAAGTAACAGGAAATACTGTGTAGGCACTTCTGCCCTTGTAAAAACAACAGGAAGGAAGGAAAAATCTGGAAAAAAGCAACACAGACTGTTTCCTTCTCAGTGGTATTTTTCAACCATGGCTTCACCCAAGTCCACACACACTGTGACCCACCAAACTCCCATTTCTTCACTGGGTTATTGATACACCGAAACTTTCATATGGTATGGCCTGGCACTTCATTACATTCATGCACCAAGTTACACTATTGTTTCAAAGACTATGTTTAGTATTTGAACATGTGACAATTTTCACCTTAGATGTGCCGTCAACACGATTTGTCACCAAGTAAAAAGCTTGTGAAGGAGAGGAATTAAATTCCCACCTGTTCATGGCTTCAGGAGATGATCATTATTTACTAGAGGAACACACAACTCATGAATGACCAAATTCCCTTACATCAGTTCCCTAATTATACTCACCTGATCTAACAAACTGTTCATGGGCCAAAAGAAGCAGCAGTGAACACAGCTCCGAAGCATAGTGTAACTGTCTTAACACTGTACTCAGCTCTCTTGGAGGTGATGCGTGTGGTGCGTGGCAAAGGAGGAGTTAAAAATCCACTTCACCATGGTCTCTACAGGGGTGGGAAGGAAGGTAGCCCTGCTTTGAATCACAGTCATAAAGTGGTTAGCAATATGATTTTATTTTAAAACACAGGATGTGAGTAATGTTACATTTCTTTCCTTTCCCTGTACAACTTGAACATGGTCCAAGCCATTATTCTGCCCATCTGGTGGGAAGGTCAAACTTTATCATGGCAGTGTCCTTCAATGTGCCATGTGAAGGTCCTATTTGATTTCTCACAATCCACAGTTGACACATTTGGCTACAGAGCTGTGTCTTCCTTAAGGAAGCAGGCGGGGCTGCTCTTCCACCGCACTGATGCCATCACAAAGTCCCTTTAGGAGCAGCTGGATATTCTCCATTGGGGTCATATCCCATTGTGGGTGCTGCAGGGAAACAGGGTACAGGCTACCTGTGCCTGTGGTGCCCACACACGCTTGTCTTCTCGGTCTTGGAAGACACCCCCCAGATTGCCCTCTTGTCTTGCTTTTCCATTCCTTCGGTGACTCAGAAGATCCTCTATGTTGACTTTTCTAAGATCCTTTACAGACATTTGGGACAAAACAAATCTGTACTAACTACAGATATCCTCCCTATACTGTGATCAAATTGTGTTGACCCAATGCAGGGAAATCTGTGCATAGGAAGTGTTTTTAGCTCTGCAGCTGAGAGCTATGCGCAGGGTGCAGGTTTACAGAGGGATTGGTTGTGTGTGTTCATTCATTTTCATTCATTCACTAATTCAGAAACATTCAAATAGTAACTACTATGTGCAAGTCATAATCTATAATCTATTTCTTCTCTGTCTAGAATGGTAATCATAAACAATGGTTGAGTCAAACATAAATTAATAGAGATAAATGAAGTTATTTTTTCCTCACACTAGTTGTAGTTCAAATATACAATAGTCACAATGACTAGTGACTCATAAAGGAAGAAACTTTAAAAGTCTCCAATTTAAAAAATGAGTGTAGACCATTTCCACTATCACAAGATATTTACTGGACAATAGGGATTCAGACTCACAAAACTATGAAGCAACTAGACATAGGCCACTTAGAAGGACTTGTAATTGTGGGATACAGCAAACCTTTGCCATGTGGCAAGGTACATTCTGAGCAGTGTGTTCTTTAACAGGGCATAGTTTAAAGCATTATTTTGGTAGGTATTTAGTGTACTAGTCATTATGCTAAATTCTCTAGATACAAAGAGGCCTAAAAAATTGGACTCTACCATCCCACCTTTCCCAGTAGTTTACAGTTCAATAGAGATAAGAGAAAATGTCTCATGGTCTTTGGAGCCAGAGTAGCTTTCTCTGCTTGGAGAAGTTATTAGAGAAAAACATAATTATGTCAATTTCTTCTGTCTTCTCAATCAATGTGCATGCCTGTTCCTTCAACAACAGAAAGTACTTTAATAACTGTATTATGTAATGAGCAATTATTATAATTTTGCATTGACATTCTCAAAGCATTGGGGTTCCCTTTGCTCCATTTTCTAAATGAGCGTGGACCAGAGGGTGGGAACCGTGACAACACACAAATTTGCTTAGCAACATTAATCATAGGGCAGGCAATTAGACCTCATGCCAAGGATGCCTCTCACTGTGCTCTGCTGAGTAAAGCTGAGAGAATCTCCCTTTCTGATCACACCCTCACCAGAGGTCAGGTGGAGTGTACAGTTAGGCTTCCTAATGGTCCCAGAGTTTTTAGGGTAAAGACCTTTTATTGAAACTTCTTCTGTTGGGTCTCTTCTCCCTTTAGCATTTTCATTTTAATCATACAGATAATGGAGCAGTTACATCCTTTACAGTGAGATAACTTACTTCATTTGTAGGCAATGGCTTATGGGCACTGTGCTTTTGAGACTTGTATGAAACAGAAATATGTTAACTATTGAGTCGTGAGGGCACGGGAAGCTCTCCAGAGCCACTCAGGCCTGGCCAAGGATTTAACTCTCTCAGGTTCATTTTTGGCTCTCATCAATGTCACTGGCAGGGAGGAAGTTCTTCAGAAGTGAAACTGTTACTGTTGAGATACAAGACTATTTTAAGATGTTTTCTAACTTTAGTGACCTTTCATATATCTTCATTCTCTGTGGGCCTGAGTCTGCTTCTGCTGTTGATATAGATGCTACATTATTGTATTTGCATATGTTTTGAAATTTTGCAGCATTGGTTAATAAGAGAGAGCACTTGCACTGAGAAGGTCTTGGTGGTTTTGTCTTCCTTTCTACAAATGGGGTTGTAAGACTAGTGTTTTATGGATATATAGATAGTGAAGAGGGCTGTCTACCAGTTTTCCTGTTATATCCAGATTTCTAATAAACTTCCTAATTGACTCAAACCTGGGCACTTTGCTCCCAGGATGGAACACAAATCTTAGTTGACCCTACGATCTAGCTTGAACCAATAAGATGTCACCCACTGAATTCAGGAACAGTAATGGTAACATAACTGGTGTGACCTTAAGGTTAAAAAAATCACTTATATTTGGGGAATTGTTGGCTTGGGTTATTGAAGAACACAAAACAGATGTATTTTATAAAAGAAGGCCAGAGAAAGGTTTGGATATGTTAAGAAAACTGGGTAAGTGACTCTGGGATTCTAGAAAAGTAAATTAAAGTTTGGGTAGCAAGAGACATCCTGAATCTTCCTTATTTCAAAGAGGTCTGAGTCTGTTTAGTAATTTTCAGCTTTAACACATATCATAACCTAACAAGGAAGTATGACTTCCAAAGGAGAGTGGTATGACTTATCCAAAGCCACAGTTTGTTCTGAAGTTACCTTAGGCTTGATTATAAGTTTCTGCTTCTTTTCCTGCTTATTTTCTTTAATCACTGTTTAAGGTTGGAGTTGAAAGTCAAATAAGAGCTAAAGAAATTTCTCGAGTCCAACATACAAGCCAGAGGAAGGTTGACACTTCACTGGCAATTGCTTGAGCAGTATTTTACAGCCTTTCAGACATTTGTCTGAGTGTTGATAACCTCACCCTTAAGTTTATTTCCTCCCCAGGAATATGAAAGATGCTGCCATATTTTTCCTTTTTGTGTCATGCAAGTTATTACTGGCTGCTCTTAAAAGGGTGTGAAAGTCTGCGAGGTCATTATATATTTTAATGGGTATTTATTCATGGCCCTGATACATGTTTCCTGTGTTTGGTCATCTACTCTGTTAAGACTGCTTTTTAAGAATATTACAACTCAGGGTAGAGTTGCAATCCATCAGCAGTAATGGCTCAGCAGTAAAGAGCTTGTAATGCCCATGGAGATGGTGCTTTTTGGTTCTCAGCACCTGCATCAGGCACCTTGAAACTTCTGGTAACTCTGACTCTAAGGGACCCAAAACCCTTTTCTATGCTCAGTGGGCTCTTTCACTCATAAAATATACACATATACACAATTAAAATAAAATACAAAATTAAATATTACTACCCATATATTTAAGTAATAATTATAAAAGCACACACCAATAGTCCCTTTATAATCTAAGTCTGTATAAAATATGCATTTGTTTCATCAAGCCACACAGCAGGTTTTAGATTTTCTCTGTGATGGAGCATGGTAGTCAAAGTGTTAGGCTGAGAATCAATACAAAAAGAAGTTCAACCAGAACTTGTCTGCAGAGAAGTGCCACACCAATCCCTAATCTACTCCAAGGCTCTCAGGGATCCTACAGGGCAAACTATTAAGCTATACAATCTATTATAAAAAGTTTTTATTTTATGAAAAGCTATTTTTTCCAGCAGAAGACAGCAAAATATGAATCCATCTGATCTTGCATTTCCTACCATGGGTGCTTTACATGAAGACAAAGACCTTTGCTTTGTTGACCTTCCTATTCCCAGTAATGCTAACTCATTGCCCCATTAATTCCTATTTAGGAAATAAAGTGAACAATGCTGTTAACAGAATCACATACTCCATAATAAATATATTGTTTCCATCTCTTTCAACCATTTACTTTTTATTTTTCTGGCTGATGACATACAATGCCGCCATGGGGCTTTAAAATGGAGCTACACTTTTGTACACTCTCCCAAGGATAATATGAGTTTTTCCATGCAGAAAAACTTAAAAGCTGACAGTCATGGGTCTTAAATTCATTAGCTGACCCAGATTGAGTTATTGACCTTCTCTGAGCTTTGGTTTCCTAATCTTTAAAACAGATCAATGGTATCGTTTGACTTCAGTAATACAAAAGGCAGGGCTTGCTGGTGATATTTATAAAATGTTTAGGATATTCTCTAGAGTATGGCATGGGCTCAATAAATGGGCAGAAGAAAAGTCTCTACCAAGCCCCAAATGACACCCTTCACAGTAGAGACTGGCTGTGCGCATCGCAGAATGCACCCTTGTGTTACACAGTCTGCCCAGGCTCCTGACTGAGAGTTGGCAGGTAATTGAATGTCATCTTTTCCAAGACACTGGGAAATATGATATGGGATATAAGAGATATACTTGAAAGGAGTGCTGACCAATGCCTGGAATAGCTGTTAACTCATTGATAATTGGCATAATTAATACAGCCGAAGGCAGGGAGCAGGCTCCTTTATTAGAAGCTCACAGGATGGCTCTGGCTGGCAGCTGCTGCCATGCTTTGAACGCTAAAAAAAGAGGTTATTAGGGTATTTTTTTATGTTGCAGAAATTCTACCCTTTCCACAGTTTCCAGTCCCCTGCCTCCCAGTTGGTCCATTAAAGCACTTGGTAGATGCACTCTTTCTTTCTTTCTTTCTTTCTTTCTTTCTTTCTTTCTTTCTTTCTTTCTTTCTTTTTTTCTTTCTTTCTTCCTTTCTTTCTTTCTCTTTGCATGTGGATTACTCAGATTCTATAGCATGCTGTCCCTCTTTAGGTTGGCTACATTTTTTTCATTTTCTCCAAGTCTAACTCTTCCCACTCTTCTCATCACGATTAAAAAAAAACAAAAAAACAAAAAAACCCACACTTCCTCAGTTGTAACTGTGTAGCTCTAGAAGTTAGAGTGACTCATTGAATTGTGGAATTGATGAAGTCAACAGCTGCTGGAAAATATTTCTCCTTAATAGCCCTATCAACATGTGTTTGCTATTATCCCAGTAAGAAAAATAGATGCATCAAACATCCATGCTTGCCTTTGCTAAAATTTTCACTAGAGAAATTCAGGCTTCCAATAGAATTTCAGTTTTATTTTTAATTTAGTTTTATGTGTATGGTCGTTTCTGCTGTGTATGTATCTGTGCACCATTTGCATGCTTGGTGCCCATAGGGGCTGGCAAATGATGTTGGCTCTCCTGGAACTGGATTACAGATGGTTGTGAGTCACTACGCTTATGCTGGTAATCAAACTTGGATCTTCTGGAAGAGAAGAGAATGCTTTATTGGTAATTTCTCACTATATTTCACCACCAAGCCATCTCTCCAGCCTTGAAATTCACATTGTGACACAAAATGTTTAAATGAGGGTTGTAGAAGAAGTTCTGATGGAGCACAAGATTATGGAGAAATAAATGAAATAAAAGAAGACCACAAATGACAAGGGTCTTGTTGAAAATGCTCTAATTCCTTTCAGAATTGGTTAGGAGATTTCATGATCTTACTGGCAATAAGGAAGTAAACTTGATAGTTCATGGCTTCATAGGCCTCTGGACAGTCTGAGAAAGAATATATCCAACAAATATCAACTATTTATGGCAATACGCCTGTCTTGTGAATAGTCAGAGAAAATAATTGAAATGTGCTGTGAAAGAGAAAGGGAAAAGATCAAGTCTAGAAATTGAGAAGGACTTAATTCAGTTAAGGAAGACATGGATGATTTCTCCGCTGACACTGAGGCTGGGAGCTGAGAGATAAGTAGGGGTAGCAGAGGCAGAGGAAACAACTGTGTGTGGTTCCTCCATCTCAAAGAGCAGGCTCTTTGAGATGGAGGAACATAGGTGTGTCTGGAGCACAGACAGTGAAGATGAGGGGCAAGATGAGCCCACAGAAATGGGCAGAGATGGGACCATATAAGACTATGCAGCTCTAGGTCAAGGGATTCAATTTTATACTGAATGCCATGAGAAACCGTAGGAGAGATATAGGCTGTGTGTGTGTGTGTGTGTATGTGTGTGTGTGTGTGTGTGTGTGTGTGTTTCTTTAAAAGAAACTCTGAAACTCAGAATGTTCCCAAAATGCACAAATAGACTTAGCTTGTGAGTCAAACAACAGACTGTCAGTTCCAACTTTACTTTTTTCTAAAAGACACAACAGATGAGAGCATGCAATGCTTCTCCATGTACAACCCAGGGGATGCTATCCATATAGCAGCCTCTCTGAAGGACACTACGATGTATATAGTGTAACTTTGTATACTGTACCACCAGTGCAGCCATGCCTAGCAGCCCAGAAGGGAAAGACTGAAATGAACACATTAAGCAAAAATGGTAAAGTCATATAAATATCTTGTGAATAAATTTTAACACACACAGAGATAAGTTACCAAGTTAAATCTATCTATCTATCTATCTATCTATCTATCTATCTATCTATCTATCTATTGAATCTTCCACAGTTATGCAGCAGTTCTTTCTATACTGGATGGATTGTTTTGTCTTAGAGTTTATTTTGCCAGAGTGTTATACAAAGAACTACAGAGCTCAACCCTATTCAAAGAACTACAGGCAGTGGGAGAAATAGTCTTTCTTGTAGAGGAACACATCAGTTGGCTAACCAATATCACATGGTCAGCCCTGAAAACAAAATCTGCAAGTAACATTATAAAAGAAATAAATTATCAGCAGAACTAGAAAGATGGCTCAGCAGTAAAGAGCACTGATTGCTCTTCCAGAGGACCTGGGTTCAATTCCTCACACCTACATGGCAGCTCACGACTATCTGCCATGATAACTCCAAAATCTGACCCCCACACGTAGATATACATGCAGGCAAAACATCAATCCGCAAGTATAAAAAATCATCTTACATTTAGGAATATATATATATATATATATATATATATATATATATATATATATCTGCAAATGAATGAAAAAGGTCATCAATTTGATTAAGGAGGAATTGTCTATGGGAGGGTTTAGAGAGAGAAAAGTGAAGGAGAAAGTGTAATTGTATTATAATTAAAAAGTGAAAACAGAAAATAGAAACAAGTTGGATATGCCCTGCAGAAGGCAGAGCCCAGGGCCTTGTACATGCTACCCTTTACATGTGCTATTCCTTACATGTACTGTCCCTTGCACTTGTAAGCCCCATACCTTGGTTGCTTGAGATGGAGCCTCCCTACACATCTCAGGTTGGTCCTGTATTCCAGATACTCCTGTCTCAGCCTCACGATCCCTAGGGCCTGTGACCCCCCATACAGGACAAAGTACCATATTTCTAAATAATTATGTTCTTCAGTATTTGATAGTCGACATGAAATGCATATATAATACAGTTACCATTCTAGTTTTAGGTTTGGTGATGATGTCTTAGGTGTTAATGAAAACTAAGCAACAAAATAAGAAACATCAAGTGAAAGACAATCCTATGCGGTGACGGTGATGGCATCTGAAGTCAAAAAGAACTTTAAAGACAATCATATATGGTGACGGTCATGGCACCTGAAGTCAAAAAGAACTTTAAAGCTTGTTTAGCTTAAACGTAGTGTTACTGAGGGCAATTTAATGGCCTCTGGACAACGTCCAAAGACATTTCTTTGAGAAATTTGACTGTACAATAGTAGATAAGATAGTTAATATGTGCAGTGGTTCTCAACCTTCCTAATGTGGCCACCCTTTAACACAGTTCCTCATGTTGTGGTGACCCCCAACCATAAAATTATTTTCAATGTTAGTTCATAACTGTAACTTTGCTACTGTTATGAATCTTAATGTAAATATATTTGGAGAGAGTGGTTTGCCAAAGAGGCCACAGCCTTTGAGGACCACTAGGTTAAAGAAAGTCCTGAGTTCAAGGGAGGTTTGAAAGTGAGAATACATGAGAACAGTCTACAAAGAATGTAGTGGAATTAAAGGAGACAGTTACTAAACAAAGATTCTAAGAATCACTAAACTTTATGGCAAGGTGGACAGTGCCATGTACTATTTTATGTTGTAAAACTATTTTGTTTGTTTGTTTGTTTGTTGTTGTCATTATTGTTCCTGGTTTGTCTGTGTAGCCCTGGCTCTTCTGAAACTCCCTCTGTAGACCAGGCTGGCCTCAAACTCAGAGATCTGCCTCCCATGTGCTGGGATTAAGGATGTGATTTACCTCAGTGGTAGAGTGTTTGCCAAGCAAGTTCAAGGCCCTGGGTTCAGTCCTCAGCTACAGATAAAAAAAGAAAAAAGAAACCAAAGAAACAAAAAACCCAAGGTAACTGGTAAACACTTATTTTTAAGGCCTTAAAAATGATTTTGACAAATTTATGAGGGTAGCTTGACTTTCATATTTAAACACAAAGTTTTTTAATTTACATTTAATTGCAATCTGTAATGTTGACCTCCACTTGTTCTTAACATAGACCCACCTTGCTTTTTACTTTTCATTATTATCACTTGCTAACTGTATGGATTTATGTTGTTGTTCAGCGAGTATATCCAGGACCCAGACTCCATGTGTTCATAATTTTGACTTTATAAATTACAAGCTGTGTGAATTTGTGTGAATTGTTTTACTCTTCAGAGACAACCGTTTCCTCATCTCTGTAATGGAAGGATATGATAAAACACACTGTAGAAGACTGTTAGGAGACATGTGTGCATGAATTCAGTTGAGGGGCATAGACTTGGCACATAGGGATGATTATTGCAATTTTAACTATTGTGACTTTAACAATTTAATGGTCTACTCGAACTCTGATCACCTATAAACTGTATCGCTGTACTCAAAGTAGAGGGAAATATTTTGCCAGCTCATGGAATCTGGAAGCCTTACTGCTCTGAAACCACACACAGCAGGAGGGAGGATTGAAGGAGCAGAGGTTTGGTAGGTGACATACAGGGATGGAGCAATACTTTAGTTATGGGGACTAGAAACTCAGTACACTCTAAATTTTATTGTGAACTGGGGACAGTTTTACCAACTCAAATATCCCCTTTCTATTTTTAAAGCAAAATTAGCAGCAAACCCCATAAGTAATTTAATTTGCCTAGTAAATGTTTTTTATTTTATTATTACTATCATGCATGTGAATTATTTATATTTTTATTATCGCGTTCATTATCTTAATTTAGGAAATATATTGAATTTATATTTCAAGTATATTATAATGCTATGTACTACATATTTTATACAAAAAGCAAATGGTTTTGGTTCTCTTTGCCATTTTTGTATATTTTTGATATATGGAAATTTAACACCTTTACATATTCATAAAGCAAATCTTTGCTTTGTGGCTTGACCCATTTCTTATAGTAAGCATGTCATTCGTCACTTCCTATCTCCTCAAAATGTGGAAAAATTGAAAGATAAAATGTTGGAAAAGGTTTTTTTTTTTTTTTTTTCTGCTGACCGATCCACAACGAGGTGAGTGAGCCCCTGCTTTTACCAACTCCCGTCCAAAGTGTCATTCACCCAGAGTTCCCCAGGCTTGTGCCTGCTTGGAGTAGACATGCCCAGGCAGGGAGGAGCTCCCTGAATCTGGGAACAGGCCACTCTACCTTCCCTTTCCACTGACTGGCAACGAGGTGAGTGATCCTCTGCTCTTACCCAACTCCCTTCCAAAGCCCCATCCACCCCGATCTCCCTGGGCCTGCTCCTGCTTGGGGTAGACCTGCCCAGGCAGTGAGGAACTCCCTGAGCCTGGAAACACCCCACTCTTCCTTCCTGTCCCCCCCCCACACACACACCTGACCCCTATGGAGGCCTAACTCCTTCAGAGTGAGGAGACTACCAGGAGAGGCAAGACCATCCAGAGCTGCCCACATTGAATTCCTGGCCCACACACACCACTGGATAACAAGAGGAGATAGAGAAGCCCCTCATGCACTCACTGGAAAAAGATATGGGAAGAAGACAGAATAAGAACTCACTCAACAACAGAAAGACCAATATGACACCACCAGAATCTAGGGACTCCACTCCAGTAAGATCTGAAAAGCCCAACACAGTGCATGAAGAAGAGATGGACCTCAAAAATTATCTCAGCAAGATGATAGAGACCTTTAAAGAGGAAACAAGAAAATCCCTTAACGAAATAGAAGATAAAGCAAGCAAAAAATTACACGAAACGGAGGAAAAGACAAACCAAAAAATTCAAGAAATAAGCAAATCTCTTAAAGAATCCAAAGAAACCCAATAAAAAACAACCAAACAAGTGAAGGAAGCTCTTGAAACAGATCAAAGCATGAAAGCTGAATTAGACACAATAAAGAAAACACAGAATGAGGCAATGCTGGAAATAGAAAGACTGGATAAATGATCAGGAACTAAAGACGTGAGTATAACTAATAGAATCCAAGAGATGGAAGAGAGAATCTCAGCTATTGAAGACTCGCTAGAGGATATACATTCATCAACCAAAGAAAACCTCAAGTCCAACAAATCCCTAACACAAAATATCCAGGAAATATGGGACACTGTGAAAAGACCAAACCTAAGAATAATAGGTATAGAAGAAGGTGAAGAAACACTGCTCAAAGGTACAGAAAACATATTCAACAAAATCATAGAAGAAAACTTCCCCAACCTACAGAAGGATATGCCTATGAAAGTACAAGAAGCTTACAGGACACCAAACAGACTGGACCACAAAAAGAAGTCCTCCCCAACACATAATAATCAAAACACCAAATCTACAGAATAAAGAGAAAATATTAAGAGCAGGAAAGGAAAAAAAAGCCAAGTAACATATAAAGGCAAACCAATCAGAATCACACCCGACTTCTCAATGGAAACTCTGAAAGCCAGAAGGTCTTGGGTAGATACCATACAAGCATTAAGGGAGCATGGATGTCAATCCAGACTACTGTACCCAGCAAAACTTTCAATCACTATAGATGGAGAAAACAAGATATTCCATGACAAAAACAGATTTAAACAATACATATTCACAAATCCAGCACTACAGAAGGTTCTGGAAGGAAAACTCCAACCCAACGACCATAACTACACTCACAAAAACACAGGCAATAGATAATCTAATTCTACCAAACACAAAAAGAAACAGGAGGGCGAAATCCACACACAATGACACCACCAACAAAAAATCCAAAACAAACAAGAACCAACGAACAATGGACATTAATATCCCTAAATGTCAATGGTCTTAACTTACCCATAAAAAGATATACGCTAACAGAATGGATACGAAGACAGAATCCATCCTTCTGCTGTTTACAAGAATCACACCTCAACTTCAAAGACAGGCGATACCTCAGAGAAAAAGGATGGGAAAAGATTTTCCAATCAAATGGGCTCAAGAAACAAGCTGGTGTAGAACCCTTATATCTAACAAATTAGACTTTAAACTAAAATCAATCAAAAGAGATGAAGAAGGGCATTTCATACTCATCACAGGAAAAGTCCATCAAGATGAAGTCTCAATCCTGAACATCTATGCCCCAAATTTGAAAGCACCCACATTTGTAAAAGAAACATTACTAAAGCTCAAACCACACATAAAACCACACACACTTATTGTAGGAGACTTCAACACCCCCCTTACGCCACTAGACAGGACCACCAGACAGAAACTTAACAAAGAAACAAAGGATCTGAAAGAAGTTATGACCCAACTGGGGTTAACGGATATCTATAGAACATTCCATCCAAACTCAAAAGAATATACCTTCTTCTCAGCGCCACATGGCACCTTCTCTAAAATTGACCACATAGTAGGCAACAATGCAAACCTCCATAGTTACAAAAGAATTGAAAGAACCCCCTGTATCTTATCAGATCACCATGCATTAAAGCTAGAATTCAATAGCAATACGAATGGCAGAAAACCTACATACTCTTGAAAAATGAATAACACCCAATTGCACCATTCCTGGGTTGAGGAAGAAATAAAAAAACAAATTAAAGACTTCCTAGAATTTAATGAGAATGTAGACACAACATACCCAAACTTATGGGACACTCTGAAAGCAGTGCTAAGAGGGAAGCTCATAGCACTAAGTGCTCACATGAAGAAACTGGAGAAAAGTCACACTAGAGAATTGACAGAACAACTGAAAGCATTAGAGCAAAAAGAAGCAAACTCACCAAGGAGGAGTAGACGCCAGGAAATAATCAACCTGAGAGCTGAAATCAATAAAGTAGAAACTAGGAAAACATTACATAGAATCAATGAAACAAAGAGTTGGTTCTTTGAGAAGATCAACAAGATAGACAAACCTCTAGCCAAACTAACCAAAAGGTAGAGAGAGAGAGCACACTAATTAACAAAATCAGAAACGAAAAGGGGGATATAACAACGGACACTGAGGAAATCCAGAGAATCTTCAGGTCATGCTTTGAAAACCTGTACTCCACAGAATTCGAAATCTAAAGGAAATGGACAGTTTTCTGGATAAATCACTTACCAAAATTGAACCAATATCAGATAAACAGTTTAAATCGACCCATAACCCCTAATGAAATAGAAGCAGTCATCAAAAGCCTCCCAACCATAAAAAGCCCAGGGCCAGATGGCTTCACTGCAGAATTCTACCAGAAATTCAAACAAGAGCTGATACCGGTACTCCTCAAACTGTTCCGTCCAATACAAGCAGATGGGATATTGCCAAACTCTTTCTACGAGATTACAGTCACTTTGATACCCAAACTACACAAAGATATGACTAAGAAAGAGAACTACAGACCAATATCCCTCATGAACATCAATGCAAAAATACTCAATAAAATATTGGCGAATCGAATCCAAGAACATATCAGAAAAATCATCCACCAAGATCAAGTAGGCTTCATCCCAGGGATGCAAGGATGGTTCCACATATGAATATCCATCAATGTAATACACCATATAAACAAACTGAAAAAGAAAAACCACATGATCATCTCACTAGATGCTGAAAAAGCCTTTGACAAAATCCAACATCCCTTCATGATAAAGATCTTGGAGAGAACAGGAATAACAGGAACATATCTAAACATGATAAATGCAATATACGCCAAACCAATAGCCAACATCAAACTAAATGGAGAGAAACTCAAAGTGTTTCCTCTAAAAGCAGGAACAAGACAAGGCTGCCCACTCTCTCCATACCTCTTCAATATTGTACTTGAAATTCTAGCTAGAGCAATAAGACAAGAAAAGGGGATCAAAGGGATACAAATTGGAAAGGAAGAAGTCAAACTTTCACTATTTGCAGATGACATGATAGTCTACATTAGTGACCTGAAAAACTCTACCAGGGAACTCCTACAGCTGATAAACACCTTCAGCAAGGTAGCAGGATACAAAATTAACTCAAAAAAATCTGTAGCCCTACTGTATACAGATGATAAACCCAATGAGAAAGAAATCATGGAAACATCACCTTTCACAATATCCACAAGCAACATAAAATATCTGGGGGTAACACTAACCAAAAAAGTGAAAGACCTGTACAATAAGAACTTTGAGACTTTAAAGAAAGAAATTAAAGAAGATACCAGAAAATGGAAAGATCTCCCATGCTCTTGGATAGGTAGAATTAACATAGTAAAAATGGCAATCCTACCAAAAGCAATCTACAGATTCAATACAATCCCCATCAAAATCCCAACACAGTTTTTCACAGACATTGAAAGAACAATACTCAACTTTATATGGAAAAATAAAAAACCCAGGATAGCCAAAACAACTCTTTACAATAAAGGATCTTCTGGAGGCATCACCATCCCTGACTTCAAGCTCTACTATAGAGCCATAGTTCTGAAAACAGCTTGGTATTGGCACAAGAATAGACAGATAGACCAATGGAAACGAATTGAAGACCCAGATATCAACCCATGCACCTATGAACACCTTATTTTTTGACAAAGGTGCTAAATCTATACAATGGAAAAAAGATAGCATCTTCAACAAATGGTGCTAGCAAAATTGGATTTGGACATTCAAAAGATTGCAGATAGCTCCATACCTGTTACCACGCATGAAACTTAAGTGCAAGTGGATCAAAGATCTCTCCATAAATCCAGCCACACTGAATCTTCTAGAAGAGAAAGTAGGAATTACCCTTGAACAAATTGGCAATTGGCACAGGAGACCGATTACTGAACATCACGCCAGTAGCACAGACACTGAGGTCTGCAATTAATAAATGGGACCTCCTGAAACTGAGAAGCTTCTGTAAGGCAAAGGATACATACATTCAGTAAGACAAAACGACTGCCCACAGAATGGGAAAAGATCTTAACCAACCCCACATCTGACAGAGGGCTGATTTCCAAAATATACAAGGAGCTCAAGAAGCTAGCCACCAAAATACCAAATAATGAAATTAAAAAGTGGGGTGCAGAGAATTTTCAACAGAGGAATCTGAAATGGCTAAAAGACACTTAAGAAAGTACTCAAAATCCTTGGCCATCAGAGAAATGCAACTCAAAACAACTCTGAGATACCACCTCACACCTGTCAGAATGGCTAAAATCAAAAATACCAATGACAATCTAAGCGGGAGAGGATGTGGAGAAGAAGGAACAATCCTCCATTGTTGGTGGGAGTGTGAACTTGTAAGACCATTCTGGAAATCAGTATGGCGGTTGCTCAGAAAAATGGGAATCAGTCTACCTCATGATCTAGCCATTCCTCTCTTGGGTATTTACCCAAATAGTGCATGTTCATACAACAAGGACATATGTTCAACCATGTTCATAGCAGCATTGTTTGTAATAGCCAGAACCTGGAAGCAACCTAGATGCCCCTCAACTGAAGAATGGATGAGAAAATTGGTACATGTATACAATGGAGTACTACTCAGCAGAAAAAAGCAATGGAATCTTGAAATTCGCAGGCAAATGGATGGAACTAGAAGAAACCATCCTGAGTGAGGTAACCCAGTCACAAAAAGACAAACATGGTATGTACTCACTCATATATGAATTTTAGACATAGAGCAAAGGATTACCAGCCTATAATCCTCTTCACCAAAGAAAATAGGAAACATGAAGGACTCTAAGGGATAAATGGCCCCCAGGAATGGGAAGTGGCATGAACTCCTGAGCTAATTGGGAGCATGAGGGTAGGGGAGAGGGTGCTGCCACAATAAGAGCATGAGAAGAGGAGTAGAGGAGAGGAAATGGAGGAACAGAGATATTGAGTAGCGGGAAGAATAGAGGAGAGAGAGCAGGATGATAGATACCATATTAGAGTGAGCCACTATAGGTCTGAGATCTGAAACTAGGGACATCTCCTGAGACCTACAAGGATGACACGATCTGACAATCTAGGCAATGGTGGAGAGGATAACCTAAAAGCCATTCCCCTAAAATGAGATTGATGACTACTCTTTATGTCATCCTAGAGCCCTCATCCAGTGGCTGATGGAAACAGAGACAGACATCCACAGAAATACACTGAACTGAAATCTGGAATTTAGTTGAAGAGAGGGAGGAATGAAGATCGAAGGGGTCTGTTCCAGGTTGGAGAAACCCACAGAAACAGTTGGCCTGAACAAGGGGGAGCACATCAACCCCAGATGCTATCTGGGAGGCCAGTAGAAGACTGATCCGGCCCCCTGAACATGGATGTCAATAAGGAGGCCTCTGCACTCCAGGGAGCCTCTGGAAGTGAATTAGAATTTTTCCCTGGTGTAAGAAGGGACTTTGAGAGCTCACCCCACGTGAAGGGATACACTCTGGCCCTGGACACATGGGGAAGGGCCCAGGCCCAGCACAGGAAGATTTGGTGGACATTGCAGAGCCCCCATTGAGGGCCCTACCCTGCCTGGGGAGTGGTGGGTGGATGGAGTGGGGGGTAGGTTGGGGGTGGAGGAGGAGGGATGGGGGTGAGGGGAGGGAGAGGGAGAAGGGACTTACATGTGAAACAAGCTTGTTCCCTAACTTGAACTAATAAAAAAAAGTTGGAAAATCAGTACTCATATAGGGGAAGTTACAAGTCATGTATGAAGCTGTTTATTGTCAATATGGAATCAAAGTCTTCCAAAACCACGTGTTTGTTTGTGTATCCAGTGATGGACCTGTTTCATGTGTGTCGATGAACCAAGTTACAGTGTGATTTTGTTCATATATAGACAATCAGACATCCATATCACAAAACAGAAGAATAATTTATTCCTAAGGACACATCACTCATTCTTCTTCCTGGACAATGTGGTAATAGTCAGGGTATGTGTAGTAGAAACAAAATGATGAGTAAATTCATATTCTGAGCAGCATTGCCAGCTTACCACCTTCCATGAAATTTTCTCAGCCAAAAGAATTTAGAGATTTCTTTAAAATTAAATTAAATTTGGAAGCTCTGCTGGTTAATTTTATTTGTCAAATTGACTGGACTTTAGGTTGTCCAGATTTCTGGTCAAACATTATCCTTTAAGTGGTTCCTTCAAGAGTTGTTGAATGGTTCTATGTTTCACTTGCTAGGCTGAACAAAGCAAGTTACCTTCATTCCCGTGAGTAGACCTCATTCAATCAGTTGAAGGTCTAAGTACAATAAGAGGCTGATTTTCCCTCAAGACAGACATCCTTCTGCTTGGATCCTTGCAACTGGTACATTAGTTCCTCCCACTGTTATTACTGGAAAAGTGGAATATTGATCCCCAGCATCCTGGCTCACCTTCTAGAACTAGCCAGTATCCAAAATCATAGAGCCAAGTCATTCTGATTATCTCTTATTCTCTATTCTTTTCTTGGATTCTGTCTCAATCTCCATCTTTATCATGTCTCTATCCTGTGGGTTTGTTTCTTTGGCAAGCGTTAATACAGAAGTCCAAATATAAATTTAAGTGGAATGAGATGATAATATTAATATCTATTATATAAGGTTATTGGGACTCAGGTTAATAGATAATAAATCATTGTGTGAATTACTAAAATGCTTTTGTTTTTACTTATGAATTATAACTAAATTATTCAAAGTAATCCATGAATAGGACTTTTAGCAGAAATATCTCACTTAATTTTTAATATTTGAGAAGTTTTCCACCCCAAACACATTACAAACATGCAAATAACATTATACAATGCTTACTACATAGAAACACACACATACACATGCATACCTGTTTATCTGTTAAACATTTTTATTGTGCAGATTTGAAATCTTTATAGGACATGCAGCATAAAAAAGTGTAAAATATATCAGTAAGCATATAAAATTTCATAACCTTTTGAACCAGCAACTGACTTACATGAGACTGAGCATCTAGGAAGAACAGACATGTCTTGGGACCCACAGTTTACAGACTGAATTGCAGAACCATTTCCCAAGTGAGTCTCTTTCTATAAAGATATAGAATATCTTTACATTTAAAAAGTATGCAGTATAGTACATTTTCAGTTATGTACACAGTTTAACAGTCAAACTGTGTCCATGCCAGTGTCTGTTTAAAATGCAAACAATCAAAGTAGGTAGCAGGTTCATAGTTAAAGTGTCAGCAAAACTGAGAGAGGAAATGAAAGTCAAGCAGAATTCCAATAAATGTATGAAAATGAAAATAAAAGCCCACCTGGAATTTAAAAATATATTTATCCCCCAAGGGCAGAGCTTTAATATGAGTGGGGGAATAAATAGCTTTTGGCTGTCTCAGGTAGGCCATTTTCTAGAGGACTCAGGTATACAGGTGAAATTCCTCAGTTTGGGTTCAGAAGACCTAGAACTTACTCCAGCAAGAACATTACCTCAAGCTTTTGTTATTGTCCCCTCCCCCACCTTCTCTCCTAACAAAGTGATGCTTGTATTAGTCCAAAGGCTCCTGGCAGGGGGAGAGGTCAAGTGTCACAGCATTACAGACTATTCCAAGTGCGATGCATAGAAGGGATCATGCTTGCAACAGCTTTGGCAGTCTCATTTTGGTGGCTTCCTTTCTTGGAGAGCCTTCCCTGGAGGCCCACTGATCAGCTGAGAATGCAGTACAGCACTGAGCCACTAAACTGTCCCAGCAATCGAGTGTGATTTTCTTGAAAATAAGGGAAGCAGAATAGACATTCAATCACTGAGAGGCAGGGAAAGCTGGCTTCCACCCCTGCCAGCTCTAGAGAGAGCTCAGCCCCATTTGTCTGCTTTAAATCATTTCATTGGGTTAATGTTGATCAGGTTTGTCATAGAGAAAGATGCTACATGACAAAGCACAGAGATCAATTTCAACAGGTTCTGTATGTCAGAGTCAGAAACCAGTATAGAGAACTAGCAAGCAGAGTTTCTTTCTGTGTTTTGTTTTTTTAGGAAAGCTGCTGGCATAATGAAAGTTGATGAGTTAGAGCCTATTGGAGAAGAAAAATTAGAAGGCACCCAGGTCTCGGTATAGATATAACAAATATTCAGGAACACAAAATAACAGGTTAAAATGTCAAGATGAATAAGACATTACTGGTATCATGATGATATTAAGGTCTCCAACTTGATAGTGATCGCTAGCTCCCACTAGATTGTGACTGTTAACAGTGATGACAACAATTAACTCTTGAGATGGCCGGGGAAGTATCTGTTTAAAACCTGCCCACTTGTCCTAAACATGAGGCCTTAGCCTGGAATTCTTCCCTTTCTGTGGTATCACCATTTTCGAATGGGCAGATGAGGTTGTTGGTCCTCGTTTTCCATCCCCACCCCCAGTTCTTCCTATTTTCAACAATATGTTTGTATCTTAGCCAATAAAACAATGGTCCACATACAAAAGAAAGGGTAGCAATGGGTTTAAACATTTCAGACTGTCAAAAATAGATGCAGTAGCTCAAAAGAGACAAGTAGTACATATGAAAGCTGAGGGAACAACTTCTTTGTTCTGGACCAAGACAAACCATTCATAAATTTCAACTTGAAACTTGAAATTGGCACCAAGGAAATAATAAGGAAAAAAGAATTGGGAATGCTTCCATACTTGAAATGTCACTCATATTTCTTTCTGCATGTTGAGACGGATATTGCTGAATATCTTGCCAATAGCTTCAAAGAGTGGGTCACAGAAGGTGTGGACATAGATGGAATAAACACGGCTGATGCACTGGATCTCAATCAGGAAGCTCTTGATGCATGGTACAACTGCCCAGATGTGCAGGAAAGAGAGAATGGCAAAGTAAATGCCCCAGATGAGCGCCATAGGGATGCCGAAGATGGTAGACAACAAGCGGTAAAACCAATATTTTGTCACAGTGAAGGTGGTAAAGCTGGCTTTCCAGATGCCATCAAAACTGTGTGTCCCTTCTGGTTCTGCAATCACGTCTTCAAAGTCGATCTGAAAGAAAGAAGTTGCAGAATGTGAGTGTGAACAGACGAAAAGAGGGACACACTAATTGAGATTTATGCAAGTGTCTAAGATTTGTTTGCCAGCCCTGTGACAGACAATATCAGCCACCAATAGCATCTGCCTCCTTGGAACTCACTGGGAACGTGAATATGTGGGTTCCTCTCAGATCTGATTAGAGTGGAGCCCAAAGGAATTTTAACATATTCCCCAGATGTTTCTTTACTGTGTCAACGGTTGAGAACTACTGCTTTGAGAACATATGAGTATGTTTAACCTTCTTGCTTTAAAGTAAAACTCAGAAATATGGTTAAGGACACACAAAACAGTGAAATGTAAAGAATGTGACATGATTTTACTGCCTTCAACGACAATCTTAACATACAGGACTGAGGACTAGTTAGCTTAGAATCCATTAATGGCTTTCCAAACAGGATTAGCAGAATCATGTCAGGAAATGTGTTCACTGGTGATCTGAGGCATTGGGATGGGAGGCAAGACTCAGGAGCAAGCAAGAATGAAGACAGGGAGTGTCACAAACAGAGGAGACTATAGTAACCCCATCAGAAAGACAGGTTGAGACTAGAGTGACAGTATCAGAAAGAGGTTGACGCCAAACATTTTCCATGAAGTGAGGGTCTATGAAGATATTAGAGCAGGGAAGTGCAGCCAGAGCCATGTAGAGTTTCTTGGGATGAATTTGACAATGTACGTGTATGTGTATAAGTGTGTGTGTGTGTGTGTGTGTGTGTGTGTGTGTGTGTGTGTGTGTGCATGTGTGTGAGTGTGTGTGAGTGTGTATTCTGGACAAAGGGGGAAGGAGACCAGCAGGGAGACTGTGGCAAAGCCCAAATGAAGATGGCATAGTCAATATGGGAATGGTCATAAAAAGAAAATAAAAGGACAAAAAGAAATAGGGGAGAAAGAAGGAGGAAAATGTGGAAGGAAAAGAATCAAGAGAAAAAAAGGAAATAATTTTTGTATATCATGGGAAGATTTGGTTATCTCAAAGAGAGAAACAAAAGATGACCTTTGAACTCCTGATCTGACTGTTGGGGAGAATACAAGTAGCATTAGAGCAAGGAGAAAAGTAGAAAGAAAAACACTTTAAATTAGCAGGAGAGAACGTCACTTTGGAATTGGACAAGCTGAGAATATAGTTTTGGTAAATACCCATGGCCCAGGAATTTTGAATACATCAAAAATTGCTCTTGGGAAGCAATCAACCTAGTTTGCACTCACGTAGTGCTTCGGTCACCAAATGCTTCTATGCATTGGTGATCTGGGATCTCAAAACTACCTGGAACAGTAAGTTCCTGTTACTTCACAAAAGAAGAGACACATGGTGAATTTCTAAAGACAGACATAAGCTATAGGGTGTTGGTGCAATTTCAGCCCTTTTCCAATAGCACTCACTTCTAGGTACCTGTCCACCTTCATGGCTAATCCTTAGACTTTATGTAAAATAAATGAAGAACAGGATTAAAAACAATTTGTCATCAGGAAGACTGGATAGTTTCAGGGTTACTGCTTGCTGACGGTGGCTATGTGAAGGGTTCAGGAAGAGTTTGAAATCCACACAAACTGTTGGCTATTCCTGCAGCCACCAGAGCTCAGAGTCAAGGCTAGAACTTAGGTTACTTCTGGCTGCTGCGCAGTGCCAAAGAGTCACCTTTGATTTAACACACGAAAGGTCTTTTGGAAAAAGTACACGATGCTTACCAGCTTTAAAGTTTATTTTCCAGAACATTCTGTTTCTTGCTCTATTGCCCAATGTCCTAATAGTATAATATGCAAAAATAGTTCAGCTATAATTTTGTAAATAGTCATTGTGCTTTTCCTCAGCACATTTAGAACTAAACTGAGAGGTAAGATTCACTTGTGTTTTTTCACAGCTTGTAAGAAGCCAGGAATATGGCTCAGCAACAAGCATAAGGATATGAGTTTGGCCGCAGAAACCACTTTTAAAAGAACCCAAAACAGACATAGGCTCAGCAGGCCAGTCGGCCTCATCTAATTGTGAAGTTCTCAACCAGTGTGAGACTTTGTCCTTAATAAAAAAAAAGATGGATGGCTTTGGAGAAACACCTGATATGTCCTTTATCACATACATACCACACACACACACACACACACACACACACACACACACACACACACACACACACACACACACACACACACACATACACACACGTGAATGTACATATACACATACACACCACTCACAGGAAATATCTGGCAAATTATATCAATACTTGAATATGTTACATATTCACTTATAATTATAGTACATTATACTTATTTGTAATTATCTATTTTCAAGGTTATGGGAATAAATTCTTCCAAAGCAATGAAAAATTTTTAGTTGATTCAGCTAAAATATATTCCCTTTCTCTTTACTTTTTAAAGATGCTTTTACTTTGTAAATAAAACTGAAGATGTCAAAATTGCAAAATTTTCAGAAAAATTTAAATCTGGGATTAAAGGCTAAACAATGTCGGTTTGCAAATATCCTGGGCATGCACACCTGTTTGAGCACACAAAGGGCAAAGGTCCATTGCTTTTATCAAAGGGAATATGTATTACCTATTACCCCAGAAATGACAATGAACTGTCCAGGTGAGTAAGAGGTTGGTTTGAGGATCAAATCTATTCTAAAAGAAGTTGATGTTTTCTTAAATACTGAGTCACTTTACAAAAAGAAAAAAAGAAGAAAAAAACTTGTTGAAAATTCAGGGTATTTCCCAATAATGAAAAGCCTTGTGAATAGCGGTAGAATCTTGCCACACCCACCCTCCCCCTAGCATGACCTCAGGGGCAGTGGGACTGCATGTGTGTATGGCTGGGTGTAGACACATACGTGAATATAAGTAATTGGCCCATATTAACAAATATTTGGTTAGGGAAGATACCTAGGAAGATACTTAGGAACAAATATTTGGATGTAAAATTTGGATGTAAAATTTCTTGATAACAATTCCCTTAACAGTACGTCTAAGTACTTTTTCAGCAAGCATATTAGAAAGTCTTTTCTCTCCTTTTTTCTCCCTCCAGAAACAGGAAGTGAGTATAATATTCAAATACCCCAGAGACGTTTGTGCAGGTTTTCTGTAACAAAATGATGAAAAATTACATAAATAATAGTTATGTTGCTAATTTAGTCTTAAGAAAGTATGGTAGCTTAGAAGAATAAAATAGTGTAACCAGATGTTGTGTAGCTAGGAGCAGAAGCAAGGCGGGCTGATGAAGCATTAAGGCCAGCTGGGCCCTTCCTCCTCTCTACCTCCATTTCTACATCAGTACCCAACTGCTTTGAAGAGTACTCACTGAGTTCAAAGGCCTGAAACGCCGCAAGTGCTCAATAAGCAAAAGCATCAACAAACTCCTGGATCTGTTGACTAAGGTTTTTAATAGGTAAGCAGGTATGACTGACACAGCCCAGGAAAGCTGCGAATTCACCCCCTACACCTGGCGCAAAAGGATTAACCTGTTTGTGATCGCCTTCCTAGCAAGCCTCTGAGATGTCCATTCTTACTCCTTTTCACAGATGACGATATTGAGGGAAGTTAATACATTGCTCCAGGTCCCCCGGATGCTGGAGAGCAAAGCCGGAGTGTGTCACATTTCGGCGCTACACTTCTTTTGCTTCTGCATTGTGGGAATCCAAACTCTTACACTAGTCTTGGTGCTTAATTTTTGCCGGGTAGACTGGCACCAGAAACACACTCACTGTGGTTGTTGAAGGAATGGCTCTTGTTAACGTTACCACTTTAAGTAAGGACGTCTGGTAACAGAGATATTTTGAGTTGTGTGAACTGATGTTATTTATATTGCTCTGAGCAGTATCTTCTCACAGTCCTGGAAATTCAGCCAGGGACTGTCAAGCTTAATGGTAAATATGGAAACTGAGGCACCAAATGCTTAAATGAGGTAGTCAGTCTGATGGTCCCAAGTGGATAGGCAGAAAAACTGAAATTAGAATGCTAATTTCACAATTCCCAAGTGTACAAACAGCCAGAGACCCCCACACCTCCTTTTTTTTTTTCACATACCTATTCTATCTCTAGGTACCCACACATCGCCCCCTGCCATTTAAGACTTTGGCTTGGCAGTGTCTCTGCATACGGATTAGAGAGATGTCCTCTTAATTCTGTGCTCATGACATTTTCCTACTTCAGCCTGGGTGAAGAAAACTGGAAACGGTTACTTTTTTAAAAAAAGTGTGTGTGTGTGTGTGTGTGTGTGTGTGTGTGTGTGTGTGTGTGTGTGTGTGTGTGGTGTGTGTGCTTGTATGTGCATATGTGTCTGTTCAGCTGGGTGTGCATGTCTGTGTGTGGCAGGTGCTGGAGTCTAAACTCTGATGTTCATAATTGTATAGCAAGCACTTTTAACCATCAAGCCACAAGGAATACTCAACAAAACTATCTTTAGTGTCTATTTTGACTTGCATTCTAAGTGCACCGAAGTGAACATAGTTCTGCTAAGTCAACAGTTGTCTAGTCAGTGCAGGGCAAATTTCCATACCAACCAAGGCACAGCTATTTAGTAGACTCATAGAAATTCAAATCAAAGAATCTTAAACAATTGCAGTCCTATTTAAAACACAGGAATCCACGGCCACCACTGTCTTGGCTAGACCAAGACTATCTACTCATCAAATGACAGACACAGGGTTGGAAGTCATTCTCAGGAACTCTCCTGGCTTCTGCCACCACTGCCAGCTATCACCACATATTCTCAGTCAGTCTGGTGGTTGTGCTTTGTCACCAACAAGAACAACTTCTGGTCTTGTACTTGAATTTAGACATTGTCTTGTTCTCCAGAGACCTCACACAAATCCCCCCTTGCCCTGCCCTGGGGGGTCTCTGTTTACATAAAGCATTTGATTAACCTTCCATCAAAATTGCCACTCTTGAGTCCTGTTTCCAAGGGGGCTTATCCCACTTGTCCCCCTCCATTGTAACTGTACCTTGGTGTGAAATTTTGCCCTGCCATTGACTAGGTGGCAGTTAGTGAGCCATGTTCTGTTTAGTGTTGTTGGCCTCACCTAGAACTTGGTCTGCTTACTCAGATTTGGAATGGCATAGGGACTAGAAATTGGCTTTTCTTAAAAGATGAGACAAGACAACAAACCCAAGTGGTGTGAGCACCCTGTGGGTTTTAGAAAAGAGATGCCTCAGATGAAGTTTAATTATTTCACCAAAGAATTGCTTTTTCTGTTCTGTAATCCAAGGAACATGTTGCCATTTTGGTAATGATCATTATGCAGGCCTACAGACCAAAGGTTCAGCTGTGTTTCAGCAATATTCCTGTATCTCAACGGATGCTTTCTCAGGAGTCGACAGTTTATATTACTGGAGCTTTACAAATGATGCTAAAATACCTTTGCACAGCCTCAGCTGTTTCTGAAACATAACAAAATCTAGCAACAGATGTCAAGAAAAGCAATCCGTCTTGTTATGTTTTGATAGTGTTTGGCGAACGCAATAAATCTCAGAAGATCCTGTCCTGTTGAATGTGTCTTAAGGTAATATATTAGAGGCAGTTTATATGTACACAGGAATCAGGAAACATGGTCAGGTTTTTTTCTGTCTCAAAATATGGATCATTGTTTTCTGATTAAGAAGTAGTCAAGGAAAATTTGAGTACCTTTATGGTTTTATGCACAACAATGATTTCACATTTGGTTTCAGTGGAGGGAGATAAATTTTTGTACTGTTAGTGGAAACTCTGATTTATTAGAATATAAGAAATAGTGTTCTGTTTTGGTTTGTTGGGTGTGTTTTGTTCTCTAGCCTTTGCTTGCTTGCTTACTTTGTTTTCTTTCATGAGGGGACATAGCAGGGATGAGGAGGGCCGAGGGAGTGGGAGGTGAACAGAATTGGGGTGCATGATGTGAAACCCTCAGAGATTCAATAAAGAAGTTTATTTATTTGGTTTTCTGAGGCAGGGGTTCTTTCTAGCTTTGGAGCCTGTCTGGAGCTCGCTCTATAATCCAGGCTGGTCTCGAACTCACACAGATCCACTTGCCTCTGCCTTCCGAGTGCTGGGATTAACGGCATGTGCCACTACCACCCTGCTTAATAAAGAAGTTTTTTTAAATAAAAGACTGTAAGAAATATCTATTAGAACATCATTAACATGATCAAAATGTATGTGTGGAGCCCATCACAAAGCAGCTACGAGGATGTTTGCTGAAGAGGCATCTGTTGTCTGTTCAACACAGCCACACTGCTGTCCCAGCAGAGTTCTAACCACTTAGGTAATTGGAAGGGTCTCCTGATCTCAGAGTTGTGTCACGGTTATTTTATACCTAGGATTATCATGTTAGTCTTTTTGGTGAGTGGTTTGTGGTTTTTTGAGAATATACATATGGCCCAGTTCTAACCAATAAGTTAGTCTGCTGGGTGGAAATTTCAAGAAAGCTTTTCTTTTTAAGATTTACTTTTTATTTATTTGTGTGTGTGTGTGTGTGTGTGTGTGTGTGTGTGTGTGTGTGTGTGTGCGCGCGCGCGCGTGGGCACGTTAGTATGTACACATGTATGTGGGTACGGGCAGAAGCTGGAATAGGGCATCAGAGTCCCTGAAGGTGAAGTTACAGGCAGTTTTGAGCTACCCAATGTGAGTGGCAGGAAGTTAACTCTGGTTCTCTGTGAGAGCAGTAAGCACTCTCAACTGCTGAGCTATATTTTGAGCCCCTGGGAAAACTTTATCTTCCTTCATAAAAAAAGACAGGGTTTTATGGGAAGACCCCTTTCATGCTACTTAGAATAGTATGTGCTGACTACATAAAGTGATGTCATCTCGTGACCATGAGGTGACATGAATGGGTAAAAGAACAAGGGGTTGGGAATGGTGCTCTCTTTGCCATTGACTAGCTATGGAAGCAATGCCAGCAACATTGACCACGTGGCTTTTCCTAGGTGGTGTGTACATGCCATTATTTTAAACCACAGCTCTAGGTTTCATTCTCTGTTGGTAGCCATACTGTGAACACATTTTAGAAACATGTTCCATGTCTGGCTTCAACCTTCCCACATTGCAAGAATTTCCCACAGAATGCAGCCAAACCTAATTCAGGAAATGTTTACTTTACATTAATATCAGAATGATAAATTAACTATGAATGGAGCAGTGCAATGTGTTTTTCATCTATAAAAATGTAATTTAAATATAATAGTATCTAAAATGGGTCTCAAGGATCCCTCTCTAGCTGTTCACTTTCTTTCCATGCCCTCTGCTTGAGTTGGTGGCTAAAAGTCATGATTGTGCTTCAAAAGTGAAGGTTGTCATTTTGAAGATGAGTTTACAAAACGCTGTAACATCTGACTTGGTGCATTTCTTGCTCTCTGGCTTGCTCTGCTGGAAGTTAGCTGCCATGATGGAGTTCCCTTAAAAGAGGAAGGCATGAGCAAGAATTAAGGGCAGCTTCTGGCTATCAAATATTGAAACACCCAAGTCCTCAATTTGAAAGGAACAAATTGTCACCAATCATGTGGATGAGTCTGGATATGGTACCTGCCCAACTTTGACTTTGAGGGGATCCCATCCTGAAGGCTGCATTGCACCTTATGAGAGACCCTGAACAACCAGTCAGAGAAGTCAGTTTCTTTCCCACTACACAGAAAGGGTAAAGTGATGAATGTCTGTTGTTCTACATTACTAAGTCTGAGGATAATTGGCTATGAAGGTGTAGACAATGACTCTAATTCTGGAGCAAATCACTCTTATCATTTTGTTTTGTCTTTTACCTTAGGCAGTTCAGTTTTCATACCTACATAAAATCATGTAATGTGAATATATACCTAGTTTCTTAGAATTTGGTGCTGAGTCAAAAATCCACGAGTATATACGAAAGAAATACAACATCTTAAACTTTCTATAATCCACACACTCTTAGAAAAATAACTAGTCCATTTACTGTGCTTGTATGAGACTAACTACCCATATGCCTTACATGGCTTGAGCTTAGAACCAAATGTGATAGTTGGTCTTAATTGTTAGCTTAACAGGATTTAAAATCAACGCAGTGTTTACAGTCCAACCCACACCACAGCATGTGTGTGAGGACATTTCCAGAGGGGATTAGCTGCCTCATGGTGGATGATACCTTCCAGAAATACTGCCAGAAATACTGTTGGAGTCACTTGGGTCTAGAAAGTACACCATGACAACCAAATCTTGACTTTAAAATCTAATATCCCCAAATGCAATAGCTATTGTTCTTGGTTTTCAGAAGGTCTTAGCACAAGTAACATGGCAAGAGGATTTTTCTAAGGGCAAAAGTGTTAAAATGCACATTCTCAGTTATAACACTGTCATCAGACACGCTGGGCTGGAATCTGGGATCTGAAATTTTCTTACTTCAGACAGGATCTCCTTACGTCACTCAGGCTGCCTTGAACTGAAGATCTTCCTGTCTCGGCCTTCTGAGTGCTAAGACTACAAGTCTGGTTCTGGGGCTCCCATATTATTTTTAGTTTTCTTCAAAATCATTTGTGTGTACATCTGTCTGTTTGTGAGTCGGTGATATGCACATGAATGCAGGCACCTGTGGAGTCTAGGAAAGGGGTGGCATGCCCTGGAGTTGGAGTTATAAGTGATCATGAGACATCTGATAAGGATGCTGGGAACTGAACTTGTATCCTTGGAAAGAACTTTCCCCCTCTTAATCATCGAGCCCTTTCTCCAGCCCCGAGGGCTTTCTCTTTAAACCAGACTTCTTTTCTCCATGGTAAACCTTACTGGAGGATGCCATGACTCCTTGCATCTAAGGGCAGCTCTGGGCTTGCTTCCTTCTTCCTTCTCCGGGGTTCTCATATGCTGGATGGCATTAGAGTGCTAATGGGTAAATGAATGGAAACATGCTCAGAAAAGGTTTTCCTAATTTCAGTCTACAAATATGGACTATTGGTAAAAAAATAAAATTACCATGATCATTATGAAAAGTCACTCAATAGAAATCCCGGTGTATTTCCATCACTCTACATTTAATGAAAACAAAAGTATGTTTTTTTTTTCAAAATTAAATACACATTTCTAAAATTCTAATGTGTGCACCAAATCCAGTCACACACACAGAGCGTGTGTGTTCCAACTCCCGCCTCTGTTCCCACACAAGTTTCCAACATGTTGAGAGGCCTTTGAAGCTGATGGAATAATATTGTGTATGAGCTTGTGGGTATGGACGACGATGAGAAAGAACACAATTAAATGTTACCAGAACACAGCAACTTTGCCCTAATTCCCATGTGTTTTCTCAGAGGCAGACTTTACTGGGTAAAACTGGCACCGCTGGGCAGGAGGCTGTGGTGGTTCTTGCAGCCAGCACTGAAGGCAGAGAGAGGATCTGCATTATGTTATAAACACCTACAACCACATGTACCCCGCAGTGACCCACCCATAACTTTAGAGGAACGCAAATCTGCGGTAGGAACACTGGTGCATTTTCTTGGCTTGAAGGACTGTTGCTTTGTAGTGGAAGAAGACAAGTAACTGCATCTTTGAAAAGTTCCCAGGACTGTCTCCTGGGGAGCAAGGGAGAAAGATGCATCCATCACCAGAGCATCAGTGCAAGCTGACAAATGTGAGCAGGTCAAGAGTTTTGGGGTGTGGGTTTGAAGGCACACAAAGGTCTGCAGCGAGAAGCCTGGGCTTCAGCTTGGCCTTGAACTCTCTCCCTCACGTTCAATCCTCAGCAACCTCCCTCTTCCCAGGCCAGAACCTCTGGGGCCCTTGCCTCATCATTCCTTTCTGTTGTCTCTTTTTTTTTGTTTTAACCATAGCATTTTATTTTTCCCTTGTTTTCTGATGGACAGTTTCTCAAACACTGAAATACTCCAGAATTTCCTGGCGATACTGTGAAAACGAGTTTCTGCATCTTGAATCAGAATCGGTGGTCTGTGCAAGGTGTCTAGGCCTCTTTCTCTCCTGCCCTGAATCTGATGTAGGATGTCTAGGGAAGAAAAAAAACTGCCAGCAGAGAGGATCTCAAAACCTCAATGTGAAGATCTGAATTAATACAATGGTGTATTAATGTATCATCCTAGAAATGCAATAAGTGATCCAGGCCAACGCCATGGATGCCGGATTTGCCTTCCTTCTTGACAGCATCCCATCACATCAATGGCTAGTCTGCTCCTTGTCTTGGTTTCTTGCTTAGAATATGAAGGTATGGTGGTGTCAGCTCCATGGGGATGGTTAACTGACAGGAAATGCCTAGGGTAGTATCAGCTGACTCGGGAGCACTGGTCCAGTTATCTTGGTCAGGAAGGAGTGAGACGTACTCTGAGGTTCACAGTTCATTTCCCCATTGTAGGCAGGATATCCCTGGCCTGATAACACAGGTGTACATCCCTAGTTTATATTTTGCCATGCTTATATCCTGCCATGCACTGAATTATGTCCCCATTACAAGCTAAATGAAAACCCCAATTTCCAGTAAACTCTCGGGGAGAAGGCAAGTGATGATGGAGTCAGTGAACTGTGTTGAGCGGCTGCCATGTAAAGTCAGCCGAGAATGCTCAGCAAACCACCAGAAAGCAAGGAAAAGGCATGGATCTGCAAGAGGTTTCACAGGGAGCCTGGTATCGCTAATGCCTTGTTCTGACCCCTTGCCTTCGGTCCAGGAGACAATGGATGTGTGTAACAGTCTGGTGGTGGGAACTCCTGGAAAATGCATGTCCATCCCCATTTTCAGTGTCACTGGTTGCTTTTATTCTCCGCAGACTTCTGGTGTCCTTTTGGTGCCACTTGTTGATGTTGAGTGTCACCAAAGAGGTGACAGAGAACAGACAACAGTGTAAAAATAGAATAAGGAACGGCCAGAGATAGGAAGCTGGAGACGGGGTGTTAGTGAACTTGGACAGAGAGAAATGAGTGTTTGGCACACTTGTATTTGCCGTGCAAGAGGAGGAATAACTGTAGCCATCCAGGGCATGGTAAATGCTGTCTCCAATAGAAAAGTCCCACCTCCCTAAATGTATGGAAATCTTATTTTGTGCAAACACCCAATTAGAGGGCTCACCTGAAGGTCTGGCTTGCTCACTTAATTCTGTGTTTATACTTTAGCATTTGTTATTCTTTAAGCTTCTGGACATGCCATGGGACAGATATTATTTTTTAAAAAGGGCTCCTTATATTTCATTTATGATACAGCAAGTAGAAATGTCTTTGCCATTTGAAGGCTACTCCTGAGTCCCTAAACATGTTTTAGTCACAGCTTTTGAAACAGTATGAACTCCTTTTGTGGTTGTCACCATGTCCTTTCTGGTGGCAAATGTGCTTCCTACCTTTCAGCTCAGTCAAAGGAACATTAAAAACAGTCTTCATTCTACCTCACGGATGGAATATTTTCCCCTCCAGTGCTTTTAGTCTGTTTATTAAACAACTAGAAAATGAATCAAATAAATCCCTGCAAGCCTGGATGCTACTTGGCAAATGGGGAAAAGCATACACATAAGTGTCTCTTCAGGAAGAATCACAGCCCATTGCGCAGAACTGACACTTTAAGCGAAGTGACTATCCAGACACAGCCCCTGACCTTTTCAGTGGGGCTTTCCACACAGACCTGATTGGCAGGTTGATATTTAGGTTTATATAAGCCCTCATTATGGGGGGGTGCACCGTAGGATGAGTAGGATGATTATCTTTGTTCCTGAATTCTACTCACTAGATGCCAGTAACATCCTCAAAATTGTGACAAGTAATGCTGTCTCCAGACATTGTCAGATGTCCCCTTGGAAGGGAGACAGATTGCACCTGGTTGAGATTCCTGCCATAGAAAATCATAGTATGCGGTGATAAGGCAGGATCTTAAGTTTAGAAGTATCTGTAGCCTGGAATGCCTCTGTTTATTGCAGGGATGTTTGCTTGGTGCTGCCGTGGCCTCATGGAACCATTTATTTATCCACCTAACATTTGGGAAGCATTTGCTTATTGGGGAAGGAATAAACGAAATGAAGAAACAGGGCCAGGTCAAGGTCATAAGACTGGCTATAGGTCATTGAAAGGGGGACAGTATAATTAAATAGATAAGAACTTTGGCTTTGCAGACTCACTTAAGAAACATTGCCAGGGAGCGGTGATGTCCTTCTGGGATGTACTCATTTGCTTTTAGGTACGAGAGGAAGTCATTGTCTCTCATGATTCCAGATAATTAGCTTCTAGGATTTTGAGGAGTTAAGGATGCTATCTCCCAGACCCAGGCCCAGGCCCAGGCCCAGGCCCAAGTCTGTTTTTGCTACAGAGCCTCTCACTAGCTGTGGGATGTGCTTGGCTTGCTTCTCCCACCACTCACCACCTGGCTGCTTCTCTATTTCTCATCTTGCCTCGAAGATTTCATTCTTGCCTCTTACTGGCTTCTCACTTAACCCTCTTTTTCTACCCGGTTATTACTTCATCGTTCCTTATTTAATGGTATGCTCTCCTCTCTCTGTCTCCCCCTCTCCTCTCCTCCCTCTTCTCTTCTCCCCCTCTGTCGTGTGTGTGTGTGTGTGTGTGTGTGTGTGTGTGTGTGTGTGTGTGTGTGTGTGTGTGTCTGCTAGCAGCAGACTCCAGGTTTCTGGAATATAGTAGATCATAAATCAGTATTTGTTAAATATCTGGATGAACTGGTAAAACTTGCTGTCCTGGTTACTCTTCTATTGCTGTGAAGAGACACCATGACCAAGGCAGCTGATAAATGAAAGCATTTAATTGGGGACTTGCTTATGGTTTCAAGGGTTAGTCCTTGACCATCATTGGGATGGGGAGAGCATAGGGGCAGGCAGGCATGATGATGGAACGTCACCTGAGCTTACATCCTGATAGATGTAGATAGGTAGAAGGCAGAGAGAGCAAGTGAGACCGGGCCTGGCATGGGCTTTTGAAAACTTGAAGCCCCCAGAGACTCCCTCCTCCAATGAGGGCACACTGCTTAATTCCTCTTCAACAGTTCCATCAACTGGGAAACAAACATTCTAATATACGAGCCTATGGGGCCTTTCTCATTCAAACCAACACACTGGGTATTTCCTACTTACAAGACCAACCACTGTCTTCATTATATCCCCCCTTAAGAAACAGAGTTCTGAATGTGTTATTATCTGGCTCATGGATTAGAAGCAATTCACTGATATAGTAACTTTTTTCAATCCAGGTATAGTTTTGGTAAAAGCCTGCCCTGAGGTTGACTAATGACCAGGAAGATAGTATTCCAACCTACAGGTTTTGGTGTAGCTTTGCTTGTGAGAGCGGATGAGTCCCCTAGGAGTACTCAGGTGGCCTAGAACTCAAGTGACTTCATGTTTAGCTCCAGAGTCACACAGCTGGGGTGCTAAGTGATGGGATTAAAAATCATGTGGGCCTTTAAATGCTAAACTTTATGTCAGTTGGAGAGAAACAAACCTTACAGCTCCCTGACAGGAAAATATGACTCAAAGGAATGCTGCCTTTTTGCCTCTTAGTCATCTGATCCTATTGCTCACAGATGGGCCTTAAAGGAACTCCAGAAACAGGGCCACACAGACTAGGTGCAGTTGACAACTGTTGGCTTCATAGGACATTTCTATTTAGCTAGGAATTTACTAGGCCATTGCTCTAACCTAAGCTGTAATTATGCCTTCTCTGCTTCATGAACTTAGATGAATTGGCTAGTTGCAAAAAAGGAAAAAGAAACCTTGAAGGTTTGTAGCCAGCTTTGGAACTGACTTCTGGTCCATCTGGGAACACAAGCGGCCAGTTTGGAGACAATGAAAGAGAAGACTGTCAAGTATAGAGTCCAGATCTGTGAAATGAACTCCAGCTCTAGACAGTCTTCAGAACTAAGTGTGTCTGGTAGAACAAGTGGATTCAGCAGGCCGCCTGTGAGTTCAGTCTTACAAAGGTGATTTCGTTAAGTGCTGTAGTTGCAGTATTAAGAGCAAAGATGCCAATTGTAAAAATTGAGGATAATAAAAATACTATTGATCAGAGGCAGGTGGATGTCTATGAATTCAAGGCCAGCATTGACTACATAGAGGTTCCCAGGACACTCATAGACACTTAGTAAGAACCTTTCTCAACAAACAAGCATACACACACACACACACACACACACACACACACACACACACACACTAATGATCAGTGATCAGACATCTTCCACCATTCTGTCTTTGCCAGATGTGTTTTTGGATATCTACTGTTGTATGAATGGTCTACCTGAATTATAAATCTTTAGAAATGAAAGTGACTTAGAGATTGTCTTGTTCTATATTTTGATTGTTGTAGACACAGGAAGTAGATAGGACTTTTCTAAGGCCCAAAGTATCATTGGAGATACATGTCCAAGAGAGGACTGGAATTAAGATTTATTTTTGGACTCAGTTTCCTCTTCTGCTCTGAGGTGTGACTGGTGACAGTAAATGCCAGTCAGTGACTAGGATCCTCTTCTGTGTGAGGCACTGGAGAACTCAGTAGCACCTGCCTAGTGTGGATTCTCTGAAGTTCCCCGTGGCTACTGGCACTCCAGGAATATTACAGCATTTTAGGAGAAAAACCCATGTGAGCTTCAATGTAGGTAAGAAAAAGAACTGGAGGTGACATTTTGGTGCTCTGAAAATAGGCTGTCCTCTTGGGGGAGAAAAGACAAGTATAATCAAATGGACGGGAGGTAACCCATAGATGGATTTTCTAAATGCCATGAACTTCACTCTGCATGCAAAGCTCTCTTGTAGCTGCTACAACAGAAAACAATATATTCTGGAAGAATGGTTCAGACCATACTGCACACCATCAATATGGATCTAGCAAAGTAATACCTTACTGCCTTTATGGCTGTGAAAATCTTTCTGTGTCATGCAGTTTTTTATTAATAAATTCCTAGAGCCTAAACTAATGTGAATTTAATTCTGACTATGTATCAGCTGTGTCTAGGAGCTACAAAGGAAGACTCCTTGAAGCTTGGGCCCTATCCTAGACTAATCTTAATGTGCAGTGTTTTAAAATGCTCTCCAGATGACTTGAGGCCATCTGAAGAGCCTCTCTGTGGAAGCCGCACCCTCTCATGAGGTTCCATCTCAAGGTTACCACAATGGGGTTTATACAAGCAGCCTGCTCTGTGAATATGCACTGTGTAGGAGGGAGTGGAGGGCAGGCTTGCCACACAGATAATGCTTCATGCTGACCTTTTGGTCACTACAATGCATGCATTTTTCAGTGTTCTGCTTTTGGGTGTTTACCACTTTCATTCTCCATTGCAGATTCAAGTGCAGCTACACCACGTATTTACCTCAGCACACCAGGTTTTTTGCTGAACTAGAGGAAGGTGTTCATATATGTCTATGTTAGGCTGGTCTAAGTGCTGCCATACTCAAAAGCATAATTGTAGAGGGATTTAGAAGTTGTATAGCCAAGCAAATAAACACACAACTATCAGAAAGCCGCTTCTAGTGTCACATTCCTAGGATTAACCACTGTTACTACTTGAAAGTATCTTCTGCTTCTTAAGTGACTTGTATTAGCCTTCTATTTTCCTGAATGATGGCTATGTCTGAATAATATTTCTCTTGTGACTATCCCAGTAACCTGACAATAAGCAAAAAGCTGTTTTTCGAGGATCTTTTCCAAAATATCATTCAGACCTAACGCCCCCCCCCCCGGGGGGGGGATTTCTATTTTCTCCTGATCACCTGCAACTTGCTCTTCTCTAGGGTTTCTCCTGAGTCTCCACTTTCTTTCAAGACCAAGCAGTCTGTAGCATAATAAAGAATCTTGAAGGTGGCATTCCTTTTGAAATATCAAATCATGCCGGCTTTAAAACATCCTTTGATTATGGAGGTGCTTAATGTCCTGGAGCAACTGAAAGACTTAATTTGCATTTCCCATTGCCCAAGGGATTTTGTGTATGAATCTAGTAAGCGCATATTTACACTAAAGTGATTCTCCAAAGAGGTCGTGGTCCCCAAAAGAGATTGAGATCCCAGAGGGCTGTGCCCATTATAGTGGAGGGTTAGTTCTATTGCACTGTGCTTAACAGGCATATTGGCTTTCCACATCACGTGTTCCCTTGTGTGGCCATCTTTCCCTGTTGCTTTTCTATTTTCATGGTTTTTTTTTTATCTGAAATTTAACTTTATTTTAAAATGTTATATGACACAACCCAATCCCCTTGCTCTTTTTCCATGTTTTAATCTCAGTGTCATTTTCTTCTTTCTTGAAATCATCAGTGTTCTCAAAACACAATTCCATCTTTCTTCTTGCTCTATGAACTCTTTTCATGTTTAATTGATATATAATTCTCATTACATATTTTATTTCTAGTCCTCTAACACAATTGTGCTTTGTAATGGTCATTATTTTGTATAGGATATGTGTAATTTGTCAAAGTCACTTTGATTTTGTTTGAATCACAGATGTTAATGACATCATCCTATCTGGTGCCATCTGTGAGGGGAAAGACCTCTCAACTTGTCCCCCCTTGTCTCTGACAAGACATTGTATATGCTGAGATTGTGGTTCTGGCCTGCACGTTTGAAACCAAGTCCCACATTTAAAATTCTCGTTACATGCCAACAACACTCTTTCTTGATGGCACTTCTACTTCCAATATGTTTCTAACAGAATGATAATGCAGAGAATTTACACTCATTCTGTTGCTGAGATTCCTATTGGAAGTCAAGGTGATTATTCTTAGGCATAGCCTAGTAAATCTATCTGCTATTACAGAAGACAAGAACAGGTCGCGTATCTGAGATAAAAGCTGACTTTTCATCGCACATGGCACAGACAGCAGTAATGGTAAACGTCTGACCCCAGAGTGCTATGTTCTGTCTGTTCTGGCTTTATTTTTACCTTTTTCTCTGAGAAGAGATCTGTGGTCTGTCAGAGACCAGCTTTGGGGGCAAAGGACTCGTCTCTGCTGTCTGAATAGTGGATGGAATTCAGATCCTTTAAGCTCTGCATGCTCATCACCTCAGAGTGATAAAGCCAAAGGGAAGGAAGAATCGGGGAAACCAAACAGCAGCCAATGGCATCCTGGGAATGCACTTGGGATACCCTGGAGCTTAGATTTGATCTGTGGCGCCCCGGGAGGTCAACACAAAAGGCCCAAGGAAGATGTATTACATTGTGCTCATCTAATACTGGAGTTTAAAAGAGAAATTCAAAACACAATTGAAAACTGCATATTAAAATACACATACAAGTACTACAAATACAGGCAAATATGCATGTGTGTAGTCATACATACATATAGAACACATTTTCCTTCAACTGATAGTTTCGACAGTTTTATCGCTGCTTCAGATTTTTCTTTTCTGACAAGGTTTTAAACTGTGCTCAATAAAAAGGCACACAGGAAGCCAGGTGAAAATGTAATTCAACTGTGTTTTCACTCAAGAAGGACCAAGTTGGGAAAGAAGTTGAGAGCCTTGATTCAATTGAGCCTCTGTTTCCTGGTGGCTGACTCAGTGCTGGGCTCTGAGGGCCAGCTTGAAGTGTGGAGGCAACTAAGAAGTAAGGGCCATTGCTTTGCCCTATAGGACTTAGACATGAATAAGGCAAGAAAAAGAGAGAGCTAGACCAGTGTCCTCCAAAGAGCAGGCCTTACAGGCTCTCCCGAAGCACAGGCATCCTAGGTTGCCACTGCAGGGTGGCTGGAGCCTTATGTGTGTGTGTGTGGTGGGGGGCAGCGGGGGTAGTGTTATGGGACTCCATGTACTCTGGGTCTGGTGGCGAGTTTGTCTTCCTTATTATTTCTTGAGCATGCTTTATGGGAACAATTCATTCTCAGAACTGTCTAACTACAGAAAATGGAAGGGATTTATCAAAAAATAATTTGGGGGATTGGTTGTGACTAGTTTTTTTTTTTTTTTTTCCAGTGATGCCCTTTCCAAAAACAAAAACAAAAACAAAGCAACAAAACAAACAACAGACAAAAAGCCTGGCTTTTTGAGGAACACACAAGAAAGGAGGATTTGTTAAGTTAACAAAAATAATCCATGATGAATCTAACAAATGCAGTGCCCTTTCCTTGCTATACCCTGGGATGCTCACTCCCAGCCGAGTTCCATTAACAGCCTAGGGAAGGCACACAGTGAGGCCTGACTGATGAGCACCTCAGTTGTTTTAAGACATTAATGCTGCCTTATAAAATGCGCTAGTTAAGCCTGCTTTTTGTTCCTGGCATTTGTTCTTTTTTTTTTTTAGAACAAATATGTAATGCCTAGGGAGGAAGTGACAGAGAAACTCCCTGCAGAACTCAATAGAACTTTCTCCAACCGGCATCTAACTAAGGTTCTTCTCAATAGCTTCCTGTTTCTACAATGTATGGCTCCATGGCACGTATGTCTATACAGACTGAAGAGGTGAACCGAGCACCTTCACAACAGTTGTTTTGTACTTGCTGGGGCCTGCTTGGTTGTTCTCTCGTGTTTGCCCCACCCTTCACATCCTGTAGGACCAGCCCTACCCCAGGTGCTTTCATGAGCCTGGGTCATCCAGATACTTTAGCAGCTCTGCAGTCAGTGTCATTGGTTCTACTTCCACTCACTGAGATGCCCCAGGCGTTGCTGCTTATCTCTGGTCTTTGAAACTCAGTGTCCTGAGCCTCAATGAAAATGTGTGTGTATGTGTGTGTGTGGGGGCGGGGAGGGGGTTACATCAGTTTGTACATCAATTTTTCTTCCTTCTTACCAACCCACCAGGTCCTGGAATCAGGTCCTGCAGTGATATTCCTATTACTCCCAACATAGACCACATCAAAAATGCCTGTCTGCTCGGTGTGAGGCTGCCATCACATACTTCAGCTATTTCGTAACGCCACTGCTTCCCTGGAGTATGACCTGTTCCAGAGGGATATAGGATAACAGTGGTTAAGAGCCCAGGCTTTTGCGTTCTACTGTTGGGGTTATAATTCTGACTCTCCTGCTTTCTATCTGTGCAGTTCTGAGCAATCTGTGTTTTCCTTTTGCAAAACGAGTGTGCTGTTGATAATAACAACAGTATGCAGCTCACAGGACCACTGGAGGAGGAAGTGCCATTGAGCCATGCTGTAGGATGTGCTGGAGGGGGCCTCCCACTCCCCTCTACCCCCGACACGCACACACTTAGCACCAGGATGACGTAACCAGCTCTTAAAAGGGCATGTACCATCAGCTGATTCTGTGGCCCCAATGTCCCTTAGTGGGTCACCGATACCTATAAAGATCCAAATACTCTGGTTGGGCGAAGGACCCTGGTTGGCCCTGCTGAACTGGCTTCTGGGTTTGCACGTGGCCCTGTCTACACTGAGTTGCTGCTGGTGCCATGCACCTTCACCTCTCTGGCTGCTCTTGGTGGGAACCCTTTTGGTGGAAACATGCACTTGACTTTGAAGACTGTCAAGAACTCTCTGCTCTGTGCCAGATTGTTTGTCTGCCCTTTGGTTACGACATCTTACTCACAATTACCTATGTTTGCATCCCTCCCCTAAATCCTGTGCTCTTGGAGGTGGGTCTATGATTCAGCTATTAAGCTAACGCCTGAGCCTGGCTGTATGGATGGATGTGTGAATTCATACATGAGCCTGCCATGCACGAATACATGGCAACACTGTGTAAACAGAAGCAGGTGTGGGGGAAGCTGAAGCCGGGGTGTGTGCAGCCTCGCCTAGCACAGAGCAAGTAGCCAGCAAGGAACAAGGAATTTTATGACTTTTTTTTTAAAATTTAGAAACAATCTTATTTTACATATCAATCCCAGTTCCCTCTCCCTCCCATCCTTCCACGCCTCCCACTTTCCCCCAATTTCACCCCCCCATCCATTCCCCAGGGAGGGTGAGGCCTTCCATGGGGATCATCAAAGTCTGTCATATCATTTGGGGCAGGGCCTAGGCCCTCCCCTGTGTATCTAGGCTGAGAGAGTATCCCTCCATGGGAAATGGGCTCCCAAAGTCCATTTGTGCACTAGGGATAAATATTGGTTCCACTATCAAGAGGTCCCATACACTTCTCAGACCTCCTAACTGACACCCACATTCAGAGGGCTTGGTTGGGTCCTACGCTGGTTTCCCAGCCGTCAGTCTGGGGTGCTCGAATTTCTATGACTTTTAAATTGTTTTGTGTTTGCATTCCATCTCCTGCATCCTAAGTATTTGGGCTCAGTGTCTTTCTATGTTTACCGTAAATGAGAAATGTAATTGTGTTTGATAGCTGCACCACACATGACCCAGTATAATTTCTAGACACAAATATCTAGCATTGAATCTGTCAAGGGCTAGCTACAATATAATGCTGTTATTGGGTTCAGTAAACGTTTGTATACTTACTGCAGCTTTAAAACTTTTGAATCGTTGTTGAGATACAATCTACCAAACATGCTTAAGTATCCTCAAAATTAAAAATGCCTGATTTTTAATTACCAAAACAGGCAACAATGGCTAAAGGGAAACTTGAACTTCCCTTTCCATGAAGTAATGACCAACAAGAGACATCCTCGTAAGATTCAATAAAGAAAACAAGATGTATTTTATATCTCAACCTTCAGCACAATTTCTGGGAGAGGCAGGAAATATGTATTCTCTGCAGGTGGAATAGTGTTCTACCAACTAAGTCCCTTGGTAGTGACCCAGTACATGGATCACACAGATTTCCTTTAAGACAAAATTCAAAAACATTTTCCCCTCCCTAAACAATGGTTCATGAGAAAATATGCTGTTTTATGTTTCCTGCAGTAACTGAAAAATAGTTAAACATTTTAGTCTTTTGATTGAGTCACTAGCAAAGTATGTGATGGAAGCATGTCAGTTTATTTAACCCTATGATTCATGGAAAGAATCCAATGGGTTGGTATAGGGTGATTGAGTTTAGAAACTGCTTGTCCAGAGAGTACGGCAACTTGCTGGCTGTGATGAAGGGCAGGGAAGACGTGACCCTGGAGAATGTGGAGGGGGAGGGAGCGTGTACTCGGAATGTGAAAAGTTTATACCATCTGTCAGACGAGTGAGTACAGAGACTGCTAGTGGATCTTTGGCATAAGAGTCAGTGAGGTGATTGCAAATGCATCCTTGATCATGTTTTCTTCTTTCAAACTGAGGCACTTCTGGGTATGAAATGGCAGGGGTGGGGGGCACCATTAATAGCTGTTCAAGGGTTAAAATACCCTGGTTGTTCAAGACTGATCAATGTTGTCTGGGATGGCCAACATGGATCATATGGTTGCCCCACTTAGGTTACCCCAGGGCTTTGGGATTCCAGTTGGCTCTAAACTCAAATGGCCTCAAGAGATGGAAAGCCATTGAGCAAGGCTGACTTGGGAGTACTCCATGTTGTTTCAAAATTCTCTTTTGAGGTTTAAAATTCCAGACCCTCAAATAGTGTTCTGTCAGAGAAAAAGTCAAAAAACAAACCAACAAACAAAACAAAAAACCAACCCCCCCCAAAACCAAAAAACCCCAAACAAACAAACAAACAAACAAACAACAACAACAAAACAGAACCTCTACCACGTAACTCATCTGTTCTCTTGGGGTAGAAGAAGCCAGAGTATATATCCTTAAGACAATTTGGGCACAACTTTTTCTAAAGCTGACTCCACGATGTAATCATTTGATGAGTGATCGCTTGCAGTTCTGAAAATGTAGATACTCTGGTCTGCCTTATATATACTCTGATTTAACAGATCTGGGTATTCTCAGGCATCTGAATTTTTAAGAATTTCTCTATTGACTCTGATGCCTTAATTAAATCTGGGAAACCTCTAGGGTTAAAGAAGCTGTGCACTTTTTTAAGGCTTCCCAGTTCACATTTTCAATAGGGAAATTCGAAACCCAATATGGGAAGAGAGAATATTAAATATTAACTACAATATTTTATACAATCTAATCACAGTTTCCTGAACTCCAAAAGAGAACATTGTTTGTAAGTATTTTCTTAGCACAGTACTCTCCTCACTCCACTGGGGCATTTCTGAATTCCCCTCTATTAGTTAGCTTTGTGGGAGAGGATAGCTCTTTTGCTATATTCTTTTCAAAGACATATATATCTTTGCAAGGATGTTTCTCTGGCATCACAGAAACTTTCTATCTATCTATCTATCTATCTATCTATCTATCTATCTATCTATCTATCATCTATCTATCATCTATATATTTATATATATGATATATATGTCATCTTATGTACAATTCATATCACACAATAGACAATTCCATAGAATGCATATGTGCATATACATACAGGTTCTCCAGAGCAGAATAAAAGTTCTATGCAACCTGGATTAAGCCATCTTCATAGGAATTCATCCTCCCTACTGCAAACATCGAAGTATCATCGAAGGATCCAGAGCCCCACAGGTTAGTTCACAGGCCTCTCTTCCTAGCAATAAGCTCTCTCTAGGCATTTAATCATAGAGAACTGCTATTTCAAAGTAGGGCAAACTATGGAGAACTAAACGTGCTTGCTGTTGTATACACTTTACTGGAGAGGATGCTAAAGCAGGTGGCTTTTGAAATTTCTCGGCTTTATAGATCCAGTTCTCCACTGCAGCTGTTTCTAACTCAACCCTCTTAAAATGTAGCTAGAACTGCTTGCTGTTAATGAAAAAATATCCTACATCAAGAACCCTTCATAATTCAATGATATATAGTATACTTTGTCATAATAAATAGTATGCAATTTTATTCAGCTAAAGTCAAAGTTTAGACAATTTCTTACTGTTTTTTGACTTCATGTGCACGCGTACACACACACACACACACACACACACACACACACACACACACACACACACTGTTGCTGGCTGAACTTAAAAATCACTTCATATGCTTAGGAATGAATAATGTCACCCATTTTAGTATCTTTTTTTGCTCAGTAATGTGTGAAAATTTGCAATCAAGGATGACTACATGTGGTTTATAAACTGGACACTTCTTTCTTTCTTTCTTTCTTTCTTTTTTTTTTGGATTTTCGAGACAGGGTTTCTCTGTGGCTTTGGAGGCTGTCCTGGAACTAACTCTTGTAGACCAGGCTGGTCTCAAACTCACAGAGATCTGTCTGCCTCTGCCTCCCGAGTGCTGGGATTAAAGGCGTGCACCACCAACACCCGGCTGACACTCTTAATTCTGGGTATGACACTCTTAATTCTGGGCAGAGTTTTGATTACCATCTTATGAAGCATCTTAAACAAACAAAAACCAAGTAAAACTGCTATCAATTTCAACAGAAAAGGATGCCACCATGATCTTGAAAATGTGCTTTGATCATATGTGTATCAAAGTGGCTTAATTTTATGTGATGCTTATCTGACATTAATGACAGTTTTTCTAGACTATTTTCTTGTATAAAAGGGTTATAGATGCATCAGGAAACACCATTGATACTGCTCTGCAAGCCACACACATGCCTTTGCTCAAAGATTAAAGGAAATTGTGTGTGTGTGTGTGTGTGTGTGTGTGTGTGTGTGTGTGTGTGTGTGTGTGTGTGTGTGTGTGTGTGTTTAAGAATCATTTCATTCATGTCTTCAGGGAGAATGCTACAATCAGATACTTTTACTTTTGAGCAAAGTCCTCTTCCCAGATGTTTTGATTTGTCTCAGTGCTAATCTCAGGATCACTAAACTCACTTTTCCCCCAAGACAATAATCCATGACGAATCATGTAATCTTATCTTCTTTAGTCATACATTTCAAAATATCTGTTTTGAGCACTCCTTGAAACTAGGGGAAACATTTTAAACTTTATTAACCCTTAATTCTTATTATTGTCCAAACAGGGGACTAGAAACTAGGCTGGTAGCCATTATGTTCCCATGATTATTTTGTTGTGGGCCTAGATGATCCCATTCCTGCTGATGGGATCCTTTTCATTTTCACATTTGGACCATGGACTAAATACACACACTCCTTAAATTACTATGGGATTACATTTGATTAAGTTCAGTATAAGTTGAAAATATTTCAAGTCAAAGATGCATTTAGTGAACCTAACCTACTGAGCACCATGGTTTATCCACATGGTATACGGTAGTATTGGTGGTTGTTTCTTCTTGTGACTGTGTGGCCAACTGGGAGCTGTGGCTCGCTGCCACTGCCCAGCATCACAAGACAGCATTGTACTACATATTGCTAGACTAGGGAAAGGTCAAGATTCAAATTTTTGAAGACTAGTTCCTACTGAATTTGTTTTGTTTTTGTAGCTTGGTAAAACTGAACAATCAGTTGGATCACTGTGAGTTGTGGACCACTTGTATTTCAACACTTTCCTCTTCACCCAACATGGCAGCATCATACCTGCACTTTCACGCTCGTCTCCCCAAACTCCAGCTCCTCACAGCAAGCCCATACTTGAATTCTTCCATAGCTTCCCAAGGCTGGCTGGGGAGCCTACACCCTTAAAGTGAGTATGAGATTCAGGACTGGACTCTGCTGTTTGGTTAGAATCACTCATTTCATTTGTAGTGTCTTCCCCTCTGCCATATGAGCCTCTAGATTTCAAAGCGAGACGTTAACAACTGTATGGTACAACTGCTCCTAATATACAGGGGTTGTTGTGGAAGAGGGGTGGGAAGATTCTAGGAGTCAGAAGAACAGGGAGTTTGCTGTGACACGGTGTCTCCCAGAAATGTCAGAGTAGCAGTATCCATGAAGCCTCACCAACAAGACCAAGACCTGAGCAAGGATGACATCAGTAGACATGCTAAGGAAAGGAGAAAGACCATGAGGCCTCAACCCCGAAACAAAGAACCACAGTAGCTAAGGAATGCTGGGAGAGGGAGAAAGTCTTCCTCAGGGAAGAACACACCAACTGGTTATCCAATACCAGATGGTCAGCCCTGAAAACATATACACAAGTAGCACTATATGGACCTAGCAGGTTGTATTTATATATTTAGAAACATGCATACACACAAATCTGTAACAACAATGAAAGAAAAAGCAGTTATGAATCTGAGAAAGAGTCCACGGTTACAATGGGAGTGGCTTCGGGGTAGAGGGGGGATGGTGTGATTATAATTTCAACCATGAAAAAGAGTAGAAGTGTCTAGGGGAACAAAGAAGGCAAATGGGAAGCAGGGGTCAAGAAATGGAAGGAAAATGGTTGGGGAGTGTGGAAGAGAATATGCTCAAAATACACTATATGTTAAATAAATATATGAAGATACTTTTCCTTGTCTCTCTTCCTTGTACCCTCCTGCACCTCCTAAACTATTGCATGCAGACTGTGCTCTTCCACCATGTCCTTCCTGACCCTCTCCAGGAAAGCATTTTTAACGCATCATCTTCTATCCACCTGTTGCTCTTTCCATAGCTGCATCTTCCTGACAGTTCATGGCAATCACTATTTTAAAATCATTTTTGTTCTGCAATATGTGGTACTATTTATTTTGACTTATTATAGCATATATTTTGTCTATTTATAAAATGACAGGGTTTACAATGGAGCCTCATAAAACTGCAATTCAGTAAAAAAGAGGAAGTGAAAACATAAAACCACATGTGTGAAAGAGTAAATAAAATGTGCTAATAAAATAAAAATATCTAGCTACATGTGTCCTTGTAGTCAAGGCAAAACTAAAGCACCTGTTTTGGTTGTTTGTGTGTGTGTGTGTGTGTGTGTGTGTGTGTGTGTGTGTGTGTGTGTGAGTGTGTAAGATTAAGATTTTTAATAATATGTGCATCTTTTGTATCATTAACAGTAATATTCTTCTCTGCTGGATTCATTTTAAGAATTAAATGACAAGCATCCAGCCTAACATCCCAATGTGACAGGTTGATTGGTAACTAGTAAGATATAAGAATCTTGCATTTTAAAGCATTTTATTTATTTTCAAATTCTAGTCATATGTAATAGGCATAGGAATGAACCTAGACATGTTAGAGGAAGAATTGTGCCTCTGAGTTTTAACCACTTCGGCAGAAGAAATTTAAGAAAATATTTAAATCACAGTATTTTGGGGTAAATGTATATATGCAGAAAAATCACTACGTGGGATGGCAAAGCTCTACAAGAAAATGATTTTTATTGGCAATCAATTCTATACTTAAACTGATACTCTTGTCACCAGTGGACTGGGTAATTATGCTGTGTGTTACTGAAGCTCAAGTGCAGAGCACACAGCCTTTGGAGGCTTGCCACGCCTCCATACTTGATGTGTAGGCCTGAAAGGATGTGGACAATGAACCGTGCTGTTCTTCATACTTTAAATTTGGGCCTCGTTTCTTCTCTACATAGAGGGTTTGTTTAGTTGTGTTTTTCATCTTGATATGAAGGTATTTGTGAAGAGCCGGGGACTCTCTTGCCAGACACTGTCCAGCAGAGAGTTCTAGGATGGTGGAAATTTTCTAGGTACTAGTGCAGGAGAGGGGAGGAGCAGACTGTGCAGGGGCAGCCTGGGTCTCTCTTCGCAGAGGGAGTGTTTTCTGAAGACATCCTCCTAGGCGGGGCTTCTGCCTAAATCCTGTCACATTCTTTTCTCAAGGTGGGTTTTTCTTGTCTGCTGGATTTGCTCCTGGTTCTGTGAGCAAGTAGGTAGGCACTAATGTAACTCCTCTAATTTCTCTAGTTTGAGGTTTCCCCACACTTGCCCTTGAAATGGTATTTTGTAAACTGCTATTTCCTCCGAGCCTGCCATGCCTTTTTTTCCATCTGTGTTGAAGTCTTTTTCCCAGTGGGGCCTGCTTTCTCCACTTAGTCATGCTGTGTGGAGGCCCACATCCACACTGCTGGCCTCTCTGACTCATCCCAGGAGGCCGGTCTGCTCCAGGGAATCCTGCTCCGAGAACAGGGCAACAAACAGGGAGCTGATCTGAGATCCTGGAATCTGCTTTTATCCTTTGAGTCCCCCTCCTTGACCAAAGCAGGCAGCACAAGAAGGTTGAGAAGCAAAATGTCTTTTCCCCTTTAGGGAAGTGTGGCTAACAAACAGATTTTAGCAAGCTTAACTTCCAGTTTATGGGATGCCTTCATCTCTAGTTTTAAGTATTCCACAATCTGGCCAGGAGAAAGCAGTCAATTTTCCTTTTCTCTCTACCAGCAAAACAAGAGAGTGAATTTTCACAGGTACACTTTCCCTCCAGTTGTAGATTAAACCATTTCCCTTTCTAAAATATATTATTCATAAAGGTGAAACTGCACTGGAGCTCCTCCCATCCATAGATAGGAGTCTGTGGGTGGAAACTCCATGAGCTCCTCAGTGGTGCCTGCATTAGCGGCTGGGCAGGACAGGGGCTTCCTTCCCACTGGAACCCCGAGGCCAGGATTTTCCTTGGCCCTCCAGGCCACTCAGAGGAAATCCTCTGCCAAGGACAGCTCAAGTCCAGTATTTCTCAACCCACACGGACTCAGACAATAAATTCCTTGAGCTAGAATTGCTAAAAGGGTCAAAGTTGAATAACAAAATGATAATGAAAATCAGACCACTGTGTCAAGTCTACATTCGGCCAACAACCCAGGAAAGTAATGTATTTTAAACCCCAGCAAGTATATCCTCAAAGTGTAAAATGGAACGCCAACCTGAATGTTCTGCTAGCCCAGGGCAGGCTGACCTTGGCTGTCACCACAGATGCATCTTTCCACATCTAACTAGAGGGATCCAGAAGTTAAGAGGTGGAAATTATTTTCAGTTTGGTAAATTGGCTTAGCCTTGTACATGTGCTGTGTTTTTATAGTTAAAACCCTATTCATATATATGTATATTATATATATGCAATTGCATACAAAATATATACATATAAGATAGTTTTAAGCATTTCCACTCATTTATTATTTTTAATCTAATCACTTTAGATTGCTTTAGCTGAAGGAATATGCTTATACTGTATTCTGACCTTCACCGTGGTGCACACTATTATTTACCTGTCACTGGACTATTAACCTGGCAATGGACCACAGTCATCTTCTTTTCCCAAGTAATGTGGGGGCCCACCTGTGGCTGAGGTTCTGTGAACTCCCACAAGGCTCACTTTAGCTAAATTTCTGTTCAACTAGCTAGTAGGAGGAGGCAAGGCAGATGAGACCTTTCTGACAAGGGACCAGGGGTTCACATACAGCCAAGCCTAGGAAACAGTGCCAGTGTGACAAAGCTATGAAAGGACGCCCAATTACTTGAGAGAGAAGGGTTGTGGGACCCAGACAGCCACCATGGCTTACCTTGACCACGTCATCGTTGAGATGCTTGGGGTCCCGGTTGACCAGGTCAATCTCCTTGGTGTGCGCGTCGTACACTTGCTTCTCATTCACCTCGTCTGCCATGGCCTTGTTGTTGGGCTTGTAGATGTTGCCCTGTTCCCGGATGGGAACGGTGTAGAGATGTCCCTGTGAAGGCAGCCGGCCAAGCCAGGGGAGGATGGCAAAGGCAGTGGGAAAAAAGTTCAGAAAGAAAAACAAGCGTCAGAAGTCAGCCTGTTGTCGGGGGAGCCTGGAGCTCCAAGTCTCGGCTAACTTCAACCCTGAAGGCTTTGCGCACAGAAAACTCCAGTGCCGCAAGCTTTTTAAGAGGACGGAGGGAAGGACACCACACCCCTCGGTACCAGGCAGGGAGCGCCTGCCTCCCTCGCCGGCCGCCAGGGGTCAGGGCGAAGCCCCATGCTCGCCCTCCTGCTCCCTGCAGCTCCTGGCAGCGACTCCCCAGCCCAGGGGGTTCGCGTTCCTCCTGCTCTGTACCCCTTCTCTCCTCCAGGCCACCCGCGTCCCCAGAGCCTCACCTGCTCCACTGACCCGTCCTGACCCTGTTAATCCTGTTCCCGATCCCTTCCACCGTTATCTTTAAGATCCCACTGGACCATACAGACAGGGGCTGGTCCCATCTTCTCTGTCTCTCCCTGCGTCTTCCTCCGCACCTGCCGCGTCCCCTACCCTTTAGCTCCTTTTGCTTCACGGCTTTCCCTAGGCCGTGGGGGTGGATGAGGTGCGTGGATAGCTATCATACTTTCATCTCTGAGCCGAGGCATATGCCCGACCCCTCAAAATGTTCTGGAAGACATCTCACCTGAAGGACTCCCTGACCCACCCTTACTTAGATCACCCCCAGGCTGTCTGCCCGAGGCTGAACGGTAGTCACCTTTGGGAACCGAGGTCTCCACCTTTATGCTATCTGAGTGCCAAGAAGTAGTTGCCAATGGTGGTGGTACTTGTTGAGGAAGGAGGGTCCCCCACCTCGGAACCCCCCATCCCGGCCGCCGCCCAGGGGCAGAAATTATAGAAGTGCTCTAGAACTTTGCTCAAAGTGCAACACGCGCGCGCCACCGCCCAGGCCAGCCACTTTAGGCTCCTGATGGGGACTGTCCTTAGAACTGTGGCCAAATGACGCCACCCCAACACACACACACACACACACACACACACACACACACACACACACACTGCACCAGCTCTCAGCCTCCCAGTAAGTAGGGGCTTGTCCGGGGTGGGGGGGGTCTTAACGGTGCCATCTGAAAAACTTTTCTAAGTCCGGCCGACTACCAACGCGGCACCCCGACCCTCCTTTGCCCGGTGGGCTCCATTGGTCGCCTCTCCAAAAGGAAGCCTTAAAACACCCCTGGCTTTTCTTCAGCTCCCCACCCAGGTCCATTCCTCAGCGGTGCCAGCACGAGGGGAGTGCTGTGAAGGTGGAGAGAGGGCTGGGGCCAGGAAAGCAGCCCGAGCATTTGGAGTGGGAGATAGCAAAAGCAGGCACTTTAGAGCCGGCGCGCCCTCACCCAAGCCTACCTCGGAGTCTACGTATTTGCCCCCAGACATGCTGGCGCGTGGCTGGCTGCAGGCTCTGAGGAGGTTTCCCTGGGCTGTGATTTAAGAGAACTGAGGAAGGAAGATCTTGTATTGTATAGGGGGGAAAAGGCGCTGGCGCGGGGGCGGGGGGGCGGTGGCTGGGAGGGAGCCTCTTGGCTGTCCGCCAGTGGTTTGTTCTTCTCTCAGTTGGCTGGGACGTGCTCTGCGCCGGGTCTAGGCACATCCCCAAGGTTCTGGCAACAGAGGGCGGGGAGCGCCCGCGGGGAGCTGAGAGCCTGTGAGAAAGCCTTCATCAGCGCTAGGCTGTTTGGGCAGATATTTTAGACCCGGGGCAACGTTTTCCCAGCTATAAACCAACAGAGAGGCATCCCTGGGAGAGCGAATGTTTTCCCAGTGCATCATCTCAGCAGGGGTGGAGGGAGCATAAGAGTCTGCAAAGATGCCCAGTATGGGCATCCGGCGCGGCAGGAGGAATTCTGCCCTGTCCTAAGCTGCTTCCCAACTTCGCCCACATTCCATTATCTCCCAGGACTGGGCTGTCTCTGACTGGGAACCCGAAGGAGCACTTTACATATAAACACAAGGAAGGAATCTGTGTGGGTGCCGGTAAAGTCATTATCAATCTCTACAAAAAAGAAAATGAAATTTCTATCAACAGGTTGTGCCGTAATCATAAGTACTTTGAACATTTTCAACTGTAGAAAATTTTAGTTAGAGGTTCAGGTTCGTTACCAGAGTGGGTTTTTCTTGCTGGCTTGAGATCAAATCCGGGCATTGGGCATTCTGCCTGGAGGTAAACACTCTACTACTAAACTACATCCTCAGTTCTAAAGGACGCCTGCCCAGAAAGATATGCTTAACTGTGAGAGGAGATGGGTTTTGACAAAATGACTAGACTTTTTTTTAAGTTAACAACTAATAGATCAGTTTCAAAATCTGCCAACCTCCTGTATTTTATTGTAAAGAAAAATCAAACAGACGATAGTTGCTTCTTGCTAAAGAATTGAGTAACTAACACAAGGCAGCAGGTATGAAATTCACACGCCATAAACTGAGAAGGATGTTTTTTACCTAAGCATCCATACACAAACCCTTGCATAGCACACTGGAAAGGGCAGAAGATAAATTTAAAAAATGGCTACCAGGAGGCAGGAACATGGGATCGGGGGAAGATGAAGAGGAAACACGTGTCTGAGGATAGAGAATGACACCCCAAAACACCTGATCATCTGGCTGGAAAGAAGACATGGAAAGAGCAATGACATCAGCAGATTGGGCCCTTGCTGATGGGGACAAAAGGCAATCCAGTTTTTGAATTAACTATTTTGACTAGCATGTGATGACCATATGCTAATGATGTGATATTTCAATGCTTGCATGTATTATACTGATCAAATAAGGGTGATTAGTCATACGTTGTAAAAATAAAAGGATCAATTTTAACTAGGGACAGCAAGTGTGATAAACATCACTTATGCTAGCTATTATTCACCATGAGATTAAAGATCTTCCAAAAGGCAAATTTCCTTGGTTTTATGTCTGCTAAATTACCTTTTCTAAAGTCTTTCATCAACCTGTGTGCCAACGCGCATGATAGACCACCAGAAAAAGGATGCTCTTTGATTCCAAGTATCCTGCATTGGCCACTTGAGATGATCTCTTGGAGTGCGCTTTCTCTACTAACTACATTTCCTTTCATCGATCGATATCTGCTGCAAGGCAATTCTGGGTCTGTTCTAGGGGAAATGTGGTAACTGGTTCCCACCTAGTATTACTCAGTTTTCAATTGCTGATGAGTAATTCTGACTGTGAAGAAGTCAACAGGAATGGGGAGAGCTTGTCTTGCATTCCAGGCAGGAAGGGAAACCTCAGGAGAGGTCCTCCAGTGAATGCCTAAGTCATCCTCAGCAGAGGGAAAGAGGGAAAGCCACCTCACGGGCAAACCCGTAAGCAACAACGATGCTTGGCATCATAACGACCAGTGAAGCGTTGTCAATGCCAAGATGAATTCCTAATGAATGGAAAAACCACAAACTGTTTAAGTAACCTGCCTCAACAAGAAGCAGGCACCAAAGACAAGCAGCTGTTATGCTGGTTGTTATAGCTGGCTGGGAGCAGCAACTCCCAATCCCATGAGAAGTCAAGGTGCAGGACTCACCGATTTAGGTACAAGATTTTGGTGAGTAGGCAACGTAAACAATTCTTTCCTTTGATAGCCACACAGATAACTTTAGGCTTGAAGGCAAGTTAATAACTTTCTCTAAATCATTTACTGGAAATGAACGGCAAGTGCAGTTTATTTGCCTTATTGTCGTGTTAGAAACAACACTGAAGGTCAGCTTGCAGGTTATGTGTTATCAACTAAATAAGACGTCCATCGATAATCTAATTCCCACTACTTTAGAGATGAAGGAACTGAAGTTTCCACACACTAAAAGTCCTTCTGAGGGAATTTTGTTGGGTAATAAATCATCTCTAAGTTGATGAATAACTGTGCCTGGTATGCTCTGGGACACTAAAAGTGAATTGTCTGCTTTTGTGTTCTCTCCTTTCCTCCAGTGTCATCCTCCTACCATGGGATCCTTTTCCCATTCCCATCACCCCGTGTCTTTTTTTCTTCTCATCTAGTCTTATTTGATTTCTACTCTGGTTAGAAACCTAAGGTTTGACCACACACAGTCATATCAGTGTCTTAAGGATCAAAATCTGGGGCTGGAGCAATGGCTCAGGTGAAGGGGGTTATGGGAACTTGCTGCCTTTGCGGGGGATCTGGGTTGAGTTCCCAAACGGTAGGTCACACTGTCTGTAACCCCAGTTCTAGGGAACCCTGTGCCCACTTCTGGCTTCTATAGGCACTGATGCACACATGGTACTCATACCTGCATGCAGGCAAAACTCTCATACAGATAAAATAAAACACATAAATCTTCAAACAGGATGCAAAATCTTTCCAACATTTCCCAACATGCAGATGGCTAGATTACCTAAGTGTGTCTTTGTCAATTAGTTTAGAGAAGAGATTTTAGCTCCGGTTGTAAATGGTTGTGTGTGTGTGTGTGTGTGTGTGTGTGTGTGTGTGTGTGTGTGTGTGTATGACGAAGTCACTCACCAGTCATTCAAGACTCAAGCTGTGACACTGGGGGCTTTTCTCAGGGCACTGCTAATTAGCTGACGGCCCTCTAGGTAAATGGTATGTGTCAGGGGAGTTACTAGTTACATGTAAGTATATAATTATGCCATCATTTCAGCAATTGCTCTGTCTGGCTGAGTAGTCACCAGTTTATCATCATTGCCACCTTACATACCTGCCCTGGGCTTAACTTCTCTACCAGATACCACGGAGGCCTTCTTTCTGTATTTTCTGTTTTTACTTGGAAAGTAAGAGCATTCTGGATGAACACTTGCTATGTTGCTAATTCCTTTCCTATCCCCATCTGACTTGAACCCTTGCTGGGGCCTTCTTTGGTTTAATCATCATCATCCAACATTAAATTCCCTGTATTAGAGGGTGCTGGCCTTGAACTCCTGATCTCTCTGCTTCTACCTATCAGATATTGGAATTTATAGGTATGCCATTCCCAGCTTTTCTTCCAGTATTTTAAAGGTACTTTTTCTATTTGATTTATTAAAAAACACAAGCAAGCCATTTCTATGTTTTTTTTTTCTGATCAAAGTGCCTGCAGAGTATTTTAATCTTGTTTTTTAATTAGCTTTATATTATTTATTTTTAATTATTTTTCATTTAACTAATATTTTATTATTTTATTATAACAACATGCCATGTTTGGTTCATAGCCCTGGGAGGCATGCCTTTTTTCTGAAGCAAAAGGAGGAGTGGATCTGGGGTAGAAGGGAGGGGGGGCTGGGATGAAAGGAGGGAGGGGAAATGGCAGTTGGGATGCTATATGCATCGAGAGAAGAGTAAAGAGTAAATTAAAAAAGAAAAAAGACAAAAAAGGAAAACATAGTTGATGCACACCTATCAGGGGTACTGTGAACATTCCATAAGATGATACAGTTAAAGTATTGATGCAGCCAAGAAAATCCACAGAATCAATCAACTACCTGGGCTCACAGGAGCTCATAGAGTCTGAACCAACAACCAGTGAGCCTGCATGGGACTGACCTAGGCCCTCTGCATATATGGGACAGTTGTGTTGCTTGTTCCTCTTGAGGGACTCCTAACAGTGGGAACTGAGGCTGTCTCTGACTCTTTGGCTGGCTCTCGGGACACTATTCTTCGTACTGTGTTGCTTTGCCTAGCTTTAATACAAGGGGAGGTGCCTAGTCTTACTGCAACTTGATATGCCATGTTTGGTTGATATCCGTGGGAGGCTCACCCTTTTCTGAACAGAAACAAATGAGTGGATTGGGGGCGGGGGTCAGGGGATAGGTAGGGGTGGGAGGGAAAGGGAGGAGATGAAGGAAGGGAAACTGCAGTTGGCATGTAAAATAAATTAACCAATTAGAAAAGAAGTATTGGTGAAGCTGCCTAAATCACAGTGGATGCTACTAACCCTGGGGACAGAGTTTAGACCACAAATTCAAAATGAAATGGGCACATTTTACTTCACAGTACGTCTTAGTCAAGTCTTAGACACTATGGTCCCAGGAACGCTTATAAAAGAAAACATTTTACTGGGTTTTTAGAAGTTTAGTCTGTTGCCGTCATGGCAGGAAGATGGCAGCAAGAATTCCCACAAGATGCTGGAGAAGTAGTTGAGAGTTCCACATCTGAATCCATAGGTAACAGGGAAGAAAGAAGGAGAGAGACACTGGGCCTGACAGACATTTTAAATCCCAAAGCCCAGCCCCACTTCTGCCAACAAGGCTATACTTGCTAATCCTTGTCATGTAGTGTCACTCCTAATGACCCAGCATTCAAACCTATGAGTGTACATGGCCGTTCTTATTCAAGCCACTGAACAATATTTTTATTGTGAAATAATCTAACCATCCAAAGTGGATAAATAATATGGGCAGGCCCCATCAAATTTGATTGTGTAATCATTTTATCTTGTTTCTTATTTGCTTTAGAATTGAAGTAGAAAACATTATAGACACTGTTAAAGTCCACTGTGAACCATACAACCCTTCATTACAGTCGAACTAAATTTCTCTTAGAAACTCCCATTCCTTTAGGTGGCAGAAACGTCACAGAAGGCAAGTCATACCTTCCTCCATTTTCTCGGTAGAGCATTTAAAAGTGAGCTTGTGAATTGCTGCAGAATTTCGAGGCATTTCTACTGAGGAATCTCTTCATTTGCTTTGCAGCCTGACAACTGTTGAAGGGTACATCACCCGTCTGTCCTCAGGTAGTGGATGCTGCTACACCATTCTTCACAGTCCTTCATGCACCTCTTAGGAGACACTCTGATCTGTGTCTTGACTGTCCACCAGAGGCTCCAGGGCTAGGCTATTGGAAAGTAGTGGAAACACTATGAGGTGAAGCCTTTAGGTCACCGTCAGCAAACTCACAGAGTCCTATAGAACTCCAGCTCCTTCCCTTTCCTCTCTTTCACACCCCTACCAGAAAGCAGACAGTTTTGGTCTGTCTGCTCAGTGCTCCTGCCATGTGCTGCTTTAAAACTGTCCCCGAAGTCATAGGAACAACTGACCATGAACTAGAGTCACACTGGGAGCAAGAAAAATCGTTTATTTCTTACAAGTTGTCTAGCTCAAGTATTTGTTCCCGTGAGGGGAAGCTGGCTAGCACATGACCGATGATGCTTTCTTCAGTCTATTCTGTCCCTAGGGCTCTGAGGAAAGATAATGAGCTGGGAAGACAGGAATGGTGCAGGAGTGCAGAATATCCATCCAAGCTACTTAGAGTCACTCCCTAGCCTAACCATGGCTCAGAGAAACACCAGGATGTTGCTACCAGCATGAGCCCTACCCAGAAACAGGAAACATTATCTTTGCTCTCTGAACCTCTTAAATTGTCTGCTTATGAATGCACAATATCAAATATTGCTGTTTCATTCTCCTAACTTCATTTGCCTTGAGCAGGCAGCCTAGCCTTGAGTTACACAGTAATATTACTATGCTCTGAATCCCCAGGAACAAGGCTTTGGGGATGAAGAGCTCTTCTCTGCTTTTGTTTTCCATCATAGTCTATAGTCTTGCTTTGGGAAGGGAAGGAGAGTTCAAGGGGCAACAGAAAAGGGCATCAGTTAACTTTGGACAGTATCATCATTCTTAGTAACATCTCTGATCTTTATCCAGCATGTCTGAACTGTAACCAGCCAGAAGACTCAAAGTGCAAACAAGACTTCTATTTCATGCACAGCTTCATAGTAAAGCTTTTGTTCCTCTATTTAACTCAACACAGTAATTGTGGGACAGTATGATCTCCATTGAGCTTTCACTGCACCAGTTCACACTTGAATCAGTAAACCTTTTACTACTCAATTCTAAGTCAATCTGACTGGTTATTTACTAAGTGAAAACTCCTGAAAACTTCAGCACCAAATCCTGTCCTGAAAGTGAATTTATTTTTAGTCAGGCACACCCTTAGTTCCAACACTCTGGAGGCAGAGGCAAATGGATCTCTGAGTTTGAAGCCAGCCTGATCCACACACACACACACACACACACACACACACACACACACACACACACTCACTCACTCACTCACTCACTCACAGAGTTTCAGGACATTGAGGGTCACATAGAGAAATTTTGTCTCCAAAAGCTAAAACCAAACCAAACCAATCAACCAACCAAACAAACAAATAAACAAACAAGTGGATTCATTTTTGTGTCCATCAAGAACTGCTTAAATCATGGTCACCTTGTGACTGCAAGACTGGCAGCCCATCGTGGCTTCATGGCTCTGTCAACATGGTACCACAATAGCTAACTGAAAGTTGAAGGGATCCACCAGGATTTTACTATCATACATTTAATACATATCTAAAAACTGAACTTTAGAGTATATCGATCAGTTATTGCTACAGCATGGCTGTATAAATAAATAAACCAGTAAGATTCATCGGTTAGTTGACTGGGGTTAGATGATTTGGGGTGCTGAGACTTGTCTGGGTGCTTCTCATCCTCCTTGTACCAGACAGCTGAATGGGACATGTTATTCTCATGCCCTACTAAGTAGCTGAGCTCTAAGAGGACAAGAAAAATGTGCAATGCTTCCAAAGCCTGAAGCTGGAATGGTGGATTGTGACTTTCATTTTGTCTCTTGACCTAAGGAAAATCACGTGGCCTAAACTTAGGTCAAGGGAGGAGAAACTACAAGTGACCAATGAGAAAACCATAGTAACAGTGTGAATAAAGGGAAGTCAGAGGAGTGTTAGGGATTGGCTTTTTACTGATTTTCTAAGTTTTCATCTAAGTTTTGATATATACTCTATTGCTATCCTTTACCTCATTCTTAGAAAGCATTATGTAGTATACTAACAATTATCACAGGGTAGGGAGATGTGCTTGAGCTCATATAATATTCTAGATTCAAGTAATTATCTTATCATGATGACATGTAGCCAATCAAGTTAGCTGCCATGAAATTGAGTGATCTATTTACTTTATGTTGACAACTGGATCATAACTGAACTGCCATTCTCCAAGACAAGAAATCTTAGTCCAAACTTAGAGCCAATTGTAACGTGATCAAAGACTTACATATTCTGAAAGTGTAAAGTTAAAAGTAAATAAATATTTGGTTTATTCCTTCATCTGAGTAGATGAAGTAGAAATACAAATGCAATTCTATTTAGTATAAACTTGAAAATATTTGCCACAAATAAGTCTTAGGTGTTGAAGTTTTCAGAAAATATGAAGTGGTGAAGCAATTACTGCATTATATCTAGCTAAGAGATTCTGAGTAGTGCAATGATAACTACATTTTGTCCTGCCCAAGCTAAATGAATCATTACTTCCTTTTGAATATATAAGTGTCACATAAATGCTATCCAGAACTGACAACAAATCATGCTGGAATATATATAATATAAAGTAGCCTAGTGTACTTTGATGCAATAACACAAAATTAAAATATGTACTGTTTTGAAGAATATCCACAGAGTTTATTTTTGTACTATATTACAAAGTTAGATACCTTATCTTATTTTTAATAATATTGGGCCAAAACCTATATTTTCACCATGATGAAATGAGGAAGAATAGAAATGGCATCAGTTTTGATATCACAAAATTAGATAGTGGAGATAAGAAACTCTCATGTTTTCTTTGAGCAAATGTAAATATCAGGGAGGAGTCTTCCACAAAGCCTCCTTGTTTACAGATATACCTGGCTTTAAGTCAGTGCTCCCTTATCTAACAACAGAAACCTTCCTTCCTTTGGTGCTTTCCCTAGTAAACAAACTATTTGCCAGACATTGTTTTTACCTGGGGAAAATGTGTCTCCATGCACCACTGCATGGCTGGACCTGGTGCATGCAGCGCTGATGCTGATTTATTGAATCCCATGCACCTCTGCCCTGTCCGATCCCGTTGCATGCAGTGCTGATACTGATTGAATTTGCTTTTGGTCTCTGGAGAGCCTTCACCTTATCATCTAGATATGTGCTGTTTTTGTGACTCTATCTACAAGCCTGCATCTGCCTTGAAAAAGACAGCACGGCTGTGTCTGAAGTTTCCTGTGTCCACTGTCACTCCCATCTTTGATATTGCTGAGTCCACAACTATCACATTGTAAGGAAACATATGTATGTAAGAACTGTTTGATGTTTTAAGCACATTCATTTGGTCATTTCCTTATTTTGGTGTATTATATCTTACACATTTGAGTCCCCAAAACATCAAGTTTTGTTAGGTCAGTTAAGGTAAATATATAAGTAAACCAAAATCATCTTGTGTAGCCATCTAAATTTTGTCTCAGAGCAAAATGTTGGAAGATGTTATCCTTTAGAGCCATGTGAAATATTAAGTTCACAGGACTGGATGAGAAGTGGGAGGGGGGATGAAATAAAGGAAGAGAAGATTAAATAGACATGAACCAGTAACAGCTAAGACTGAACAATATAGTCTTCTTGCCCTATGACAGGAGTCTTATATATTTAAAAATATCTATAGTTCTTATTTTTAATTATGCATATGCATGCGTCTTGCTCCATACTTTGGATCTACCAGAGCTGGAGTTCCAGGCAATTTTGAGCCACCTGATAAGGATGCTGGGAGCCTAACTAGGATCATCTGCAAGAGCAGCATGTACTCTGAACCACTGAGCCACCTTCCCAGCTCCTGGTATAACCATTGTTACAGAACAATGCACTGTTGTGTTATATCAATTGAAAAATTAGAGTAAACAGAATGTAGGGATCACAATGCTCATGGCCACTAGAAAATGCTCCTTTACTTTTTATACTTGCAAAATGATGCCAAACTTTTCTTGAGGAGGTGTGAAGGAATGTCCAATCACCCCAGATGAGCGCCAAAATGACAGATCAAAGGAATATCACAACGTGTCGGGACCAATGAGTTGAGTGGGCTTTCTGGTAGAGTATAAATGACTCCCAAACAGCAGTATCATCTCCAATTTCCACTGCTGGTACATGCTCAAACAGAGATAGGACAACAAGGCTTTATGCCAAGAAGCAATATGTATTTGTGCTGCCACTGGCCAAATGGATTCACATCTAGAGGCTGAGCCCTGAGCACTCTGTAATTTTGCCCTCCTCCAGTTCCCCTTTATGTTTTAGTCTCTTGTCTTCCCCATATGACAGCAAATGTTCTAATTGTGTGCTAAACAGCTACACTTGCCATGTTGCCTTCCCTTTGTTCTAGGATGACCCTTATCGCATCACTCCATCATGGATGATGACCTCATAGAAACTGTGTCATGGACTACTACTTTCCCTTCAGCAAATCCTACAGGCGTGCACCACCACAACCGGAAGGACTACTACTTTCAATCAATCTATTTCCTACCTATGGCCACACAAGCAAGAGAACTAGAACCAGCATAAATGCTGGATATGGGTGGCGGCTCACCTTAATTCCAGCTTTAGAAGGTAGATGTGCGGCCCCTGGAATACCTGGCTAGCAAGGCTACCATGTTGATGAACTCCGGGTTTGTTTGAGAGACCTTGCCTAAAATTAAGTTAGAAGAGTATATAGGAAGATTCCCAAGATCAACCTTAGGCCACCATACCCGTGTACATACATGTCATATCTACTCTATCTACTCCCCATATCCATTCACACTCATGCAAACACACATATGTAAAAAAAGGAAAAGAAAACGTAAAATCATACTGACTTACATACATGTGACATATATATGTTACACACATATATATTGCATATAGAAATGTTGCTTCTTGGTATAATAAATATAGACACACACATATATGTATGCATGCAAAAGAATGTTTTCAGTGTTGCACAAAGACATATCTAAAAAGGTGAAAATAACCTGAGAAGACAATGTCTGTGTCAAAAAAAAAGGTGCACCATAATAAAACTGAGCTAACAAGCAGCATCCATGGCCAAGATGGCCTCTCCCTTTTATTCTTAATTCAAGGGGGGCAGGGATCTTGGTTGTTCCTCACTGTTGGCTGAGGTTCAACCTTACAGTCTGTTCCAGATTGGCTAATTTGAAAAGGGGGAAAGGGTTGGCCTCTAAGGGTCATTAAGTTACTAGAATGGAGCAGGGCCTTTGTGTGGAGATGAAAAAATTAAATAGGGTACTATAGAGATGGCTTATTGGAAGCCCTGGGTTTGGTTTCCAGCGCCCACATGGTGGCTTTCAGTTGTCCATTACTCCAGTTTGGGGATCTGTCACACTCTTCTGGCCTTCCTGGGCACCAAGTTTGCATGCAGTGCCCATACATAACTGTAAGCCAAAACTCTCATGTACATAAAAGGTAAAAATAAGTAAATGTTTAAAAATGTCATTTTAAAAGGTTTGCATAAAAGTTTTACATGGTAGAGGAGATTATAAGACTTGCATAAAAGGTTTTGTAAGATTTATGGAATATTGATCTTTGGAGGGCCAGTCACTTTTGATAAAAAAACAAAAATTTCACCATACCAGTATTGATAGCAAGATCATAATACACAGCCTAGCATGGTACCTTGCATCTTTAATCACAGCACTTATGAGGCAGAGAAAGGCAGGCAGACATCTATGAGTTCAAAACCAGTCGGGTCTACATAGTGGGTTCCAGGACAGCCACATAAGACTCTGTATTAAAATAGATCATAATAACACTACTGATACACCATTGTTGCAATTACACATTGTATATCTCTATTAAATATTTGTATGACAATATACAACTAAATTGATAAAACAATCGAATACTTCAATGAAGCTACATATTTGAAAAATACCATAAAATCTTCAATGATAGGAAAATAAACAAATGTGTGTATGTTTTCTTTGGAGTTTCAAAAATAGAATGACAGACAAAGCTGAATAACAATTAAAGGTTGGACACACTGAAAAGGGATTTTTAAACAAATAAAAATACAAAATATGTTTTGTTTAGAGAACCATTTATCCTAAACAGAAATAGATGCCATTGCCTAGTATTTGGATAAATCACTGTGTTGAGACAGATGGTAGAGAAACTTGAGAGGGACTTGAACTGCTACCTCTGAATAATGACATTTAAATAATAATTTTCTGACACTGGACAGAATATAAGAGCCTGAAGTAAGATTGTAAAAGGAATGAAAGGTTATGCCTACAGAAGCAGGATACTGAGTTGTATTAGAAGGAGACTGAGTCAGGGCACTACCTCTGAGTTCCTGGACTGACTCGGATGGGAGAATGAAAACACATGCTTCTGGAAGGTTCTATGATTGAATGCTGATTGAAAGAACAGGAGAAGTCATGCACAGAATCCTAGGAAAAGCAGGTATCTCCTTGTGGACCAAGTGCAAGTTTAAGTGTCAGATTTTCTTGGCTCAAATCCTAATGTCAGGGGTGATCTTGAACAAGTCCCTCACTTCTGAGCATCATTTTCATCATCTAGAAAATGGGGACAATAGAATCCATGTCATAAGGTACAGGTGAATTCCCCAGCTCCTAAGTACTTAATCATTGTACACCTTCCTGTCCCTGCTTGTACTGGGAGCACAGCTCTCAGCTTTCTATGCCTGAATGGTTACAATAAGCATGCTAATCTTTGCTGCTCGCCTCCCTGAAAATAGCTTGGTTCTGCCCTGGAACTTCCCAAACAACTCCTTGTTGCACTGTCCCAGTTAGCTGAGACAGTAGTTGCCTGGAATGGATCTAGCATTCAGCTGAAGCAGGACCTGCCTTCTGCCCTCCTTTCCCCTTTTGTGGCCGGACAGTGCTCACTGACAAGTGGCTGGGAGGCAGAGGAAGAAAAGGATGCTCTAGAGGTGACCTGTTGCTCTTGTCTCTTCCTGTTGCGTCTGTATTGGAGAGAAGTGTTTGCCCTTGGTGATGCGGTGTTTCCCACTGAGTCTCCTCTCTCCCTTTCTCTCATCCCTTTCCACCTCTTACCTTTTCTCATAATGGCAGAATGACTTCTCCAGCCGTGCAGCCAAGCTGCGTAATAGAACACGTCCAAGTACAGGCAGATAGGTGTCCTTGTCCTATTTTAGGGGTAATTGTTGCTGTGGTGTCCTCTGATTTCTCTGACTGCTCTGTGGTATATCCTTTCTCTGTCACAGACACCAGAGCTGGGGTCAACCGTGGAGCAGGGCAAGGTGAAAGCGACACAAGCGGTCACAGTTATACTTCATTTTGTCTTCAGTGTTGCTCACTGGATGGTCTTTAGGGTACATGGTTCCTGCAGAGCCCCCAGGCTCCCTCCCAGGCCTATTTTCATTCAATAAGACAAAAGCAATTCTTCTTTGTGGAGAAAAAGAAGTCTCTTTTGTGGACTGAACTCTCTCCACTCCTATTCAGTTTTCACTGAGCCACACTTAGGAATGGGAAGCAGAGGTCTCCAAAACAGAGCCGGGAAGGGTTAGGGTCAGTGCCATTGCAGCCGCCTGTCTTTGTGTCTCTAACCTGGCTTTCTTCTTGGTCTGTGTATGTGCTCCATACGGTACTCGGGGCTCTTCCTGGGATCCCTTCTGCAGTGTTCAATGTCCCCTTTAGACTACCCATTCATACTGAAGTCTAAAATATAAGGCTTCAGTCAATTGAAATGCGACCCCACTCAAGGCTATTTTCCCACTTAAAAAAACATCAGAGGTAAGATCCCTGTGGTAGCATGTCAGATGTTACCCAGAGAAAGGCTAGAGGGTATAAAAATGATTTTAAACTCTGTCGAGGAGAGCCTTCTTTTGCTCATTTTACTACTTAGAAGTGAAGAGCGAAGACACTGGGTGAATCAAACCCAAATGATTTTTATTCCTTGAGTCTGTAGCCGGAATATCTAGCGCACGGACAGCCCTTGTCTCCTCTTTCTGCTTTTCAGGGGAAACGTCCTCTGTCCTGATTTGTGAAGAATTGCATCAGCTGTGCTAAGTTCTCATTGCGGCTCTACCTCCTTTTTCTACTGCCTGCTTTTGCTACCCTAGAGAACAGCTGGAAGCTCTTGTTATCTTACGCAAACACTCTGCAGTGATAAAATTGTAACCACAGAAATGGAGTCATTTGGATGCTCTCTTCACTGCCATTTAATTTGTCCTAGAACTCAACTGACACAGTGTATAGACTGCGTTCTCTGACATGTAGAATTATACAGAAATCATGTTTCAGTCGACTACAGTGGGAAACAGGGTAGCAAAAGCAACTGCAATTCTCAAAGGCCCATAAGCATGTCTACAAGCAAGTTTCTAAGTTATGAGAGATCCCTGTTTCCAAAGATTCCAAAGTAGGTTATAAGCGAGGCAATGAAGAATAAGATAGGCATGGATGGCTGGAGTGAGAAACGGCATGTGTTCGAACATTTTGTCCCCTGCTGATAGAGTTGCAGGAAGCTGTAGACCTTGAGGGGGTGGAGCTTGGGTGGAGTAAGTAGGGTCTGTGGGGGCCGGTCTAGGGTTTGTTTCTACCTGAGCCTTCAGGCCTGCTCTTTGTTTTCTGACTACAAACAGGACCTAGCACCTTACATTACTATTCCACAACCTTCCCACTATGACCCAGCGTTTCCCTTCATAAAGCACAAGTCGAAATAAACCCTTCCTGAAGTTGTATTTGTCAGGGATTTTGTCTCAGCAAGGAGCAGAGTAACCAGCACCACCCATGTTGCCCCAAAGCAGGACTGCAGCTCTTATGCCTTACATAGGTTTGGTTTTCCCTTGGTGGCTTATGAGCACGAAAGTCCGAGTAGGAAACTTTTACCAGAATATGTGTTTCATACTCCTTTTGTAAATAAAAAAGAAGGTTGAAATGTGACTCTTACTCCTAATTCTCCAAGTACCCCAGATTCCCCTTGGTTATTTATCCGCCTAGTTATTCATCCAGAAAACATTGCCTGAATGCATTTGGCGCTGCCACCATTCCAGTGGTTGGAGAACCGATTGAAGGCAGAGGGTGAGGCCAGCTGAGAGGTTCAGACTGACATCCAGGCTGATGATGGAGATGACAAAGGGCATGGGTGTTCTCAATCAGGTTTCGATTGCTGTGGCAAACAGATGGGATACCTTTGAGATGGAGACGGTTATTTAGGGTTCACATTTTTTGTTTATTTGTTTGTGTTTAGATGTTTCAATTGTTTGGCCTTGCTACCTTTGGGCTATACTGAGGAATAACACTTGTGGTAGAGTAAACTGGTCACTTCATGGTAACCAGGAAGCAAAAGGAAAGAGACAGGAAGGGGCTCAGATTTCAATCTTCTTCCAAGCTGCACTTCCAAGGACATGATTGATTTGTTTTGTCTAGATCCAGACTCCTAAAGGTTCTACCAGATCACAACAGCACCACAAGCAGGTGACATGAGCCTTTTGGACATACATGTTCCTTTGGGGACCATTTAAAATCCAAAACAAAACACTGGCAAAGCATTGCTTTTGTTAGTAAATCTTCAAATTAATCTCAATTATTAAAAATGTATGGTAACTAGTTAATTCAAGGGATAGAATAATAATATTAGAGCTCATAAAAATCTAGGAATTCTTGTCATAAAAGGTCAAAGTTACAAAAGGTGGGAGAGTGAAAAAGTATATCCGTGGGTGTATATTTAGTATGCATCCCAAATGAATGACTGACAATAACTACATTGCTTTATCATCATCATCATCATCATCATCATCATCATCATCATCATCATCATCAAAGTCCCTGAACTGAATAGCTAGATTTGTAAGAAGAGACAAACCCAAGTTTTGCTGTTACAGAAAACAGTGGCATGCGGAGCTCTTGGGAGACCATTTAATTCAGTCTTTTCATTGCAGAAAGAAATCCAAGACACAGGCTAAGCCATTTGCAGGAGGTGAACCAAAGGAGTCACGGTGGTACTGAGTGTGGACCCAAGCTGTCTTTTTCTTACAAGCAACAACTTCCCAAGAAAGCCTTGGAAATAAGTTACTGGAAATTAGATGACTACTAAAAAGAGGAATTTTTAAAGTTCTTTCGATCTATAAAGAACCTTTTAAAAAGCCAAATATCTGATTGATTATCAGATTAATTGACCACAAGAAGGTCTGTGCCAACATCAGCAATTGCTCTTCACATACATACTTTCCAAAAATAATTTTGAATAAATCTGGCTTTGGGATACAAGTTATTTTAACATGTAATTTATATTATTATTACTTTTGTATTTAAGACTTAGAAATAGAGATAGCAATTTATTTAGGACTAGTAAAATGAGACTTTGCAAAGAATGAGAGTGGTTGGTTTTTGAGCAAGCTGCTGCATATTACTTATCAAGTGACAGAAAAGTTTGTGTAGAATCTCTTTGAGTACTAGAAAAACAGAGAACTAAATGAGCAGTCTCATAATTTTTTAAGAAAACATTCTTTTTCTTATGTGCATTTGTGGTGTATGTGTGCATACTCTTTCATGTGTGCACACACTTGTGTGTGTGTGTGGTTGTGCATGCTTGCATACATATGCTTGCAGAGGCTCAAGGTTTGGTATGGGAAGTCTTTTATCTCCACCTTGTTCATGGAAGGAGGGTTTCTCCGTTCAACTCGGAGCAAGTAGAGTTGACTAGTCTGCTAGCTGGCTCTGAGGATCCCATTTCTGTCTTTGTAGAGATGGAACTAAAGATGGACTGCCAAGCCCACCTTACATCCTGTGGGTTCTGTGGATCCTAATTCTAGTCACTAGGCTTACATGGCAAGTGCTTTAACCATTGACCCGTCTCTTCCTCCCAACAGACACATCTTGGAACAATAACTCATGTTCTTGCTATTGGAGGTCTTAAAAAGTTGAATGGGATTTTAAAAGGTTCTCTCTCTTCAGTTCCAGATGTGTGAAGTAAGCAGCAGAAAGATAAAATATAACAAAATAAATGAACTCATTTACTGTTTTTAGATATTTTAGATAATGAGGGATTTTTTTTGCCTCTGAATTCCAACTGCCCCAGATAAAAAACCAACATATTTGCATATTTAACTTTAATTTGCTTTATTCATAATTTGAGTTTTTTGATGCAAAATGATTCATGAAAAGTTTCAATAAAAGTTCACTTGAAAATAATCAGTACTATTCAAAAAAGGAAATCATATATATTAGAAATTAAATGTTTTGACATGTAATTATACATAATTGTCTTTAAAAACTATCAACACTTTTTAAAAGGTTAAAGCTTATAATTTATTAAATTGATATTTTATTATTAATTTTTTGACTAATCAATATATCCAAGTATTTAAATCTTAAATTACAAAAATAATATAAAGCCATGAGACTGACTTTCAAAAGTAGCACAATACAATCTCCATAGTCCTGTTAGTGGCAACACTTTGTGGCTATTACCAGGGTATGATGTCTCTTCTGAGGTCAGTTTGAAATGTTCCTTTTGTGACTACCTTAAAAATGTATGAGCTTTACAACTTAGTTACTTGACATGATCATTTGATCTGGTTTGTAATAGAATTCCAATTCAGTCACCCATGCATAATACTGACCAGAATTGGAAATACTGAAAAAATTTTTCTTAATTTTCAATGAATGAAGATTTGACACCCATGAGCATATTTAAGCAAATGACAATCCAGGTTTTGATAATAATTCTGGAATTTGAAAACTTATAGTAATTATAATGTAGAAACTTTTTACATGTCAACTTTTTTTTTAAAGGCCATAGTGAGTATATGTTAAATTAGGGCTCTACAATTGAAAAAGCACAGGATAATATTTTATCGGTCAACAAATTCATATCAGAGAACATCTTGAAGATTTGTAATTGTTAGCTATTAATTTGTATATATGTTTTAGTATTATAAACCCTCACAATTGTTAATTCTCCTATAAGTTTCTCTACATGAGCCACTGTAGTAAAAATTGTACTTAGATGTTAGTTTGTTATAAAAATATTATTAACTAGCACCAGAATTACTTGAAAGTAATTGAAGCATTCATTGGAATGTAGAATACAGATTAAGTTTCTAACTATATGGGAGAAAAAAGTCCAGTAAACAAAAGCAAATACCTGTCTTAAGGTCACAGCCAGATAAACCCCAGTCATAAAACATTTGCTGGGAAAGTTAGAGAGGAAACATAGACAGCTCATTTTACACTGAATTCCAAAGAAGCTGCAAAAGTTCTCATATGTGACAGGCCAATCTTACAAAGAAAGTTACACTGTGGTATCTATGCTTAATTTATATATGAGAACAATTAAGATGATATAAATGTATCAAAACATAAAGCACTTTGATTAGAGGAACACTTGCATTAGGTACAAAATATACAGCAAAATGAAACATCTTGTTAAATATGATTACAGGCTAATAATAACTCAGAGGAACACATTTTCACATTTGTCTTATTATATTTGATAGTTATTATCATAAGTATATGTGTTTGTTACTGCATGAAGTTTCTAGAATGTTTGTATATATTACCTCTCTAGCCTTATGACGCTATCTGTAAAGTAATTTTTAAAAGCATTACTCCTAGAGTAAAAGAAAATAAGAAATCCCATACTTTTATGAGCATTTATGCACAAAATTACTGTAGTATTTGAGAAAATTTCCCCTTGACCATTATCAAGTCATCACTACAAATGCATGTTTTCTACTAAAGCAAAACCTATCTGCTCATAAGTGGAGTGTTGCCAATACTTGTTATAGAACTAGATATGAAATCCTTGGCTTTTATAGGGGAAATCATTATTTATTAAGATCTGTCATTGAACATTTATGAACATGGGTCCCCTCTTGACAGTCTTCTTGATTCTAACAATTGGGCAGTGAAGAGAACAGCAGTGCTTCAGTGTTACATCATCAAGTGCTACAGCATCCAATCATCTGGGCCTGGGTCTCAGTTGTCAGTCTTGACTCAGTTGCATGCTGACAGATGAGAAACAGCGACCTACACTTGTACACAACGGGGCAATGACAACATCTGTCACACTCTTCCATATTGTCTGCACGGAAGGCAGGACCATTAGGCAGGTCTTCACAAAAGGCATTAGGATCCTGGAATGGGGGGAAAGGGAAGTAAAAGCATTGTTAGTGTTACCACTAGCAATTAGTGTTACCAAGGGGACTGACACACATGCATGAACAAATATAATAATGACTTAATTTACTTTAATATGGTTCAACAGTTCAAAATAAATAAATGGACAATGGCCAGAGTGATAAGCAGTGCAAGAGGTAAGCTGTTTAAAAGATAAACAGGCACATAGATGATAAATGTTAATATTCTTTCTGCTGGTTGAATGCTAGTGGAAACGATAAAATAAAAATAAACAGAGCAGTTTATTTCTCTGCCAGATCTCTGCTTTTAAACATTAACCTGGTAGCACTTCCTGTTTCTCTGAGGACCTACTTCCTGCCTGCCTTTCCTGAGGCCTCTCTCCTTGCCTCTCCTCTTAGCCAGGCTGGGTGGGAGCCTCCTTGCTGTGCTTCTAATGTACTGAAACAAACCTCTTCATTTTAAAATTTATGAAAAGGCATGGTACTTAAATCTGTCTTTCCTTCTGGAATATATGCTGAGCTTCACCTTCCATTAAGATTTGAATGGAAATGAATTTAGTATTCTGTCCAGCTTCACATTGTCATCACCATTTATGTCATTAGCTGCTTCGGATAATTATTTTTCATAGGAATTACACTTGCCAATAAGGGCTGTGTGGTGTAGTTCAAAAAGGTGTATTCCCACATTTTGTGTACTTTTTCTCAAGATAGCTTACTATTCTTATATTGCCCAGAAGAACTTTTTGTGTAATCTGAACAGTGTTTGCTGTGAGCACGAAAGTATTGTGAATTTTGGGCACTGGGAACGTGCCCAAAATTCACAATACTTTCTTGGAATCTTTACTATTACCGGTGTGGAGGGTGGAGCATGAAGGTTGGTTTTCTTGTTTTGTTCTTAAAATGTGACTTCACTAAATACTGTTGCATTCAAGCCAAAGGATCAGCAATGATGTGTTTGATGGATATATTTTTAGAACACTGAATTATGCATACTGACCATTTACATAGATTATATTTATGTTATGTTTTGTTGCAACTACTAAATAATTGAAACAATTGTATATGAAAATGAGTTAGGGGTGCTTTTGAACTAAACAGCTGACTAAAAGTTGAGTGATGGCAACAGTTCACTTCTTATTCCACATGCCTCTCACTCAATGTCACTTCCACACAATGCCACAAATTAAAAAGAGACCACAAATATTACAGAGCCAGTTATTGGGGCAAACTTTTATTGCATGTCTCTGAGATTTCCACAAGGTACTGTTATATAACAAACAATATTAGACAGACCCATGCTGAAATCAGAATATATAATGAAAAAATTAACAAAAATAACCTCAAATTAATAGAAGTCTGAAAGTTTGTTAATCAAATCCACTTTACTTTGAATAAATTGTGTTCTTCACTCTTAGGCTAATTCTTCTCTATCTTCATAACCCTTGTATCTCTGGGCTCTAGAAGGTATTTAAATTTTTGAATCAACGAAGTCCAGCTGCCTATGTATAAAGATTTTAGCTCATTGGATATGATGAACACACTGTATTTTCTTCAAATTATTCTCTTTGTGTCAGCTCAACAATCATTGGATATAGAATTTGAGTTTCATTCTCAACATTGTAAATCATTTCTCTTCTAAAACTGCACACAGTTTAGACTGATGATAAATGATAAATGGCTGAACATAGCCAAACAAACGCTTCTCAGGTAAGTCTGTAATCTACAGATTCAGTATGCTGCCATTGGATAAGCAGCCTGAGATCAAGGGTTGTTTTTCATACTAGTGTCTTAAAGACTGTGTTGTCACAGCAATGTGCTGTACTAAAAACAACTAGAATGACAGGCTGTGCACTGTATTTATAGCAACTGGGTGTCTACTTGCATTGTATTCCATGACAATAAGACTATAGATGCCCCAGTCACATTTCTTTGGTTATGATGCATTTCTTTATAGTGAGCTTATTTGTCAAAGTATCAAACAGCATCATCTCACAAATCCTAAAGACCTGAACATTTGACTGAAGGTCCAACATAACCAGATGGTTATATTTTAGTTTTTGTTATTTATTTGGGCAAAGTATCCAAAGTCTAGCTGTAGTGGTGTATAATTGTAGTTCCAGCTCCTGGAAAGGCTAAGGCATGAACTCCTTGTGTCCTGAACTCCTTGTGTCCAGGAGTTCAAGGCCAACCTGAGAAACCATGGTGAGCTGTGTGCTCACAACCAAACAAAACAATTAATAACCCACCAACCAAATACCCCCTAAACAATAACCACAATCAAAACAAAAATCTAAAATCAGATGTGTGGTGATATTGTGACTTGGTTAAAAGCCTCTTTAAAATTTTCTCAGCTTTGGCTAAACAATGAGCAGTCCCTTGTTTAAGAAATATAAAATAAACAACTAAAAAAAGAAAGAAAGAAAAAAAACCCAAGTTTGCTCACATGAGTCCACTCTTCAATAAAGCATCCCATTGATCTGGCTTATCTGTCAGGGGGGAATGTAATACCTTAATAATAAAGCTGTTTCATCAATGCACAAAGTAACAGTTAAGCATAGATTCATAGCTACCTGATGACAACTATGTGATAATTAAATATTAATGTCCCACACGAATGCAATTTGGAAAAACAAACTGAAATTAAATAATACATATCATGAGGCTAAAAGGGAAGGTGAGCTGATGATTCACCAGCGGAAGCCAAACACAAAACTCCTCCCACTCTTGGGAGAGCCAGGTGGAGAGAAGCATCATCTGGGTCATTGTAGTATTGTTAATATCTTTGCACCATTTGACAAATGAAAAATTTCCCCCTTTTCCAATTCTTCCACAGAAGGTGTGGGAAGACCTATAGCATCGTCAATAAATCTGCACTGTGTACTTCCAAAGAGCATCAAAGCCAGCATTTCACAATATGTGATGGAGCCTTTGGTTTTTTTTTTTTCACATTTTTGAAAGTGGAAAGAGAATTGACTTAGGTGGTTCATTGGTGGTTTTAGTTAATGAGGAATGTCCAATTGTGTATGTTGATTTAGGCAAGTGAAAAATCCATACGTGTGGGAATGTCAGATGTGAGATAACTATACCTCTGCTTGTGGACCGCTTTCTGGCAATCTTTTGGCACTTTCAACCTCAAGTGATTAAACTGGTGTTCTTTGTTTATCCTTTGTCCATCTGAATTTATGATTATCTTTTATAAGACTTTTCTTTCAGATTTCTTTCCCTCACCCCCGCCCCGTTTCTCAATTTCTCCATTAGAGTTCAATGGTGCTTTCTCACCATTCAAATCTATATCTAAATCCCCTTCCCAGGCAGTGGGCAAGTTGAAGAAAATTTTGTGTACTTGCCCAGCAAGACTGAGCACCTAATAGACTTAGTGTGCAGAACTGGCTAGAGACTGGAGGAAGTAATGCATTTGATAGCTCTTAATAGTGAACACTGAGACTATATAGGGGTGTGGCAATGCCATGTAACATGAAGAACTATATGGTGTCATCTGAGGTTACATATGCTACAGGACCACCTTGAGGAGCCAACCTGAGAACTATTGTGACACTGTGGATGACTATGAATAAAGTGGTTCACTTTTGGCCTAAAAGCATTTCTTGAAGGAATATACTGTTTCCCTTAAGAAGAGTTTGAGTGCTTAAAATGCTCTATAAAATTTATTATGCGTATTGGATGTGGATAATATTACAGACATCCCACCAATGTTCTCTGGGTTTTTGTATCTCTTTTTGTTGTAACTAGATGTCAGATTCACTTGTGACAGTGAATTGATAATGTCATGGCCATATTTCATTGTTGCATTTCCTTGAGTTTTCATTCATCCACGTTAGGTGTGTAACACCATCATTGTAAACACCTCCCATCTCCCCTGGTTCCATTATTACCATTCTACAGTAAAACGTGAGTGGCCCTGCCCACAGCTGTTTACCAAAGCCTGGCATTCTTGTTTGGTCAGACTGTCAGTGGTGTTCTGCTCTGAGATCACGCTTGTTTCTTGCTTTACCCAAGCACAGATGGTGACTGAATAATAGCAATGAAAGAAAGAAAAGACCTGCCCAGAACCACAGGCACAAGTCACAACAGGGCCTTGAGAGAGCAGCCTGTGGCAGGAAGCAGCCTTCCAGCCCCCACCTCCGCACTCAGCTCAGCCTTCTGCATGGAAGGAAAAATCACACCCAGGAAAGAGGCCCTGGCTTCCTTCTGTTTAAACTCTCAGCTATTATTCTAAAAGACTATTATTCTAAAGAAAGCATGCTTTTGCCCTTCAAGCTTTCTCAGGCCCTGCTATTGCTTGGGAACGAATGCAAGCATTCTCTGCAAACCGTCTTGGGGGCAGGTGACAAATACATCTGTATGCTTTAGAAGGCAGACCCACCCCGTGTGTCCCCTCTCACCAGATGTGCAGACAGCTGAGGGTAGCAAACAGAATCCCTGTAACGAAGGCCAAGGGGATGGCGAGAAACACCGTCAGGAACTTGTAGATCACATATTTGCTGATTTCAAAGAGGGCATGGCTGCAGATCCACACTTTGTCAAAAGAGTGTGTAGTCTCAGGTTCTGCAATCAGATCCTCGAAGCCTAGCTGCAGAGAGACAAGACACAGGGACCCATGCTGTCACCCAACCTGTCTGGAGGGGCGGGGACCGGGGGGGGCAGAGGCACTAGAAGCAGGGAAATCTGTAGGAAAGACGTGGCTAGAGTAGCCCCAGCTTTTCTTAGGGTGGCGGTGGTTACACAGGAGTTGGGACAAACATTCCTGGTTGTGTAGGGAGCCTGAGAGTTGTGTGTCCGGGCCAACGGGGTGCCAATAAGACCAGTGGCCACTGTTGGGGAGGAGTTGAAGGGGCATCTTCCTGCAGAGAGCCACGGACCCACAGCAGCCTCCAGCCTAGGTGACAGCTGGCCTGAAACTCACCTTCAGATGCGAGTTGAGCCGGTGAGGATCCCGATCATGACTCGAGTCCACATACTTCTCGGGATCTGCGTATTCGACACCACTGTGGTGGCTGTAGGCGTCATCGGCCATGAAGAGCTGCACGTCGGCCTTCTCGGTCTCTAGCCCCATCGTGGCTGGCGCTGGGAGAGTGCTTGCCAGAGCCCCAAGGAGCGCGGGGTAGCAAGCAGCCCGATGAGTCACCTCCAGGCTCGGTGGAGCTGAGTAAAAGGGACCTCCTGGGACACTTGGCTAGCAGTTCAGACCAGGGTGCTTAAAGGCAGGCGGATTGGCCAGGGAGATGTTTGAACTGGAGGATGCAGGGTAAGGAATAGGAAAGTCCTCATTCGTCTCCTGGTTCGTTTCGTGTCTTTGGCACCTGCTCCTCAGAGCTATCTTGAGAGAATAAGATGTTAATTCATGCAAAACTTTTATTTGGTCCCACACTCACATTAGGCATCCAATCAGCATTGTTGCTGCATAGTGAGGCTAGGAGCCAAGCATACTGATGGCCAGGTGAGGGACTCACACCAGCCCCTCAGTTTTCCCAGAGTTGGCTATGTGAGACTTTTATTCTAGGAGTTTGCAGCATCATACCTCAAGGAGCAGTCTGCTCTTTCCCCTCCAAACTACAACTAATTCTCGATTTTCCCTTGAGTCGGGATTTTGGTCAAAGAACAGACAGATCTTCAACACCCTCTTAGGAGCAGCGTAAACAGAAGCATAAAACCATGTCATGATACAAGGACGAGCCAGCTGATCATTCTCCGAAGACTTTCAGAAGGGATGAGTTGGCGTAAAGTTTACCAGCTGGTAAACTTACACATTTGCTTTGGGGAAACAGGAACTTAGTGAATATAGATTTAGAACGATGCTTGCAGCTTGCCCAGGGTCCAAGGGATAGTACCAGCTGCACATACCAAATCCGCCGTAGGAATTGGATTCGAAGGGTTCTTTGGAAAAGAAAACTCTATATTGGGAATAATAAAAGTTACAAAAGCAAAACAAACAAAAAATTGGAGCCAAATGGGGAACATTTTGGAGCTAAAATTCTATATCTCTTATAGTTAAATAAAAACAGTGTATCTTTGGCTACTGCAGTGTGTGGACGACAGTGGGGTAGCAATGCAGAATGTCACAGGGTTGAATCCCAGGACCTGGAGGCCCCTCCTCTCTCTCATGTAGTCTTCTTACTCAAACCTCCGGCTACCCCTGCATTTAGACTTATCCTTCTTGGTTTTGTTTAAGTTCCTTCGAATTCAAAGGCCTTACACTTTATGGTTTTTTGGTACTTCACTCTCCTGCATTCATCCAAACAGGCCAACTTTCTGAGAATCAGATAGGGTCTAGATCAGTGGTTCCTAACCAGTGAGTTGTGACCCTTCCACCAAGGGTCTCTTAAGACCATTGGAAAACACAGATATTTACATTATGATTCATTACAGCAGAAAATTACAGTTATGAAGTAGCAACCAAAACAATTTTATGGTTGTGGGCTCACCACAACATGAGGGACTGTATTTGAAGGGTAGCAACATTAGGAAGGTTGAGAACTACTGGTCTAGATGCTGCCTCCAGAAGGCAGGACTCTGCAGGGGAAGCCGTCATGCTGATACCAGGATATGGAAGAGATAGTTTACATCCAATTAATCTTTTGTGAAGCTTACATTTCCTCAAAACTCTAAGATCGTTTATGAAAAGAAGAAAACCACATAGCTGCAGTCTGGGTGGTGACTGAACATCTGGCATAGGGCCTTCGTCCCTTCCAAGTCTTTGGAGTACCTTCACATTTCTGTGCAGTTATTAGGGCAAGTGATAGAACCATTGCAAATAACTGCAGAAGTTTTCAGGCAGTAGAGATAGGAGGCCATTAAGAGGTGAAACTAACATGCCTTTTATTGGGCAGTTTCAGTTACAGATTCATTTGTAAAATTATAGGTATTTATTTTTTAAAAGATGTTCTGAAGCTGAAACTAAAAACAGAACCTGTCCATATTTGGTGAATGCCATATAGAATTTAAAAGAAGAAGAAGACTCACGTGTTGACTTACTGAATATTATCCCTTTATCACTGTTTGGAACTGGATGACACTCTTATTTTAATGACATTCTGGCCCATTTCACTATTTTAATCTAAATCTTTTTAAAGCATTGCTATAAAAATGATTTTGTATATCCTACTAGAATATTCTTAGACTGTGACAGCTGCTATTGTCCTCAGGGGGATTAAACTAGCACAATTCCCATAGCAAAGATGGTCCTATCCCTGCTAACCTCAATAGATTTTCCAAGAAAGAAGAAAGTAGAGGAGATGCACCAGAGTGGAATCCCAATCATACCTTCCAGAGTACCCTCCCACGAGCCTCACAAGCATATTCACTATAAGGAAAGGAACATAACATTTTATATTAAATCCATGCTACTGCTTTCATTTTCTGGCTATCGCATGCCACGGCTTCTAATAAGACAGAGTTTTAGATGGCATATTAAAAGAACGGCGGAGTACAACTTGATCATAGATTAGTATTTGTGAGATAGGATTTTGTTCCTTCATTTTTTCCCCATCACATTGTGTAAGAAAGAAGTTCTTTTTCTGGGTTATTTTACTGTGTTTGTGAAAATGAATATGAATGATCAGTTTTCTTCTCAAATCACACCTATCTTCCAGTGCCCTGCATCGTTCACATACAGCATTAATTATTGGTTATTCAAGGAGAGAAGAATTTCATGGTAACTAAAGCGCTTGGGTTAGAGGAGGCTTGCTCAACCTCCACATTATTGGCATAGTCAGCCAGATCATCCTGTGCTTTGAGGGCTTGTCCCATGGACTGTACAGTGTTTAGCAATGTCCCTGGCTTCTGCCCCACTAGCTGTAGATAATATTGCCCAGACATGACAATCCCAAATGTTTCCAGACATTGCCAAATGTCCCCTGAGAACCCAAGTCACCTTTCCCTGCCTTTCCTGGGTCTGAGAGCCTCTGATTTTGACACTATTGAATAATGTCACGTGAATGAGAAAAATGGAGGCCTCCCTGTGTATTTAGGAAGCCCATGGTTAAGACAAAGTTTCGAATCGTATTAATAACTTATCAGGAACTCCAGTTCTTTATTGTGAAACAGCTTCATGTCTATAAAAACACTAAGTTCAGCATAAAATTACATATACAAATATACAAAAAGTTAATCTTGGAGCTGGGCAGTGGTGGAGCACATCTTTAATCCCCACACTGGGAGGCAGAGGCAGGCAGATCTCTGTGAATTCAAGGTCAGCCTGGTCTACAGAGTGAGTTCCAGGACAGCCAAGCAGCCAAGGCTACACAGAGGAAAGCCTGTCTTGAGAAAAAGAAAGAAAGAAAGTTAAGCTTAATGGTTTTGTCTATTCTTTAACATTTTCAAAGTAACCAGTTATTAAAATTCCAATGCAACATCAGTCATGCATTTCCATCAGGAGACTCCCAGGAAGCAACTTCCAAATCTTGTCTGTTTGCCAAAACTCCTGTATTTTCTTCACAAAGGCATGGCTTGTTTAGATGATTAAATCTGGAAAATCATGGATTAGAGAATGCCTTGATTCTTTATATTTCATCTTAAGACCGTAAGAAATCAGAGATCTTGTGTAAATCCCACCTTTTGAATAATTTCCCAAGTTTTATGTGACTTTAATTGGGGAATCTATGTCCTTGTTAGAAGAACAGTGAGGCATCTGACGATCAGGTTTTCATTTCACTGTCACAGGGACAAAGCTTGAGAAATTTGAAGACACTGTTGCTTCCTGTTTGAACTGAACTCTGCAAGGCACAATGGACTTCGAATAAAGAATTATTCAAATGGCTCTTTACATTTTTTTTCTCACACCTTTTCTTCTCTTCCTCACTTTATCCTTTCTCTCCCTCCCTCCAACCATCCCCCATCTCCTAACAATATACTGAACCCCGTCCCCTGCCTGAAGTTTAAAGGAGCAGATAAAAAAGTATGGGCCATTAAAGTTAGTTCTTCAGTTACCACACTGGGGAAGTGGTGCCAGACACTTAATGAAAATTTCCCCAGTTTTCTTTTTTTCTTATATGCTGCTTGTCTTTTTCTCCCTGTTCCAAGAAAAGTAAGTTTTGCATCAGTGAACCAGGAATTTCTGATTTAATATTGAGACACAGTAGCTTGTTTATAATTGGTGCCAGCTTAACATTTTGTCTGTTTCAAAAGGGACCTCCCCTGCCCAAAAAATGTTGTACACTAGAATGCTGAGAACTGCATTTTATGTGGGAATGCCTGGCTCTTAGAAACAACAGGAGAAAGAGTGTCTGCTTTAGAAGTCTGTATCACCATTGATGGTCATAGGATAGGTCACTCTCATTCAGAACAATGCAAGATGATTAATTTTAGCATTATTTTATCCTGTTTTCCATAAGTAAAGGATGTTCCTGTTTACCCTTCTAAGTATCTCATTGATTTCTGGAGAACTGTGTATATTAAATAGTCATCTCTAAAGGACTTGGATGTTTTATCTTTCCGGAACATGAAGTAGGAACTCATTAACCTACGGTGAGCACTAAATTTAAGTTCACTTTTAAGAAGCCCAGTTTTCTCTATGTGCAGGTGGGATCCCGCTTTCTGCAACACTGGGTGTTGTCTTTTCCGAAAATTAACAATGGGTCATGAAGTTGTTTTCTTGATTTGAGGTTAAACAGTTTTGTTATATTTATTTACTAATTTTATATGTGCATGCCACGGCCTATCTATGGTGGTCAGAGGACAATCTGAGGGGCTTGGCATCTCTTCCTCCACAATGTATGTTCCAGGATGGGAATCTGGTTGTTAGATTGGGTAACAAGTGCTTTAAACCACAGAACCATCCACAGCGCTTGACTTAAGATTTTATTTTAGACAAACATCTCAGATTTCAGGCTTGTGTCGTGTAATAATAATAATTTTTCTTTGTGTGTGTGTCCATGTGTGTGCATGCATGTGTGTGCTGTATGCATGTCTGTGTGTAGGTACACTTGCCTCTATGTGAACTTGTGGAGGCCAGAGATTGGGACCTACTACCTTCCTCTATTGCTTTTCACTTTGTTCTTTTGAGATGGTGAACCTGGAACTCACCATTTTGGCGAGACAGGCTAGCTAGTCTTTCAAGATCCACCCATCTTTGCCTCCCTAGCCCTAGGCTTATGATGCCCAGATTTCATATGGCTGCTGGGATCTGAACTGAAGTTTGAATGCTTGTACAGCAAGCAGTTTACCTCTATGTAGGTTATGTCCCCCTTGCAGTGATCACATAGGACACAAGATCAACTTAAGGAAGAGCTGACTTTGGCTCACAGTTAGAAGGTAATGTCTATGGCGGTGAAGAAGACATGGTGCAAGGAATTTGAGGCAACTGGTTACACTGAGTCCACAGCAGGGAAAGAATGATGAATGCTGTGAATGTGTGATGAATCTCACATTCGCCATTTTACTCAGCCTGGGACTGCAACTCATGGAATGGTCCTGCCCACAGTTAAGATGGAGCTCCCTACTTCAATTCACCTAATCTAGATAATCTCTCTGGGGCTTGCCCAGAAGTTCACCCAATCTATTCATGCCTTACAAACATGCCCTGAGGCGTACATACCTCCTAGGTGATCCTAGATCCAGTCAAGTTGACAGTCAAAGCCACCATAGCATGGACGCATCTCCCCACCCCCTTGTTTTCTATTATTTACAGATACTTTTCAGCTTTCATTTAGAATTAATGCCAATTTGTAAAAATTACATGTCTAGTGTACATTAGCTAAGATAGGACAGGGCAACCCCACCCGCCCCTCACAGTTTAAAGGATGGCAAAGAGAAAAGAAGATGGCAAGAAAAGTTCCTTTTAAATTTTAACCTCATCACCTATTTTCAACAGAGAAATACAGTCACAAGTACAGAGTGCTCCCACCTGACTCCTGTAAAGGATGCCCATTAGACATCCTTCAGCTCATAAAGGAATCATTTGTGAGCCAAGAGTAAAGGGAATCCAGTTCTGCTGGGCAAATAGAAGTCTGGGATGCAGCCAAGAGGGCTGGGCAGAAGAATTTTTAGATTAGGTTTTCCTCTCAATAAATATCTGGGAAGAATTTTGGTTCCAGAGTTTGTTACTTTTTAAATATATCTGTATATTTCTATTCCTTAGTGTCATGAAACTGTAAGGCAGATTTTTATAATATGTAAAGGCATACAAATAGGAAATCTAGGTGTCTGTATTTATTCTTTGTGGCCCTCAAAAGCATAGTTATCCCTCAAACCACCTGCCAAATGCTTGTTAAGTTCTCAATCTCTCATTTAAAACAGCTCCAGGATTGGATAGAAAAGGAGATAAAAATGAGGTTTTTCTGTTATATTTCCTACAGGACTATTGAGAGTCGTATGTGTGTTGATAAGGCAATGTTTCTCTAGTTAACCAATTAGAAAATGTATGCAAATTGTACTGTAAAGTAGTTTTAGTAAATGCTTGTATTTTCTTTTTGTAAGGAAAATAAGAAGGGGGAGAGGAGGAGGAAATCATTGGAGAATTAAGAACAGGCAAAAGTTAGGAGAAACACCAAAGTTCTCATTGGAATAGCATTTGTTTCTATAAAGCCTGTATTTATATTGCCATTTCACTTTCAGGGAGTGATAATAATTGTTTTCAAACAGAATTGCTTCTCCCTATAGTGAGTGAATGTGAAATTCGGATTGTCACAACCAGTCTCTAGTCATTCATGTAATTACTCAGTTTAATAAAAAGCACATCCTTTCCCTATTAAAAACCATTGTCCTTGGGAGCTCTTGGATAAACAGGACACTGGAAATAAACCTAGATAGTAAAACAACTGTTGTCCTGAAAGACTGCGCACTGCTTTATTTGGAAGCAGTAGAATTTGCAGAATGTTGCTGTAAAGGGCATGTTACTCAAATGACTTGGCTCTGAAGACTTTTATTATGAAAGCAAAGTATTTTCTGAAGGAGTAGAGCACAATTAGCTAAATGTTTGGGTCAAAAAATAGAGTTATTATTTTATAATTTTGGAAAAGCTTTGTCTATTTCTCTGTTGTATTGTAATTTTTTTGTGTGTGTGTGTGAGACAGGGTTCCTCTATGTAACTCTCACTGTCCTGGAACTCACTATGAAGGCCAGGCTGGCCTCAGACTCACAGAGATCTGCTTGCCTCTGCCTCCTGAGTGCTGGGATTAGAGGTGCATGCCGCCTTGCCCAGCTTCTATTTATTTTCTTCTTCTTTTATTATCAGCCTTCTTTTATTAAAGCTTCATTTATTAAAGCTTTATTTTCTTCTTTTATTATCAGCCTTCTTTTATTAAAGCTTCATTTATTAAAGCTTTATTTTCTTCTTTTATTACCAGCCTTCTTTTATTAAAGCTTCACACGAGAGAAACATTTAATTCTGTCCTTCTTCTTTCCTTTGTCCTTCTTCAGGGTCCCTGTTTCTTCCTAAGACGTTGCTTTTCCAATCATAGTCTGGCCAAGTCACAACATCTCAGAGTTGGGAAGAACTTAGAACCTTAGAGCAGTGCCCTTCCTACCATGCCCTATTATATGCTGTGCTGAAATATCACAACAATGAGAAGCTAGCTCATAAAGCAAACCAAAGAGAAGGTTTTAGAAAATTCTGTTACTTTGTGTCAGCATCTAGCTATGTACAAAAAGAAAAGCTATCTATCTATCTATCTATCTATCTATCTATCTATCTATCTTATATATCTATCTACTATCTACCTATGAATCTATCATCTATTTTTTAATTCTGCCTTTGCTTTTCAAAGAACATAAGTAATAAAGTTCAGCTTCCAGTTTGTGAAGGTGAGTGTTCTAGCTAAGCTACTTCATTTATTTCAGTTGTTCTTCGTGTGTCATGGTTTCCAATCTTATGATCTCCTTTCTTTTGTAACCTATTCCAATGGGTCAAAAATCAGACTCAAAGTAAAAACACTTGGTCTGGGTCTGAACAGCTAGGAGTAACATCATAAGATTATCTCACTTTCTTTTTATTGCTCTATAGACTGGCTTTTGGTTGCCCATTATAGTTTTGATTCAAATCAATCTGGTGGAAACTTAATCTCTGTTTTCTCTTACTTTAGTTAGGTCACACTACAAATGTGATATTAGTAGTTTATGCCTATGTCTTAAGAAGTCAGTTAAGGCATTTCTCTTAAATTTCATCACTTTCTGGGTTATTGTCTTGCTTGTGATGCTGTGTCGTACACATTTCTTTCCCGTCAGTCTGCTTACATGTTTACCCATAGTCACTGATGGAAGATGATTCAATGGAAGGTAGAATACATTAGAGTTGAGAAGAGTTACGCAGCATTCCAATTTGATTGCTAGATATACTATCTGTGTGCCGACAGCTTCTAAATGTAAAATTCTACCTGTGCTCTCAAACTTCAAAGATATATGCTGTTGATAACCTTGCTATTTCAAATTTCATGTCTAGAAATGCTAGCATTTAGTTTCTATCCCCAAATCAACTCTCTATCGCTCTGATAACACAGTTGGTTGAAATTTAAACTAAGGAATCAATTTTAATGTCCACAAGAAGCTCATTGCTCCCTGATCCATGGGTCTGTTAGTTCAGTCTCCCAAATCTGAATTCCAAGTTTCCACCTTCTTCCATTTGGCTTCTTCTTCCTGGTCTCAGTTCAGATCACCAAACCAGCTCTCACAAATTGCTTCCTCCACCCAAAATCCAGTGGCCCTTGCAACATACACAGATGAAAACATATTCTTATTAGACATATTATATATGCATATAAAAGGGACCAGATCATAAATATACAGCTCGATGGATTATCACAGAGAAAATTTATTCTATACCCTCTATTCAAATGAAGACAGAATGTCACCAAATGTAGAAGCTTATTGCATGCCCATCTTTGTCACTCTACCCTCCTCTCTTCATTCATGTAACTCTAAGCCTAAACTTTCTTTTTTAAAAAATTATTTTATTTGAATTAGAAACAATATTATTTGAATATCAATTTCATGTCCCTCTCTTTCCCATTCTCCCATTCCCCCCAACGACTTCCCCATCCCACCCCCATCCACTCCCCAGGGAGAGTGAGGCCTTCCATGGGGATCATCAAAGTCTGTCACATCATTTGGGGCAGGGCCTAGGCCCTCCACTGTGTAGTTAGGCTGAGAGAATATCTCTCCATGGAGGAATGGGCTCCCAAAGTCCATTTGTGCACTAGGAATAAATGCTGGTTCCATCACAAGAGGTCTCTTAGACTGCCCAGGCCTCCTAACTGTCAACCGAGTTCAGGGGGCTGCTCGAACTCACAACCTTGCCATCACCCACACATATATGGCTGTATAAGTACTGCACTCTAACCGATTGTGCCACTGGAGCATAAGCCTAAACTTTCATATAACACATTATCTTTATCTGCTTAAATATATATATATATATATATATATATATATATATATATATATACACATATATATATGAATAGTTTTGCTCACTTTTCTTTTCTCTTTTGTTTAGATCACTTCAGAACCTACAACTGTAAAATTCACCTATGTTGTGTATCAGAGTGGCATTTTCATTTTATCTTATGCCATTGTTATGTAGCCTGCTATTGTATGAACAAACAGCAAATTATTTTTCCATTTCAAAAATGTTGAAATGTTGGTGGTTTCCTGTTTGGGGTGATAAGACATACTACTTTATTGACATTTCTGAATATGTTCTTTGCTGAAGATCTATACACATTTATTGAGATATAAAGTTGAGAAGATTTTGTTAAGGGACAAATGTATTCAATTGTAGTGACACAGGAACTTACATCTTCACTGTCTTAATGATGACTATGAGATTAGGGGATGACTAACTGCACACAAAATTCTGATTTTTAAAGTTATATGATTTTGAAAACTTACAAATATTAGATACTTCAACAGCACAGAAGACATTAAGGTTACCTATGTCTAGAGTAAAAAGTGAAACATTCCTGTTATTTTATAGAGCTCATGTGGTAGATGAAAAACAGGATCTAGTGCTGACTTGAGACAGATATTCATGCCGAAGGACGGACTGCTCACTGGCAAACATCATAGCAAACACGAGAGCCAAAATAATCAGCCTTACTTAAATATCCTTTTGGGGAATGGAAAATGCATTCTCATTCTACTTCCTTCCTTGGAAGAGACAATATGAATGTCAGAAAAGCCATATTGCCTTACAAATAGCTTTTAATCTAGCTTCTGAGCCAGCAGATTTGGTTTTTGAATTAAGACATTCTCTCTCCCAATTCTTCACTTATGACCCTATTTCTCTTGCCTTTTCAATCTCTTCATTCTAGTTTTCACCTGTTGGCTGCCATCTGGAGACGTGGTTATTCCTTTTACCTTAACCACACAGAACTTGAAAGTAAAAATCCATTGCACATACAGATATCTATGGTTTTGAGGCACTGTGGTGGTGGAGGAGTAGGTGTCTAAGTCTGAGTGATGCTGGTTAACCTTCATGCTGTAAACCTAGTGTCAGTCTGTCTTCAGATTCAAACTGAAGAAGTTTGAAAGTGAAAAGTGACATTTGGTAACTACATCAGATGAACGGCCTGCATGAAGATTGTCCTGGGGAAGCTGGTGCTGTTGCTGCCCTAGTGTAGTAAGTGTCTACATCCTTTTCCTCCAGGGGTGGGGCATGCTGGATCCTCTAACCTGTGTGTCTTAAAGAGGCGAGGATTTTCAAGAGAGCAAGGAGAGGAGAAATCCCCTCCTAATTATTATATAGAAGAAATAACATGGGGCATTTTAACTGTTACTCAGCTGCTTTTATCCTTGCATTCTCATGGTGAAAGGGCATAAAATTAAACACCATAGCTCTAGAAATCCATATTTAAGACATTATATGTGTCACTGATGCTTTTTCTCTGAGTACGTTTACATTTGATCTTGTGAATAATTTAGTGAATTGGGTACTGTTGTGCTTAGATGAAGAACCGATGCTCTGAAGGGTTTTTAGGTTTGACAAGCCTCTATGGTTATTAAATGTTAGGTCCTGATGTAAGCCCAATATCTAGTCTCTAGGCCAGCCAGAGATGCATTGCCTGAATTTGAAAGGAAACTTGTCCTAAAATATTTAAGGCATGTTTCCTTCTGTGATATGCTACATTTTAGTTTTGATACAAGCAAGGTGTTATGATTCAAGAAACAGTTCAAGGCTAGAACTCACCAGCCCTTCATCCCATGCATGTGGAATGGTCATTCTCAAACATTGTCCTGTAATATGGTTCCCTGACTGCTAAAATTATCTTGAACAGTCTTGTTTTAATTCTCTCTAGGCAGACTATGATGCTATGTAAGTTATGGCAGTCTATCCAAAATAGCATTAATTTCCAGCTGTGGTTAAAATGTATTTCAAAGGAAAATACCAAGTAAATTGTGTACCCATTAACTGCCTAGGATTATAGTTTAGTGAATTTTTTGGTTGATGATGTAAGAAAGGTCGAATTAATAAAAGAAAGAGAGTTGGAGTTTAATAGGACACTGTTATTCTTCACATATGAGGTAACTTGTTAGCAGATAACATAATTTAACTGTGTCACAGAGTTTCCTTTGCTATGATGAAACACCATGGCAAAAGCAGCTTGGGGAAGAAGGGTTTATTTGTCTTATACTTCTAACAAAGGAAAACGAGGGGAAACTGGTGGACAATGTTCTAACTCAGTGGGAGTGGCACATGCCTTTTTGAGAGGAGTGGTTGACCTGGAGAACTGGCCAGGAAACCAGCCACCCACGTGGCTGCAGGTTTTTTTGAACAGCTCTGAACTGCTTCAGAAAAAATAAGAACTGAAAAAGCCAAGAGAATGTATATGCCTTACAAGTTCAAAAGAATGTGCTAAGTGAAGCTTGGGTTCTACTCAAAAAATAATAGACACATTTAACTTCCTTTAAAAACCAATTTATTGAGCAAAAACTTCACATACAAGATAATTTCTTGCCAATCTAACTGTTTTTAGGCTATTCACAGAGCTATGTAGCTGTTATCATAGTAGAGTTTAGAATGCTTTAACTATGTGGCTCTACTGCTTAATTGCATACGCTGCCTGTCTTGTAGAACATTTCAAATACCCTCTGAAGAGAACCTGCACCTATTAGATATTATGTCTTGACCAGTTCCCATTCAGCCACAGCATTCCTGAGCAACCGTTAAGCTGTTCTCTGCCTCCACAATTTGCCTACTCCAGGCATTTAATATAAACAAAATCATGTAATTTATGATGGTTTGTGTGTGGCACCTTTCACTTAGCACAGTTTCCCAGGTCTTTTCTTGCTGCATCATAAAGTCAGCACTATTCCCTGTGTTCCCGAATATCATCCCTCTCAATCGTGTTGTCTACCCATTGGTTAATAAAAATTTGGATTACTTGGCATTTTGGTTATAATTAATTATGCATAATAATTGTAATTAATATTGTTGTGAACATTTGCATGCAAGTTTCTGAATAGATATGTTTTCATGGCACTTGGATCTGTACCTAGGTTTGGAGTGCTGGGTCCTACAGGGACTCTGTGTTTAACCTCTGGAGAAGCTGCCAGACTGTTCTGCAATTTGATGAAATCACTTTTTCATTTTTCACTATTTATGGCAGTGTCCGAGAACACCTGCTTCTGCACATCTCTGTTAATATGTGCTTTTATCTGTCTTTTTTGTATGCACACTAGTGCATGTGAAATGGTATTTACATGTTCTTGAAACATAATTATCACTTTCTTTTATTTTGATTCAAGATGTTTGCCTCTATATGACATTTGGACTTTTAAATTAAAAGTTTAAGAGTTTTAAACTAAAACTTTTTCTTTTCCTGTGTAATTTTCAGCTTATTTCACATGACTAATAACTCCTAGTACGTCTTTTTGTTAAATTTATCACATGGCCATTGAGTTACAGTCACAGCCTTTCTAATTGTATCTGCTCTAGAGCTAATGTACTTCATAGCTTTGCTTCATAAAAGGTTGTAACTTGCACAGAATCATTTGTGGCTCCTATCTTGAGACCCTTGTCAGTGGCACATGCCTGTAACATTTGGAAGGTTGAGGCAGAAGAATCATTGTGAATTCAAGGCTAGCCTGGGTTACACAGTGACTTCCACACTTGCCTAGGACTGAATAAGATCCTGTCTGAAGCAACAACAACAACAAAATCATGTCTGAAGAATCTGTAATTGAAGTTAGATGGAGTAATTATTTCAAGAGATATATAGGGACAAACCATTTTTTGCCAAGTAAATAGTTTGTCATATATTTGCTCATGTATTTATAAAAATTGATAAAGTACATGATTGTGGCATCTAGCTGGTGAGATGTTTATATCACACTGGCTTTGTTTAAAAGTAGTGTTAGTATTTATAATTTACATTATAATTTATACTCTGGAAATCACATTCCATGAAGCCTTTTAAACTGTAGTGAAGAAGGCATTTTCTGTCGCCTTATAAGCTTACAGAGGGTCACATGCCTCCTTCCAAATCTTTTCAGAGACTGTTAAAAAAGGAAGAAGGATATTGCTGTGGACTTCTTCCCAGCCCCTCCTGTTTCATTTTATATAGCTTACTTTCCTTTTTGTGCTATTTTTGACACTAATTTGGGAGCTGATTATATCTAGAAATTTTGGCAGGGTCCTGAGGGTGGTGGGACATGTACTGGATCCCTAAGCACATACTCCGTGTAACTTCAATTCCAGACTCTGGAGTGATGTGATTTGTTGTTGCTGTTGCTGTTGCTTTTAAGACAAGATCTCACTCTAACCTAGGGAAGCCTGCAAATGTAATCCAGGCTAGCCATGAACTCATACTGATGCTTCTGTCTTCCAGTGAGTGCTACACCAAGCCTACTTCCTTACTTCTCAAAAATTTTAGGAGCTCTCAGTTTCTCTTCCTTCCTTCCTTCCTTCCTTCCTTCCTTCCTTCCTTCCTTCCTTCCTTCCTTCCTTCCTTCCTCCCTCCCTCCCTCCCTCCCTCCCTCTCTCTCTCTCTTTCTTTCTTTCTTTCTTCTCCCTCTCTATCCCTTCTTTCCCCCCTCTCTCCATTTCTTTCTGTTTTGTTTTTTTTTTGTTTTTCTTTTTTTTTTTTGCAACAGGGCTTTTCTGTGTAGCCCTGTCTGTCCTGGAACTCACTCTGCAGACCAGGCTGGCCTTGAATTCACAGAGATCCACCTGCCTCTGCCTTCCAAGTGTTGGGAGGTGTGTGCCAGCACAACCCAGCCATTTATTTCTTTTAAAGCCATTATTTTATTTATTATTTGGGGATGTCATGCACATGTACAATGTATTTAGATCCTATCCGAACCTCTAATTCCCCACAGACCGCCCACAACATATCCCCCTGCCTACTTCATGCCTCTCTTTTTCTGCTTTTTAAATTTCTCACTGAGTCCATGTAGAGCTGCCTATTTGTGCATGACAGATAGGTGTGGGCTCATCCACCAGAGCATGGGCAGCCTACTACTGGTGCCAACCCCACCGACAATGACCCTTCCTTCTCAGGCAGCAATCAGCCTCCAGTAGTTCCTCAGCTAGGTGTGGGGTCTCCTATACCCTCTCCTGACCACATTGGGATTCTGACTGGCTTGATTTTGTGCTGGTCACCATAGATGCTGTGGGTTCATGACTGCAACAGGATGCAATGCCCAGAGGACAGTGTATCCAAGTCCCCTCCTTACCTTTCTGCTCTTATGTTTACTCCATGATCTCTTCAGAAACGTTCCTGGAACATTGGATTGGGGGAGTTGATAGACATGGCCTATTTAGGGCCACAGAATCACAAATTATCCCCAAGACTTTCACTGGGCCATCCTCCAAGTCCTAGTCATGTGCTTTTGATGGTTGCAGATCTGTGTGTGCCACAAGAGCTATCGGCAAGCTGTTTTCCAGTCTGAGATAGATTTCCCTCTGTTCTGCAGTCAAAGCCTACAGTGGTTTTCAACAGTTTGGTCTAATCAATAGCTAGGAAATGTAATCCACCCAGAAGCCCATCAACTGATGAATAGGTGAGGAAGATGTGGTCCATATACACATTGAAATTCTTTTCAGCTGCTAAAACAACTGAAATGACAAAATCACAAATAAATGTACGAAACTGGGGGAAAATTTCCCAAGTGAGGTAATGGAGGCTCAGAAAGACAAATACTGCATGTTTGCTCTTTCAGTTGGATCCTACCTTTGAATCTTTTGTTTCTGTGGGCTTAATCTGGAGTATGAGTGAAAGCCAGTAAATTAGGAAGGGGCCAATATGGGCTCAGGGAGCATTACGAGAAAGGAATAGTACAATATACATTAAACAAATATGGAGAGGAGGAATGGTCAGGGTGGAAACATGGAAGCCGGAAGAGTGTGGAGTGGGGGTGGATAAAAAAAGACAGGGTGAGGTGATGTTAACAAAACTGAAGCATATCTGAAAAAGCCATATAGAAACCTTTCTTGCAGCCCAATTAAAATCACAACAATAGAGGACAGTATAAAACATGTGATATGTGAGAAAAGGCGGTTAATGCTGCAACTTAAAGGTTTAGTGTGAATGGGGACAGGATGAGGGCAGGGAGTGGCTCAGCTAAAACTAAGGATATGTGAAAAGCCTTATGGAAACTGCTACTTTTTAGGCTACTAACACAATATAACGAACGAATGAATAAATGAATGGCATTTGAGTGGAGGTACCCTAACTGGGTAGACAATGCTACTTCCAGAAGACATGGTTTATTAAACAAAATCCCAGTGTCAGACACAGATACCTTCCTACAAGTTATTAGAGAGATCCTAGAGGTCTTCACAACAGCATGAGATTTTCATAACTTCTTAATTCTTTTGGTTAATATATTTTAAAACACCTTAAATTCTATTTCACTGTCAAAAGAAAATCCTAGTTCTGCCTCAATTGTGGCGAGAGTAGAATGTCAGGAAACTGGCTATTGAAGCATTGTGAGTGTTGCAAGTTGGTAAGCATACTGCAATGCTTATTTTGGCAGCCAAGAGGCAAAGCTACAGCTGTGGAATGGATTTTTCATCTTTGCAAGCCAAATATGGTCAGTTTTTAACTCTTACAATGTCCATCCATATACAGGCTTCTGTTTATAGCTTAACTTGGCTTCATCACGTCCATACATCGCTCCACAGGGGACAAACTGGAATTTTCTTTGCCCTTTGTGCTTCCTTCTGTCTTAGAGCTTAGCTCTCTAATCTGGAACCCAGGCTCATGATTAATTTGGCAAATAGAAGGTGTCCTTGGTAGATGGAGAAGGAGACAGGGACTTTTTGTTCTGGAAGGAAATGGGTAAAAAAATTTAAGGAAGGTTATTTTCTAGGGGAACCGATAATAGTGAGGACATTATCAGTCAGTGATTTAGAATCCAGGGAAAGGCGGGTGATGGAACCCACAAGCTGCCTGGAAATGATAGAACAAAGGGTGTGTTGGTGTCTGGGTGAAATAAGACAAGTTCCACCCTTCTTCCACCTTCTGCTCTTCTGCAAGTGTCTCCCGTTAGCTAAACTCAGGCAATGCACAAGGAGCATTGCCATCCTAAATGAAGATCTCAGGTTAGTTACCTGAGGTGCAAGGAAGACAAAGAATACAGCTGGGGAGCAGGTAGAAAATGCCCAGCTTAGGGAGAGCAGCAATACACTAGAAACTTAAGAGGTGGTGAGGATAGGAGAAAGTTGTTTTGTGACTGTGTCCCCAGAGTTCTAAAGGGACTGAGACCTGTGATGGAGTCAATGGTTGGGGTTCTCCAAATCAATGCTTTTAGAAAGAGGGACCCCTAGGAAGGCAATTGAGTTGGGATGGATACTGAGGGTAAAGACCTATGATGAGACGGTAGAGTTTAAAAGACACTTAAAAGACACCAGAGTGGTCTCTTTGCCCTGTGACAATGTAGTGAGATGGTGGCAAGGGCTAACAAATAGCATTGGAGTTCTTTAAGTATGTGCTGGAGACTTTAATGGCAAGTTACCTTATGTAGGAAAATTGGCAATGTCACAACTCTTTAGCAATGAAGAGTTCTAAGTTTGTACTGTGCTAAATGATACGCCTAATATTTGAGCAAGATGGAGAGACAGGCTGGTTCCAGAGCTGGATGGTGGTGTACCTTACAAAGTCTTCCAAGGCACAGAGACCATCATGGTGTTAGACACCAGAACTGCAAGGGTTTGGTGGTGTAACGCCCACAAAGGAAGAAAGAAAGTGTGCTTGCATTAGAGAGAATCATGGGGCCACTCTGTAATGGAGAGAGACAGAGACATAGGCAGGCAGACAGAGATAGATAGATAGATAGATAGATAGATAGATAGATAGATAGATAGATAGGTTTAGCAGCATAGATGAAAGAAAGTTGGCCTGAGGATCCCTGCTATGCTGAGAAGTGACTAGCCACAACCCACGGGGAGGTAGCTTTCCTTCCTTATGCTCTCTGCATCCAAATGTAAGTGGTGCCCAGCCTCCTTTTGGAAAGATGTGCTTAGAAGCAGTATAATTAATTACACTATGGGATGAGTAATGGGATGAGACAAGCAGGTTTTAATCTAGTGAGCTGGTCCCCTGAAGTGGGATAACTGTGAACTATAACGAGGAGTGGTGGTCTGGAATGGGGGTTAGAGAGGGGAGACATAAATGAAGTCAGCAGTGGCTGGAGGGGCCTCACACATGCTCTGCCCATGAAGCTTATCAAACAGTGGAATGTGGGGAAAATGTATGCCTTTGAGTATTTTTTTTTAATGTGACAAGATATATTTTTGCACTTAAAAATGATTCAGTGTGTTGTACTCAAGTCTAGAGAATGTAGTGTGCTGCAACCTGGAGAGAGGGGATCAAAGAGAATAACCAGGAGAAAGGTCACAGATCCATGCCAGCAATATGGGAGAGTGCTGAATCAAATCTCAGTAAACAAATACCTTGAAGGCGTAAAGGGGTTATCTGTCATTACATTTCCAGAACACTGGTTCATAATTTATATATTTTGCCAATGTGGAGGTTTTTTTTTTTTGTTGTTGTTGTTACACACACACACACACACACACACACACACACACACACACACACACGTGCACACACACACACACAAGGATTCTTTAAAATTATCTGCAAATGCAAATTTGATCACATGCTTTTGTTTTAGTGCCTCTCTTTGTGGGTGGTGGGTGCACTCTCTCTCTCTCTCTCTCTCCCTCCCTCCCTCCCTCCCTCCTCCTCTCTCTCTCTCTCTTTCTCTCTCTCTCTCTCTCTCTCTCTCTCTCTCTCTCTCTCTCTCTCTCTCTCTCTCTCTCTCTCTCTCCCACACATACACCCCGGCTGGGCTGTCTAGACATCTCTAAGGAATGATCTGCTTTTGACCCACCCCCCAGCACTGGAGTTATGAAAGTGCACCAAGTCCCGAAACTTGTATGCTGGGGCTCTAAATTCAGTTCTTTGTGTTTTCATGACAAACACATTATGGACTGAGCCATGTCTTTACTCCTAGTATCGTACTTTTGCTTGTAGCATGATAAATAAATGACCCAGAGACTGATACTGGGGTTCAAGCTTCAGGCTGAAGATCAGAAAAGCAAAGCACCTGGCCATGAACTCTTACTTTACCTCAGACTGATAGGTGATCCTGGCTCTACCAACCCTCAGACTGTAGCCTCTCCTCAGCATGTCTGTAGAATCCTGAGACTTCAATGTCTTCCTCTCCTCATGTGGCTAGGGAATGAATGCCTGATACTGAGACCTTTCTCCTGTCTTATATATCTCACTAATGCTTGGATTAAAGGCATGTGATCTCAGGTGCTGAGATCATCTTTGTGTGAGCTGTTTTCCTTTAGGACTGGATCAATCTTGTGTAGATCTGGGTGACCTTGGACTCACAGAGATCCATCTATCTCTTAATCCTGTGTCCTAGGATTAAAGATGTTTACCACCGCCTCCTAGCTTCTGGATGCTGGGAATAAAGGTGCATACCTGGCTTCTATGGCTTGTGGCTGACTTTGCTTTCTGAATCCTCAGGAAGTTTTAATAAATCATAAATAATATATCACCATATTTTCTTATTACAGGTTTATATGCTTTAGGATGTGATGGATGGTTAAACAGGGCAGCTCATGCAATCAGACCCTGGGAACAGAACATTTCCTGGTTATGTTCTTGCCTTCCCAGCTCTCCATAAACTAAGAGTTCCTTGCTTGAAAACATTTTGATTCTTATCAGTTAAATCACTTTTTGGCATGAACAAACTAAGAGTTCTCACATTAAGAAGGAAACGTATCATGAATTTTCACTTTATTAAAAAAATGTTTCTTTTTGAAACAAACTAAGTTTGTATCTTAATTAGCCCAGACTGGTCTGAAAATCAGTGTGTAACCCAGACTGGAACTCATGATGCTCTGTTTGGTTTACAGTTTTGCACGCTACATCAGGCTGATTTTCTTAACCCTTAATCAGGGTTAACTTTGATTAACTCATTTACTTGGGGTAGGGCTGCTTTTTTATGGGAATGTGGTGTGTGCTTACTAAGCCATGACAAGTAGGAAGATGCCATCATCATTTCAGCAGTACATGAATTGAAGAGGGAGGCATAGAGAGGTCAGTGTGTCTCCTGAATGAGGCTAGCCTACAATTTGTGAAGTATTCAATGTTTTCTGGAAGGAAGATTCTTTTGAATTGGAAATATCAGATGATCTGTGTACATGCTTTGCAAGATGGTTTCCGCTGTACCTCCTATGCTGGGGAGGGTTTGATGCTTTGCTTCTGATTATTGGCATTGTAGAATGGGCTATATTCTCTGCAGTTTGTTTCATGTTAACATGTTTTCCACTTTCTGCCTTCTGCATTGTGCATGCTGCAACCTGTTGTAAGCATTTATCTAAAAAGGATGCTTTATTAAACACTGGCATCATTCACTTTAAATACCTTAACAGGTAATTTTCCTAGGATATTTTAAATTTCTTGGGAACTTAAAAAATGATAAAGGGATATAAAAGAAAAAAATCCATTTCAAAGTTGGGGAACTTCAAGTCATTTGCAAATGGTTTTAGGTGACTATGGCCAAAAATGTTAGTTGGATACCTACACGTGACATAGTCCCTATTTACCTCCTTCCACAGCATGAAAACTTGAATCCTATGACATAAAAACTTACATGAATAATTCAATGGCATAAATTTGACCAGTTTGAAATCTTTGAACTTATTCAAGTTGTAGTATTAATTTGAAAATATTAATGTGAGATCAGCTCATGAAAATGATATTTTGGTTCGGCTTACATCTCAAGATGTTGACTGCATATAAGAAAAAGTTAACTTTGTGTGTAGTGGGGACTAGCATGCTTTTCTTTTCTAAAATTCTATGACATGCTTTTTCATGGATATAATCTTGAATTTTAACCTTGGATTTCTAAAACATCTATTATATATTATGAAACTATCCTGAAACAAGGGTCAAATGACAAAGTGTTACTTACAATGCCTTTTTTTTCCTGCCAAGGGTTGGTTTTAATAATTTGAGGAGTATGAAATAGAATCTTTATCTTTGATAACTTTGAGAAAGTATTAAGTGCAGGTTGTTCAGTTCAAGATTATGGTGATGAGGTTTTCCATGAGGGAGGCCGAGAAAGCAAATTGGTGAAGAGAGATCAACCTGTTGAGCAATGGAGTGGCTGGAGACAAATGAGCAGAACAAGAGACAGAGGATTGCAGAGGGCAGGGTAAAGTTGAGAGGACTAGCTCGGGACAAGTGGAGAGCTTGGGAAAACATGTAATATTGGAATGAGCATGTCCCTTTCCTGAAATAGTCATTGACATCTACATTGGAATCTAAAGTTTTTGGACTCATCAACTCCCAAAAGGAGTACAGGAAGAAAACCTTCTGTGTTCCGTCAATCAGTAAAAACTTGCAGTGTTTCAAATTATAATGAAAACATGGAGGTGCTTAGATTACTTATAATATCCACACCAATATGAATGTAGGCATGGATGCTGTGCTCTCCAATTTCTTAGTTTGTTGGTTATCACGTACTTAGGAAGACCTTGAAACATCACTTGAGGTTAAATTTATATAAATAGAGATCATGCCAATTTGAAAACAGCTGTTCCATCACGGGCAGAGGGTTTTAACTGTGTGTGTGTGTATGTGTCTCTCTCTGTGTGTGTGTGTGTGTGTGTGTGTGTGTGTGTGTGTGTGTGTGTGTGTGTGTGTGTGTCTGTGTGTGTGTGTGTGTGTGTGTGTAGACAACTTGTAGGAGTTGGTGTCCTTCTATCATGTGGTGTCCAGGGCTTGAACTCAGGTAGTCAGGGTTAATGGAAAACTCCTTTATCCACTGAACCATCTTGACAGCCCCTGAGCTGAATATTTTATTTTTCTCACACTAAACAGGAATAGTGTTTCTTACATGGAGCTGAATTTATGGAATTATTTCCAAAAAGGATATCATGCTGCAGAAAATTTCTTATTTTATGAATTAACTCAGCATTTATTCACTCACTTATTTGTGGAAACCTGGTTATCCAAAGTTTGGGATTTGTCTGAATATAAATTCTACTTTGCAATCCTTTTATGTGTTTATGCATTTATTTTTCAGTATAAATACATAGGAAAGCGTTATGAGGTTGTGTGGTAAATAAGTTTTTACCATCATAAAAATGCAACAATATTTTATTCTTGCAGTGATGTTCTCGATTGAAGACACACTTTTAGATAGTTGGCATTATAAATGTGACTTTTATTAGTCATTCTAATGGGTATTCAGTGACATTGTGTGTGTTTTTAATTTGATTATACCTCGTTATTAATGATGACAAGTGTTTTTATGATGTTGCTGAAATCACAAGCCTTCTGTGGCATACCTTCTTACAACAAGTTCTGCCCTTTTAAAAGTCCATTCTGCTCTAATTGCTAAAATCCCAAAGTTTTTCAGAGGGCCGAAGCTCTTTAGATTTGTTCAGCTTACCAATTTTCTGTCATAGTCAATGGTTTTTATGTCTGTCTTAGTGTTCTTTTGCTGTGAAGAGACACAATGACCACTGTAACTCCTAAAAGAAACCATTAAATTGGGGACTGGCTTACAGTTTTAGAGGTTTAGTACATTATCATCACCACAGAAAGCATAGCTTCATGCAGGCAGACATGGTGCTGGAAAAGTACCTGAGAGTTCTACATAGGATCTGCAGGCAGCAGGAAGAGACAGACTCTGGGCCTGGAATGAGTTTTTTGAAACCACAAAGCCAACTCCTAGTGGCAAACTTCCTCCAACAAGGCCACCCCTCCAAATCCTCTCAAATAGTGCCACTCCCTGGTGACCAAGTATTCAAATCTATGAGCCTGTAGGGACCATCCTCATTCAAACCACCACAGTGTCCTTTCTAATCATATACATTTTCTGTTTTTCAATTTTTATGTGTGTGTGTGTGTGTGTGTGTGTGTGTGTGTGTGTGTGTGTGTGTGTGCTGGTGTACATGTGTGTTCGTATGTATACGTGTTTATGCACACAAGCACATATGTGTATCTGGAGACCCATGACTGGTGTCTGTAAGTATCCTACAAAGTTCTTATATTTGAACTCATTGAAGCAAGATCTCTCAACCAAATCAGAGCTTACTGGTCTTGTTAACCAGCTTGTTCTGGGTATTTTCTGACTCAGCTTCCTAGAGGCTGAGATTACAATTTGGGTCATGCTCACCAGCATTTTTCCAGCTCCTAGAGATGTTAATTCTGGTCCCAATGCATTTTAATCATTGAACTATCTCCCCAGCTCCTGAAAACATCGTCTATTAAACCCAAGTGTTAAGTGCTCACCGCATAACACCAAGATGCATAGTTTCCCAGGAACTTCAGCCAATTGTGTTGACATCATTTGTTGAAAATAACTTTTCTCCTTATGGCTTTACTAAAATATGACTATTCATGTGTATGTGAATCCCTTTCTGGACATTCTTTTCTATGCATTAGTCTATAGAATTATTCATATTTCAGTGTCTCAGTCTAGATTTGGGTTCTTGACTTTTTTATATAAACCCTTCAACTTGGTCTTTTTTTCAAAATTATGTTTTCTATTTTATGTTTTCATTCATTTATATCTATCTATAGACACATTTATTTTTTAATATACAGTATTTTAGTTATGATCTCTCTCTCTCTCTCTCTCTCTGTGTGTGTGTGTGTGTGTGTGTGTGCACATGGGTGTGGTGGCCATGGAGATCGTAAGAAGGCATTGGATACCCTGAAGAGGAGTTACAGACAATTGAAAGGCAGTTGATGTGGGTGACAGGCACTGAGCTGGCCTCTGCAAGAGCGCTACATGTTCTTATCCCCTAAACTATCTCTTAGCTCTTACATTTAGGTCTTGTGTAAAAATATAAAATGTAACAATGTGTTCACATATGTGAAGCAACCTGTTTCTTTCTATTTAAGTCCCCCTGAGTTCTGGATGGATATTGCCGAATCATCAGACTGCTTTGTGGCAAATATGCCTCTAACAATGTGGTATCCTCACAGTGGTTCCTTCATAGATTTAGGTCATTAAATGTTTTCATCACCATTTGCAGGTCCAAGGGTCCAGAATTTCTGTTATTATATTTATATTTATTCCTGTTTTATTTTTGATGTCCTTATGTACATTAATTTAAAGTTTTAAAATTTCCTAGCACCTGTGAGCAAGGTATGCCAGATACATGGGCATGTACATATCTGAAGATTTCCATAATGTCAGAATTCATCAAGTAATGATAAATTACAACACATCAATTTTGTTGTCTTTAGATCACCAACAACTGGTTTTACTTAGAAGACAAGGCCACTGGTGGTCAGAGATTGTTTTCTCCCCAGTGTTAATCATTAGTATTAATTCTTAGATGAAATACTACCCTTTATAAAATAGCACAGACATATGTTACTAGTGGCCATGGAAGGATGAAAGACTTAAGAATTCAGAAGGCCTGTCCTGAAGACAAAGTTTCAGCCAGAGAGCTGAGTAGAGCAGAGCCAGCAGACCCAGTGCTGATCCTGTACCAAACACGAACTTGGGCTGTGCCACAAAGAGGGCTGATAGCCTATGAACAGAAGTGGAAATTTGTCATTGTCATGATAGACTGTTCAATAGCAGGTATATGGATGGGTCTTACTGCACCCTAGTGTGAGATGGCCTTCCTTTCACAGGTCCAAGTGAGGAGGAGGTCACATCACTTGATAAGTTCAGAGGTTTAGTTTGTTAGGAATCGTTTTTGATTCGCCCATACATCCATTAATTCTTAATTTAATTTGATGCTTGTAGGTTAACAGTATTTTACTTGCTTAAAATTATTACTAGTGTGAGGTGGGTAGTTTGCCTCAGCTGGTGGTTGTTTACTTTCATAAACAAGCTGTTGAGTTGTTCGATCAACATTTGTGCTCACAGTGGAGAAAACTGCTGTGTGGAAAGTGCAATTACTCAGAGTATAAGGCACAGCATAAGTCCTATCGTCCTGTGCGATGTGCAGGAAATCAGAGCAAGGGCCAAGTCCAGTCTCCACGTGCCCCAGATGGGACTGCACTGAAAACAAATTCAACCAAAGTTAGAAAGGAGCACAGCTTCTGTGTGGGGCCACAGCTCCTCATCCTCTGCCTCTGATTGTACAGTTCAACACACATGTCACAATGCAACGTGGAACATAGAGCCATCTGGTTCCCACCATTGTGTGCTCTAGTCATCACAGACTCAATTAGAAAGAGTACATGACAAGTGACCACATTCCTTTGACTCTAGAGCTGTTTTGATTTCTGTGAGGCAAGCGCCACAGCCCTTGTTGAAGACATGTCTTGGTCACCCTTGTATAAAAATTAGGAGGCATTTGATGAGACAGCAAAGATGGCATTTCAACAATTGCTTATGCTCAAATGTCTCTTCATTACTAATTCCTTCCCCCTGGCTCTGCAGGCAGCAGTAATCCGTCTTCCACTGTGCTCCAAAGGATCCCTTTAACCTTGCATTTCTTTGCTCAGAAGTTGATATTTTCCCCATGTATCTGTTTCCAGAAAAGGTTGACGTTTTACAGACAAGAACATTTTTGTGTTTACTCATAATGTCTCAGGCAGAGTCTGGCTCAAAGAAAGGCCTTAGTAAATGACAACCAACTTTCTGCCAAGGCTAATGTCTGCTGATGAACTGGAGTTTCTATGAACCCGGACATAACGGAATGCCAGCATGGGAACACTGAAGGGCACTGAGTGCCAACCTGCTCCCCAAGCCCAGAATCTCAAGATCAAGCTCTATCATCATTAGAAATGTAAATGCATGGATACATACCAGAGCTCTCTGGATGTGTGTTACTCAGACTTTGATGTTTATTTATAGGTAAGCAATTTTTATTAAGATTTTACTGGGTGATACTTGTGTCATACCAATATAGCCAATGCCACCTTAGACCGTGGATATCCGGTTTGGGCACACTATTTCTTTTTTAATGTTTGATATCACTGGCTTAATTTTAATGAGAGAAAATATGTTGCTTTTCCCGATTTTTATTAATACAGTAATGACTATATGAAGTTAACGAGAGCTTTTTCATATGAATGGAGAAATTTTTTTCTAAGTAATTAAAATCTAGTTTGCATGTGGCCAACATATTTGAAGTCTTCGTTTGCTTTCTTGTTTAATCCGGAATATAAGAAAGGCATCATAAAAAAAAGGAATCTTAGCAGATGTGTGGTCATCACATGTGGTTTATGGGCACGGATCACTAATGACTAATAGCAAGTTGTTTATTACTTCCATGCTTTATGGAAAGTTTGGTGAACAAAGCTAGAGTATGCAACAAGGGAAGCTTTCCTTAAAATAAACATCTTATATTATGGGTATTTGGAGCCAGTCCCCATGCTCGATTTGTCATAAACTCTTTCCGCCTACATTAAAACCTGCTTTGATAGGCTCAGTTGTTAAGGCCTGTGAAACAGAAGCTTAGAGACAGGTCTTCAGGTGTATGGATTTGCGGAAAGGCATGCAAATTTGGCATGGCTTTAAACTAGTGTCAAGATGAAACTACAAGATTTAAAGCAGAAAAGTCAAAGGACTGTAGTACCTGGGAAATGTTGACTTTTTGCTTTCCTTTCCTTTTCAGATACAGTTATGAACTGAACAATTTTGGGCAAGTTTTACATTGTTTCTATGGGAAATGTCAAAACATGTCTGCCTAACCCACCTTAATCAACTCAGTAAATATTTATTCAGTATCTTTATGGGACATATAATGCAGTAGGCAATTATGTTACAAAACAGAAGAGACACACATATGCAATGAGACTCACAGTAAAGACTTTAAATAAACCATACAGTGGATTCAGAGATGAGACATGACATGGAAAAAACACAGACAGGAAGGCTACAGCTGTTGTCGAGCCTTCAGGAATCTGAGGCTACTTGGAGGAGATGTTGTTCAAACTCTATCTGTGCTTCCTGGGTATCTATCATGGTGAACAAAACACATGACAGAAACAACCAAAGAGACAATGGATTTTTTTGTTGTTTTTGTTAATGGTTTCTGTCCAACATGACTGGGAGTGCCCAGTGGAGCCCTTGGCTCACAGGACAGTGGCAATGAAGCAGAGAGAGGAAATGCCTGTTCAGGGGACTTTTTCCTTTTCTGCTGTTCATCCTACCCAAGGCCCCAGACTAGACTGTGGCATGGTGCCACCACACTCAGGAATGGTCTTAGCTTATCTTCTCTGGAAACCTCCTCAAGATATGGGTAGAGCTGTGCTCAGCTAACTTCCTACATGCTTTTCAAGCCAATCCACTTGGCAATCAAAACTAGCTGTCACTACACCACTGGCATTTTTATTGGATAATATTTGCATTCCGTTCTGTGTTAATAATTAGTATCTTCCTAATATGCTGTAAAAATTTACTCTGTCAGACCTAGAAGCAGATTTGGACAGACACAAAGTATCATTATTACCTTGGAGAGATCATTTCCTTTTGGCACAAAACCAAACAATGAAGATTTATTCTGTAATGTGTGTGTTTCCAAATTAATTTCAACTTTCAATACTTTATGTGTCAAGTATATATATATTTGAGATCTATGAAAAACATTTTTCTTATATTAGTAGATGCTATATGAAGTTGTCATGTTCTAGAAAATCCAAGTCATTCCTTTACTATTGTGGATCCTAAGCATGTAAAATGCTAGCCACAGAATCACAGGCCATGCAGAGCATATGTGAATTGTAGAGCTCTACACCTGAGATGTGAAGGACATGGTTTGAAAGTCCACGTGGTAGTCCATTGCTACCTTGTGCACCAAAGAAGAGAAGGCTGTGAAAGAGAATTGTCCACAGAGTCTCTCTCTGGTCTTGTCTGCCAATTATATGAAAGATAATCTATTCTTCCACTCCAAACCTTTTCAAAGGGTAACAGTTGACAGCCTGCCAGGATGTATTAGCCAGAATAGAAACAGCCATCACTGTGTGAAGACAGACCTAACAGAGGTTTGACAATGCTCCTCTCAGGGAGGATTGGGGTTCAGCTTTTTGGGTGTGTTTGCCTGGCTTCTTCGCCTTGCATGTGAAGTTCAAAATGATAGGCTCAACACAGTAATGGTATCTGACACTGTTTTCAAGCCCAGATTTAAAATTCTTGTAAATAAAATGCATGCACATGTTTTTTGTTTTTAAATGGACTGGAGTTAAAACTCAGTAGTGTATCTGGCATGGTGTACTGGGTAGACAGAAGTAAATGGATCTCTGTGAGTTCAAGGACAGCCGATCTACATGGCAAGTCCAGGCTAGCAGGACTACATGGTGAGAACCTCCCTTCTCAAAACAAACAAACAAACAAACAAACAAAAAGTCAGCAACTCAGTAGTAGAATGTTTGTCTGTCATGTGGAAAGCTCTCATTTTGATAACCCAGTACCTGAAAAACTGACTAATTCCACGAAAGTCGAAGAGTTGACAGTTAAATGGATAAACTTTTATGATTCATCCTTTCCTACATTTATCTCTGATTCTCAGAGGAAGAGAGTTTTCTCTTTGGCTTTTTTCATTTCCGAGTTCATTGCTGGTTAATTTTGTAAATCTAGTACTATACATGCTGCGTTGTTATTTCTTTACTTTCCACTTATATGATAATTATTGACTTTCTGGTAGAATTGATGAGGGTCTAGTTGGATTGCCTGTGAGTATTAGTACCCACTGCCCTCTAGGTTTCTGACAGCACGGAGACAGCATTACTGTGTGATTTCACCAGTAGTCTGTATTGCCACTGAATCTGGAGACTTGTTTTAGACTCAGTGTTTCAACAAAATGCGTTAGGTCTTCTACCTTAATTCCATTTTTTTTTTGTTCTGTTTTGTTTTTCAAGACAGGGTTTCTCTGTGCAGCTTTGGAGCCTATCCTGGCATTCGCTCTGGAGACCAGGCTGGCCTCCAACTAATAGAGATCTGCCTGCCTCTGCCTCCTGAATGCTGGGATTAAAGGCGTGCCCGGCTCCTAATTTTATTTCTGTTTTAATAAAATATCCTGACAAAATTCGACGTAGGGAAGAAAGGGCTTGCTTGCTTGGCTTACAATTTTAGGCTATGTCCATTATCTCAGGAAGTCAAAATAGAGATGGAAAGCTTCATAACCACAGTCAGGAGCTCAAAGAGAATAAATGCAAGAATCTTTGCTTGCTTACTCCCCCTTTAAGGTGTTCAGGACTTCCTACCTAGGGAATGGCACTGCTCACAATGGGCTGGGTCTCCCTCCATTAATTATTAATCAAGACAACCCAACTTGATCTAAATAATTACTCATTACCTCCTGGGTAATGTTAGGCAATGTCAAACTGACAGTCAAAACTAACCAGCACAACTTGCTTGAAACTTCCTTATTTTCTTCTTCTAAATGATACTATTTCACTTACAGTTACGCATGCCAGGTTTAAATCATTTGTACACCTTTCTGGTCTCAGGATGAACACCTATCTGATGTATTTATGCAGGGTGACTTTAGGATTGAAATGAGCATGCTCTGGCTTCTGACTTTCTCCTGACAAATTTTATAAACCTTATCCTTTTTTATTATTTTTTCACATTCCAAAATTTTCTTGAAACTCTTATTTGCTGATAGTTGTTTTAGTGATTTTTATGTAGTCTTTGTTTACTTTTAGAAAGATTTAGATAAAATAAGAGAAAAGATGCCTTTAGTTCATGATTTTGCACAAGAAGATCATTATATCAGCAATAATTTAGCCAGGTTTTGCATTTCCAGGAATCCATTGTTAGACTATATTTTATGTATAGTATTCTCTTTCTACTTCTGTAGTTTAACATTTTATCACTGCTTTAACTTTTGGGAGCAAAGCACTGCAGTCAAACACTTTATGAGATATAAAATTGAAAAGGAAAAACAGGTTAAAATTTAAAGATGTTCATAAAAATCAACCATTGACTTCAAGTCAATTTTTTTTGATCCATTGCTCTTAAAACATACTGCAAACAGAGACATTTTCTTTTAAAGTATTGGCACAGTGTCTTGATTCCTTATGTAGTCTCTTTCAGCTACACTGTCTAATACCCATGACAGGCAGTGGCTGGTATTTATCCCTTCATCTGTGCTGTGCAATGAGAGTGATGAGATAGTAACATGCCCTCCTCTTGTCTCTACCTTCTGTGAAGATGGTTTGCAGTTTAAAAACCTCTTTGGATCACACCACTGCACAACATAAAACATGTATTCCTGTTTATCCAATATAGCAGATTTGTTATTGCAGCATTGTAAAAAACAATTGTGATCCTCATAAAATATGCTGGTCAAGTGAAAGGAAGAGATAAATTTCCCTAACACAATTTAAGGTTTTAAAAGCAGGGTATCACCAAATTCCTGCAGTCTGAATTTGTTGTTGCCTACATGAAGCCAAATCTGCTTAACATTTTTTGTAAGTTTATCAACTTTGCGTCTGGTTTTTCCTGGCTAACCTTGTGCTGTTATACAGTCACTATGACCAGACTCTTTTTAACTTGGGTTGAAAGTAGATTGAGAGAGAGAGAGAGACTTGAAGGATAGAGACCCATTCTGAAGGATAGATAGTGAATATCAGCTCTGTCTAGAAGACACTTGATCTCCATTCTCAAACTCTGTGAAATAGCAGCAAGAGTACCTGATTCATGACACTACCAAGAGGCTAAACTGGATCACTGCATGGAAAAACTCAAAATGCTCATATTTATTAGGTAAAAAGCAAATGCTATTTATTTTTTATTAATTTGACTTGTTAATGATTCAAAGTATTAGTCATGTTTGAACATATAGACTATTTGCCCATAGATTCCTTAAGTTTTATTCCTGCTATTTCTGTCTGTGTTGCTTTGTTTTGCTGAGACAGGGTCTCACACTGCAACTTAAGCTGGCCTCAAATTTTTGATAATCCTGCTGCCTTAGCCATCAATTCCCAAGTAGTGAGTTCTTAAGTGTAAGCCACCTATCTAACTCTTCTACATTTATGAGGACCTGAACTATATTCTGGTTTCAATATGAGAAACTTAGCATGTTGTACTTTTAAGTCATCTCATATTTTAATGATTGTTTACAGTTAGAGATATTAAATCCAACTCTTACTTTCTGTAAATTGCACTGTCAAGTTTATATATGTCTTATTTATATCTCAGGCCCTGGTTTTCTTAAGCTGCCTTCAGTGGCTTAACACAAAGATTTGTTTCATAGAGCCCCAAAATGTCAAGTTAAGTCTAATTAACCTTTACTTGACACAGAAAGTGTATCCCTAAGTTTCTAAGAGGAAGTATGTGTCTTTAATTAGGCAATGAGAGAGGATGAGTTAGGGGTAGGAAATATGGAAAGCTCTCAATTTCATCCTGGCTCTACCAATAACTTTCTTAACAACTTAGAGCCAGATACTTTATTTATTCACAAATCTGTGTGTTTATCCACGCCATGTTCCAGGAAACTGGAAGAACAAATAAAACTTCGTCCCTTTGGAAACAGGCAACAAAGTCTGGAGGGTTTATGAAGCAGAAGACAGTCTGTGGAAACACATAAAATACAACACACAAGCATGTAACAGCATCCCCATCTCCAAAGGGGATCAACATGCTTACAGAAGGCTCATGGTGAAGGGACATCTTTGCTACCTATGGGATGCCTTGCCAGGGTGCCTCCCAGCTTAGTGGAGTGGAGAGTTCGTTCAAATCTCTTCTGCAGAGGTGGGGATCTTAAAATAATAACTTAAAAATGAAGGTCGTGGTGTTGAAAATGGAACGTGCCTGATGTTCCTGCTTAGCTGATGTCACTACTTGAGCCATGTGGAAGGGGAGAGCGGACTGGAGTTCAGAGATGTGAAGGGGAGCTTGCTGTGAGGGAGTTCTTGGTTCCGCTCAGGGAACAGGGTGTGACTGCTGTAAGGAGAAGCCCAGGGAGACAGGATTCAGGGATGACATGCTGCAGGGGCTATGTACCCAGGCCTCTCACATATACTTCCTTTGGACTTTACAGGAGGACTATCAAGGCAACTGGGGTGTTTTGCTCTCTTTCAGTTGTGGTAAAATACATACAAATGAAAGCTACCATTCTAACTGGCTTTGATTATGCAGTTCAACAATACTATATTTTCTTTGTTGTATAACCAATCTCCTGAACTTTTCTCATCTCATGAAGATGAAACTTCATACTCTTAAATAACTCCCCATTGCCATGTCTTTACAGCCTCTGGCAACCACCCTTCTGCTTGTGGTCACTATGAATCTGAGGCCTCGAGGCATACCAGAAAGCTCAATCCTCTGATAGCTGTCCTCTGGGGTTGGTTTATTTCACATACCCATGGTAAACAATTAGGAAGCAGAGGAGGTCATTTGTTAGCTTTCTCTGTTACACTCCACCTCGCCTTGAGAGCTACAACCCTTCACTGACCTGAAGCTCACCATTTAGCTAGGCTGCCCAGCCATTGAGTTCCTGGTATCAGGCTATCTGGGGTGGCCTGAGTGTGTGTCATGCTCAACTTTTATGTACGTTCTGGGAATTCAAACTCAGGACCTCTTGCAGTACAGCCTGTGCTCTTACCCACTGAGCTAGCTCCACACCCTCAGGGAGTTCATATTTCTCAGAGATCCTTCTTCCCGTTCTTTGGAACATACGTCTTTGTTTGTTTGTTTGTTGTTTTGTCTGAGGGGAAACTGTCATAAATTTCATTGGAGATTCTATTCAAAGGCTTGTATCTTGAATTGTAGGTTCCAGTTTGTGGTGTTATTTTGAAGATCATGGAACCTTAAAGAGATAGGGACTGGCTAGTGAAAGAGCATCACAGGGTTGGTTGGATCTTGGAAGATTAAACTTGCCTCTGGTGCCAGATTGTGCTCTCTGCTTCCTGCTCTGCTGAGAATTGAGGAGACCCAGCTACATGTTTCTGCCACCATAGACTTTGTCTTGCCTTCCCTAACACACTGAACTGAAATACTCCCAAAATTGTGAGCCAAATAAGCTTTCCCTTCCCAAGCTGTTTTTGTCAGCTGTTTTGGTCACAGTGACACAAAAGTAACTCACAGCCAGAAGGATAATTAGCTATAATACCTGATAACTATTTTAAAGTTTTAGTGAAACCACCAGATTGTTTCCCCAAGAGCCACACTTTTTTTGTTGTTGTTGTTTTACAATCCCATCAACCATACTTGTAAGAGGAGAGGTCATACGACCACCTGAGCTTGCAGGATATTGGCCTGGCCCAAGCTCCTGGGCAAGAAGAGTGGCAAGGGTTCCCCTGTGCTTGGTGGATGGGGAGTATGTGTGGGAGAAACGTAGGGCTGGGGAAGGAAGGTGGGGGAGAGGGAGGCTGCAAGAGCAAAGCAACTCCTCAATAGGAGTTGGAAGATGAGCCAGGAGGAGGGGATGGAGAGTCAGGATCCAAGAGGGATGACTGGAGGAGATGATAAGTCAGAAGATCTGGGGTAGTTAGGAGAGTAAGATGTGCCATGAGAGTGGACTTTAGTCTCCCATGAAGGTTCTGATGCAAAGGCTTTTGGATATAAAGTAGCTGGCACTACTTTATCCGAGTTGACAGAGCTCAGTGTGTACCATCTGGACATCACAAAATGGTTTATTTAATTGGCAGGAAAAAAAATGACTGGCCATTTGTATGTATCTATTCCTATTTTTAATTAGAAAATGTTTGGGACTGTTCTGTTTTTTGTTTGTTTGCTTGTTTGTTTTATACACAGGGACTGGCTTTGCTTCTGGCCTTGTATGGTAGCTGTTTTGGTTCATGTTAGTTATTGTGATGCATGGAAAGACAGCCCTAATCCCTTTTACTGTGTTTCCCACATTTGGCTTATTCAGTGTCTTTGGAACTTGCTCACGAGTTCACAGGCCACCACGCTGAAGTTACATCTTCTTGTTTTCAGTGTGATTCTCCAAAGTCACAGCATCTTTTCATTTAGATGCAGTCTTCAACATGATTTTTGCAGTGATGAAGTGGAGCACATTATTTTCACATGTAACTATGTTCACTGAGATAGAAATCATCTGGAGGCAAGAACACCTTCCTTAATGTTTCTAGTTGTCCACAATATGAAATCCACATGTCATTATTATCACATAAAACTTTATGCTTATGACAAAATTATTAACTTGTGTATTCTTCATGCTTTAGTCACTGGAAGTCTGAATGGGACTGACTATGAGAAATCCTGTCAGATGGGGTTTGGGGCAATTAGTCTACTGTTTCTGTGACTTGCTCCTCAAACCTGGCACTCGTGGTGGCCTTAAGCTTTTGTTTCTATACCAAGCACATGCTTCCCAGCTGTGCCCTAGCTATTGTCTGGTACCAGCTACCTGACAAGAGAAAACAGATTCGTGAATGCAAAAAATGGATGGTTGCTTGATGTTCTGTCCCCCCTAGGTGTGATCGTATCTTTTCTAATAATGTCTGAATGGAAACAAAGTGCTTACTTCATTGTATTGGGGAAATTCACACTGCATTGAGGATGTATTTTTAGCAAGAAGCCATTCCATTTATATTAAAGAGCCAATGTGGAAGGCAGTTTCAGAACCAATTGTGGGTGTTGTTTTAAGCAAGTAGGGCAGATGATATTGGGACAGAAATACAAAGGTTGGACATTAAATGGGTCTAGGGCTTAAAAACATTGAGAAAGAAAAAATCAGTTATGGATTTAGCATAAATTCTACTCACTGTGAAATAACATATTCTGGGCTCATGCATAAGCCCTTTATGTCTATAACCTCATTTAATATTGATGATAACAGGTTATTGAAGCTAATGAGATCTTCATTAGATACCTGAGAAAGTGAGACAGAAAGACTTGTTCATCGTCTTACAGTAAGGAGAGCAGCCAGGCATTAATTGTAGAGGAATCGGAATAGTGGAAGCATGTTTTATCTTCTGGGTGGGAAGCTTTCCAAATGCTGTAACCCTTCCTGAGGGGCTTATTACTCTTTCATGAGCAGAAATACAGGGGAAGGAGTACAGAGAAATTACTCATGTCTCTTCAGGCTCATTGCAAGCTTCAGTCATGTATCATGACTTAGTCACATAAATTCCTGATTGAGGAGTGTTGGTGGGAAAATATTTCTCTTCCATTCTTCTTTCACCTCTGTCAGATTCCAAACTTCCTTTCAAATTTCCAGCTTCTGAACAAACGAGTGCCTTTCTCTGTTTGGCCCACACCTCTTTCCTGGCCTGCCCAGGGTCCCAGGCTTTGGGCTCCATTCCTGCTCACATTTTAGACTCCTTAAAACTACGATTGTTTAACATGTATTTTTGCTTTCTTTCAAAGGTGATTTAGGTTTTAGTGTCTCCAGTAAGCATACACATACACTTACTATAGCCCTTTATTCTCCATAGACAGATTTCTTAAATAAGTACATTTTCTTTCATTTGGAGTTTACATTCTCATTGGCATGTATTCATTTCCAGTTTTGCATTGGGTTATATTGTACCATTGCAATTCTTAGATTACTTCACCCTGTTTCTTTCTCCTTTTATAGCTTATCTTTTTAAAAAAGAAATAATAAGTGTTACTTCAAAAAAAAACCATAATGAACTATTTTATTCATAACCCTACACAGAAGATATAGATATCTTTTAAAAATGGATTGGCTTTAAATTTGCTTTCATATAATGTATTTGATCATAATCTTTCCCCTCCCCTACACTTCCCAGGTCTTCTTTACCTCCCTACCCACCCAACTGGGTATTTCTTCTCTCCTCAAAATAAAACAAGCAAAACAATACTCAAACACAATGCAGACATAAAACAAATAAAAATATTAAAAGCAACAACAACAAAAGCATGCAAAAGCATGGACCTCTTTTGTGTTGACCAACTACTGAGGATGGGACCTGCCCTGGTGTGTGATTGACATGCCCAATGTTACTCCAATAGAGAAAACTGAATCTCCCTCTCCCAGAAGCTGTCAACAGCAAATAGATCCTTGACTAGCAATGGGACTTTGTCCCCAGTTCCCCTTCTTAGTGCTGGGATTTGTCCGGCTTGCACTTGTGCAGTTCTTGTGCATGCTGTCACGGTCTCCGTGAGTGCATATGAGAACCAGCACTGTTGTGTCTGGAAGATGCTGCTTCCCTGGAGTCATCCATAGTCTTGTGCTCTTACGATGTCTTACATCTCCTCTTCTGCAAAAATCCCTATGACTGAAGGAGGAGTGTGTGATAAAGACCAAAATCTCTCCCTCTGTGCATTGTCTGACTGTGGATCTCTGTTGCTCTCCACTGAGGTGTTGTTTTTCACTCAAGGGGGAACACCTCTGTTTTTGTGAATTCTTTTGTTATTTATTAAACGATATATTTTTTGTAATTATGCACTGAATGAGTGTATTGATACAGTAAATTGTAAAGATTTTATGAATCCGACTACACTTACTGTCTATTGGAACATTCTGAGGGAGGTGGCTGTAAACAGAAAACAGGATGGTTAGTCATGATCTCTATGTAGATAGAAGGGAACTAACTCACTTGGGAAGCTAAGGTATGAGGATGTCCAAGTTTGAGTTCTCCAAAGGCTGTAGGGAATTCAAAGTTAACCTAAGCAACTTAATGAAACTACATGTCAACAGTGAATACACACACACTCATGCATGTACAAATACATACACCACATATATCCCCCACACAACATATACACACCACGCACACATACACACAAGTACCACATATACATATAACACGTACATAAAACACACCACACACATACACAACACACAGACAGTACACACGTATACACACGCACACACCACACATATACCAGATACACACATACCACATACACATCACAAACACACACACATATGCACCTACAAACACATATACCACACACACACACACACACACACTACATACACACACCACACACATACACATACACACCACATACACACATACCACATACACACACATAGCATACATATCAATACACATAAAATACCACACACACACACACACACACACACACACACACACACACACACACACACAGGTATGGTCTTTAGCTAAGTAGTAGAGTGTTTACCCATCATCCACAACACCCTAGTTTCAATTGCTGGTGTAGCAAATAGGGAATGGCTGTACAAAAATAGCTTCAAGCCAATTGTTCTTAGCATTTTCTTCTGACATTAAACCCAGAAGGGAGTGGAAAGTTTTTAATAACGATAATGATCTAAAGGCAGTGTGTATCGAGGGAAGGCATGGAGGGAAGGTATGTTAATAAGGAAAATTAGGGTATCTGTCTATTGTGAAAGTCCAAACTTGCTTCCCATTTCTATGTACTAGCATGACCTTGTCTTAGCCTTTGAACTTTTCCATGCCTCAGTTTATTCATTTGTAAAATGGGACTAAAATGAGTGCTCACTCAATAACTTTTTAAATGAGAGAGTTTGGTATATATATATATATATATATATATATATATATATATATATATGCCTAGTAGTTAAGAGCACAGACTCAAGTTTTATTCCCAGCACTCCTATCAAGTGGCTCATACCCACCTGTAACTCCAGCTCCTGGAAGTCTTGTGCCCTCTTCTGGTCTCTGCAAGAAACTTTACTCATACATGCATATTACCCACATACATAGACACATATAAAATAAAATAAAAGACTTTCAGAAGTGCTTATTATACATTAAGCAGTATGCAAGTGAAAGCTAGTACTAGTAATAAAATTAAGTATTTAAAATGACAAGTAGAATTCCTTTTTAAAATTACTACATTTATGTATTGTTTATTTTGAACAATACATAAGTTGGTTTCATCTTCCACCACGTGGGTACCAAGGATCAAGCTTGGGTAGCCAAAGTTGGTGGCAAACTCCTTTGCCCCCTATGACATCTCACCCATCTCACTAGTCCAAGGAGGAGGTTTTTGATTATGATTATTGTTTTTGGTAGGTACAAAGTATTTTAAAAATTTAAACAATAAGTCAGCTAGAGCAAGATAAGGGCTGAATATCAAAGAATAGCTGAGGCTTTGGGGGAATAGGCTTGTTTATAAATAGAGCTCATGTTATTCCCAGAGGTCTGGTGGACAACATTCCAGAGCATATTTTGACATATTTGGCCAGGAGGATGGTGTGCAGTTTTGGTGTTGGGGGGAGGGGGCATGATTACGATGTGGAAGAAACAGCAGACTAAATTGCTCACTGCTAGGCAATCAATGTTTTGATAGAGTAAGTTTCATGGACAAAAGAACTGGCATGCTTGGCTAACTTCCATACCTCTCCAGCTCTCTCTACTCACCCTGCATGTTGTTTGTGCTCTCACAAAAATCTGCTGGAGGAGTAAGGACAGAGGCTTGCCAAATGGGGTTATGTGTTGTATGGAGGGTTGTCTCATGCATTGCCCTGAGCATTCACCAACTCTCAGAGTACATGCTTTCATGCACAAATAATAGGTGATATTTTAACTCCTGCCAAAATGTCTGGATATGAAACTAGTGTAATTTTGTGAGACCCAAAAGTATTACTTGCTATGGTCCTGTCAGGAATACTGTTCAGTCTTTTTCTAAATTACACATAGTAGCTGTTTTTAATGGAGCATTGCTTTTTCGGGATCACAGTGAATCAATAAACTCCAATGTTTTGCAATGCTGTTTTGCTCTTTATTTTCTTTCAAAACTCTTTAGGCTCAAGGTTCAGGGGACACCACAAATGAGAGAGTGGAAAGATTACAGGGGCCAGATTATGGGGAAGAATGCTGCAAAACGGTACCTCTGCCCATGACAGGAGGGTTGCACTCATAAACTCACAGTAGTGGTACTTGCCTGTGTAAGACTTGTACAAGATCATGCCAGACAACATCCCAGCATTGATGGAGGAGGGCTCAAGAGATCCTAGCCCTCGATGAGGAATCATCAGCCGTTGTTGTCTACTGAGCATGGAAGAGTTAATTACTTCAGGTGTATGGTGACTGCTCAATTGACCATGCTCCATTGGACAGTCCTACCTCAATATTCATACAGGAAGCGCTAATTCAACCTAGTGAATTATATATATATATATATATATATATATATATATATATATATATATATAGGATGTTATGCAATTGGGAGGAGAATGTGCGGGGAGGGATCTAGGAGAAGTTAGGGGAAATGAGAATTGAATATGATCAAAATACATTATATACATGTATGAAATTCTCAACAAATAAATTAAAAATATGTTTGTGAAGATCTTTTTCCATTCAGAAGGTTGCTGTTTTATCTTGTTGACTGTGTCCTTTGCCTTACAGTCGCTTCTCAGTTTCCGGGGTTCCCATTTATTAATTGTTAATCTCAGTGTCTGTGCTACTGGTGTTATGTTCAGGAAGTAGTCTCCTGTGCCAATTCATTCAAGGGTACCTCCTACTTTCTCTTCTAAGAGGTTCAGTGTGGCTGATTTATATTGAGATCTTTGATCCATTTGGACTTAAGTTTCGTACATGGTGATAGATATGGATCTATCTTCTATATGTCCTCACTCATATATGGATATTAGACATAGAGCAAAGGATTACCAGATTACAATACACACCTCCAGAGAAGCCAGAAAATAAGGAAGACCACGAGAGAAACATACATGGTACCCTGGTGAAGGGGAAATGGACAAGAGCTCCTGAACAAATTGGGAGCATAGGGGAGGGGGAGGGAGGTAAGAGAAAGAGGAGGGGAGATGAGGAGGGGAGAAGAGGAGGAGGGAGGAGAACATGAGGGATCAGGAAGATTGAATTGGGGGAAGAATAGAGGAGAGCAAGAAAAGAGACACATCAATAGAGGGAGCCACTATAGGTTTAAAGAGAAATCTGGCACTAGGGAATTGTACAGAGATCCACAAAGATGACCCCAACTAACAATCTAAGCAATAGTGGAGAGGCTACCTTAAATACCCTTCCACTATAATGAGAACTATCACTCCCTTAAATGCCATCCTAGAGCCTTTATCCAGTAGCTGATGGAAGCAGAAGCAGAGATCCACAGCTAAGCACTGAGCCGAACTCCTGGAATCCAGTTGTAAAGAGGGAGGAGTAATGAGCAAAGGGGTCAAGACCATGCTGGGAAAACCCACAGAAACAGCTGACCTGAGCAAATGGGAACTCATGGACCTCAGTCTGACAGCCGGGGAAACAACATAGGACCAAACCAGGCCCCTGAACATGGGTGTCAGATAGGAGGACTGGGCAGTCTAAGGGGCAGTGGAAGCAGTATTTATCCCTAGTGCATGAAGGGACTTTGGGAGCCCATTCCACATAGAGGGATAGAGGGATATTCTCTTAGCCTAGATACTTGGGGGAGGGACTAGGCCCTGCCCCAAATGACTTGACAGATTTTGATGATCCCTCATGAAAGGCCTCACGGGAGGTGGAGGGGGGGTGGGATGGGGGATGGGGGGACATGGGAGGATGGGAGGGAGAGGGAACTGGTATTGATATGTAAAGTAAGGTTATTTATAATTTAAATAACATTTATAAAATATGTTTGTGATTAGTAATTAACATAAATTTGATTTAATAAAAAAAATAACCTTTAGGAGATAAATTGGATATTGAATCCACTAAAGTGGATTCAGTCAAAGAGTTTCAGTTCTAGAAAGTGGTTTTAGTATCTATTTTATCCTCTCAATACACCTCATTGCTTTGTCCCTCTTTGTGCCTTCTCTAAATGCTGGAGCTCTCAGGTTTTCACACGAGTCCTTTGGTATGAACATTCTTTGATAGATCCTCCTTGGTGCTTATCCCAGCAGCTCTGAGGTGGTTAGCCTTGCTCACATGGTCCTGCAGGGTCCTGCTGGTTCTCCCGTCGATTTCGTCTACAGATTGAGCCATGCTCAGTCACCTTGTGCTTGTGAATCAATGCACCTTGTAAGTCCACAGGCCACATTTTGCAATCTGTCTTTCTCTCCGATCCTTAATTGTTTTCTTGCCCCATCTAATGCATGTTTTATTGCATTGTTATAGTTGTATCATGGGGCCTTGCAGTTTTGGTCCCCCCTTTTATCAGAGTTATCCCCCAACTTAGTAAGCTTGCTTAGTTATAGATCTGAGATGGTCACTCTAGCAGGGATGTCATGTGGATCAAGACTGTATATGTTACTTCCTAGTATAATCCAAGAGCTTAGAAAAACCTGTGTCTTATTGTATTGTGTTTTACTTGTAATGTTTTAAATATATTCTTTGATAATTTTATACATGTGTACCATGTTTGATGATCATTTTCTCCTCCAAGTCTCCCCAGATCTCATTTATATCCCCTACCAAAGTCTTGTATAATTTTTTTTCATCCATAGAGTCCACTTACAGCTATCTGTTTGCCCATGGGAATAGGACCATACACTGGAGCAGGAGCAACATACTAGGGGTGGCTACCTCTTTAGAGAAAAATGAGTCTTCTTCCGGTAGATGCCATCAACTACCAGTAGCTCTGGCCTCACAAGGCTTTGCTACACTCATGCTTGAATTTTGACTGGCTTATCTTTTGTGAATCTTGAGCAGACTATCATAACTACTAGGGGTTTGTGACAAAGCAGCTCTATCATGTCCTGAAGGTTGAATTTCAGAGCATTCCTCTCTATCTCTTCAGTCTCTTCCATTCTTTGTGCCCCCTTTATGATATGTTCCTTGAGTCTTGATGGGCAGCAGCTGTGGTGAAATAGACTTAGGGTTGGTACACAACCCACATACAGATTTAGGCTGATATACATATTTAGTGTTGGACACTCACAGTCACTTATTCTTACTTAGCATTTTGGCTGGAAAGATGGCTTAGTGGATGTGATGGTGTGAATAGGAATAGGCCCCACTGACGCATGAGTTTAAATGCTTGGCCCATAGGGAGTGGCACTATTAGGAGGTATGGTCTTCTTGGAGTAGGTATGGCATGGATGCAGGAAGTGTATCAGTGGGGGGTGGGTTTTGAGGTCTCAGATGCTCAAACGGAGCCAGTGTACCACTGTCACTTCCTGTTGCCGGTGGATCCAGATGTAGGCATTTCAGGTCCTTTTCCAGCACCATTTCTGTTTTCATGCTGCCATGGTTTCCACAACAATAATAATGGACTAAACCTCTGAACTGTGAGCCACTCAATTAAATGCTTTCCCTTATAAGAGTTGCTGTGGTCATGGTGTCTCTTCACAGCAATAAAACCATAACTAAGACTGTGGGTAAAGGCATTTTTCCCCTAAGCCTGACAACCTGAGTTCAATCCAAGAACCTACATGGTGAAAGCAGAGAAGACACCCACTGGAGATTTTATGAAATGAATGTATCTGTATGCATACAATGCCTTTCATATCAGAAGGATTTAGTAATTGCTAAATGACTGAGTATTCAAAGGGTCTAGGTTCAGTGCTGGATCCACTTTTAATCCATATTGATTAATAGTTCATCCTGATGTAAGTTTGCACTAATACCCACAAATTCATAATGCTGTATACTTCTATATTGCAGTGATACGTAACTGTACGGTGGTCAGGTGTTAAGGACTATAATGAACAGGTGCAACGAACTGTTTTTTTTTTTTTAGAATTTTCTGCATATTAATTCACTGTTATTAATTCATTGTTTCTAATACTTAACTATGTGAAGAAAGCATTATTGTATACATTTTATAGAAGTGAACATGGCAACCTAAGTGAGTCCCTGAGGTTAAAGGTGTAGATAAAGGTGTACAACGAAAGCCAGCCCTGGCAGTGGGGCTCCAAGGCTCTTCTCTTAATCCCCTACTTGCTGCTCCTCTGTGATGCTGCATTTGCCACAGCTTCGGGTTGGGATATAACTTAGTTACTATTCTACTGTTGTGATGAAGCATCATGAGCAAGGCAAATCATAAAATAGAGAATTCATTAAAATAAAGCTTGCTTACAGTTTCAGAGGGTTAGTGGGTTAGCATGTCCAGGAATATGATATAGTGATGGAGAAATAGCTGGGAGCTTACATCTCATCGTCAAGTGGGAGGCACAGAGAGAGAGAGAGAGAGAGAGAGAGAGAGAGAGAGAGAGAGAGAGAGAGAGAGCTGGTGTAGGCTTTTGAAACCTCAAAGCCCACTCCCAGAGACATGCCTCCTCCAACATGGCCACAACTCTTAATTTTGCCCAAAGAGTTTCACTAACTTGGGACCAAGCATTCAAACTTATAAACTTATGGGGGCCATTCTCATAGAAACCACTGTAGAATGATTTCAGCTATAAGTCACAGAAAGCCCATTTCCAAACAGCTAAAGCTGTGCAGACTGTAGGAGCAGCTTGATCCGAGCCCTGGTGTGAGTGACAGCTTTACATTTGTCAATATATATCAGCCTCTGGTTGACACAGAACCTGTCAAGAAGCTGGTTGTGGCTTTTCCAAGTATCACCCAAGGGAAAGATAAAGTCTCAATTTGTTTTTGAAGAGAAAACTCCTTTCACAGATACCTTTAAAATAGCTGCCCCAGACTCATAGCCAGACTCTATATATTGTACCTTCTAGTTGTCATAGCCAGTGGGTAGACTTATAATGTTTGCTTTAGGCCTGAGATGCCTGTCTGGCATAGTGAGGGAGCTAGTGTTCCTAGAAGTGCAGAGGCTTCTTGGAGAACCTGTGACAAGCACTCCAAGGCTGTTGGTTCCTTTCTTCCTCAGGCTGCAGGCTCTCAGAGACAAGGTAACTTCACAACATTAGTTAGAGGTTGGTTTAATTTTGAGCTATAACATTATATATGAGATTCTAAGCTACCTCTAAAGAATCTTTGAAAACTTGTCTTGTTGGAACTCTAATAGGAAAATAATATCTGCTTTTAAAGAATTTTTAAATGAAATGTGAAATAAGGCTATTAAGAAATTGGGGCTGGCCATGGTGCACCGTGCACGCAGGAAGAAGGGGCAAGCAGATGTCTGTTACTTACAGACCACCCAGAGAGCAACATAGTGATATCTGTCTCAAAAAAAGCAGAAATAATTTGAGTTGTAAAAGAGAAAGCAGTTTATAAGAACATAAAAATTATCTAACATTTCTGTATTCTATCACTACAGACATTACAATCCTACTCTGTAAGTGACACAGCATGCCTTACTACTTTAGATCCAATGTTTAATTTCACCTGTGCAAACGCCCAGCCATGATTCTCTAAATCCTGGTTTGCCATGTTACAGAATGTTTCCTGGTTGCCAATGTGTTGTCAGTCCTGGTATGTCAGCATGGCCTTTGCCGTGTAAATCACTAATCTCAGGGTTGATTCTAATGTATGGATCCATCTCATAGTGAGTTGGGTGTTACTGAGAGCCAAGCCCTGGGGAATAACTACAGTTCTTGTTGGGAGTGAATTCCCCTGAATCCTTAGGATTTCTTAGCTGAGTTTTTTCCTGCCCTGGCTAAGCCTTCTCACTCCCCCACCAGCAAAGGGAACTTTTGTAAACCTCCCATTATACAGTGATAGACACTTCTAGAGACTGATAGGAAAATATCCAAAATCCTTTAAATGGCTTAAAAACATGTCTACAAGATGATTCTATGGCCACATAACTACCCATCTTCTCACATGCCCACCCTTCAGCCTGCAGTCCTGAGCACTTTGATGGGCATAGAGGAGGGATGCTCCCAGGCCACCTCTTGTCCATGCTAGCGGTTCTTCCGAATGGGTCCTGCCCCCATGCTTCTGCGCCTTTCTAAATATTGCTCATGCTTCAAAACCCAGATCAAATGATGCACATTCTGCAGCCACTTAGACAAGCCCCCTGGAAAGAGCTTCTAATCCTTGATTAAATTTTTGCCACACTTGATGGGACTCTAATTCTCCACATAATACTTCCCCTTAGAATTATTTACATGCCCCTCTCATTATAAAAGAGATGGCAGTTATCATTGGAGACTCAGACTTTGGTATCTGTTATTTAAGAGTCTTTTTAAGAGTTGCCACCTGACCAGAACAATGCCAAATGAATGTTTTCTTTTACTGTTTCAAAGGAAAATGACTGAGTATTTTCTCTGGGCCAGCCCCAGAATGTGACAGAAGTGGCTTCACTTTCTTTGTGTAATTGAGGTGCTTTGGGGACAATCTGGTGTTTATTTTGGCTCTGTGGACTGCCTAGCATATCAAAGCATAAATTGCTATTGCCAGAAGTTGTTGCTGTGTGCTATTAATTTTTCCTGTTTATAGAAATTTCTTGATAGGGCAGGTATGACTTGATCTACTTCCAATATTGCTATTTAAAATTTCGACAAAACAGTACTAAAATATTTGACATTTCCTTCTTTTCCTCTGAGATAACACTTAATGCCTTTCATGTAGTTGCATATGACAAATTTCTAATTTTTTCCTATTTTTCTATGTTAGTATTAACTGTAGAAGTTTCAGGCTTTTAAAAATAGAAATCATCTTCTGTTGAATTATAGTTCTTACTTGGCCTTTAGAGTAGACGTTTTTTATTAGAAACCTCTGTGAATTATTAGAACACTCGCTAATTGACACATGAATCTGAAAAATGCATTTCATGAAAGAAAAGTTGTGGTACACTCAAGTGGATTTTTAAAAGTTTCATCGAAGAACAAGCCGGGTGATCATAAGTCCTAATTCTGAATCCATCCTCGCATGACAGCATTGTCTTATTTTAAGTATGCCCCAGAGATGGAAAGCTTGTATCATTTTCCCATCATAAAGGGAATTCATCATGAGCAGTACAGTGAGAAATCATTAGGTGTGTCTTCTGATTGACTTAATCGTTTCTCAGTCACAGTGGGATGCATTCTTCTTCCTAACTGATCATTAGAGAAGCAGAATTGGATATTTTTCTCTTCAAATTCCCACGCTGCACTTTGTTGTTTTCTAGTCAAGAGACTTGGAACACTTCCATTTATGACCCCAAATTCATTGCTGCAGAGTAAATGCCCTCCATTTCGTAAGGAAACTCCCTGGTCACCAAACTGTCATTGCACAAAGTAGACAACACACAGCATGTTTCTGAAGGAACTGAGATGGCTTACAACCTAAAGGTGGCTGATGTTAGCTGTCACCTCATAAAGAATTATTCACCTAATCACCAGCAAGTGGTCTAAATAAGGTGGTCAGAAATTTGATGCCTAAAAGAGAAATTATCTTCCATGTCTATGGAAATCTATCTTCCACAGAGCCTGGAGCCAAATGTTTGTTAGATCCAAGTGGTAGACATCTAGGGTGTGGACTTTTGGAGTTTCTCTCTGCCAAGCCTAAGTAAGGAATGTGGTCTTGCAGTATGAAGTAGAGAAGGCAATGAAAAACTGAGTGTAACAGACATAATTGCATTTTGTTGTCACTGGTCTTAGTGACAGACCTTACATTGCACCCATGTCTCTAAGAGCTAGACCAAGGATGATAACATTTCTTCCATTAGTTTTCCCACTGGTCATCTCAACTTTTATTGAATCTTCCAGCCAGCCTCCTAAAAGGACCATCTCAGCTCTTCTGATGTGGTAATAAGCTGCAGTTCAGCACACAGATCCAAGCTCGTGATCCTAGTTGCTTCAGACTCATGTAAAGCCATGTTCTTACTCTGACTGCTAAGACAAGAAACACTTGGTAAGATGGCATATGGAGTATTTGGTGGGTAATGGTTCAAACCACTAATTTAAGTGACCTTTTTGTTGTCCTGACTGACCTTCTGTCCCCTTCATTGGGAGACGGTAGGGAAGGGAATACCACTGCCAAGGGAAAAGTCCACAGATGAGAACAAAGAGCTATGTCCTCTACTTACACAGTCAAGAGATATTTTGAATAAAACCAGAAAGATCTGATGGGGTCACTTCCGGGGGGACAGGTGATTCTTTCTGAGCATTAGACACAGGGATTCATAGAAATTGGAAAGTTTAGAAAATTGGGAAGCTAGAAATAGTGCAGGGAACAAGTGCTGTACTCCTTCAATTTTGAGAGTTTGCAACATGTGGACATTGTGTGTGTGTGTGTGTGTGTGTGTGTGTGTGTGTGTGTGTGTGTGTGTGTTGGGGAAAATGTAATGCAATCAACTTTTGGATGTACCTTCCCATGATACCAAGAGATTGGAAAAATTCGTCTACATTTGGGAAAAGTGAGGAAGCAAACAGGGATGTGAATAGAGCATGCCAGCAAGAGATCTGAAGGACAGGCAGTGCTCAACTCCAGGTGTCAAGAAGACCCAAGCACACACTGAGTGGGTACTTTGCAATTATTGCCTGGTTCCACAGAGATCAAAGAGCCACTTGATTATAAAGGATGTCACTATAGGAAAGACAGAGGGAGACTAAGACAGACTCCAAGCTCTACTTTCACTGAAGCATGGCAGCAGCTCTGTTCCCTCTGCTCTCTTGTTTCTAGCAATGTTAACTAAAGATAAAACAGGAATATTTTTTCATCTGAGTAGTGGAGTACTAGTCAATGGGAAAAAACAAAACAAAACAAAACAAAACAAAACAATGGAATCTTGAAATTCAAAGGTAAATGGATGGCACTAGAAGAAACCATCCTGAGTGAGGTAACCCAGTCACAAAAAGACAAACATGGTATGTATTCACTCATATATGGATTTTAGACATAGAGCAAAGGATTACCAGTCTACAATCCATACCGCCAGAGAAGCTAGGAAACAAGGAGGACCCTAAGAGAGACATAATGGTCCCCCAGAGAAGGGGATAGGGACAAGATCTACTGAGCTAATTGGGAGCATAGGGGGATGGGAGAGGGAGCTAGGAGAATGAGAATGGGAGAAGAGGAGAGGTGAGGAGGACATGAGGAAGCAGGAAGTTTGTGTAGGGGGAATAATAGAGGAAAGCAAAATAAGAGATACCATAATAGGGGGAGCTATGATGGTTTAAAGAGACATTTGGCACTAGGGAAATGTCCAGAGATCTACAAGGATGACACCAACTAACATTCTTAGCAGTAGTAGAGAGGCTAACTTAAATGCCCTTCTCCTATAATGAGATTGATGACTACCTTATATGCCATCCTAGAGTCCTCATCTAGTAGCTGTTGGAAGCAGAAGCAGACACCCACAGCTAAGAACTGAACTGAACTCCTTGTATCCAGTTGCAGAGATGGAGGAGTGATGAGCAAAGGGGTCAAGACCAGGCTGGAGAAACCCACGAAACACCTGACCTGAACAAGGGCGAGCACATGGACCCCAGACTGATCCAGACCCCCCTGAACGTGGGTGTTAGTGAGGAGGCATCTGAAATCTAAGGGGCCTTTGGTAGCAGTTCGGTATTTATCCCTGGCATACAAATGGACTTTGGGAGCCCATTCCACATAGAAGGATACTCTCTCAGTCTAGACACACAGGGGAGGGCCTAGGCCCTGCTCCAAATGAGATGACAGACTTTAAAGATCCCCCATGGAAGGCCTCACCCTCCAGAAGTGGATGGGATAGCGGGTTAGCAGGGGGAAGGGAGGCACAGGGAAAGAGGGGAGGGAGAGGGAACTGGGATTGATGTGTAAAACAAGCTTGTTTCTAATTTAAATAAAAAAAGCAAGAGACAGGAGTATTTACACCGTATAACACACACACATACATACATACATATATACATACATACATACATCATACATTCCTACACACACACACACACACACACACACACACACACACACACACACAATTGGCTAAAAGGAGTAAATAAGGGTGACTGATGTGAAGAGAAATGGAGTAATTTGTATTTCTTAATATTGGGAAGATATTAAAGACATTTTTGGGAACAACAAAGCAATTCTCTTACCCGGAAAAACAGGCCTGCACATGCAGAAGGAGAATAGCAAGATGAAATGGCAAGAAATGTTTTCATGTAGATGATCTGGCTATTTTCTTTCCCACGCTTTGCTTTTGCTGAAATGTGGACTCTTGGGGGGCAGTGGGGAGAGGGACAGGAAGTGTGGAGACAGGAAGGGAGGAAGAGATAGAAGAGAGATCCCAAGAGCAGTAGAGGCCCTTAAACCCACAGCAGCCACTGGTACACTTCTTCTGTATCCTGCCTGGTAACAAAGGTCAGAAATGATGTGAATTCTTTCTGATAAAACACACAATTTTTGCCGGGAGTTGGTGGCACACGCCTTTAATCCCAGCACTTGGGAGGCAGAGGCAGGCAGATCTCTGTGAGTTCGAGGCCAGCCTGGTCTCCAGAGCGAGTGCCAGGATAGGCTCCAAAGCTACACAGAGAAACCCTGTCTTGAAAAACAAAACAAAACAAAACAAAAAACCAAAAAAACAAAAAACACAATTTTTATGGACTGGTCACAGTTCAAAAGATGGTCACAGTTCAAATGAATAGAAAAAATGAGCACATCTAACAGTATGAGGAAGGATTTGGAAAGGAAACTGAGCAGATCCAGCTTTCTGCCGTGTGTGTGTGTGTGTGTGTGTGTGTGTGTGTGTGTGTGTGTGTGTGTGTGTGTTTTCTATGTTTATATGTTTTGGTTTCTATATCTATAACCCCATTAATTTGGTAGATAAATATAAATAATCAAATTGAGTTTTCCAGAAATCATATTGTTGAAAAACTAAAAACCACCCCTGCAAGTACTGGTGACCATCTTTCTGGCCACCTGGAGGACTACATTAATAGAAAAGAACAAATGCAAGCAAAAGAAAGAGATATTGGGAGAAGGATAGATAGAGATGGATATAAAAGCAGAGGTAGAGATCGAAATAGATGGAGACAGAGATAGAGGTGGAGATTGAGAGATGGAGATGGAGACGGGGTTAAAGATGAAGATGGAGAGATAGATGGAGGAAGATGTAGACATAACTGCGCTTGGGAGGATAATGAGTCATGTCCTGAGCCACTGTGTTTTGTAATTTGGTGTGGTTCCTTTCTTGGAGTTATATTAGAGAACACAACAGAAACATCTTAACCCGAAAATAGCAATACATGGCTCCAGAAAAGTCTCTCCTACTTGTCAATTAGAATGCCTTTCAGAGCCAGATGACAGCATTAAAGGCACTGGGTTTCCAAAATGACAATTAGCTAATATGTTCTTCCAAGAAAACAGATCCATTACGTCTATATTCTAGTCTTTAATTTTTAGTTTATTCCTGAAATGTGAGAGGAGATAAGAGTCCTGCAAATTTTACTGCCTTTGTCTATCTGGACTGTATTTTTTTTTTACTCATTAGACTCTTTGAAGTGAGGTTTTGATGCTAAGCTACTGAAGAGAAAAGTGAATAACTTTAGTGGAACCACATGGGCTGAGAGTGGAAATAGATTTAATTGGTTTGGGGCTTTAACCAAGGAATTTTATGGACTTTCTCTTCAGCATTCTGTTTTAAAACAATGACTCCTGGAAGATGTTCACTGGGATCATCACAGAAAACTAGGAAATAGTTAATGCCAGGGGCTGAGATAATTTTCAAATCTATTTATAAATTAAACATGAATATGTATGGGGCTTTATGTAGGAAGAAGAGGATTTAAAATTATAGTTACAGGTTGCCTCATTTAAAGTTAACTACCACAAGGTTAGACAACAGTTTCTTATCATTACTGAACTGACAAATCTGTTGAGAAATGTTCTTTCTATATTTGACATAAGTTCCAAAAATTACATATGAATTCTGGTCTTTACGGTTAAAGCACCAGCTAACAGAAAAACAATTTCGTGTGGAAGCCACACCACACCTAAGTGAGATTTAAGAATAAGTGCAAAAGACAAGACATTAAAAAAAACAACACCCAGCTGATATGAATGGATGCTTTGGTTTCAAATCAAACTTGGAGTGTCTAGAATCTGTCTGGGAAGACAATCCCTCAAGCCTACCTGGCATTTTCAGTGAAGGCCTGTATCTCCCTGCAGATGGGAGACTGAATGAGAATAAATATGGAGATTGTCTAAGGAAAAAATATCTGAAACTCACTCAATCAAAGTTCAAGACTAAAAACTGTTGGGTCAAGTTCAGGCAGTCTAGTCTATGGAGACATGGCAGTGCATCAGGAATTAGCCATGACAGCACCCGGGAAAGGTCTTCAGGAGTAGCCTTTGCAAATTCTACCACTTTTTAGTAGAAAAATCTGTATCTCTTTTATTTCATTAGCTCTCTCTCTCTCTCTCTCTCTCTCTCTCTCTCTCTCTCTCTCTCTCTCTCTGTGTGTGTGTGTGTGTGTGTGTGTGTGTGTGTGTGCTGCAAGTGTCCAGGCCAGAGGTTGACTTCATGTCTCTGACATTGTCCACCTTGTTTTCTGAAACAGGGTCTCTCACTGAACTTTGGACTTGCAACCAGTTTCAACTGGACTTCTGCTTAGCCAGAAAGTCTCCAGGACATCCCTGTCGCTGTCCCCTACTGCTGGGCCTATATAGATGCCACCAAGGCAGGCTTTTGCATGGGTTCTAGAGATTCAAACTCAGATCCTCATGCTTGCACAATAAGCACACTACTTACTGAGCTATCTCCGCAGCCAGTTTCTTGTTTGGATCCCTCCACTATTTTGCTTTGTGATTTCAACTAGGGTCTTCCCATGTGCCGCAGGCTGGTCTGGAACTAGCCATCTACCTGCTTTGGGTTCTTGAGTGTTTCGATCACAGGTGCAAACAAACCAACATGGTTGGCAGGATGGCTTCACTTATACTTATTTTTCCATCACATGCTAGACCTTTCCCCCTTCATTAATCTGTGGTTTCTCTTATAAAGATAAAAATCTACACACTTCCCACATACGTCAGCTTCTTACTAGTTTTCCAGTGCAATGTCCATGTGTATTTGTCTATTTCATATTAGAGTGTCAGTTATCTCCTGGAATGCTATTTTCACTTTATCTTTATGGTTATACTCCTGAGGTCATGCAAGTCACAGTTGCACCAAGTCTATTAAGGTTGTGGTGACACTGGCCATGAGCCCAGCTTAGAGGGGAAAAAAATGCCCTGACTTCCAGGGAGTGGAATTTCTGAGTCACACATCCTTGCCCTACTTCTTTTATGCAGATGTATCCTCAGAGGATGAGAGCCATTCTGAAGAGGCATTTCCCTGTTTAGACCAAGATTCTACAAAACAATTAACCATTTAATTTATCTAAAAGTTATCTTTCCTTTCCTCATTAGAGCAATTAGAGGTTCACTCCAGCAGACTTTGATATATGTATCATGCCGTTTTCTGATTGTCATTGGAAGAACTTCCAGAACTTCAAGGAATGTTTGAGGACTCTGGTGTTGTTTTGAGATTGAGGGAGCCACCTGCAAAAGCTCTCTATAGAATGACTGGCTTTATGGGAACTATGTACTGTCATGTCTTGAAAGGCAAAGCATTTCAGCTGTGTTCCACTTATTCATGAAGCAATGATGACTAAAAGACTAAAAGACTTCTCAGCAGAGGAGGTGATCTTCCTACTTAAGGTAGACTTTGAATTTACAATACTCACATATAACAACAACAATATGGGTCTAAATGTCAGATTTGTGGGTCTCTGTTCTATTGCTGTTACTTTTTATGTGCTAATATGTTCTAGTATTCCACAGCTTTTTGGTAGAGCCCCTTTTACCCAAATCCCTGAGACTTTTAACTGTCTTCATTGAGCTTGGCTTTCCTGATGTCCTTTCTAAGACCTGTGACTACAATGATGGATGAGTCAGAGACCCCCTTCAACCTCTCCCCTCCAATCCCTCACACTCCAGTCCCTCACCCCCACATCTAAAAATGCACTCCTAGAGAAAGGGAAAGATTCCCAGACAGATCAGAAACATGTTGTATTAGCTACTTGTTTCTTACTATGACAAAATGGACTGACAAAGCATACATGAACTGAAACCTTCTTCAAGGTTGATTTGCCAATCAGAACTTTAAAGATTCTGGAGAGATGGGGTGTTGCAGATCCAAAGTCAAACTGTAATTATCTTAGGGTATATGTTAGCTCGCCTTATTGGCCACCCCTTTCCACCTGTGTCTGATGCAACCCTTGCCACTAGCAGGCATAACATTTGAGACAGACTAATGTAGATAACCTCTGATTTTCCTGTAGCCAGCTTCTCTGATGTTTCTACAAATGCATTTGAAAAGTATCTCCAACCTTTGTTCTGTTACCATTAAAATATCATGAAACTTCTTTTACTTTGGAACCTGGGATCTGGGGTGACCTAAAATGTGTTCCTAGGACATGACTGCTTGGTTCCAGAGTAAACTATCTCTGTATTCCCTTTGAGGTCAGAGTTGTGTTTTGTTGTGAACAAAAGCAACGTAAGGAAGGGGCTTTTTATTGTTTCGTCATTCAAGGACAGGTGCAGTTCCTCAGTTCAACACTGCAGGTATGATGGCAGGGACAGGAGGCGGCTGTTCACATTGTACCCACAGTCAGGAAGTAGAGAGTGACAAATGCTCCTACTAAGCTTGTTTGCCCCTTTTTCTTCAGTCCAGGACCTCAGTTAAGGTGAGTCTTTTAATTTCAATTAACCTAATCCATATAATCCTTTGCAGACCTGTGAAGACTCAGCTAATATAGACATTTCTTCACAGGCGTAATCCCTAGGCTTGTTTTCCAGAGAATTCTGTCAAGATGACCACATTAACCTTCATAGATGCCCTGGTAAAATGAGAGGCTCAACAAGGTGATATTCAACTTAGATGCTCAAGGAAGTCTCCCCTCTTCACTAAAATAGATCCTTTTCTCATATAATACATCCTAATTACAGTTTTTGCCACCTCTACTTCTCCCACTTCCTCTCCACGTCCCCTCCCTTCTGGATCTACTCCCTTTCTGTCTCTCACTAGAAAAGAACAGGCTTCTAAAAGATAACAAAATAAAACAAAATGATGGATAAAAGATAAACATAACAAAATAAAACATAACAAAACAAGTTGAACAAGGCAAAGAAGCAGAAGGAAAAGAGCCCCAAGAACAAGCATTAGAATAAGAGACCCACTCATCCATGCACTTAGGAGTCCCATAAAAATACTAAGCTGAAAACTGTAACATTATACACAGACCAGACCTGTGTAGGCCCTGTGCTTGCTGCTTCAGTTTCTGTGAGTTCATGTGAACTTTGCTCGGTTGGTTTAGAAGCCCTTGTTCTTCTGACATCTTCCAGCCCTTCTTGTTCTCACACTCCTTCCTCTTCCATGGGGTTCCCTGAGTTCTGAGGGAAGGTATTTGATGGAGACATCTCATTTAGAGCTGTGTGTTCCAAGGCCTCTCTCTTTCTCTTTGCATAATATCTGCCCGTGGGTCTCTGTCTATGTTCCCATCTCCTGCAGGTGGAAGACTTTCTGGTGATGGCTGACTAATACACTGATCTATGTACATAGCAGAATATCATTAGGAGTCATTTTATTGTTGTTGTTGTTGTTTTTAAAGACCAGGAGAATTTGACTTTACTGTAGGTCCCTGGGCTAACTAGTTTCAGGTTCTTGGTCACACAAGCAGTGTGTGATCAGAGGTGATTTCTGTCTCATGGAGTAGGTCTTAAGTCAAATCAGACATTGGTTGGTTATTCCCACAAATGTTTTACCACCACTGCCCTAGCATATTTTTCAGGCAGGACACAATTATAGTATATCAAAGGTTTTGTGGCTGGGTTAGTGTCTACATTTTTCTTTTGGTAGCCTATAGAGTACTTTCCTATACCAAAGACACCAGAACATATGGGGAAGAGAAGGTTTTATATAGGTACCAGCTTGAACTCTCATTGGTATAATTCATGTTTAGTGGGCTTTGTGAGTGCTGTCTTCAGCAATGAGGCCTTACTACCAGTTTGTGGAGAGCAAGCTATTGCTTTGGCAACAGCCTGAGTTGTTTGGGATTTCCATGAGATCCTTTTGTCCAACAACTGAATTGGATGCAACCCAACTCTGGGACTGAAAGCTTCATTTTGTGACAAGAGATGGCCAGTTGAGACTATGTCTCTCTCATTATTTAGAAACTTCATCATGATCACCTTCAGATATCTTAACAAGTTTCTGTTGCACTGTAATAGAGGGTTTCTTATCCCTCCAACCTGGTTCTGTAGCTGCCTCAACCCCAAATAAACACACAGATGCTATATTAGTTACAAAACTTTTGGCCAGTGGCTAGGGCTTCTTATTTGCTAGCTCTGTCTTAATTATTAACCCATTTCTATTAATCTAAGTATTTCCACATGATCTTATCTTACCGGAGAAGGGTCCAGACCTGTTACTCCTTTGGTAGCCTACATGGTGACTCCATCTGCCTACATTTTCCATAATTCTCCTCATTTCCTAGCCTTCCCTATACTTCCTGCCTGGCCAATCAGCCAATCAGTGTTTTATTCATTAACCAATAAGAGAAACATATATACAGAAGGAGATCTCCCATCACTGCCCTAGATTTCCATATCACCTATGGTGGTTTGAAAGAAAATGACCCTCATAGGGAGTGGCACTATTAGGAGGTGTGGCCTTAGTGGAATAAGTGTGGCTCTGTTGGAGGAAGCGTCTCACTGTGGGGCTTTGAGGTCTCCTTTGCTCAAGATATGTTCTATGTGGTGCATAGTTGCCTTTGCTACCTTTGGATCAAGATGTAGAACCTTCAACTCCTTCTCCAGCACCATGTCTGCCGACATGTTGCCATTGCCACATGCCATGACAGTAATGGACTAAACCTCTGAACTGTAAGCTAGCCCTAATTAAATGTTTTCTTTTGTAAGAGTTTGTTGAGGTCATGATATCTCTTTATAGCAATAGATATCCTAAGATTCCACCCTTTAAATGTTTCTTAATCCTATCTGTATCTCTCCCAGTTCCCTCCCTCAGCTCCATCTCCCCTTTCTCCCCACCTGATATTCCTGTTCCCATCCCTGCCCCCAGTCCATTCCTTTAATCCCAGCACTCAGGAGACAGAGTCAGGCTAATCTTTGTTTGAGGCCAGCCCGGTCTACAGAGTGAATTTCAGGACAGCCAAGGCTACTCAGAGAAACTCTGTCTCAAAAACAAAAACAAAACAAATAAATTTATTCTATTTCTACTTCTCAGGGAGATCCATGTGTCTCTTCTAGTCGCTAAGGAGGATTTTTTTATTGGACATGATAATGGAGGTTAATTAGGTAAGGAAAACAAAGCAGGTCATTCTGGAGAAAGTAGGCTTTGTGTGTTAATCCATGAAGAAAATTAAGCACAGTGTGTGAGGGTTTTCTGAACTGGATTAAGGGAAAGTAGGCAGTAGTTAGTGGTCAACCTGAAAGATTGAAGTCATGTTTGCAAAATTAGCTTTAACCTTGTCCAGGGAGTTAGGTGAACTACCATAATTTAATTTGTTACTATTCTCATAGGTGTAACAAAATGCCCGAAATGATCAATTTAAGGGAGGAAGGATTTATTTGGCTTGTGGTTTGAAGGGTACAGTCCATCCCAGCTAGAAATGAGCAGTCTAAAATGGGAGGGAACAAGAGAGAGGTTAGCAGAAATTATTGTGAAATTAGATTTTGGTACAATTCCTTTGTTTGGAGAAACAATATGACACCGTTGCATAAAACCAGAGAAATAAACACAGATGGATGAGAGAAACAATGAGATTAGATAACATTTGTAAAAATAAATAGAATCTGAAATTTTTCCCAGGATCCTGGAGATAACCATTAGCTGGGCCATGAAGGATCTATGTTTCACCGAAGAGGCTTGGTATTTGGATAATATTTTCAAAATAGACAGTAGTAGGTGGAGGAAGAAGAGGCTCCTTAATTCTCTTTTTACTATTGGTTTTATCCTCATCCATCCACTCAACAAGGGCCCAGGCAGACTCTAAAAAGTGGATGACCATCAGCTTTCCAGGCCAGTAAATAACTAGTGTCTGGAATCCTTTCCATTCAGTGTTCTCTCCATTTCTGGTGTTCTGCCCCCGCCTCTTGGAGTGCTTGATTTACCACCTACACACTCGAGTTAAAATAAATTTCTAACTTTAATACAAATATTTTGTGCAGGAAGTTGTTTCTCATAGACACTAAAAGGTGAGGCTGAATTCCTTGCATTTCTTTTGTCTACACCCTGATGTCCTTGGCATAACATCAGTTCTTGGGGTTTGGACATTAAAACATATGCTAATAATCATTGATTGGCCTAATCTGGCTAAGGCACCTGAAACTGAAAAACTGCTCCATAACCATGGAAAATACTTGTCACCTTCACTGCTGTTATGAAATAAAAACTATTTGACACTTAACTCTAATTTTTCTCAATGATACAACACTATCTCTTTTTTTATTTTTGTGCATATTATTTTTTCATTTAAATTCTTCAATTACTACTCATATTTATATATCCATCCCCTCATTCCCTCACCCTCCCATCCCCCATGTTCTCAACCTATCCCCCAACTCCTCCCCAGGGATAGTGAGGCCCTCCACCAGGGACCTTCAAAGTCTGTCATATCATTTTGGGAAGGGCCTAGGACCTCCTTGCTATATCTGGGCTGCAATAGTATCCCTCCAAAGGGAATGGACTCCCAAAGTCCATTTGTGCTCTATGGTTAGAGACTGGCTCCACTGTTAGAGGTCCCATAGACTGTCTTGAACTCCTAGCTGGCACCCACATTCAGAGGGCTTGGTTCAGTCCAATCCTGTTTCCCCAGCTTTATGACTAGGGTCTCCATACTTTCACTAGGTCAGGTCAACTGTTTCTGCAGCACCATCTTGGCTCCTTTGCTCATCCCTCCTCCCTCTCCACAACTGGATGGTTCAGTGTTTAGCTGTAGGTGCCTGTTTCTGCTTCGATCAGCTACTGGATGAAGGCTCTAGGAATGGTAACCAAAGTAGACATCAATCTCATTATAGAGGAAGGGCATCAATGGCATTTTCTCCACCACTACTTGGATTCTTAGTTGGGGTCATCTCTGTGGATCCCCTAACATTTTTCCTATGCCAGACCTCTCTCTATACCTGTACTGTCTCCCTCTATCAAGGCATCTCCTTTCTTGCCCTCCTCTAT